>NC_045675.1:19507392-20159789 GCF_003331165.1 Xiphophorus hellerii
CAAATACGGGTCGCGCTAACCCCTACGCCACCACGGCACGCCCTAAAGTCGTGTTATTCTAAGTTTTTATACGTGGTCTTGCGGCAGTATTATCTTCTTTAAAAATGTTTAAATTTTTTCTTTTTTATATTTTATGGTAAATCATCATAGTGAAGTTATAGTTTTGTGCCTGATCTGTCACCAATAAGTGTGTTTGTTTCCCAGCATCCTCGGGCTCAGACTCCCCTGACCAGGCCCTGGAGGCTGAGGAGATAGTGAAGCAGCTGGACATGGAGCAGGTGGTGGAGACGCCCACCAGCACAGCCACGTCCACACAGGACCTGTGCCCCGGTAATAACTTCTACTCCAGCGTATCGCACCTGCCGCCTCTACGGCCGCCACACATCCTTGAGGCGACTCCTACGGCAGAGGAAGAAGAGCTCGACGCCGACGTTGACCTCCCGCCTCTGACAGGTACCACATCACAGATGACTGAGCAGAAAATTAAGCTGCTTAATTTTTTATTTTTTTTGCTTGTTTGTCATTCTGAGTTTTTTAATGTGTTCCTGTTATGCTTCAAGCTCCAGGTTCTCATATGAATGTGACGTATGTGGATGTTCCTCCTGCTACCGTGCCACCAGAGGCGTCCTACGAGGAAGATTGGGAAGTGTTTGATCCGTAAGTAACACAAAGTAGTGAGTGGAGAAAAAAAAAATCTATGTCCAATGCTATCATTCTAGCAGAAATACAAATTACTGTGACCATATGGGGAATAGTTGACAACTGATTATTTGTAGCATGCTGATCCTTGTAAGGTGACTAAGCAATCAAGAAAATGTCATATTTCTGGTAGGAATGTTCCCAGTGTTTTATTTGGCTGAATATTTATTTGTTTTTGTTCTGTAGGTATTTCTTCATCAAACACGTCCCTCCGCTGACAGAAGAGCAGCTGACCCGTAAACCAGCCTTGCCACTGAAGACGCGCAGCACGCCTGAGTTCTCTCTGGTCCTCGACTTGGTCCGTTAAAAATGTCCAAAACATATTTTGGTGTTAAACCTGTAGCTTTTACTAGATGACAAAAAATTTACTTTTTTTTTTTTATGTGCCTGAATAGGATGAAACGTTAGTTCACTGCAGCTTAAATGAACTAGAGGATGCAGCACTTACCTTCCCTGTCCTCTTTCAAGATGTCATTTACCAGGTTAGTTTTGATTTTTTTTATTTCTATTCCCACATGTTGCCACTAGAGGGTGGCAGAGTTATCTCTAAAGCGTGATCTGTCCTGTGCAGGTGTATGTGCGCCTCAGGCCGTTTTTTAGAGAGTTTCTGGAGCGGATGTCTCAAATATATGAGGTAAATTTCTCTTAGATGCTCCTTTTAGTCATTTCTGTGTTTGAACATTGAAACCAATATGATCTTATCTTTTCTAGATAATCCTTTTCACAGCTTCTAAAAAGGTGTATGCAGACAAACTACTCAATATTTTGGATCCTAAAAAGCAGCTTGTGAGGTACGATGAGTTATGTTTTTTATTAACTAGTTGTTGCATAGTATCCTTACATTTTTGTGTCCACTGTTATAAAACAAAGTTGGACCCAGGAAGCATTAGTGTAAAGTACCTGAGTTGGCATGCGCTGTTGTTAGAGGTGTCAGTGTTGTGGTTTTCATAAATTATTGATTTTTGCTGACGCTGTCACTGATTGTTTTTCCTTACTCCTCTGCTCCTTTCTGTTCTCGTCTCTCCCCCCCTATTGTAACTGTAGACACCGGTTATTTCGTGAGCATTGTGTCTGTGTCCAGGGAAACTATATCAAGGACCTCAACATCTTAGGCAGAGATCTGTCAAAGACTATCATCATTGACAATTCACCGCAAGCCTTTGCTTATCAGGTAAAAAAAACAAAAAAAAACACAAAATGTAGCAGAAAGTCTGACTCAGCCCGGTAGGTATTTGTGAACAGAAAAAAATAACAAATTTTCAGATTTTTTTGTTTTTTTTTTGTTAATGTAGTAGAATAACTTTTTATTATGTTGACTTCCTGTGGGGATTCATAATAAAGTTGAATTTTCGTCTTTAAATTTGACTTTTTTTTTTTGTTTGTTTTTTTCTGCGTATTTGCCATGCAAATGTTTTGCAAATGTCTCGTCACTTTTGAGGCAATAATAATGATTAACGGCAGATCAGTGAAGTTGTTGCCCTCTGAGCCATTAACTGAAAAAAAGCCAGGATGAAAATAATTTGTGTAATGTCAAAAAAAAAAAAAGTTTCACAACATTCACAGTTTAGCAATCAAACAGTAACGATCACTTAACAAAATCACAACACTCCACCATGTTCAAATGAAGGCCACTGATTTACTGAAAGTAAATGTAATTAATTACATCATTTCAGTCTGTTATCTGCACAAAATGAATGAATGAATATTTGGTCACCAGAATTCAGGTCAGCTGAACTTGCATGGATCCTTCCTCACAAGTTGCCCTTTGTCTGAACAGTTGTCCAATGGGATACCAATAGAGAGCTGGTTCATGGATAAGAATGACAACGAGCTGCTAAAGCTGGTCCCGTTTCTGGAGAAGCTGGTTGAGATGGTAAGCTGGGCTGCTCTTCACTTTCTTTGGATCAACGTCTCACTAAATTGCTCATTTTTATAGTTATTAAAATAGAAAGTAACGTTTCAGAGACTTATTTCACAACCAAAGAGGTTTTTAATTCAAGTGTTTAATTAAATTTGATGATTATGGTTTTCAGCTAATAAAATAAATGGGCAAAATAAATTTTCTCTGAAATTGATGCCTAAGATTAGCTTAAAAATGGTTATTGGTGTAGCAATGTCGGTCAGCTGAAAAGTCTGCACTACATGCTCTGTGTTTGGTCTAGGCTATTTTTGCAGAAATTCGTGTAACAATTCTGTTGTCGGCTCCGGTTTAGGAGAGGTTTAATTCAACTAATGCCACAATTACAGGCCTTGTTCTGGACACATCTGTGCCACATGGCTTCAATGAGCTCTGACTCCAGCTGCACTCAGCGCCTTCTAAATGTCCCCCAAACCTTTATATAGGCTTTGCTTCACAATCCCCTAAAAGCGTCAGACTTCAGCGCTTTGCATGTGGTCTATTTTCTACCACACTTTATCCATCGACTCAACTTTCCATTAAAATGCCTGGCTGCAGCGCTTTCAGGTCAGCAGACTTCCCATAATTTTTTTATTAAATAAATATTCTTATTGATCTTTCTTAAATTTGCAGAAAAAAATAATTAATTAATAATTTTTTTTTAATTTTTATTAGCCATTTTGTAAATAGCGTTTGTTTCTTAAATTAAAATTGCTGTACTCCAGGTTCATGTTCACCAGGATGGGTAGGCAAAGTAGTTAAATGCCTTCCATGTTTAAAATGTATAAATAAGACTAAATAAATTTTAATTTTCTCTTTTTTTTTTCTCTTTTATTTTTTTTTTACCCGTTTCTCTCCTTGCTGAACGTGTCAGAACGAAGACGTGCGACCACATGTTCGGGAGAGGTTCCGACTTCACGACCTTTTGCCTCCTGATTGAAACCAGCTTGTGGTGCGTCACAACGAAGCAGCAGGATAAGACTGAAATCAACATACGTGTAAAAAGCCTCTCTTTGGAATACAAAATACAGCATTGCCATTACTTTAAAAAAAAAAAAAAGCTTTTTTTTTTGTTTGGGGGGAAAAAAAAGACGTTTTTGTTTTGTTTTTTTTAACCTAGGTGTAATTTTCTAAAACACAAAAAAAAATCCATAGAGGGAAATTACACACATTACAAACATACCCATGTAGACTCCTCTTTTTATGTGACTCCAGCTGTGGTGCCAGAAATGAGCTCCACGCTGAAGTCTTGGTGCTGGTTTAGTGGATATGAACAGGTAAAGAGGAACTCTTCCCTGAGTCCCCGAACGCCACATCAGCCCTTCCTGGTGCTCACGCTGTTGACACTGACAAAATGACACTCTGCAGATCTTTTTTTTTATTTTTCTTCCTTGTTGTTCTTCAGCAGGAATGATGGGTCAGTGAATCAGTCCATGTATATTCACACACTCACTGATCTGATGAGCGGACAAATTTCCAATCTGTAGCTTTTAAAAACGAATATGCATTCCTCTGTAGCTCTGTCAAGTTTCTATTGTAGGTTCCTGTTTTTTGTTTTTTTTGTTTTGGTTTTTTTTCCCGGTAAATCTTGGTCTTTCATTGTTTTCTTTGTTGTTAAGATAGTATTTACGAGATGTTTTGCTTATATTTGTAAGATGCATTTTTAGAAGGGGTCCTGTGAGTTTTAGTGGAAGCCTTTTTAAAAAAACAAAACAAAAAAAAAAAACCATCATGGGTGCGAATTCATAACAGTCCACTTATGACTTAAACTTGAAATTAGTCTGGGAAGTTAAAGCTTTGCTCTCAATCGAAGTCATGCTAAATTGTTGTGATCGCCTTACCGTAGGCATGTTACTCCATAATTATCGGGACTAATCTTAGCTGTAAATTGTGAAAATTAGAGGGCATTCATTTTCAGATTGTCTCAAGATGCTTCATTAGTAGTAACTTTTACTTTGTCATCCAACTGTAATCAGTATTGTCTTTTCCTCTTAATCAAGTGTTCTGGCTAAAAATCCGTACTCTTTCTTTAAGTTGTACTGTGTCATTTAAAGGCTCTATCAGTAGCATCATGATAAATGTAGCACATATTTGCCAGTGTTAACGTCTGCTCATGGCTGACATGTTGCTAGGTCTCAGACCAGCAGCATCCAGTTTATTTGAATCCCCCCATTAAACATTTTTCCAGTATAACTAAAGTGGTGTTCAAGAATGGCAACATAAGAATGTTTTATTTCCTCTTTCAGCTCATTTCAGTCTGAACTTTTAGGCCAAACTAACACGTTAGTGTCGGTGACGACAGAAAACTAAACGGCAGTTGGTCTCCAAAGTCACAGTCGATTGCTGAAAAGTTTGCTCTCATCGTTCGGCTTTTTTTTTTCTTTTTTTTTCTCGTTTGTGTTCAGATGAAATTGTCGTGCATTTTGCGTTAAGTGAAATGTGAGTGTTTTTAGTTGCCTGTACAGTGCCATGCAATCTCTGTTCTCCCAAACTTCTTCTTTGGGCAATAATTGTGCAATTGTCCAAAAACAAAAAGTTAATGGCAAAGAGAGACAATCAAACCTTCTCGGTTTTGCAGACATTGAAACACAGACGGTGGGTGCTGTGTGCGTTGTTTGACCTTGTCTCCATGTGTAAAATTTCCCAATCAAAACCTTAAAATCTTTCAGTGCAGAAGTTGTTTCCATCTGCTTAGTTGGTTGCCTGAATTTGCCTTTTTTTGAGGGGGGGGGGGGGGGGGGGGGGATACAGTGATGTTTAATCAGAATGTTTTGAGTAAATATGTTCTGACTATGAATGTAAACTACACATGGGGTGAAGGCTTAAAAACATCTTTCCAAATATTCTGCATTGTGCTTTGGCTTCGTTACTGAAGAAAAAAAAAAAAAGAAGAAACTGGCAGCACATACATGTTTAAGAACTAAAAAAAAAAAAGTAAGGAAAATATTAAAATGCACTTGGAATGGAGACGTTTCTCAATTTCACCAATCCTGACTGCCATCTTTATGCAAGCCTCACTTCCTGTGTGTGATGTTTCCCCAGCTCGCTTGTTTCCTCAGTTTGACAGTGTGCTATTTTTGTGTTGCTGCCTTTCTGAAGGATCAGAGGGGAGGCATTGGAGACTTTTCATTCAACTCATTTTTATGTGCATTACCAGTTTATTGTACACTGAGTGTTGTACAATACATGCAGCTTCTTGTATGAAAAAAAAAATCCTTAAAATAAGGAAAATCTTTTGTATTTTTGATTCTTTTTTTAAAAAGGCATGACATATCTACTTTAAATGTATTAATGAAGATTTAACTTTACATCAGATGGGGTGTTTTTGTTTTTTTTTTCTTCTTACGGATATCTGTGTTTTAGTTTAGGACTGTCAAAGAACGGTTAAACTTAGCATGTAGACAATACAGCTTGCTTTGTGGGAAAGTCATGAAACAAATCGTGACATTTTTCTGCAAAAGAGTGCTCCTGTTAATTTTATTTTATTTTTTACCAATATCCGTTAAGCCATTTTACTTGCAACAATTGCTGTTTGTGCTGATGATGTATTTAATGTTTTCAGACATCTTTGTTATCTATCAGGCTGTATGCTATTGTAAAGTGTATATACAGTTACATTGAATTTCTGAAACAAAGTTTTAAAATGAAAAAAGACTCGTTTGCTTGATTTTTATTCCTGCTCACTAATTTAAAATGACTGATATCTGCATTATGTTTACTCACATTCAGGTAAAGAGCTCAAAATACTCAGACTAATTTAAAACTACTTTTAGGAGTTTACCTCAGAATGAATATTTTACCCCCTGTGGCTATTACAATAGCCTCTGGTTTTTAATTGTGCAAATTAATTGAATATTTAAAATAAACTTTTACACTTACTGTGCTCTTCAGACAAGTAAGATGGGTTATTAGTCAGGAAAAGAATTATTCTTTAGATTATCTTTACATTTGTTACTCTATACAAACGGTTAATGTTTGTATTGGGGCCTAATTTATATATTAGGTCTTAATACAAAGTCTAGAACGTACAGGTTAATAGATTTCAGTTTGATTTGATATCCAGCTAAAGATTGCATTTGTGAGTTTTACATGTTTATTATATATCCTCAATTTGGAAAATTTCATGTATAATCTTGGAATTATACATGAAATCAAACAATTTACAATTCAATTAAAATTATTTCATTGCAGTCAAGAATGGACAAAAATTACAACCTTTCAAAGTACAAACTTGGAGAAATACCCCAAAACACTCGCAGATGTAAATGACGTGAACGATGGTTCTAGAAAGTGTTGACACTTAATTGGCCACTAAATACGTATGCCACACTTCTCAGGTTCTTAGTTTTTCTTTTTGCTTTGTTTTTGAAAACCATGTTTCTTTGTGTTGCTCCATCACATAAAATACCAATTCAATACTCTGAGGTTTGCACTTGTGATTTGTCTAAAACTGGAAGAGTTCAAGAGATGTACGTAGCTATGCAAACGTCATTTAAACCTCAGGTGCTTAAATATGAACAAATAGACGTGTTTTGTTAAAAACTAAAGCCGTATAATTGCTTAACTATAAATTTTTTCCATCACTTTCTCTGCCAGTTAACATCTTCCCTGTCAGCTTGTAAATAGGAGTCACAGGCCGCAGATCAAAGCAGCAGCAGTAGTCTGGTATCTCCTCCAGCAGTCAGTCTGGTGTCTTCTGACTCCTCTGGCTGGAGTCGGGTTTCAGACGGAAGATTTAATCAACACGCTCTGTTAATAATGCAGCATCGATTGATGTGCTTGTTGTCAAAATCCCTCCTGCGTTTCACAGCCCTCATTTCTCACCTGCATTTCCCCGTTCCAGGTGTCTTTAATTACGCCCCAGTCGGATCGGGTGCAGAGTTGCAGGTGGAGGAGAGGAGCCTGTTTCTTCTCACAGCACAGAGGGATCATCTACTAAATGGGCATCAAACATTGAGAGGAGCTTAATGCATGTTACTGTAAAAACATTTACAGTCTCATCCAGTATGAAACCTCTTCTTCATCCGGTTCTGCCTTATCCAGATGTTTTCTCTGTAGTAACAGGATAACGCAAAAATAATTTTAAAAACTTGCATTCAGTTGGAGTTATTGCCTGCCTTCTTCTGAGGACGAAATGTGGTCTTCACCGGCTGTTCGTATGGTTTGCATCCTATTTGGTAAGTTTAATAAATTCTCTGGCTGCCTGAGATAATGATGCTCAGAACTTTTTCACTGACTATTTTATGTATCAAAAAAGAAAATTCTTAAGAATGAATAGTTTGTCTCCATTCCTGCCTATTTATTTTGACACCAGGAGCAATTTTAGAAATCTTAGGGGTACTACAGCAGTGGCATGAATGAGAAAAGAAGTGGCACATGTAAAATAAAATAAAAATCTTAAAACTAGATACTTTGAATTTTATTGCGGTCATAAACAAATGACAAAGTCTCATGCTTTTTTCAGTAAGTTTTTTTTGTATGAATACAATCTTTTAGAGCTAGTTTTACAGCCACTATAGTGAACTCTATAGGCAACAACGGCAGCTGTGAAAAGATTTTCACCACAATATTAAGTTGTTTTTTTTTCTCTGCGTGACTATTAAGATCTGATAACCTTTAGAAGTAAAAGCAAATATTAGACTGTTATATTATTCAGTGGTTCTATCCCTTAATTCATAACGTTCTTACCAGAATTATTACTCAAGAGGTTTTGCCATAATTGTTTGTTCCTTGTATTTCGTTTCTTAGTTTATTCTTGCATTTTGTTCTGTGTGTTTCCATTTAGTTTTCTTAGCTTAGAGATGACCTTTTCTTTGGTTTATTATCTTCTGTAGTTTTTCTCATGCTATTACTCTGCCTCCTGTTTTTATTGCATTAAAAATTGCAATAATCCCTTATGCCATTAAATTGCTATCCCTCATAATCTTCATTTGTTTCATCTAATCTGACACTCACGCTCTTGATTTTTCACTGTTCAGTGGTGAATTCTCCGTTTTCATGTCCTGATTTACATCTAGTTCTCTGTTTCATTCTGTCTCGATACTCCGTACCTGAGTTTAGTCCATCTGTGCGTAAGAAGAGCGCACCGGTTACAGGCTGAGAGCGAGCATGCACTCTGCCTTTTTTTGTTTCTTTTCTTTTTTCTTTTTTTTTTGCAGCATGTGTGGTGCATAGCTGTTTGTAGTATGGGGAGCATTTTGATGACAAAACTAACACTGACATGTACTGACAGAAGTAACTGATCTGTTAAAACACTGGGAAAAAGGTGGCTCTGCATTTATTCCTGTAGCTGTTGTAGCAGCAAAGGTGTTCATCCTTTGCTGCATACACCCACTCAGATCCAAATGCATTTACATGCCAAATGTGCTTCTGCAAGTAATTTTACACCTTTAGGGTACATAGTGTTCAAATTCATGAATTCCCATCACATGGCTCTATCTTCAGCATAGTAAAATGTCTCAGGATGCCTCTTACATTTTCACCCTTACATTCTCAGAGACGCATCGTACTCCAGAACTCTTTCAGTGCAAGGATGGATTTGCAGATTTCCATTTTGTGGCAATACTTTGTTCTGGTTGTATATTAATATTCAATCCCAATAGGAAATTCTCTGTTTACTCTATTCAAGTTTTTCAGTGTTAGTGTTGCTTTGGGAATTATTTTTTAAATATATGAAAAAAGCTTTTGAAAATGCTGGATAAAGGTCAGTCGACATTATTCAGCGACTCCGGTTCTTGCTTTTTAGTTCTGTCATGACTTGATAATGTATTTTAATATTTATCACCATACAGAATAAAGACCTTATCGTATAAGGATTGAAAGTAAGTCTAGATCCTTGGAGGCACAATATAGAGAAATGGAAGTGGTTTAAAACTTTTGAACAGTATTAAGGTTTAGACACTATTTCACACAATTCTTAGTTCAAATATACCTAAATGTAATTGTTGTGTGTATAAATTTTGTATCATGATGCTTCTGAGGAATTTATTTATCTTCTTATTTATTTAAACAGGGATGATATGTAATGTCAAGCTGGGGTGTTCACAAGCCAGATTAGCTGCAAGACAAACCAACATGATGCCCGCTGAGAACAGCAAGTTAGAGGAGGACATCCAAAAAGTTATTAAAGAAATCCACTCCCTCTCTGCTAGAAACACACGCAACTTTGCCATCCCTTTCTCAGAGGAGCCCCTCAACCTCAATATGTATTACAGCATCCTGAGTAACCTCAACAGCCTTTTTCAACCGCTGATGAGAGAGGGATTCCTTGATGATCTGCCCAAAATCCTGGTTTGCCTTCTCTCAGAGAGGCAGGACTGTGGGCTAATGGCAGAGCTAACAAAGACAGTGTCTCTGGAGATGGGCCAACCGCTGCTGATGTTTTTCTCCTCGCTCAAATCTCAGACATGTACTCCACTGACCACTGAAGGAGAGACAAGGAGCTTCTTTGGGACCTACCTGAATATTGGGGACACAGTCACGTCAGCATTCAGTGGCTTCCAGCAGATGTTCGTTAATACGCTGTCAAACCTTACGCTGTCTGAGAACTTGAAGAAAATTCTGAGCAGCCTTCTAGATTCTTTTGCGGCAAATGTGTTGCATTTCATAGTTCAGTTTCTTGAAACACCACTGGACTATGTCAGAATAGCTTTAGAGTTTGGAATCGAGGTCCCATCTCTGGACAAACAAGATACCTGCAAGCAAGGTAAAGTATGTCTTTATACGATTACAACATGAAGGCTTCTGTGTATCAGCGCTAATTATTGTTATCCTTTTATTGTGCAGGAGATCTCAAGCAGCTAATTATGTGGTGAGTCATTAGCTATTCACTGGCTCTGCTAACAAAACACTACCTGAAAAAATAGATTGCTTTTAAAATGAAGTTCATTTTTGGTTGCAAATTGAAATATAAAGCAATCCCACAAAAAACCTGTACGGTTTTTAATTCACGTTTTTGATTCTTAAAAATGTTCAAAATGTTGGTAATGTTACCAAATTCAAACTAAAAATTGAAAAAATGTGCAGATCAGGAACAGAAAAGCAGTACATCACTAGTGCACCTCTTAATCAATCTGCAAGTTTAAAGTAACTTTCTATTGTTTTGCAGCAAAATGACTAATAATTGGGTGTTTTTTCAGGGGACTAAAGCACAATGTGAGTTGGTCTTTTGGCGTTCCGCTTGTTGATATCCTCCTGGACACCTTCCTGCCCTCAAATTCAGGACCAAAGTGTCAGACTCCTTCCAGCCTCCTGTTCCAGCGCAGCACATCACAGCTAAACAATCACACCTACATCAACTACAAGATCTCGTGTGATCATCAGAATCTGGCTGCTCTCAATGACACTCTGTGCGCTGATGTCCTCATGGGTTTCAGAAATGGATCGTCGATGATAACATTTTGCCAGGTCCTCAGCTCCCTGAACAGCAGCCAGTTGCAGGTTCTGTGGAGCAACATGTGTTATATTTTTCAGGCGCTGTTTTCTCCACTCATGACCAAGTCGTCTGACTGTGTTGTTGGAGACGCGCAGCCTTCGGCTGTCTCCAGCCCTCTGAATGGGACTCAGTTGGTTTCTCCATCTGCTCTCCGTCGAGTCGCCAGGGAGTCCTCAAGCCTCCGACAGCTCGCCTGTGACTACAGCAGCTGGGTGAACAGCACTGTAGATGCTGCTCTTGTGACTTTGTGCAGTGAAAATGACCAGATGCAGTTTGTGGGGCAGGTCTGTAACAATGCTTCACTGATTAAGAAATTGCTGTCAGATCAGCAGAACCGTTGGCTGTATGCATTTTGTTCCTACTCCTCTGCCGGCGCCTCGTACCTGGTGAGTCAGTTCTGCATGTATGAGCAGTGGCTCAACCAGCCTGCTCAGCTAGTGGACTCCGCCCTGTTGCAGTTCTGCTTAAGGTTTGATGCTCCAAGACTGACCAGTCTCATCTGTGAGCACACTGGATTCTTGATGCATCTCATCTCCAATCCTGACAACTGGCCGCTGATGCCCAACTGTTCAGGCTCATCTTTACCACCACTGTTCACCTACCCTGAGTTAGAGCCAAATTACTGCCAGTATTCGGAGTGGCATGACGCCATGCAGATTACCACAGATATTTTATCAAAGTGCATCCTCTTTGATCAGAGCGGATTCGTGAGAGAGGTCTGTCAGAACAAAACGTTTCTGAACAGCCTTCTGCAGAATAAAGAGCTTGCGTGGCTCGAGTCCCACTGCAGCACCTCTATGGTTTCTCCATCCCCTGGGCCAATTCCTTCCTTTAACCTGGCAGCATGGTGCGACTACCAAAACTGGGCTGAGAAGCAGGTAGACGATTCAGTCGTCGGCCTCTGCTGGCAGAGTGATCAGGTTACCTTTCAGGAGAACGTGTGCTGCAAGGCAGCTGTGTTTGAAAAGCTTCTGGAAAACCCTCTGAACAAATGGCTCACATCCGTCTGCATTGACATGGAGCAAATAACCGTGACACCACAGGTGAGTATCTTATAAGGTAGTAGTTAGCCTGGTGAGTTTAGTTTAATGGAAGTAATGTGTACAGAAAAAGTTTTCAAAAACTCTAAAAACACAAAAAGTTGACTGGTATGCTTTATAATAATCCATAAAAATAGTTAGCCAAACAAAAACTAAGCTTTTACATTTAATTTTAAGGCAATGTATTGTGACATGGAAACAGTAAATAAAGTAAATAAGAAACCTGTAGATCTTATTTATACTAAAATACAAAATTTGCTTCAATGTTGTAATGTGCAACAGAGTTAAGGGTGTATAAAATTATAAGTTGTGATGAGCAGTTTCCATTTTCTCAGTGATAGATTGCTGTCCAAACCAGCTCAGAAACATCTGGTCTACATCTGATTATAGGAAGGCAGATCTCAAAAACTATTTATGCCATCTAAAAAAAAAAACAACTCCAAATCGTTTACGGATATTTACAAAACCATTAGTTTGTATTAGACAGTTATTGATATGAAAGCCTACAGTTACTTACTATTATGATTATGTTGGTCCCCAGCCCATTACCAATAGTTTAATTAATGCGCAGTATAACCTACTTCAGTCCATATTAAGACATTATTTATTTAAAGAAACTCAGGATGCTTGTTTTGTAATAATTTTCAGTCTTTGTTGTATGTTGTCTGTAATTTAGGTGTGCAAGTACTCTGAGTGGACCCGTCCCATCATAGTGGACATGACTGATCTTGCTCTGTGTGCTGAGATTGACCCACAGAACTTCACCTCCAAAGTCTGTGCTAATAGCACAGTCCTTCTGAACCTGCTGGCCAATCAGGACAACGCCTGGCTGATACGGTACTGCGGCAATTATTCAGTGATTCCTACTGCAGGAGGAACTGCAGGAGGACAGACCATCCGACCTGGATTCAGTGCCGCTGAGCAGTGTCTATACTCCAGCTGGATCACTTCTCTTCCAAATGCAACGCTCCTGGCTCAGTGCTGGGAGAAAGACCAGGCCAATTTCATCTCATCTATTTGCTCTAACGCTGGCGTCCTCATGTTTCTGTCCCGGGAACCTTTCACAGCCTGGGTGAGCAGAATATGTACGGCCTACACCAACTACACCAACTCCCCCAACAACAACAGCACCACTACAGCACCCAATGATTGTGCATCAGAAACTCTGATCAAGCAGTTCAGCTTGATGTGCCCAGACTACTTATGTCAGCCTTGTGCCAGTCAGAACACGGTTTTGCAGATGATGGTGCACTGCTGGGTGGAGAGCATGAACTCCAGGATGGAGGGTCTGCTGACTACACCTGTGACTGAAGTGTTGAATCGAGCGGTTGCTGCAACTGTGGTGATCCTGCTGGCTGTGGAGGATTCTATCGGTCCCATTTGGCAAGTCAACACCACCATAGGACAAAGTGCTCTGACATCTGTTGTTGACTACTTACAGAGAGAAATCAACCAGGACAGGAAGAAAGTGTTGCTACAGTGCTTTGGGGTAGGTAGTAGATTCTGAGAACTGAGACTGAGGATAACAATAAAGTATTAAAACCTGTTGAATGGTTGGCAGTACTAAAGATTAGCTACGAAGATGGACATGTTTTCTGTGTAGCTCTGCTTTTAGTTTATTATTGATTTAAACATGCATCAAATCAGTTTTCATTACTACATATGCACATTTGACCTCCAGCTTGTTGCTGGTGTTTGATTACTGTAATTGATATTGATGTGATAAGTCTTTGCTGCCCTGTGTAATCTCTACACGCTTACACCTAAGTTAACAATTACTAGTGTTGTGCAAACACCTGGGGTCATTGCCTCGTTTCGTCATGGTTTGAAATAAAGGAGACAACCTTTTTTATTAATTTTATTTAGGCAACAGGTTTAAAAAAGAACCAGAGAAATGGGCTCTACTTAGGATTTGTGACTTCTGAAGGCAGTCAGAGGAAAGAGGCTTGAATCAGTTCCCCTGATATTGGTCACATAAAAGAAATGACCTAAAAATAGTGGGGGAAAAAGTAAGAAAACTTAACATTTTCAGTAGGAGTGGAAGATTTTATTGTGGCCCTTCAGATCACAAAAAATGTTTAATGTATGCCTCTCTGAAAGAATAACCTTCAATACATTTTTACAGTAATATATGTCAACAGTATACGAGACACAAGTGCTGTAAAATTTGTCTGTTTTTGCTGCAGACAGTTCTCAGCAATCTGCTGCAGACATCAAGAGATGTGAGCGGCAGTGAACTCCTTTTAATCAAGGTTGGACACATCCCCAACATCAATGTTGCTCTGTGACTCAATGATCCCTTACAATTCGAGTTTGACCTCTCTTGGTGTACATTTTGTTCTCCTTCTGTTTAGGAGTACCTCAGCTTGCCTTTGAGCAGCCTGAAGCCGGTGCTGGCTGCAGCACATGTCAGCACCATCAGACTAATCCTTCAGTATTACAACAGTTTCAAGAACACCATAAAGGTGGTTGAACTTTCAATTTTATAATTCCCCAACTTCTCACTATCTTCTCAGTGTATTGTATGCTCACCAACTGCATTGTTGTTGCTCATTTTACCAGTTATCTAAAGAGTACCAGTCGACCATGGTGTCAGTGATACTTAAGACCCACCAGGCAACAGACAGCAAACTTCTTCTTGACCTGGGTTCTCTGCTGGTCGCAGTCAGTCCAGATGATATCAAGACATTTCCCTCCTTACAGAACAATGACAATTTGTAAGTAATAATTTCAGCTTTCATTTTTGTTGAGGGGAATGTCCATGAGATTATTTGGATTCAATAAAGCTTCGGTTTAATCCAACAAAAGCAATAGAAACACAGCAACTTCAGAGGGATCATTTTGCTGTTGGTATTTTTAGCAGATTAAAAGAAACTATTGAGAATAAATAATTGCTTCATCATAGGTTGTGAGTGAGAAAATACCTAAAAAAAATATAAAAATCCTTGATTGTTTTCAAGAAGGTTCATTTTGTGTGGACACAGCACTGATTCCTCCAAGAAATCAGAAGCCCTTTATGTCTGAATTACAGAGATTTTTTCCCCCCAGTTATATTTAATACTGGAATCTCACTTACTTGCATACATACATTTTACATTTCTCTGAACACATCTCTGGTGTCAGACGTCTGTGAGAACTAATGTCTCATTGTGCCACAAGGCGCAATGAGACATTATGTATAGAAAGTAAAGGAAGCTTGCTCACTGACTAGATTTCAATCTTTGGAAAGCCTGTGTTTCTTGTAATCTTCCACCTAAAGAAATCTTTTCTTGGACTTTTGGAATATAACACTGCAAATCAGTATGCCTGCAATACATAAATGAAGCTTAGGTTATAACAGTTTGGTTTTGTTCAGACTGCTAGCTAATGTATTAACAAAAAATACATTCTAAATGTGCCTCAAACTTTCAGATGGTTCATTATACAACTGAGCCTTGATGTGGAATTTTGTAATGATCATTTTTAAAAAGCCATAGTAAGTATTTCACGAACTTTTACAACATTTCTGATGCTTTTGTTTCCTCCTAGACGGGAGATCATTAACACGAACTTGGACAGGATGAGCCTGGCCCAGCGGGAGGCCTTTGGCTTGTGGTACAGCAAAATTTTATCTCCCTCCAACATCACTGGAGGTCATCAGTCACTCATCAGGGTCACAGGAAACCTGATCGCCTACTTGCCTTTCCAACTCTTCCAACACCTCTCAGCTGCTCAGGTAACGTCCCTCTGAGCTCTGACACCCTGACGGGGAATCTGAGAACCCAAGACACTGTTCGATTAGCCGTGGGACACAACAAAGCTGAGTCTCACCAGCCGCCCAAAAGAAAAGCACAGACTCTTCTAATGTCTGCCATCGCTATTAGAAGTAATCCTCTTATGGAAATTGTTTAGAAAGTAAAAACACACTGAACTGTCCACTCCACCTAATAATTGGTTGTTCTATTTTTGGTGGCAACATTTCCATCAAGTGTTTGCAACATCTGGTGGTGAGTCTTGGAGGAACGTCAGTTCTTTAAGGAATTGTTTTAATTCAGCCACACAGAAGAGCTTCCAATCATCAGCATCCTGTTGAGTTTTATCTGGACTTTGACAGGACCTCTCTAAAAGCTTCAGTTTGTTTTTATAGTTATTTAAATGACTTGCTGATGTTCTTCAAATGACTGACTTGCTGTCCAGTCATCTTAAGCTTAAGATCATGAACTGCTAGGTGGACGAATGTGAGCTATGTCTTCATTTTCATTTTAGTCATCAGTACTTTTGATAAGAAACTCTCCTATAGATGCTGTTATTGTCCTGTCACTTTATTAATCATAATTGATTAATGAATCATATGTATCATAACCATAAACTTTGGGGTATATAATATTCCTAATTTGGTTTGAATAGTTATGTCCTCTTGAAATCAGGATAAATTGTAATAACTTCAAACACCCTTGATCTCATAATTTAAAATCAAATTATGTGTATGAATCTATAAGATCTGCATCTCCTAGTTTCTTTTTATTCTTTGTATCCCTTATAAAGATGTTTGAAAAACCTTTTAAAATAAATGTGTATTTTTGTGTAGAAGAATTGCAATAATTTTCTAACACTAACACTGTCAAGATATTTTTATGTCACAGTTCCATTTTCATATTAAATAAAGGTGGAAGTGGGTTACTACCTTATAAATATATATACTTTATGTAAATTTTATACTTTCTTGTTTTTCTCATTTTAAAGAGTAGTTAAAAACAATGGGCCCCTGTGTGACATTACAAGCATGTCCCTTTATAATGTTAAGAAATGTTCTGAGAGCTCAAGTGATTTAGTACAAAACAGTGAATAAATGTAAACAAATTAAATGTTAGATTTTCCTAGGTTTTCTGTATCTATACATTTTTAATTTCTTTGTACAGCAGGAGTGCTAATCATTGTGGTGGACACTGTATATTACACCATTGTAAATGTTACAGCTGTAATAACTGCAATGTTTACAATGTTTCAATGCTTTATGTTTATCGGCAGCTGTTGGATGGACTGGATGTGCTGCTGAGAAACACCCTCTCGCCGCTAAAGCAGGATTTCATCGCCAACAAACTTATTGGGACCTACAGGAACATGACAGCTCAGGATCTCATCAGGTCAGGAAAACACGTTGGATTTTTTAAATATTATCTCATCCAGAAGATAATGTTATAAAACATGTAAAACTTGTGCAACAAGTGGTTATCTTTTCATCATATAACAACTGAATATTGATAAAAATGAAAGTTATAATGAAAGAGTCATATGAAAAATAAAAAAAGCATTATCTATCTTAAAGTAGTGGAAAAAATGACCATAGCTGCACTTCAGAAGATTGCTATTAATTCATAAAAAAATATTGACTTTTTCTGACATGTTTATGTTTTTCCTTTCTGCAGGGTACATGATTTCCTGATGTGTGTTAAAGCAATGTTTCTAATTTCAGATTGGGAAATGTCTTATGCCTCGCAGACGCAAAGGATCTCCTTGTTTACAAAAACACTGAGGTCTTCCAGGTCATCCAGGAGATTATTATGAACTGCACACTCATTGGACTCAGTATGCCCAGCCAGCTGGTAGGAGTGCATCATTCCCTTCTTTCCTTATTGTTTTTTTAAAATATGTATGGAAAAGGAACAAAAAAAAGACAAGTCATATTCTTTGTCCAGGTTTCAGATCTCTTACTGAGCAACCCAGAGTTTAAGATCCCATCCTCACTCAGTCCTGACCGCCTGGAAGAGATCGCTCCACTCCTGCCCTTGCTGGGCGTAACTTTCCTGAATGGTCTGACGACGTCCCAGTTGCTCGCCGCTCTTCCTGCCCTCAGCACAGTACCGTTTACTCCAACACAGGTAGAGCTGAACTGGACCCTTTCAGTCTGTGGCTGTAGATTAAAGAACCTTAAATAAAATAGGCTCCTCTTTGTTCTGGCCAGCCATCATTAGAATCTGAAGTAAGATTCTAATGGCAAAGACCTTACAGCTGTCAGTAGCCACACATTAGTCCAGCTATTTGAGATGTTTTTTTTCCGAGTACAACTGATGCAATCAAAGAAACCGTTGTTTGGTTTCTATTCACGGGGCTGAATAATTTTGACACTAAAGTGGTCAATCAAAGTTGGATGTAGTGTTGATTTAAAAAGAAATAAAATAAGCTGTTGTAATTTAGGGTTGCACAGAGGTGCAGTTGGTAGCTCTGTCGCCTTGCAAAAAAGTCCTGATTTTAAATGCTGACCTAGGATCTTTTTGCATGGAGTTTGGATGTTCTCCTTGTGCATGGGTGGGTTCTTCTCTGGGGACTCTGGCTTCCTCCCACAGTCCAAAAACATGACTTTTAGGCCTATTGGTTTCTATAAATCCTCCTTTGGTGTGAGTGTTTATGTGCATGTGTAATGGTGCTGTGTCTCTGTATTGGCCTGTGATGGACTGATGACAGACAATCACCAGCACCCCTCGCAACATGTGCAAGATAATGGAGTAGTTTTTTATTTAAACTACTCAAGATGTTCTTGTTGCAAACACCTTGACATTTTTTATTGTATCAACAAACTTATTTTGCAGTGGTGGTTGGATAACCTTCTGTGTAACTAAATAAGCTGTAGGGGACTAGGTTTAACAGCAGCTTGTGTTCATTCTCTGTGTTTCAAAGGCCTCCGTAATCGTGGACAAACTTCTAACTAACACAGTGAGTAACTTTAAAGCTTAAACTCTTAATAAACTGAATGCTATGTGGAGAAGCTCGGTGTCATGTGTAGCCTCACGCCGCCCTTCCCTCTTCCCAGCGCCTCCCAGACCACCTGGAGGAGCTCGGTTCCCTCATTGTTGGTGTAAAGACAGAGACCCTCCTGTCCCTCAATTCTGACAGACTGCTCTCCGCCATGAAGGCCTTCGCTCAACACACTCCCGCTCGCTGCCGGCCATACATGTCGGTCTTCTGTGCGCCGGAAACAAACGCCATTGCCACGAAACTATGGGTACTGAAAATGCGAGGGTTATTCACACTGATGTCATGTTCAGTACAAACATGTTCTGTTTGAAGGTTCAAATTTGAATAGAAGATCCAAAAGAAAGAAATTGAAAATCAAAGATTTAGATCTTTATTTGTAGAAGTGATTTGCTACATGTTTTTTTTTTTTTTTTTTTTTAGGGCTTCCCTGAAGTTGTCAGCTGGTTGGACGACATGGAGCCTCTGCTCAGATGGACGCCTCTGATATGTGTCCTTTCAAGAACTCCGCTTCTTGTGAAAAATGTCTCCAAGACCGCCACGAAACCCTGGAAAACGCAGCAGGTATTGCAGAGCTGCCACTGAATTTGAAAACATATTAAAGAAAAATTTTGCTTCAACTGTAATCAAAGCTCAACACATCCTCACCTGCTGCCTACCACACACACATGCTGTCTGTGCAGATGTCAGAGATGTTTTCGATTTTTATAGGATTGGCAGCATTAATGTCAGAAAAGTTTGAGTTCTCTGTGCTTCCTCAGAATTGTGATTATTAAGCAGTTAAATCATGCAAACAACTTGCATTTTGATGCCACACCATCTTCGTGTCACATTTTTGAAAGTTAACAGAAAGATAAGATCATGTTTTAAAACCTTTTTTCCATTTTATCCTACAGGCTCAAGCAATTGTCAAGGCAGTTAATATTTCCACAAATCAAACCAAGCAAAGTTTTCTGTAAGTATATTTTTGTTTCCGCCATGTGGCATTCTTTGTTTTGATAAATAGAAACCAATAGCAGGAATGTTTCTGTTTTCATTGACCTAAATGCCACATCTGTGACGTGCTTTGCCTCATCTTTAGTGTTCAACTCTCGCTTCTGTGTGTGTGTGTTCAGGAGCCTGGGAACCCTGGTTCAGGGTGTGAGCTGCAAGGACCTACACCAACTTTTTCAGGCTGATCGGTCGCCTCCTTTTGTGAGGAAGATCTTGGCCCTCCTCAGGCAACAGCCCAGTCTTCTTCACACTGCGCTGGTAATTTTAACCAGCGTAACCAACATATTTTTTACATTGCATGTGATATATATGGATCATGTGTGTTGTTTTGTCCTGGTGGACAGAAAAGGTGTGTGATTGAGGAGCTGTACCCACTTCAGTTCTTCGCTGACCTTCTTCAAGATCTTGGAGCTGAAATTGCTTTGTGCATACCGTGAGTTATAAAAACTACAACTTCTCTCAAACTCCTCATATTCATGTCTGTCAAAAACAGTTTCTGCTAAATATTACTTGAAGTGCTCTGTGGTCTTATACCGATTGCTTAAAACAATTTATTCTGCAGCTGCATGTTGCTTTCTTTTTAAAAAGATTCTGGAATGAGTTTACAATACAGGAAACATGTAAAGATGAGATTGCAGAGCAAGATTTTCTATTTCTTTGTTGCCTGAAGAGCAATAAAGTAAACTGTGATGTTTCATATATACACATTTTTAGACTGTGTAAATGAAAAACATTGTGTATGTATTTATGTCGTTGCTTTTAGGATGGACATCATTAGGTTGTTTCCTGCAGATATGATGGACATTCTGAGGAAGATGATTGTTGCCTTCCCTCAGCACTTTCTCATGTTAACTAGAATACAGCAGGAGATTCTTGTGGACAAAATCATTCAGAGGATGGTATGTAGATGAACTCCCCCACTCCACCTTATATCACATTAGTAATGTTAAAATTCTAATAAACCAGAGTCCAGATTTTGAGAAGTTAAAACTTTCCCATACGACATCATTCTCAACACTTCCTACGCAAAGTTTTTTTAAAAGATATTTTTGTGGGCTCCAAATCAAAATATTTCACTATATGATTTCTCAAAGTGGCTTGTTACCCAAATCAAAGAAAAAAACTGGTAGTTGTTTTCATCCATATGATCACACTGGTGTAAGTTTGTAACACTTGTCTCTTGAAATGTTGTCAGAGCTTTATCCAAGTTCTGGACCTGAGAAAAGAATTACAATTATGGATTTTTAATGTGCAACAAAATAATTACAAATGACTTATATATTTCTTTAGTTTTGGGTAGGAAGGACTGCATTATCTAAACTCCTGAATTTGGTCATGATTACCATTAAATCAAATCTACACCTAGTTAAGATCAGAAACCTTATTGTTTTATATACATTACCTCTCAGTCAGAAATGTAAGTGCTCTGCTTTATCACTCAGGCGTTTTTGACTTTTCTCTGTAGAACATGTACACTGGGCCATTCACTGAAGAGGAGTTTCGTTCACTAGACATTATGGCCCCATTTGTGGCGGATGAAGTTTTCGTTCAGGTGGATCGAAGCTTCTTCACTAAAAACCTGGATTACCTCCAAAGGCTTTGCTACAGCAGCAGCAAGATGGAAATTGTGGCCCGTATTCTTCAAGAACCGGCTGTTTTGGGGTAAAGATATCACAGACTGAAAAGAGACTCGAAAATCATTCAACCTATGAGAAACAAAGAGCAAATGTGGAACAATTGTACAGAGAACTAAAGAGAAACCAAACTGTTCATAAAGGAAATTTTGAAAACCGCAACTAATCTCAGCTCTAAAGAATTGTTTTAGTAATTTGCCTAAACAACTATTCAGTTAGTCTCTTTGCTAGAAAAATACATTGTGTATTACAAAGGGTTAAATATGATGTTAGCTTCATTGAAATCTTGACGATGTATATACTTTACCCTATATGGAACAGTTATGCTGTATCAAACTGTTAACATTTTAATTAAGTTAGGCTTCTATTTTCATTTCACCTTGTTAATTTGCTAGAGATTTAACATTAGTCTGTATGTCACAAACTTCCAGAATAAGTTCTTCCTAACTGAGCAAACTCAGGTTGAATCAGTCTTCTTCAGGTGACTCCCATGAATAGTAATCTAAATCCATTTGCAATGTGTTTTGGAGTTAATTAACTAAATGTTATTGTGATTAAAAGAAAAACTACCTGGGAAAGTCTGAAATTGCCCCAGTTTTCTTTTTGTAACATCTACAACTCAGATTTTTTTTAGAAAACCGTAAAGGTGTGGTTCTTGTTAGTTTATAAAAAATTATTACAGCATAGGTACGTATAAGAGCATCTGTCCATATTTAAGACAAATTTACACATCAAATTTATTTCTAGATTTGATCAATCTCAGGATTACACAAAACTTAGGCTAAACACTTAAGGTGATATTTGTAAGTTTTCCGTTCTGTGCATTTAATTTTGTCTTAATAGAAACTGGGATGCAAATGTTCCAGTTTCTCCTGGGGAAAAGATTAGTTTGAGTATGAATGAAACATGCAGTGATGCGCCATTGGAGAAAAAAATTGCCATGTTGAATTGTAACTCTTATACAGATGAGTTGCCATGTAAAATGTTAACATTTAAAAGCCGTTGTAGAATGGTAAGCTGTTGAGCTCATGAGGGATTTGTGTACTTGCTTACAGGCCAGTGAAGAACTGGAACCAGGCAACGCTAAGTGTAGTGGGACGATTTCTCTTCTTCCTGCCTCTTAACGTTTTGCAGGACTTGCCATTGGTGAGTTCACTGCAACAGATTCTGTAACAGATTCTTTCCCGTAACATATCCATTGTGGGTTTTGCTCGACTGGAACATGATCTCAGGGCAGGTCAGGCATACAAAGGCTGAAAAGAAATCCTTCAGGTGTCAGTTCTGTAGCGTGCTTAGGAATCAGGTGATGAAGTTCCTGTTTTCCTGTGAGCTACCCACACACGATTGTGTTTTTGCTTTTGTTTCCACAGTCACTGATGACTGTGGGGCGCATAGAGAAGCTGTTCATGAGCCAGCGTCAGTGGGAAGATGGTGACGTGGGGATCCTCTGCTCCGACATGAACGAAATAAAGGATGTTTTTAGCAAACGGCAGTTCGTTCTGCAGTTTTTCCTGGGCTTCCTTAAAATGAATTATACGTCATGTGAGCATCACTGTGGTTCATATAAAGTGATTCTGTGGTACACTTTATGTAAAAAATTTTCAAATGTCAGGTTTTTGTGATGTGAAATCATGATAAATGATTTCTTAATGACTTTTTTCACTTTAATGCAACGTATATCCTGTACAACTCAACTGCAAGACAAACAATATCTGTTAGTGTAGAAATCAGAAAAGTATAAAGTTGTAGTAACTTTGTTGCATAGATATGCACATCCTTAAATTAACTTTGTTAAAATAACCTTTTGATTCAATTTCAGCATCCAATCTTTTTGAGTTTACATCAAACCCAAATTATAGTGAGTCTGGTTTTTCCTTAGCATCATTTAGCCAAAGCCATCCTTTGCAGAGAGCTTACAAAAGTTCAAAAGGGTCTCATTATTTAAAAGTAAATATGTAAGGAGCTGCAGGAATTTCTGGTTAGAATTGATTTTATTTTAAATCAATGTATTCTCCGTGTGAATGGACGAAGGAGTAGAGCTTTAAGACAGAAGCTTTTTCTTCCAAAGAAAACTTGACAACTCATCTTTGTCTAAAGGTTTATGTAATCTACAGAACCAAAGACAGACAACTGAAATTCAATATTGTGCTAAATGTTTAACTTGTTGGGTTTATTTCTCATTGAGGTTTTTATAAACGATGAGAAACCAGTGGATGAACTTAACGTTGCAGCCCCAGACCACTATTTTTTGTCTGTGTTTCTTCTCTCTAAGCGCCTCCAATTGTTCCTACCTGTGAGATTTTGCACACCATGCCCCCCTCTGCTTGGACCTCCAGCAGCTTCAGCAGCATGTCTTCATTGGCCTTCTCCAACTGTCTGGAGCTGATAGGCCAGGACCCATTTCTTGCACCCTACCAGCGTGTCGAGATTCTCAAAAGAGTCAAAAAGGTTAGACCCACCAGGGGACATACGTCAGTACTTCATAGGCGAGATAGCACTTATGAGTTTTAACATTTGATGTCAATCCTGTCTTCTTCTGGGTCACTCTGCACCATGTGAAGATATATGGACCCACCGCCTCCTTCTCCCAGTCTGTGATTGCTCAGCTGGGTGGGATAGCAGTAGAGCTGACACCAGAGGAGCTGAGTACTCTTCGACTGACAGAGCGACGGAGTATCAGTGCTTTGGGAGCTCTCAAAACCTGGAACAAAAGACAGGTAGTCTATTTCTGCACTGTAATGTTTTACAAAATGTAACTTTTCGTTGTTTTTATATATTTTGAAGACAAAATTTAGAGGTAGTAATCTTAATGGGAGAAAAGTAATCTTTTTAAAAAAATGTAGCAGCACCATATCATGCTTCTTCACACCAGTTTACATCCTGTTGCCTTGACAAGGATTAACCTAACATTATGTTTTGCTCATCTTTCTAGCTGACTGCACTGTTTACCGCCGTGTTAAACTCTACCAAACTGATACCAAGTAAGCTTGACTCCAGTATGCTGGTGGCCCTGGGCCACATTGTGTGTGGAGCTCAAATCGCAGAGATCAACACTTTTAACAATGTGGAGTTCAGGTGAGATCAGGTACCACAAAGAAGGAGCTGTCTTTTTCACAGCTCAGCGTGGCACTTGTATTTACAGTCTTCTTGTGTTGTGTCTCCCCCTGCTGGCTGCAGTAAGGCGGTTCTTTGGCTGGGAAAGCTCAACCTGTCCTGCTCAGAGGAGCAGATGGGGGCTTTGGTTGGGCTGCTCACCCACAATCTTGCTTTTGGATTCATGAGCTCATGGGGCACAGATGTGTTTATTGAGATCGGATCTCTGGCAGGTACTGAATCGTTGACTCGAGTGTTCAACTTTGACTGATACCTTTAATTTTCTGATAACTCAGCTCAAATTATTTGTCACTTTTTAGCAGAGGTGGGGACTCGAGTCACATGACTTGGACTCGAGTCAGACTCGAGTCCTTAAAATCACGACTTGAGACTTGACTTGAAAAAATGCTCAAAGACTCGGACTTGACTTTGACTTTCATGCCATTGACTTGGGACTTGACTCGACTTGAAGCTGTTTACTTGAAAAGACTTGATATTTTTTACTCAAAGTCTTAAAATTTAAAACACATTATTTATAAAGTGGCGTCATTAATTAATTTCACTCATTCCGTATCAATATGCGCAGACCGTCACTATGTTTTTCCTCTCTCCTTATGTATGTATGTGTACGTAGCTGCAGCACAACCAATCAAATTAACAGGATTTGGACGTTTAAAAAAACGCGGCAAAGCTACAGAGCTCAGGGAACGAAATACGAAATAACCGCTCGAATATGCTTCCGCGAGTAATTTCTTTTGGCTACGTAGGTTATGAACTTTCGACTAAAAAACGAACTGCAACTTGTAAAACATGCAAGAAGAGAATATCGGATGGAGATGCCACGACGTCCAACTTTGTCCGGCATTTGAAGCTTCACAGAGATCGGTAGGTGGCACTTTTCTTTTGCTGTAAGATAGCTGACTTTAGCTAACTTCGTGTTAGCATGTGTACTCCGGGTTAAATTGGTGATGATTTACCATAAATCCGGTCCTTCAAATGCCTCCACAAATAATGTGCACCGTGTTAGCTCAGGAAGCCGGTGGATAGTGAGCGGGGCTCCGGAACAGAAAGCAGATTCTGGACCTGAACACAGGGAACAGAGTCTCTCTGTCCCATCATGATGATGAGCCGGGTCTAGTATCATCTAAGGATGGTTGGTGTATTTGAAGAGATCTACGTTGGGAAATTATATTGACAATATATTGTTTACTGCAGTCAGTGCATTACGTCAACTGTTTTTGACTTAATGCACTGACCGGCGTGACTGTCACATGTCGCACAGAACCCATTTCCAAGTAGTATAGCTTTGCTGGGAAAAAAAAAAAAAAAGACCAAATACAGTGACTGTCCCAAATAAATTTTGTGTTTAGAATATCTGTCCCATATTTACGGAGGACTGAAACTAACATACTTAGAAATAAAAGCAGAAAAATAAATGCACCAGTGTTACTTGTGATAACTTCATTTATACTTATTTCATTTTTTGAAAACTATGATTGTTGTAGTGTTGATGTTTATTTATGAATAGAAGGAGTAAATTGAAGTCAAATGTAATTCATGAATGGCTGTAATTTATTTTCTGACATCTGTTTACTTCTGACAGATTTGAAGAATACCAGATGAATAAGAGGATCACAAATGAACCTCAAATACATATTTTAAAAAGAACAAATGGTCTAATATTTGAATTTTATGTATAATTGCAAATTACAAAAAAAATAAATAAATAAAAACGACTCGAAATGACTTGAAATTAAAGGTTCCTGACTTGAGACTTGACTCGACTTTTGCCTGTCTTTACTTGAGACTTGACTCGGACTTGAGGACAGAGACTTGAGACTTACTTGAGACTTGCAACACAGTGACTTGGTCACACCTCTGCTTTTTAGTAAAACAAATGACATAAAACAAAGTGGGACATTTTTTCCCAGGGTTATTCCAACAAATTAGGGTAAAACAATGATTACCAATTGGAAAAAAAGTTTAGTGAAAAACACAAATTATATAAAACATAAAATATGTGCACTTAAAGCTGTAGTATGTACCTTTTATTAAAAAAAAAAAAATCTGGTATTTTATATATTTGTTTTGATTATCACTATGTTGCGACAGCGTGGCATGAGACGGATAATCTGTAAACAAAACAAAAACACTTCTCCACGTCTGTACTGCAGAAATGCACCACTCCTGGTCAAAAAAAATAAAAATAAAAAAGGGCTTGTTTTTAGTATTTCTTCACTTCCAATGCAACTTCGTTTTAATAACACAGTTTCAAACAACCAGCATAAAAATGTAAACAGTATGCAATAAAATAACAGTAAAATAAAAACAGAAACACACAAGTAACAGCCCTATATTAAAACAATAATAAAACAGTATAAGATCAACTAAAAACAAATGTATAAAAATGACCTATAGCCAACATAGTGACTATGCTTTTGTCTTTGAAACTGTTCACAGGTGGTCTTCCTGACATTGTCATGTCATCTCTGGTAAAAGAGCAAATCGAAGGAATCTCACCCATGGCTATGTCCATGATACCACCTAAGAAGTTTTCTGTAAGTTTAGATGTTTAATGTTTATCAAAAGCTTCCGCAGAGTGAGTTTTGCTGCAGGTCTTCCATAAACTTCTCATTTTGTCTTCTGCTGCCGTCATGTTCAATTGCTTTCTTGTGTATTTGGCTGTTTCTCCAAGGTGGTATTTCACGAGAACCAGATCAACATGTTCACCTATGAGCAGGCTTATGCATTGACTCCAGAGCAGCGCTCAGCTCTGACAGATGTCCAGAGGAGAGCTATTGACATGGTGCTGACTTGCTGGAAAAGAAACATAGGTAAAACACAAAGCCAAAGCCTGTGAAATTGTTGTAATCTGATACTGATTCCATAGGAATATGTATGCTCGGGGTTTTTACAGCTGAGATAGCACTCAACCTTTTGCTGGTGAAAAACACTAACTTTATATCACGTTTTGCATTGCTTTACATTTGTATTGGTTTCATTGTGCTCCCCTAGATTTGTCAGCAGGGCTGGCACAGAGCCACAGCCTTCTGTGCATCATACTGGGACTGCTGATGGTGCTGGCCGTCCTGTTCTGACCCGACACATGAACCTGCTCACTCTACTGGATCAGAAGCTTCATCACAACAATAAAAGCACATCTCATTTACAACTCTGGACTTTAAAACATGACAGTTATCGCAATCACAATGTGTTTTCAGCAGCAATCAGTCAGTGTGACATCCAAAGCTTTATAGATTAACTCATGGCAGAAAAACATACGTAGACAGTATTTATTTTTTTATAAGCCTAATTGAATCCATGCTGCCCTAATTTATTACTCTCTATGCGCAATGTATTAAAACAACTTCTGCCTCAAACCTACAGATTTATATATATATATATATATATGCTTTTCAAATAATATATGTTCTAAGAGGGAGTACCGTGGTAAACCCATTCTAATATTGCAGTGCGTTTTGCATTGTTGTGGACTCTTTACATTGTGAATATTAAAGACTAAATTCATCTTGAACTATGCGTATTTATTTATTTATTCTCTACGTAACTTCACACTTTTTTGTTTCGTTGCCAAGCTACATTCCTGATATTCATTCCTTTATTTATCTGTACAATCCTCCTATATATTTTATTAGATATATGAACTGTCCTCTTACAACATTCAATGATCATCCAACATGCAACCTTATTCATTTTTTCATTCAACTGGGTACAAAAGTTTAAATTAAGAGAACGTTACTCTAATCCACATAATATTCACCTAACAATGCATAAATACAAAGTAATTACAAAATAAAAACTGATTTTTTCCTCCACTTTTCAATTTTCTCTAATGTGTTTTGGGGGAAAAAAAATTAAAATAGCAGTAAAGCTAAACTGATAATGTGCAGTGGTTGCATATAACAACATAGTGATCAAATTATTAACATGCAAGACAACAGCTCAATGTGGCTACACCTCCTAAGAACTTTCTGTCAGCTGCTATCCTGACTTATCTCGCAGCGTCATGGTAGCACAGTACTTCCCATACATGGAGGGGGAAAAATCATAGCAGTCTCTCAGTCCATTGAACAATACAGAATATAAGCAAAGAGCTTATTTATTATATTTTATACCCCTCATAAACCATAAATAGTGTAGAGGAAATAAAATTACATTACAAAAGAAAATAACGCTCAGTGATTTGGGTAAGTAACTTTAATCTGATTACTGAATTTGAAATAGTAAAGCGTTAGATTACTCGTTACTGAAAAAAGTGGTCCGACATCAGTAACATGTTACTGATATACTACAAAATAAATAAATTTCAGAGGGGATTATGCTTAAATATTACTTTAACTATTGTCCTATATATATATATTTTTTTTTAGCTCAAATCGAAATCATAACCCAAATGTTTAAGGCAATAGTCAATAGTCACTATGAACTCCGTTCCATAATTTATATATTTTTTCAGTAATATGACGAAGCGGGGTGGATTTCATGTTATCCGTGCCCACCAGGTCTGTGTCGTTTGAGGCAGTGGAGGGTGGCGCACTGGGGAAGTGGTGACGGGGAGATAATCCGGGAGTGACGTCCGGAACGTGGGAGCAGTTTCTGAGCGTGGCCAGCCAACGGGCTGCAGCGCTGACTTTACTGCGAGCCTGTCAAACACAACCAACACAGCCGACATGGCGGACTGGGGTGAGAAACTAACTTAGGAAGGACATCTATATGCACAGCATCCGCTTTTAGCAGACTTTGTTAAGACAGCCCAACATTCTGCTGTTGTAAAACTCAGTCGTTAGATGTGGATTGGCCTGACGAATATCATGTTGTTGGTTTTACAGACGCTGACAACTTCGAGCCGGAGGAGCCGATTAAAAAGGCGGCAGTGCTGGACAAATGGGAAGGCGAGGACGAAGATGAAGACGTTAAGGTAACTTAACGTGATTCGCGTGTGTCGTTGCATTTGTCGAGTTGGATTTGGGGTTATTTGTCGATGAATTGAAATATTATCTTCCCGGCTGTTACGCCATGCCTCACCGCGGCTCCTTTCTCCCCGTCGACCCTAACATCGGGTTAGCTTTGTGCTAGCTGACGGCTAACTCATGTGGCTCTAAAAGACAGCCTGTTACTCGGCTAGACAGAGGCCATTGTTCGAGTTGAAACATACTGCCCATACGCTTGATGTCAACATGTCAACCGACCACCTGGGTTAAAAATACAATTTTTGTGTGGGAGTTCCCTATAGTGATGAAACTCTTGGGGTAAATTTCAATAGCTTAGCCACTAGCTAGCATTTTAACGGGCCAATTAGCTGCTAGCATTGTGCTTACTTCTAAGTTCGCTTGCTTTTAAAAGTGAGATGCAACGTTTGACAGTCCGAGTTATGTCGTGTTTTTGAAATGTTTAGTGACGGGTGACACAAGTTTCGTATTTTGACAAATTTATTTACATTAAATATTTGGAGGAGGGTGTCCGGTTCAGTTTTGAATTCCTCCAGCTTGAGTCACGTTCAGCATGCGGCATCGCTAGCTTGCTAACAAACTCTAGCCTCAGAGGAGGAAATCATCCAGTGGGTTGATGACTCAACTGAAGTAAGAACTAGGCCAAAAACTTTACGAAACGACGGGGCGCCTTTAGGTTTTATAAAGATATAAGCCGATGTTGAGTTGCAGACACAGAGGATTATAGTTGGTCCTTGCAGTAATGTTGGCTTGTTTTCTTTCCAGAAACTTCTCAATAAGCGTTAGGAAAGAGCTGGCAGTCAATTGTTGTCGGTCACATATGGCGTCAGTGTTTCTAGGTTGTCTTTTCTGGCTTGTAGTATTTTCTAGGTTTAGAAAACAGATTATGGTGTAAAGAGAAAAACATTTGTCTACAACAGTCGTCCCTATAGTAGCATCTGAAAGATCATGTACATTTCTATTTTAGCATACTTAAGTAATGGGAGTAAAAACCTGCCATCTTAACTCCTTTAAATTTTCAACCACAAGCTATTTTCAAGATAAAGAATTTTGTTAATCAGGTGCATGCACACATGGTCTGTTTCTCAGGTTATACAATCTTTTACCTGTTCATGACAATTTTTGCAATAAAGTCCACTTCCTGTTCATATGGGTATTATCTTTAAACTAAGACAGCCCCTTACATTAATTGATAAATAATTAATTCATTTAATCAGTCCATCTCATATTTTCAAGAGTTTTGTATTTGGTACAATAAAATTTTGCTTAAATGGAAAGTGCAAAATTAAAGTACATTAAAGTAGGTAGAAGCAAAGAATATTATTTTTTATTTAAATTTGACTTTCTCCTTGTCATTTATTTATTAACAATTTCAACTAAACTCTATAAAATGTAGTCATCTATTTAACTTTCAGTAAATAATCAAGAAGTGGCACATGGTCACAAACTTGCTAAAAAAATTAAGACCATATATTTATAAAGATGACTTCTAAATAAAAACAAGTTATTAAGCAATTTAAAATAACTGGAAGGTTCAGAAGTGTAGAATTTGTTTTCTTAAAGAAGCTATCCATAACTTTAAACTGCTTTGCTTGTTGGTCTTCATCTTTTTTTTTCTTGTCTGTCAGTTTATTTTGGCTTAATGTTACATGGAACTTAGAAAAGAAAACTCCTAACGTTGTTTACGGTTTATTTAAACAAATATTTAATTTCAATTGTAATCTCAGGACAGAAAGATGACATTCATTTATTCAATCAAAGAAATGTCATTACATTCAGATACGATCTATCAGTTTTAAAAGGGTTGTTTTTATTACTCTGTACTTATCTAGCTTACGTGTCAACTTTTTACAGTAAAAGGGAAAACTAAATGGAAGACACTAACATTTTATATTAGAATGGTCACTTTTCTAATTTTTCCACCATTATCTTAAGATTTACAATTGATCCAACAAAGAGCGAGCCCTTTATATAAAATAAACAACTTTTATGTAAAGTTCCTGGTTATTAAATCATACCAGGAAAAGAGAGCCTGGTATGATTTAACAAAGAAGGTCATATCCCACAGAAATTTGTAATTATATAATCTTGAAAATTGTTTAATTTTATGTTCTGAATGAATTGCTGACTTTACAGCAAGGACTTTATTAAGAAAATTATTATAACCTTATTCAAAATGAAATTTTTCAGAATCTTTTCAACAGTGTAATTTTTATTTGTTTACAGGATAACTGGGACGATGAAGATGAAGAGGAGGAGAAAAAAGTAGAGGTGAAGAAGACAGGTAAGGTTTTAAATTTGTATGATTGTTGTACATTATATTTGTCCTTTTAATTTTAGCTTTCAACTTTGTTTTCAAAACTAAATGTTATATATGCAATTTTTTTTTTCCAGAAACAAAAGTTTCTGAAAAGAAAAGGCTGACTGAAAAGATTAAAGAGAAGGAAAATCAGCTAAGGAAGAAACAAGAAGAACAGAAAAAGGAGACAGAGGAGAATGTAAGTATCATTGCACAACAAATGAAAGGGACATTTTTTTTGCCTTTTTTAAATGTGACTTTACATTTGGTTTGTGTTGTTCTAGCCTGAAGAATTTACTCAAGAGGAACAACTCGCAGAGAAGTTAAGAGTCAAGAAACTACAGGAAGATGCAGACTTGGAGCTAGCAAAAGATGCTTTTGGTAGGAGATGACCCCATATTCTGGGATTTAACTTCTTACTGCTTTCTGAATGTTTTTAAGGATGACTTGAGCTCAGGCACCCAAAATCCTTTTAAATGTGGGTATCTAATGATATATTAGAGTAGATATATTTATTATGTGCTGTACTGTAATAGCATTTTTACTCTTTGACTTCATACATTTTAAAACCTTGTTCTTGTTTTTGTAGGTGTTAATACTGTCGCAGGAATTGATGCCATGTGTCCATCCTCCAAAGAAGAATTCACAGAATTTGAAAAATTGCTGAAAGAAAAGATAACTCAGTTTGAAAAATCAGTCCATTATTCAAGTTTCTTGGATTCATTGTTTCGGGAACTTTGTATTTCATGTAAGAAAGCAACTTTATCAATATTTCCGACAGTATCGGAAAGTATTAAATGAATATTGGTGCCTTTTTAAAACCAAGTTCTAAAGTTATAGTTTTCTTTTGTTTTTACAGTGGAAGTAGATGACTTGAAGAAAATCAGTAGTTCACTTTCAGTCCTACTTAGTGAAAAACAGAAACAAGAAAAGGTAAGTCTTATGCTTTTCTTTTGAATTTGAATAAAGCTTTATAGGCAGCAGGGGGTGCTGTTAATCTACTCCAGCTTGGTACTGTGTGTTCATACAGTAATGGGAATATGTTGTATTTTGTGTGTTATACGCGGTCTAAGGTTTGATATTCTTTATGATGTGTCATGGTTTGTTTAGTTTAATTCACAGATAAAGCATAGTTGGATGACTTTCTAAAAACGTTCCATATAATTTAAGTCATGTATTTTTTTTCTTCTCAGCAAAACAAAGGAAAGAAGAAGAAGAAAGGGGTTGTACCTGGAGGTGGACTGAAAGCACAGATGAGAGACGACCTTGACTATGCAGAGTTTGACGGAGGTTATGCCCAGGACTACGAGGACTTCATGTGACATAGGCTCCATTACTACTTTCCTCCCCTCCTTCTTAACCATCAAAAGTACAGCTGTACCTTCCCATGCTGTCCAGTGCCATCCTGGGAAATCTGAACTATGTGCCGCCCCTTTCATTTTGCTTCAGTTACCAGAGGGACAATACCTGGGAGCATCCAGTCTCAGCACTCTTAATGTACAGAATGGCCTTTTCCGTCTCATTCAGCCTCAACTCGCACACAATCATGTGGAATCTGTTGTGTGACCCAGCTTCAAAGAAGAATACAGTTGTAACTGCTGCTGTCTAAATTTTGCAGGGCTGTTTTTTTTAAAATAAATGTTGCTCCTGTTAAAATGGCAGTACAGCAGTTGTAAGTAAAGTGACATAGAAACAAGGTTCTATGCAAATTCCTAAACCAGAATGTCATGTATTATAGGTCACACTGAACTGTGGTTAGGTATTTTACAGGAAAAATGTATATAGTTAATATCTCTTGGGTTGCCAAATGCAGAACAATTATTCAGTTTATTATTCATCTCTGGAACAGTTGCATTGTGGGTTATTTGAGAAAGGCACAACATAAGAATAGTGATAATTTTAAAGAGTGCACATGACATTCAATATAAGATAAAAGGGATAGAGTATAATAAATGTGACTTTAAAACCTCACAGCCATTCTCTTGATACATCTCTGGAATATCCTTGAAAATATGGAGCAAATGATGCTTAAAAGTATTTTCTTTTGCATGACAGAAATGTAACTTACTAATTTGAGTTTTACTAATGCAGAAAACCAACAGATCAGGCAAATAGAGTAACTTGCTGCAACTGGTCTCTAATTGTTGCTTCTGCAGGCTTGTATCAAGTGTGATGAGGAGCGGAGGCTAATGGGCTCCACATGTCTTCATATGGGCTTCAGTTAGTTGAAAGCGGCATCTTTCTCCTTTTTCTGCTCTCGCTCATGACCAGTTCCAATCTTACACAGGCGGTTCAATACATGCAATTTTGAAGATATAACATCTGTTTTTTAAGCATCTTAATTTAATAAATGACTGGTCAGGAGAGCAAATTGTGTGTTGGTCATTCTTGATGTGCATAAACAGAACCTGAAAAAAATGTCCATTCACATTTAACAAAATCTGGTGTCAATAAGAATGTGATTGGCACCTAACTGTTCTACAATGCTACCACATTTGACAGTGATTAAAAAAAAACTTGATTAAAAAAAAAAACTTATCAGGACTTACCAGGTTACCAAAATATTCAGCTAAAGCTGAAACGTTTGACAAACTGGATATGTTTGTAGTTAGTAACAGGAAAAAAAAATTAGCTCATAGCCAGTGAACGACTGGGCCAACTGAGCCTGAAATTGTTGCTGGCTTTTAAAACCAATCCAGGATGGCTGCAAAACAAGTTGGATTTTCATCATAAGATTCCCAATTTAGAAAAAAGACAAATAAACAACAGTAACATTAAAATCAAAACTTAAAAGGGATAATGAAGAGGAATCAGCTGTATGACAGGTAGCTAAACCTTATAACAGCTAGTCTAAGGTCAATCTCAAATCAGATTTGACATATTTAAATAAATCCAGTAATGCAAAGCCTGTCTTAAAAATCTTGATGCACTGATACTTTTGTTTTGAATGTTTATTTGCATAAAAGTGTCAATTTTGCTTTGTGTATTTGCATAAAAGTATCTTGTGGTTTGTTCCAGTTACGTTTAACTGGAAACTAATACAAGGAAACGTTTTAAGCTTGACCAACCAGAATCTCTGAGGGAAGAAATTCTTATTTGCAGGAACTATTTAAGCATTTGCAATTAGATTACTGTTGTATCAGTTTTCCAGAATTGAAGAAAAGTGTATTAAATTTAAAAAATAAAAAGAAAATCAAGTCGTTTTCTATTTCGGTATTTAGGATTGGCATGTTCTAGGCAAATGAGATTCTAAAGCAGTGTACAGTTGCTTTAAACCCTGGAAGATGGTATCAAAGTGTGTTAGCTCGAAGTGTTTCAAGTAAATGCACTGTAAATCTTTTAACTGAAAAGCTACATGAATATCTATTGACTTCTAATTACTTGGGCAAAAAAAATATTGTTAGTTGTTAAAACATGGCATTTTTCAGATGACTCAAATCTTGAAATTGCCCCCAGGCTGAACAATCCAACTTGTTTTTGATGATCAAAACTTCTACCTACTGCACATGTAACACTGACTGCTCAATGCTCTGCACACCAACAAAAAATCCAAATGATCATTTTAAGTTTTTAATTTATTATTGCCAGATTCGGGCTCTCAAGTTGGCTGAGTCTTTTAAGTAACTCTTGGATTAGATGAAACTGAAAGAGCAAGAAGAAAGAAACTACATAGATTCTTTGGAATATGTTGAATGTGCTGCTTGAAGCTTTGGCTATAAGAAGTGGAGCATTTAAAGAGAGTTAAACACTTTGAAATGCCATTAGGCCACTCAGAAATTTTAAGGATACATGCATATAATGTCTACTTCAACATTGTAGCTAAGTGCAACAATGTTGATTGCACAGAGATTGACTATATGAAAGATTGTCCTAAAGTAAACTGCAAAAATAACCCAGAAATTTTAAAAGTAAACAGGTGAAAATTTGTAAACTGGTAAATGTTCAATTTGCAGCTGTAATTCATTAACTGATGGCACTAAGATCCACATACTACAGTAAAGTGCTGATTTACTATCATTGAAGACGTACAGTGTTCGGGGAAATGTTTCAGACTTCAGGCGGTGTATTAAAAATGTTAGTTTATTTGTTTTATGCAAATTTGTTCAATTACATTTGATCAGATGTAATTGAACATTTGTAAGTGAGTTCCTAGAAAGGGGGCTTTCATATTAGAAAAGCTGTACCTCCTAAATCACTACTCCACTTTGGATGTCGATACACCAATGCTGAAGGTTTAGATTCTAAATCTTTGACCACTTTTATTATAAAGTATAACTGCAACTTGAATATGTTTTGGTAAATTACTTAAACATCAAAAACTGCTTCAGTGTCTTGTTATTTCCAGACATGAACTTTAGAGTCATTTATTTTTTTCCTCCTGTGGGATTTCTGGCGCTACGTTTCCCGCTCCTGCGGAGTGTGTTGGCCCTTTGTCGACGTCTGGTTTTCCTGTTGTCTCCTCTCGCAACACTTGTTACTATCTGACCTTGGGAGCTCTGCATAGCTTGAAAGATACTCTGACGTGTCACTTCACGATCCCCACAACTGAAGCTTAATGCCACACCCTCATTGGTTTTCATGACTCTAGATGTGCCATCAGAAGTGCCATCAAAGCAGCGCCCAAGTGCAATCTCTTTTGCTGTGCGTGGATCTTGTTCTGTCTCTGTGTAGATTCCATAGTTGTGGCCAAGAGAGTCAAGAGGTGCCAACATGGTGAACTCATTGGTGTCGTTGTTCACAGCTAAAGGTAGGTGGTTCACCAGATAATCTTGAAGCATCGTGCTCACATGGTCTCTCTTACAGCTACCTTGAGGAATCACCTTCACCAGGGTACGATCCACACGGTCCTGATCAAACAGCATGCCACTGCACTTGAACTCCAGACACACTGCTGAAACATTTGCCTGTTCCATATCACGAATGCTGCGAGTGTCTCTGAGACCATACAGCTGGCCTACTGTCTTTGGATGGGTGCCACCCATGTTACGAGACCTTACATTGATTTCATGCGGACTGTTAATTTTAACCTTGATGTAGCAGGCCCGGTATTCCATGGGCTTAGGCCACCAACTCAGGTAATCCTCTGTCCAGCTCATTGGGTCATCTTCATTAAATGGCACAGTGTTGTAATCATAACGGTCTCCTTCAACTCTTGAAAATCTGAAGTGTGCAGCACTAAATGGGGCCTCTTCACATTCTTTCAGCTTTTCAAATGCATATACTGGTCCATTGGACTCCTCAGCTGCATTAGGACTTGGTTTTGCCACATTGATACTAAATGCAGTCTTTTTTACTCTGCTGTCTTCGTGGTCAGTTCGCCTGTAGTTTAGTTTTCTAAGGTAAGGCTGGGGCACTCCAACAAGGCTGGGAATGAGTTTTGGAGCAGAAGGCACAGCCTCTAGTTCCTCTCCTCCAAGGTTAGCCATCACATATGCAGAATAAGCATCAGGTTTTTGCTCATCACAGAAGGCAGGAAGACAAGCTCCATTCGGGCCAGTGACAGCACTATCAAAACGACCCCAGGCACGAGGATTAGAGGAGTAGCCAGGTGTTGGTTCCATGTTTATGAGACTCACCACAACGCCCTCTACCTGCTCACTGGGCATGAAACGCTCACTGCGGAAAGCTCTCACTTTGACATAGCATCTGCGATTTTCAGGGACATCAAGATTAAACAGACGCCTCTCTCTGATCTCCATGTTTCCTATCAAAAATGTTCTCTCCTCTCTTTTGCCTCTCCTTTTCTTATCTAGCTGCAAACTCCCTTCTTCCTCCCACAGGCCAGTTTCAGGGTTCAGTGACCAAAGCTTCATGTTGCTGAGGTGCTCTGACATCTTCACCTGAGCTGAGTCCAAGAACACTTTAACCTCGCCAGCATTTAGAGGCTCATTATTTTCCTCACCTCTAAAGTCAACTGAAAACATGCCATAGGTTCTCAGTGGAAGCACATCACCTTCACCTCCTATAAAATTAAGGTCACTTGAAGCAGCAGCAGCAGTAGTGACATCTCTCGGGTCTAAAAATGTAACACTTGCATTGACATTACCAGTAAAGACTTCTCCGTTCTCTTTGTAGAAAGAATGAGGGGGAATCTGGATTTGGACCATTGCTTCCTGGCCTTCTACCTCCCCGAGATTTAGAATGTTAGTTTCTGAGGAGCTGATGGTCACAGGAGCTTTCTTTCGTAGAACTTTGATTTCATGGTAAACAGCTCCTCCCTTTGTGTTAAATGGAAGCACCTTTGTGGTGTTGACAAATTTTTGCATGTTGTCAACAAAAGTCAACACCAGTCTTTCAGTGTCTGGGGGAACCTGGACAGAGAAGGTGCCTTTGTAGCCTGTGCGACTGATTCTGACTCCATTCATGAAGATGTGGCCAAACCTCATTGGCTCACCATTGTCTGCAGCAATGGCACGACCATAAACAACAGCCTTGGTGTTTACACATTTCTGACAGCCACACTCTGTCACTACCATGGTGGGCAACTGGTAGCCTCGGCACATCAGCTGTCTCTCTTCCATTTTTGCCACGCCACAGCAGTATGCCACATTGTCTTTGCATCTGATGGCATTGTCCAGCTGTCCAGCACATGTGCCTGAAGGGCACTTGCCCACATCGTAGTAGAAGGAGTTTGTGCTGTTTTGGTAGCAGTCATGTGGAAGGCGAATGAGGTGAGATTCAGGCGTGGGGTTGCATGAATGCTCCTCTCTACCTGTATTTGAAATGAATGAATAAAACATATGTTAATGTCATAAGACCTACTCTATTGATGCTTGTTCAGTTATTTTGTCAAAGACAAACCTATGATTTTTAGAATGGCAGGTTTGGTCTTAACGGCGCCGGACGGCCCACTTGCTCTGCAGTAGTACTCTCCAGCTTGCTCTCGATGTAAATCTTTCAGGACCAGCGTGCTCTCGGATTGCATTTCCATAAGAATATTGTTATGAAACCTGTTGGTTCACGCAAATAGCAAAAATAATAGAAAAGGTGTTAAAGTTTAACTTTAGTGTAAAAAATGCTATGGTAAACGTGCTGCAAAGCTAACAGTAGTTTGTGAAGACAGAAACATTACTTTTTACTTCTATCCTATTTACCTACACCCAAGACTAATTTCTTGCTCGTGTCTACACCTGTGAAAAATATGTCTTTAGCTGCCCATGTGTAAAAGTACTGCTCATAGTTACTATTCCCTTAATTTAAATTACATATTAGTTTTTTTTATTATTATTACAATCATGTTTATGGGGTTGTGTGATATGTGTTGAGGCATCTGACAGATTATGTAAACAAAATTTCTATTTCTATGAAGAATAATGTTTTTATCTCATCTTAAGTCCCCTAGGCAGGGACCTAGAAACTAGAGTTGTGTATCTGAGTTGAGCTCTTACCATTGGTACTTGTTAGGCTGTGGTATTCCAGCTACTTTGCAGCAGAAGGCAGCACTTTGTCCTTCTCTCCTGGCTTTACTCTCAGGGTTGCTTAAGACATGAAGCTTTTCTGGAAAAAAAAATAGAAATGTTACTTCCATGGCTTATTTAAATTTCAGTGGCAGCACAGACAGTTACAATATATGTGACTTTTTTCCTCCTTGTCTGACATTTAGTAAGGAACAACTAAATCTTTTGTGTTCACCAGAATAAGGAGTAAGATCTTTTTTATTTTTCAACATTTCCCACTTTCAAAAGTTGCTTTAGTATTTCCACATAATGTTTTATTATGTTTTTCCTGAGATGCCATCTATTTTTTTCCTGAGATGCCATCTCAGGATAGATGGCATCCTGAGATGCCATCTATTTTTTGAAGTGCACCTGCCCTTCCTGTTGCAGAACACCCACAGAATATGTTGCTGCCACCCCTGCTTCATATCTGGGGTTGTGTTCTCAGGCTTGTACCTTCTTCCCTGTTTATTTCAAATGCAACAGTGATAATTGTGGCCAGACTTAAGTTAGTGTCTCCAAAGCACAGGGAAATTACATTTTGTTTTCCTGAGCGCATTTGCAAACTGCCTTCTGGCTATACATGTTGCTTTTGGGGTAATTGTGATCTCAGTCGTTGTGTCCTTGGGCAAGATGCTTCACCTGCCTTGGTCAGAATCCCCACTTCTCTCAATCTGGGTCTCAGGGTCACAGAATCTGTCTACGTTCTGAATGGTATGGACATACAAACATCCACCATAGTATTAATACTTGCATTTTTCAACAGATGGCATCTGGGAATTTTACTGAAGAATGAATCAGACTTTTGGAGGGTCACAATTTTTATCTTGATATCTTAGCTGATTTATTTATTTTTTTTATTCTCAAAAAGAAATCAGCAAAGGAAACCGTTTGTTTTAAGTTTTCCCTTGAAATACATTCAGAGGTGTGCCTCAGTTTAATTTAAAAAAAGAAATGGGAATAGTGTGTGTGTAATCTAATATACACACTACATGTGTGTAATCTAACATATATGAAAAAATCAAAAAAAATATTTTTGTTGTTATTCTGATACCGGGCAACTAGAAATAACATTCGTAATCATAAGTAACCTAAAACATAAATGTTTAGTCAGATTTAGTGTCAGAAAGTAAGAATGTAATTTTCCTTTGTATGTTTTATGTAAGTCTGATTTCATCTGTATGCGGTATAGGACTTGTTCTTCTGTACAATCCATACCCGCTCTTTTCAGCTGCACACTGAGAACTGAGGTCCGCTCAGTGGTGAGGGGCACAACGACATCAAGAGTTGCGTGACCCAGCAGGCTGACTGTCAGTGTTGTGTTGCCATCTGGGCATATTCCAGGAATTCTAAAGTGCCCATTGTGGTCTGTGAGGGTGAGGAGTTTGCCTGAGCGAAGAATTGCTGCTCCCTCAGCAATCAGACCACCGGCACTTCGCACGGAGCCCAAAAGGATGTGCTCTTCACACATGCAAGCATCACAGTCAGCATTCACTCTCCCAATCACACAGTGCAGATAACAATCTAGAAAGGAGAGCAAACACAAATATTAGCTCCTATCACATTAGTTTATGTCCAAGTGAAGACATTTGCAGGATAGTTTGTGACTCAATCAAGCTTGGCTCACCTGTCTTGATGCACTCAGGTCCGTTGCATGGTTTTCCCTCTATTTTAGGCCCATTGCAAGTTACTGCTTGAGACTGGCAGTTTCGATAGCGAAGCTGCACACCCACTTGACCGCAGAGAGCAGGACATGGGCTCCAGTTTGACCATAGACCCCAGGTTCCCTGAGTGTTTACACTTCTTTCTGGTAAAATAAAATTACACAAATTATTGTTCAACTAATATTATTATTGTTATATTTAATAGGTAAAAAGACCACAATAAAATAATTTTTAAAGAAATCTTTAGTTTCTGAGTGTGCAAACCTTTTGGACAGAGAAAGCGAACTGAGTAGTTAGAGCAGTTGCGTCCAGGACTTTGCTCTTCATTGAGACACCAGAATCCTACAGTTGGATCTGCGTGTACCACCTCCCCAGTTTCCCGGGCTGGGACCCATTCGGTGGTTCTAGCTTCAACTGCGCGCGGATTCTCACACACTCTGGTACGGTAATAGAAGCGAATGGCGTCCAGCTGCTCGTAGTCTCCTCGGCCACCTGGGTGGTCAACGTTGAACCATGTGGTCCAGTCAAAGTTGTCTGGACATGTGGAGTTTACAAAAAGAAAGATATGTTTAGCTTAGCTATCATAGTTTAACAATACATCAAACCAAAAATACACAATTTAAAACTTCAGGTTAATTTTTTTTTATTAACCCACCATCGGAGTGATAGACTGCAAGATTAGACTCTTTGTTGTCTCCTCTCCATGATCCTGCACAGTATAGATGAGTGTGGGTGATTAATACCTTTGTGTCAGGTGTGTTAAAAAAACATACCAGGTAAGCTGTTCTAAAACAATATTTGATGTTAGCTATTCACAAATATTAAAGGTAATCTAATCCATTGTTTAAAGTTAGCGATGTGATGTGTGAACCAGGATATATAAATCTGTGCTATGTTGAGACTCACAAAGAAAATGTACGGCCGTGGCAAGGAAAAAGGGGGAGAGAGTTAATATGCCAGGGCTACCAGCTGGTAAAACATGTATGTTTGGTCATGCCAGTGCTGCATACAATGATGGGCCAATGAGGTTTAGATACATCTTTGAGTATGCAATCAGAATTCGCTGTACGGGTTACAAAAGCACCTTATTTTTTTAGGCTTGTCCTGTCATTCAATAACTAGTGATAATATTTGTTGAAAATCACTTATCAAATTGTTAATGCTACAAAGGTGCTCACTCTTCATAGAAACAGGAAAACTATTTCAATGTTCTACTAAACAACTAAACTGTTGCTTTCATTTTGTTTTGGAAATCGAAGCTGGAAATGTCACTCCCAAGAATGGGATCATTTTCAAGTCAGAACATGTGATAATTGTTGTGGTGCCAGGTTATTTGTAACATAAACTGATACTACTGTTTTTTTTCTGAGTTTTATTGAAAGTTTAAATATTCACAAATGTATACTGGTATTTTTATACACCGTTTCAAAATAAGAAGCCAGAAGTGACGTTATTAAAGCTCATATTAAGTTGAGACATGCATTGTAAATTGCTGCTTTATAAATAACCTGAACTGAATTGATATTAGTCCCATTTATGACATTTTACATGCGTCCTGTCTCGTTAGATACTAGAATTAGGTTTGCTAGGCAAGCTCGGACTGTTCAAGTTGTATTTTCAGTTGACATTGTTGTATTTCTAATTGGGAATTCAGAAAATCCAGCTTCTGAACACAAGAAACTCTAACACACTAGAGTTTGGGGACGTAGAAGACCAGGAAGCAACAGTCAATATAATATTGCATATCTTTTTTATGGAGAATGGAGGTCTACTGGTGCATTGAGGTATATTCCAATTTGTTTCTGTGCAGCTCTTCCACTCAATCCTTTCAGACAGGTTGAGGTCTCCATGTTGATTTGGGTTTTGGTTATTTTCTATGAGCAGTGCATAGACCAAACTCAGGCTGAGGAATTTTAATTCAGAGAAAAGTGGTATCTGCATTAAATGTTTTCCACTTGTAAATGGTTGCTCTCGATGGAACGACGGACTCCATACTACCTTGAAACTACTTTATTAACTTTGAATTGTGAATAATTTAGGTATAAAATCAACCAATATACATAAATAACTGAGAAAAAAACAGCAGTAAATATGATCTTTGGGTCCCATTGTTACATTTTCCGTTTAGGATATTTTTTGTGATCATTTGTGAAATTTCTAAACCTTAGATATTTTTGTCTGCAGTAGATACAGTCATATTTGGGTATAAAGGCAGTACAGAAAATTAGTGTTGAAGTAACCAAAGTCTTATGAAAAACCCTTAGAAAGTCCGAAGAGACATTAAGAAAAATCAGCTTGATTTATTACAATCTTATAAAATTCTAAGAAATGCCAAGTGTTTTGAACAGTACTGTATATGTGAATTTAAAGAAGACATTTAAACATGAATTGGAGAGACAAAATAAAACTAAATGTTAAGTGTCACACCTTGAACTGTAAGAACAGTGGCTGCAGTTACTCCCAGAAAGATGAGGAGAGACCTATGTGACATTTTCACTGTCTGCCGCCACACTGGACCCTCCAGACTTTCTCCTCTGCTATGCGTAAGTCCACAAAAAAGTAAATCTTTGGCAGCAAAAACACCTGGAGGAATGATTAAGTTAAAATATGTTCCAAGACATGAATGTTCAGCACATACTGTACATCTCTATAAAAGAGTGAAGTTGGTAGTAAAATGGCATTAAAACATAAAATGGGTAGCACACTTCATTACATTTATAAAAACAATAGTTTGTTTCTGGTAAAACAAAGCAGTAAATGCAGCGTACTTCTTTTCTTTGAGCTTTAAAGTTTAAAAAAAACCTTGGATGGACAGAACTGTGCTCTCAGATTACACATCTGTGTTAGCCATCACCATTTGTCTGGGGAACACTCAAACATATCTGCATCCACTGTCGAAATCTGGCCACACAACCCAAACACCCACACACAAACACAAAAGGGCTGACTTAAAAGGAGGACAAACTGGACATTAACAACCATGTTGTAGCTTCTTCATTGCTAATGTTTTTCAGTGGATATTTAGAACAATAATTGCATATGTAGCTGAAAGGGGGAAATAAAGAAACAACACAAGTGTGCTTGTCAGATATTAGCTTAGGATTGTGATTTACAAAATGTCCATAGTTTTAGCTGTAGAATACTTTTTATTACTTTTTACATATTTTTTTACAGTAGGTTCCTTTTAGCACTTTAATTTCAACATGGTGATAATCTGACTTCTCTGCACAGTTTAATCAATCAGATTAATAAAATAAAGTAGGATCTCTTTTTTCTTACCTGCTTTGAAAATGGAGACTTGCTAAAGAGCTTCTGGTTGTATATTTTGAACTGGAAAGTCTTCTCTAAACTTTTTTCTGAAATTTTTCTCTCACTCTTTTCTCCTTCCCTTGTGGTTCCTTGTTCTAGTTGAAAATCCTCCTCCTTCGGTGCTTTTATACCTCTCTGCCTCTGCTTCCACTCCCTCCCCTCTCGACTACTAGCCACAAGGTCTTTGTTTTTGCACCATGATATTTTTGATCACCTCCCCTTGTACAACTATGACATTAAAGCATTATTAGATGGTTTGTTGCATAAAATAGGAATTATCATAGGCTCCACATTACAAAGGCAAGTGTTAATAGATTGACCTGTGTGTTAAAAGATCAGTGGTGATCGACTGGATTTGCTCTAATTTCAATCTTCCCATCAGTTCAATTAATCTGCTTGAAAAGCAATTCTTCTAATAAAAAACGTATCTAGTATCACACATTTATAAAAAAAAAAACCCTCAGTTTTCTGTTGAGAGGTGATAATTACAAAATACGTAGTTGAAAATGATTTGAACAAAGGTAGCACTTTATTAACTATGTTAATAATTGAATATAGCCTTGCTTCATTTTTTTGGTCAGATTTGAACACATCAGTTTCACACACATTATTACATTTGTGCTCCTGGGTTCCAAGGAGAAATTAAAGTACAGCTGTGTCTACAATTTTTTTTGTCTTGTGTTGGTTTAAACTTTGGTGTAATTTGCTGATGATTTTTACCTCTTAAACTCAGGTCCAGTTCCAGCTCAAAAAGATACATATTTTAGGAAAAACATAAATGGACAGAGTATTGTCTTAAAGCTTTAAGCTATTCTAAATTGCTTTTAATTTTGCTTCAAAGAAGCCAAAATTTTTTGTGAACTTGATCAATATTTTGTCAGGCGTTCCTAAATTTTTACAAAGAATTTTGGTTGATTTTCTGTCTGGACTTTGGCAGGAAATGTTTTGTTTACAGTGTGCAATTGAAATAAAAAAAGAGGGCAAATGGAGGATCAAAGGAAGTTTCTCCAACAAACTACAGCGTCTGAAACTCATGTTTTTTGACAAATAAGTAAAAAAAAAACAAAAGCAAGGAAGTTAAACAGGATCTGTGAAGATTAATATTTCGTTGATTATTTCCTATTTTCAAGTTTTAAGAAAATGATGCTTTAGTGTTTGCTGATTCACCTATTCTCAGATTTTCTGTGCAAAACAACTCAAAAATTACTAATTGAACATTTGCTTCTTCATGGAGATTTTTGTAGAGCAAAAGTAATAAAGAAAATGCATCTTTGGAAACTGAAAATACCTGTGCGCACTGCTACTTAACACGCTATTGGCTGACGTTTGTAAACCAGCCAATCCACGAGCCCCATTCATTTTCCTTGGCGTTGATTGGTTGTACCCGCAACAGCGGAGATGGGGAAGACTGCAGAGTCTTTCCTGGCAGGGTGTCACCTCTGCTTCAAAGATAAATAACCACATGCTGTTCTGCTTTCTTTGTTTATTACAGTTCCTAGAGAGAAACTGCAATAAACTAAATCTGGTATCTGCAAGTCAAGCCTTTTTCTAGCTGCAAAATGCAGCTGGGAAAAATGTTCAGGCTATTTCCACCATGTATCCATTCAAATTCTAATTTCTGTGGTATAAAATCCGCACACTCTCTCATGGGACTTATCTGACTCTTTAGCTGCTAATCGCTCCATTGTGTCTACCCAGCTTCTGACTTTGACTGGTGTTTGGTGATAAGCATATGGTCTGCAGTTGGTTATACAAGCTATTCTTTTATCAGAAACATCTGATCATTGCTGCCAGACACCGCACTATGACTATGCTTAGAGTAGGTCAAACAGTTGGAGGCTAAAATACTGAAGCACTGAGCTGAAAGGCTCCTCTGCAAAGCTGGAGAGGCTACAAAACCGGCGAATAATTCTCTGTCAAAGATGCCACCCGAGGTTTTTTCAGTACTTTTGATGCGTGCAGGAAGAAACAAGCAAAAACACAACTTGGCACAGTTTAAGTATTTTCTCTCAGAGGTTCTGTAATGCTTCCACCGTGATGTTTTCCCACAAATCGTTAGGTGACATCACTGTGTGAACTAGAAGGAAAAGAAAACCCAGGGGAGAAGAGATGACCTGTTTCTGCACCTCCGTATTTTCTGGCTTCCTTTAGTTCCCAGGCTAAGTAAAGGAACAAATGTAAAAGGTACAGTGAATAATTATGTTTTAACTGCATGCATGCCAACAAGTCCGAATTAGTGCTGAGAGTCCAGAGGCAGCTGAAGCATTAAAACAATGCTCTGGGGTAAAATCTTGATAACAATTTATGCAATTTTTGTAGTGCAGAGGTGAAAAACACTGCTGTAAAAACAACTTGTCTTAGCAGCGTACTTTGTTTGTATCTAAAGAGCATGCAAGCTTCCATTAACATGGTCAGATGAGCATGAAAAACTAATGCATAAGTAATTACCGTGGTCAAAACAGTTGCTCACTGCTTCAAGCAGATTTACTGAATTCATTAGAGATATTTGAGATAGAATGGGGCTTTAATTGCACTGACAGCCTGATTCTGTTTGTTTCTCATCACCTCCAGTCACAATTGAGAGTATGTTTCTCTACCTTTTTCAGTACAAATATGAAGAATCCTACCAGCATCTCATCATCCTTGCTGTGTTGGATTAGAAGATAGCTGGATTATATAATAGTTTTAAGAGCTGAAGACTGAGACATGCAAATGCTGCCTCGCTTCTGCTACAGGATTACATACGTACATATTTTATAGACAGAAAGGAAGTAGACGGGGGTAAATGTGGGCCTCGGAGGCCCTGATGATAGGAGCAGAAGCAGGTCTGCATATTTTCACTGGTAGAGTCATTAAAATGGACCAACTGCAGCCCCTCGTTTGTCTGTCTCTCATCAATGTCCTGTGGGTTTAGTCTTTTACATACATGTTAAAATTTTGACCTGCTCCTCTGAAATCTATCAGTTCATGGCTCTTTGTCAGCAGTAGCAACAATAAAAGTTTCTGTCAGCAGATAAAGTTAGAATTCAAGTAGATTATATTTGTTTGATGCATTAGCAGTTTGAGTGGCAGTCACCCATTTTATTCTCTATTCTAAAAAAATCTTAAACTCAAGGTTGTTGAAACATAATTTTTAATTAACAATGAGGCCATTCTGTTGATTGATGCCTACTTTTTAAATGTCCTCTTTATAAATGTTCTAAATCCTTCTGGTTTTTTCTTTTGTGATAGTATTATTTGTCTTGATATGCACACATTTGCTGATCACAATGTTCTTATTTGACTATATAGCTTCCAAAGATTTCCAATCCAAGTTTTCAATCACTTATTAGTCAGTGAAGAGGAGAAAAAAATCCCAATAAGTTCAGCACTGAGGTGAAAATATTTGGCTATGATGATACTAGGGAGGGGAAAGAATGTAATTTTTACTGTAAAGATCAAAAGGTAACTATAATCTTGAGAAAACTACTAAGCATGTGTTTTATGCATGTTTTGTTCAAAGAGTAGTTTATGTTTCATGAAGTTTCTTTTTCTTGTTGATTTCATTTTAAAGCAGTTGTCACTTTTGATTGTTGCTATAATGTCTAAGACAAGCCTGCCCAGTCTTCTCTGACCTTTGACATCAAAAGGTACAGACGCTCACGCAACTGCTGCTTGCTGGATGTCTTCTTTCTTTCTGACCATTTTCTGGTTAAGAGTGAGAACCCAGTAAATCAAGAGTTTCTGAAATACTCAGACAACCAGGTCTGGTTGGCTAAATTCAAGCTAAACACCAAGCAGAAGGGTGACAGGAACATTAGAATATTATCATTTTAGATAACTTTATGTTTTTCATCCACAACACCAGCAGGATTTGGTCTTAAATGTAATGTGGTTTTAGTGTTTGCCTCAGACATGACCTCTTATGTCTGGTTGTAATGCCTTACTATTAGGCTGCCCCACATTACTCACAGTCAAAAACTCATAAAATAGTAATGGGTATGTTTGTGTTCCAAGTAGAATGTGTGAAAGAGGTGCTGATTTGAAGCACGAGGGGACAAACCGCATGGGAAGTTGGCGACAAAAACAAACTGGAGATTCCTTTACAAATAGTGATTAAAATGTCTCAGGCTGCATTTCACTCCCCTTTGAACAGCTGTCATGTTTTCCACAAGCAATATACAAATACACACAACTGAGGGAAGCAAATAAAACCATTAAACTTTGTTTAATAGTTAACAGAAGATTGCAACCAATGAACTGTGTTAAATTTTATAGGTCTTAAAGGCAAAGTAGGGTATAATTGGGCAGGACTGAAACAATGCTGACCTTAGGTGAGAGAGGAAAATGGAAATACTGAGGTCTACTGTGAAATCTACTTCCTGCTTTCCTTTGACTCTGTTCCTCACACACTTACAGCTGTGTGTTTCATCTTAGGTTACTGTATAACTGATCTGGCGTTGGTGCAAAAGCACCAATGCTATTTGTCTAACTGATGATCATCTTAATAACTCTGAGGAAAAAAGGGGAAAGTGAACATCTGCACAATATTATGACCAAATCATTATCTATACAACACATGTTTGAAGCAAAAAGGCATGTCCACTTACATGTCTGCACAGACACATAGACATGAATATGAACGGAAGGAGAGCATGATGGAATTTCTGCTGAAATGTTACAGAGAGTAAAAAGTCCTTCATGTTTTGTGAAAGCGTCCAGCTAATGAAAGCATGAAGACGTGACAGATTGAAAACATGTGGGTCCAACATGGAACACAGATGAAATCTACATTTTCACTTTCCTGCTTCGAGAGCAGCTTGGAGACCTCTGCAGATTCTCAGTACTTCAGGTCTGAAGGAGGAAGATCCCTGCAGTAGAAAAAAACCCCATGATGTTACACTTATTTTAACTTTAAATTCGCCTTTCTGTTAAGCTGTGAAACATCTTGTGCAAACAAAGATCCTCAAAGTGACACAGTGGATCTTTGTTTATTCTGCTGCAGAAAACCAGGCTATCCTTTCACAAATGATGGCAGGAAGATGTTAACTCCAGGACAAATGATGTTTATGATTAGACAAAAATAACCCTGCAGTGTTTTCATCTTTCTGTTGTCTGTTTCAAGAACCCACTGTCCTTTACACTTACCTAATCCTGAACAAAATAAAATAACTAACAAGAAATACACTTGGTTTATTTTTTTAAATTAAAACACTTACACTTGATGTCTTGGACATAAAATTCTATATATATATTTTTTTTAATAATGCGCTTTTGATTGACAATCATTATGGCTTTATTAGTTTGTTTTAAATTAAATTTAATCAAGAAGTGCAAATTAGTGGCCTTTTTAAGCACCTGTGCAGAAATTCAAAATTATTTATCTACTTATTGGTGATTTCAAAAATTCAGATGTTGGAGTGTCAAAATGTGGGAAAATTATTCAAATTTGGTGTCTGAACTGATGGTAAAAGTCATTATTTCCATTAAATAACTATCATTTTAGCAGACATGTTTTTACCATTACTACATGAGGAAAACAGATGCAAGTTGCTAAAAAATAAAAGGAAGACAGATAATGTTTATGCTCTGACAACAATCAGACAAAAAGAAGGGCTGAGCCAGATCTATCTGTGTAAGAGAAGCTGCAGAATCATCCTGTGAAGTTTTCTTGAAATTCATCCATTTTCTCTGAGCTCCCTTTGACTCTACCTGTCAGGGAAGCATCTAAAATAGACCAAATAAAGGTTTGGAAGAACATTTTTTACATTAAACAGGACTTCTTCAGTCTTTGGGAAACTGACAAGCATGGTTTTTATTGGTTGTTTTACAGCCAGAAATATGAAAATAAGCTATAAAATAAAAACAATCTGTGAGAACCAGACCTTCCTACTAGGATCTACCACAAAACCTTCAAAGCACCTTTTTTTTTAATAGCTTCCACATGTTAGTTCTGACATCCTCTTTTGCTGTTTTGTGTCCATTTGCCCCTTTCTCCCATTCACACACGTTACAGTTTAGGCATCTACACCGTTTCTGCAGAGGTGTTACAGTTCCCTAACTGTTCTTAACTTGACCACTAATTTCTTTAAAGTAGGTTTTTAAATTTGTGCAGAAAAAGTCGTAGCCAGTTGAGGAGTAAAATCCTGCCAAAGAAACAAAATAAGTGTTGTGATAACCCACTAAAAGACAATTTCAAAAGTCAGAACTGATGCTTGAGTTTCAAATGTTAGTTCTTTGGTGGTATTTACTTAATAATTCATTTGTTAACAAATGATTTACAGAGAATAAACTCTCATTTTCCTAAACCTCTGACCTCACTGATTTCTTTCAGATCCCTCTTTGATATGGCCCAGGATTGATCAAAACAGCTCTGGAAAGCTGATATCCCCTTCTTGGATGTTGGTCATAATTCACTATTACAACACAAACAAGACATTCAGCACTTGCGTTCCCAAAGGCAACCTGAGATATTTAGACCTGGCAATGTTTAACTCTGGCACTCAGCTTTCATTGCTGAACGTCAGGGCATGTGTTTCTCTGATAAAACCTTTATGTCTTACAATTCTCTGTTTGTAATTATGCTGCAAAATGCTGTGTTTATTTAGGAAAAACTGCTGGCTGTGATATTGGCAAGCTGATGTACTTGTCCAAACACAAAAGCTCTTTTGACAGTTATGTACACCTATGTCTCTTCTTTGAATCAACATCTGTTAGCAATCCAACAATCTCTGTTTCTAGATGGACACAGTATGTTTGTGTTTTTAAATGTTCCAAGAAACGTTGATGTGGAGACAGTTTTATCACTTGTATTAAATAGGAAAAGAAAGTAAATTTGCGCATACTTGACTAAGCAGGTTGAATCTCTACATCTTGGCTTAATGGGTAACTGAAAAAAATATGAAATGTTATTCAGTCTCCAAAACATGGTTCTTGTCTTTGATGCACAGTCTGAGCACCACATTTACTCATCGTTTATTTATTTCCTTCTTTCAGTCATTCATTTATTGTAATCACTAGCTAGTTATGCAAGCATTGTTTTGAGCTATAAAACTTTAGTCGACTATAATATTTATTCCTTGTTGAAATAAACCAATTCTGCCTTTTGACCAGTTTACTGTACCAAGGTCTCAATAGATGACTTCAGGGTTTGGCATAGACTCATTTGTCTCTTTGTTTGCCCGTTTATTGACTTGAGCTGGAGTTAGAGGCAATTTCAAAGTTTAAGACCTTTCTCTGTACTGCCAAACAAAAATAATTTCTATTTACAGTCATTAGTGTGAATGCTGCAGGCATTCACACTAATGAGATCCTCCACTTTTTTTCATACACTTTTTGCCACATAACTACTTCTGCATGAATTGTGCTATTTCACCCATTCAATTTTCCCCGCGTTCTGCTCATTTAAGACATTACGGATATTTCTTTTGGTATTTATATGCTCTATGGTTTAAGAAATATTCAGCTTTTTGTAATAATCTTCGGTCCCTTTGAAATGAATGGAACGTCCCATAAGATCTGAAAAATTCTGCTAAAACCTTTCACAGCTGAGTCCATCGAACCCTCCTTCCATCCCTGAAACCCTAAAACCCTGGACTATGTTTCCAACCCAACTTAAAATCCTAATTCCAATCCTAATCCCAACCCTCCCAAGCAAACTAAACGGCTGCTTGGTGCCCCAGAGCCACTAGGGCCCCCCCAAAGTGGAACAGATTTATTTTTTTTATTTTTTAGTAATGATTTCTATGTTATTATATTAACAAAACCACACAATTTCACTTTAAAGTTGTGATTTTTTTTTTTTTTTACAATAACCTTTATTTGATTATGTAGAAATCATTGTTTATACGAGCAAAAAGACACAAAATTGTTCTTGGCTCCCCCTGGTGGCCGCGATAGGTCATGCTTCGCCGGTAATGTTATCTGCCGTACTTAATTTATAAAATACTTAAATATTTTATGTACTAAAATATAGAATTATTTACTTCAATACTTTTTAGGTTTGAAGTAATCTAAAAAACTTTCTGTGAGAGAAAATTTGGCGATGAAATTTTTAGATTTTTTTTAAATTGACCTTTGCATCGGATTGCAAAGCCAAATTTATGATAAGTTAAACGTTGGACCACTTTTTTCAGTAACGAGTAATCTAACGCGTTGCTATTTCATATCCAGCAGTCAGACTACAGTTACTTATCAAAATAATTTTTCGTTACTGTGCGTTACTATTTTCTTTTGGAATTTAATTTTATTTTCTCTACGGGTCTTATCGAGTGATCGCCGTTTTTATGCGACAGTATCAGAAACGTAAACAATGGAGGGAAGAGGGAGATGCGCATTTTGTTGGTGGAAAAACAGGAACTACTTTGAATTTTTGTCGCCAAGTCCGATTTTTATAAGCGGCTGTGGGCTTTTTTTTTTTTTTTTTTTTTTTTTTAAGTCGCTAGCAAATTTAATGAGTCGCGGGTTGCGCTTTCTGGGCTCGTTTTTGAACGTGAAGTTGCTCATTTGAGCTTGGAAATAAGCAGACAGAAACCCCAGAATGTGTCTGACCTCCAGTTAGTTTTAGTCAGGCTCTCCCTGTCCATCATTCCCCGGATGATCCGTCCGTTTTCTGTGCTGTAACCATTAAAAAATCTCCCCTTCAGTTCAACCTTATAAGTGGAGAGACATTGTTGATGTTACCATTATAAAATAGCTTACAATTAAGTATCGGCAAAGATCAATGTAATTTTCACGGAGTTGTTGTTAGCAGCTGCTGAAAGTAACTAAAAAAGTTACTTTTAGTGTAACTTAGTTACTTTCCAAATCAAGTAGTCAGTAATCTAACTGAGTTACTTTTTCAAGAAGTAATCAGTAATCCGATTAAAGTGACTTTTTCAAAGTAACTACGCCATCACTGAATTTGACATATAACAACTGAAAACAAAATTACACACGTGCCTGAAAAATACATAATTCACGTCCCGCCACCTGCAGATGGGGTTAGGTAACCATCGATTCTTTTGTGCACTTTTTTACCATAGAAAGTGAGATCTTAATTGGGAATATTTTTTCTTCTCTACAGAAAGAATTAAAGCAGAAAGTTAGAATGTGATTTTATCAGCTGCTTTAACAAAAACTAAGACTGAAAGGTTGTCAGTTTTCATTATGGTGTAGAAAGACGCTGCTGCACTCTAGTGGAGGCCAAGTTTTAGACTTAACACATCAGAAACAAAGATGAAAAAGTGTTAAGTGGAAAGAAGAATAATTTTGCTGTTGAGTCATTTTGCAGAGAAAATTCTAAACTTGTTGCTCTCCTAACAAGGATAGTAACAGGATAATCCAAAAGTGGAAAACTAAGTTTTTGTCTGACAAAAGTGCATTTTCACCTAAATTCAGAAAGGGAATTAGAGGACTTCTAAATCAAATCAAAATTGAAATGAGCAGGTCAAACCAAAAGTTTTTATTTATTTGATATAGTTCTCAGTTGCTTCATTTGTGAAAGTACCGTTTCTTAAGTCAAATTGCAATAATTAAAAAAAAAAAAGAGTGACACAAATGTTTCTTTTGCAACGTTTATTGCTTAAAATTTTCTCCATATTTTAGCCATGACTGAAAATGATTATCCATTTTCATTGCAGGACAGTGATATCTTGAGCACTGGTGAAATCACTCCGGCCCATCAATCTGACTGGAAAACAATGGCAATGAAAGAGGGGCAGGTGTGTTTTAACCATCTATTCTTCTGTCTACTATCACTACCTCCAAAGAAAAACACCATTACATTGTATCAATACAGCCTCACTAGTAAAAAAAAAAAAAGAAGCTAAGAAAAATGATGGATGAAATCATCCTCAAAGAGTAACTTCTTGCAACAAATCAGCTCCAGCTCATGTATTTTCCAGGAAGAGGGAGTATCTTGTCTGGATATGGATAAAGTCTTCTAAAGGTTAGAACATGCCAAGTAACAACTTGTTCCCATATCTAAAAGCAGTGAAGGGATAAACAGAAGCAAAATATTTTTTAAGAACATCAGTCATGAATAGGACACGTATACATCTCCCTCAATGAGAAGCTGATTGTGATGGAGGTACTGATATTTGTGTCCCAGTCAAAAATTTTGACTGTTTTCTAAACTCTCACTACACTCATCATCCAGTAGGTGTCCCTACACGGCATGTATTTTCTTCAAAAACGTACCAGGAGTCAAATCAGCGCCATAAAAGAAAAGAAAAGATCCATAATTCAAGCTGTAAATAATTATTTCCCAGCAGATCGCATATACACAAGAGGTTTTGTATAAAAGAAAAGGTTGATGTCAGCAGCAGCTGTTCAGTTCCTCTACCAGACCAGATTTAAATTAAAATAGATGGCCTTTAAAAGCTTTCTAAGCTCTGTTGTCTCTCTTCTGCAATAAAGCAGAAGTAGAAACAAGAAACGATTGAAAATTTCACTTTTATGTGTAAATACACATGAAAGCTTTTCCCTGTGTACATTCACATAAGCATGGACATGATTTTCTGTTCTTCTTTGTATGTTCCCCCAGGTGTAAACCTGAGTAATGGATCCAATTAAACAGTTGCTGTAGCATAAAGCCCTTACATACCATAAGTAATAGTAATGATCAAGACAGTCAGCAGTTAATAGGCAATTCTCCAACCTCCTGAGACACTGAAGGCCTCCTGCTTCTCCCAAACACCTAATAAGGGCGTATGTTGCAGATTTGTTATTCCTAATTGTCTTTGGTTTCATTCTCAATAACACAGAGAGCATCAGTGATATGCAGCGTTTTTCTTTGTGAAGCCAGAAATACTATTATTTAATTTAAAATGGTGATGTCAGAAAATTTATGAAATTAGATTTTAAGATACGGGTGACATTATGCATTATTCGATTTATTTTCGTGCACACCAGGAAATTCTTTCCTCATTTACTGCTAAACAATGAGCTGAGCTCAAAGCAAAGCTCGGCAGAGATAATGAAAACTTGTAGATTTTGCCCTCAGTTTATCATTGCAACCAACCTCCTTCACATTGTTTTCAGATTGTCTCTGACAAATTGCTCCTGTACAAGTATTGATTAGTGCATCCTTCAGTGCTGACTGTTAAAAACAAAGGTTTCAAGTACGCTGCTATCGACTGTAATTACTACGACAGCCGACTGGAAACAACAGTTGAATTGAACAGGATTCCTGGCAGCTTGTCAGCACTTATCTGAAAATCTGCGCCACAAATCTCCTTAGACAAGTTTGTTGTCCTAGCTCTCCGAAATGTTTTCACATTTTAAACAATTTAAATATATTGTTCTGATCGTGTCTGGAGAAATAAGTCAAGATGTCAGGAAGAGAATTGTGGAGTTGCGCAAGTGAACACGAAACAACTTTCTGGTTTGGTTTGGTTGTTTTAGATTTGGTAAGTTTTAAGGACTCACTGAATGGCATTATTTTAAGTGTTGATGCATTTCCTGATTTTTTTTCCTGATTAGTCTTCATGTTTGTCCTGGTTTTAAAACATGTCTCCTCTGTCTTTCTAGCCTTCCTGTGGACCGTTATCGATGCTGCTCGTCTGTCACTGTCCCAACAGAGGGGTGAAGCAGAGAAGAGGCCATCTGGACTGGGTCAGACTGTAGCTGCGACCACACGGGTCGTGGCCAGAACTCCCTTCCAGATCATAATAAGAGTTGTGGTGGGAAGAACCACAGCAGCTATGGGAACATTTCCCCACTACAGTGGGACTCTTTCTTCCCATGCAGCCCCTTCCTTCCGCTCTGCGGATCTCACTTTCTTCACACCTCTTGAGATACTTCTGTGTACATGAGTTGATAAATCCTTTTTTGTGTTGCCCCATTTATCCGGGCTTTGTCTGTGTAGTGCTAGCTTAGCTTCATTCAAGAAGAGAGCAGCATGTCTGTGATGAGGGAACATTTGGGAAAAGGGCTTTTGTTGCCGATTTGAAAGAGTCTGACAATTGGTGGCACACTGATAGGGAGAAAACAACAGTCAGCGCACATTCACAGACACACAGAGTCCTGCCAGATATGCACGCTGTAACACTCAATGCTCACCCACACATACATGGGAGGAGAGATCCGCTTTGCTCCCAAAACTCCACCACTAGTGAAACAAAAACTACAATTCACCCTTTTAATCATGCATTTCCATAACACTGGGTCAGTTGCTGGTACACTTCTCTTTCCTCTCTAGCATTGTGGAAATGTCTTTGCACAGTGAATACAGTGCTCTGTTTGGTATCTGACACTCTTGACCTGCATTTTTTTTGGACCTGCATCCCTTCTGGCCCTCTTTAGCGCTTTGAGAAAGTCTCCACTGAGAAAGTCCCCCACTGTGTAAGGGAATCCTGGTGAACACCTCTCTATGTTCGCTACTGTGTAAGATAATAAACTCATAAGAGAGTAGGTCACACTTTTTCATACTCCTTCTATCTGTCATTACTCTGTGAAAGAGACAGCACTGAGAATGGAAAAGGAAGTAGAAATTACAGACTGGCAGCTGTATCTTGGGTGCGGATCAAAAACCTTGAACTATTCTGCCACTTGGTGGTCTTGACACAGAATGTGGTTAAGTTGCAAGTGGCCTCATCTCCAGCAGGAGGAAAAGGAAAATGTTTCTCTCCTTGCCCACTCAATTCGTGCATTGATCTAGCTCTGGACGACGGAGAAGTCTATTATGTTGGAGATTACTGTTGAAGCTTTTCATATGCTGTGCTTGGGTTGGCGATTCAGCCGACAACTCATTAAGTGCCCAGAAGCCACAACTCTGACCTGAATGCAGCACAGACATCATCCTCAATCAAACAAAACATCTTATTCTCCCTCACTGTCACACCTTTAACCTCTTCCTCTTTTTATCTCTTTCTCTTGCTCACATTCACCTTTTCATTGCAGCCAATCTCCTTCTCCATCTAAGTTTTTTTTCTACTAAAACAGCTACGAACAATATGTTGGACAAATTTCCATCTGAATTTATGCACATTGTGTCAAATTACAACAACAAACATATAAAGACCAGATCACAGTACTCTGTATTTGTGAAGTGGGAGAAAATGATACATGATTTTCACATTGTCTTCCAGTTAAAAGTTTGAAAGCCACAGCACAAATGTCAAGTGTGAGGAGTCTTTTGGGATATACTGTAAATCTCAAACTAAAACAATCTGAAAAAACCTGGCTGTTCACTCAACTTTCCATCAAAGAGTTCCTTTGATGTTACCTCCGTCTTTGTGCTTGGGCCTTTTAGACAGAAATAATATTGTTTCATCACTGAGGTAGATTTGCATTGTAGCCTTTAGCTAAAGACTCAAACCGCAATGAATGTAAGGGCATTTGTTTATTAATATACCGTATTAATGTACTGTTAAAACACATATCTCAACATGTTATAACTTTTCTGTTACAGTTACGTTACAGCTCTTGACTTATACTGAGAATAGGCAAAAAGGTTGGAAGCCCAAAAGTAACCACAAAGCAGCAGAGAATGCAGCTTAACTCAGGTATCAGCACTTAGCACAATGCATACCCAAGACTAAAGCAGGGATAGCTACCTCTGCAGCTTGAGTATGATCTCAAAAGATAAAACTGAATGTGCAATTTTATTCTGTAAGTAGGTGGAGGAAATCAGAAAAAAAAGTTGCCTTAAAGCAGTTGCTTAACATGAATGGAAGACAGAATCTGCATTGAAATGTTCTTCCTTCATTTAGCTCAGACACAGAGACAAAACAATGTAGAGAGCTATATATAGTGACAGGTCAGCGTTTGGACTTAAAACATAAACACAACTCCAAAGTTAGTGAGAACACCAAAAGGTGAGATAGCTTAGATTTAAAACATTTGCTGGGCCAACAATTTGATCAATTTCCAATGCAGATTTAATGTGCAGTGTTGAATGCCAACAACACCTCCTGTCGTCTTGTACTGCCAGGTATATTTATAAAAACCTGCAGCTGTGTGGAGTATGGCTGTCGTTGCTTGTTATTTATATCAATGGCCAGAGGGAGCTCAGATGTGGCTTGTCTTTGTAAGTTTATAGTGGAAATATTGTGTGAAAGAGACCATAAGAAGTAAAAATAAAAAAAGCACATTGAAAGAATCCTCTTACCTGAGAAACTTTGTTGTATCTTATTTGTTGTTTTGATGCTCCAGCATCTGATTCCTTTCTTAAGCTATCATGGTAAAAGCTATGTTGTGTAAGATTGGGTTGTTCTGTGCATTAAATCAAAAATTGTAATTGTTTCTTAATCCAGTGGCAAAAAGGGTTGGATCTCTGTAAATTATTATTTTTTCGAGAGAAGCTCACTCATGTTTCTGCATAGCAATCTTTGTAGTAAAAATGCTCACTGTTTTATTTTGGGGGTTTTTTTCTGATAGGTTGCCACACATCTGATTGAAAATCATATCAAGATTGTGATATGTCTATATTTTATTCACTCAAAATGTTTAGATTTTTTTTTTTACATTAGTGACCTTTACTCAGTAAATCGACGGGAAGAAGGACATGCAGAAAATAAAACTATAACTAAGGAGCTGTATAAAAATGTGGTACAATTTAAACGGTCTTATCTTGTTTTTCATAAACAAGCTGTCCACTGCTTGTATTTTCCCTGTCAACCTCACCTTTCTCTGAGAACGGTATTTTGACTGCCAGCCATGGATGTCAACAGAAGCGATTCTTTTTTTTTTGTGGTCTAATTGGGTGTCAGCTGTAAACGGAGCAGCAGGGAGTCTGCTGTTGTTGTCTGGTTGCTGTAATTTTAATTTGTTCTCACCAGAAACGATACACAGAAAAAAGCAAAGTGCTTTATGTTTTCCATGCTGTGGTTGGAACAAGGTATTTTATATATGTTAAAAAGACGCACAGTTTTTTCTCACTGACAGGAAAAACCTGTCTTGTTTTACGACAGGTTTACCAGAAGTATCTCTACATGTTAAATACAAGGATATTGGGGAAAATAATTTATTTTTTTTAGCATTTTTCATCATTTCAAATTCAGTAGTTTCTATCCAGTAAAAATGTTGTTCCTTTTAACAAGGACAGTACAGATATATAAGTTCAGTCCATTCAGTCCATTTACAGATGATGATGTCTTGGCTTATACAGATGTACCTGAAACATTTGAGAGAAAAAAGTTATCTTTTAAATTTTAGTCAGCATAAAATATCTGGTTCAATTGTATGAGTTATTAGCCCAGTTGTCCATTACTTCACCTTTCAGAAAGAAAACTGGAGAAAAAAAATCATTTTAAGCTGTTAAATTGGCTCATCATCACATCATGTCTACCCTGTAGCTATAGACTGCTATGGAAATTGAGAACATGATTAATAAATACCTTTGCTTTGATACCTTTTAATTTTTCTAATTGATTTTCAGTGCAGCCCAATGGATGAGGGTCCAGAACTAGTTGGTCGATTTTTGTCGCGTTCTGGTCAGGGCCGATTGATTTTATGACAAGGTTAAATTCCCAGGACCAAACCGATCAATTAATCATGATTGATTTCCAATTGTCAGGGCCTGGGGAGTGTAAGATCCTCCTTTATTACATTTGGGACATATAGGATAAGCCTTGAAGAAATCTGTAGCCATAATGATTTTCAACAAACAGTGAAGGCTATTTAATGTAAGAAAGAGTGAGTTTCATCAGTTGAATGCGTCACATATTTTGATTTTGTGGAGAAAAAGACTGTAAATCAACTTTGATTGGTGATATTTTTGAGGTCTTACGTGAGTAGGGTAAAACTTCATGAGACGATGATTGAATGACGGTATGTGATGTATGGCATTAACCTAGATCACAGTCCAGTGTGTAGGATGTGGGTTGTTTGGTAGGAATTCTGGCTTTGAACATGAGCTGGGATTATATCTGTTATTTCTGTGTAATTTGTTACCGCATGGAGATTACTGACACTGCTGAGATGGAGTACATTTGGGTAAGGACTTCACAATTAATTTTATAAACTGAGATTATTAAAAGAAGTTACATAAAAAAATTTCTGTGGTTTATTTTTGAAAATGTCACAATGAAAAGAAAAAATAAATTAAAAGTAAATGAAGAAAATTTAGAAAAATTTTAAAAAAATCAAAAGAAATCTACAAAAACAATAATATGTCACATGAGAGTTTCTACTTTTGATTAATTTATTTTCCAGCAATTCAGGTGAAGAACATTAAGAGGCTACCTAAGAGAAACTTTCACACATTGTGCTGTTGAACTTAAACCTAAACTTAAACCTAGCAAGGTTGCAGGTTATTTGGAGTGACCTGCTAAAAGTAGGTCAAAGTTTACATAAAAGATGGATTTTCTGTTCTATCCAAAAGGTGGTAATTTATAATAGTTTAATCAGAGAGTTTAAATGAATCTGTTGAAAAGCTCATTCGTTTTCTTTAAAGAAAATGGCCTACTTGCACTGTGGTATTATACCGAACAGTTAAAGAAAGAAATTCTGGTAACAAATGCTCTTCTACTCTCTGAACCTAATTAGTAATGTAGAAAAAGGTCATGCTTATTATGATTACACCTGTGGTACTTTGTTCAAATCAGTTTGAACAAATCTGCTAATTATCACTTTCTTTAATCATGCAACTCCAAGAAACTGTGATATTTCTGTTCAAGTCAGAGACATGGTCAGAGAGTAGCCCTTATAGAGGAACGGTGAGGATCACATAGAAGTCGGCACACATTTCTCTGATTCTTCAAACATTTCATGATGTAATTGACCATGAAGTGTTACAAACTAACTGATCACTCTGTATTATAAAAATACTCATACATACTGAGCAGATGGAGATTATTTCTTGGTGTGTCACTATACCAGCAGGATCTGCTATCAATTCATAACCAGGAAAAGAGAGAAAAAAAATCTGTGTTATTACCATGTTCTTGAGAGGCATTATCTCTTCTGAAACTAACAGTGGCCCATTTATTGAAATGCAAATTTTGAATCACATGGGCGGCACACATCAGCATATTTTTCATATTGAATGAGTGGCTGAACTGTGGCATGTTATATTCCTCAATTCTCAGGATTGAGGAGGTAAAATCAGTGAGGGAAATAAAAAACGGCTTCTGATGCATGTGAGTGTTGCGTCTGTATGTTAAAACCTCCTTTCATCATCAAAATTGACTGTGCATTTCATAATTGCTTTTGACTGCATGGAATAGAAATGCAGCAGAAACAAGAACATGAAAGAGGAAAGGGAAGTTAATGATGTCAGGGTCAGACGCGTGCTCCTCTTGAGACAGATTAATGTTCTGTTTTGTGACAAGGAATGAAAAATGATAAATCTATAGCAGAGTTTGCCCTCACTTTCTCATTTTTCTTCTATGGATTTGCTTTTAGCAGGAGGATACAGTTGTTTTGGGAATTAGACTGTGGCCATTGAGCCTGCTCCTCTTTGTTCTTTGTTGCAGAAAAGAATCTGCATAGTCGGTGAGAATAAACAATTAAAACTAGCCGGCCTTGAATTCCAACTTTCCTTTCTCCCATCTCCATATGAAAAGTGCTGCCAGTGTGATGCACAATGAATTATTCAAGCACTGTCTTTGTGTGCCAGTGTACAGTATGTAAATTGTGGGAGATAGTTGCAATAATTGAATAAAGGTGGAGGACCTTAACTGATTTAGGAGAAGAAGTAACTGCTTTTCTTAACACAGCTAAACACATTCATATGCTGATTAGTAAAACTCACTTCACTTGTTTTTTTAATTCACCAATCAGCCCTCTCTTACAGTCCACACACATCTGCTGCATACTTAATTGCGTTTGTGCACAGCGTTGATTTTGCATTCATCTGCTTGTTAATGGTAGCTGACTGTTCCAGCACCAATAGAGGAAATGAAAGGTCAGAAGCACAAAAAGAGGTCAGCTAATGAGCACTTTAAAGAGTTCCTTGTACTTGTGACTCTATTTCTGACCTTTCCATCACCAATTCTAAGGAATCCAAAGCATGGATGGGATTACAAATCAGGAATGGAAAAAGCAAACATGGAAAACCCAAAGCGGATACTTTCTAGTTTCTTCCTTTATACGTTAAAACATAATTATCTTACTGCTTTGTTTGAGTTCATCTCCAAAAGGCATGAACATATGGCCATCAAATTCACATTTGCATTCCAAAATTGCTTTTACTCAGATTACTTAATTAATGATGATACAGTGCACATACTAAACATGTTGTTTTTCGTTATGTGAAACAGGGCTTTGACTTCTAATTTTCAAGTGTTTAGATTCGATTTAGTTCAATTCAATTCATGTATACAGAGACCAATTCACAACACGTCATCTCAAGGCGTCTCAATATATACACTAAGACGCATAACTTACAGACCATTTTCATGTAACTCAAACAATACATAACAACCTTGCATCCAGGCTTTCGGTGAATTAAAATCTTGTTTTTCTTACTTAAGTTCAAAGTTTTCTTCTCTGAATGTTCACTGTCCCTCATGACTCTGTGTGTAAAGTAAATCTCCAAGATGGTTGTTGAACTCGGCGCATTAAAAATTCATGCTGCAGCTCTTTATCCTGGGAATTCCAATTATGCGGTGGACCACTAAATTGTGTTTGCATTTACAGCGTCACGAAAAACAAATTTGCTCCCCAGATTACATTTCAAAACTCTTTTTGTTTCTCTTTTTTGTGACCAAGTTGAACCCAAAGACCCTATTCTGAGCTAAAGGTGAGTAGCATCTTACTTCTTGGTTGAATGGTGAATTTTCAAGAGATGTAAACTTCAGTGAATAGAATAAAGTAACTGCCAAACATTTAAATCCTTCTCATATTCATTAATAATATTACCTTCAATGATGCAAACTCATAAGTGGTTGTTTCCAAAATAATTTAATTGTAAGTTAAACGTCTTTTATTGCTCTCATGACAAATATTATTTTAAACCCAAATACATTTCAAAGAACTCATTCCATCAAACTTTGGCAAAATGAGATGTATAATAATGAGGTGTCTCAATAAAATGCATACAAAGTTATAATTAATCTGTAGTAGATGTTTTCCAGTGAATTAAGTCTTCAAACTTGTCTGTTCAGAATATTATTATTTTACTCTACAAGTCAATATAGCTGGAGATACACACATTGTATTTAGATAACTAATTTAGTACTTTGAATTAGTTATAGCAAATTTTTCTCTACAAGCAATAAGAGAGGAACGGACAATGGCACTTCCACCTCCAATATTTACATAAATCAGTGTTGCTATGTGGATTGCTGTTTTCCCTTTTCCCTCCTTCCTCATTTAAATAGTAAAGCTTTAAATATTAGATCATTCTTTATGCAGCAAAGCTTCATTTAAATTACTGATTTTCCCTGTGCTTGCCTGACTCTACTTCACCCCTTAAATTAAAAATGAATCCTGGAAGTTTAAAGGCTTCTTTCATTCGGCTGTGTGAAAAGCTCAACCAGTCAGATGTACTCCTGTGCAGATGTTGAGAAATTTCTTTCTTAAAGCGCCTTTAGTTTTTGGTAAATCAAGATGAAAAAAAAAAACTATAGTTACAAAAGATAGAGTATATATAAGCACACCTTTAATTTAACATCTATTCTTCTCCTCTGAACTTATCCAAGTGAGTGAATTTAGAAAGAGAGCTCAACATTTCCAGATATTGATTGGGAGCCTTGTGGACATGTATGTCCAGACCGATCCTCCTCTAGTCCCTGAGATACTACAAGCTACCAGCAGCAGCAGAGAATACAGGAGAAATATTAGATGTTTTGACAAAAACATATAAAAATTCTGAGTAGTAAGTGTCTCTCTAGAAGCCTTTTTGCTGTTTGGTTGACCATACACAGCACCAGTTGACTGAGGTTGAAGGAATAATGTGGGACTGTGTATTGTCCTTCTCAGCAGTGAGATTCAGAACTGTTTGTATTGACCTAGGAAGGAAACTGCAGGCTCATCAGCAACACACCACCAGATAGTCAATCACCCTGCACAACCTGGATGCTCCCATCCTGTAATTTAACATATACACACACAAACTCAACACATGGACATATGCACACGTCTCAGAGGATTACACATCCTGACTGTGTAGATTTCTTTGTATTGCAGGACACCGAGCCAAGAGGCCAAATCGAGCAGGAATCAATGTTGGAGGTAAAACTACAGATTTTCTCCTTGCAGAGGTCCATGTTGCATTTTGTTACAACATCCAAAGACGTGGATCAACTGGGAATTCCCTTTTCCACCACTAATCTGTGTTAGTTTGATAAAGCAAAAATACACTAATTTATTTGAATTTAAGCATCCCACTAGGCTTATTTTAGACATTTAAACATTGTCCCTCTTGTTAATTTTTTTTAAATAAAGGTGGAAAAACATTGGTACTGGGATTTTTCTTTTTCCCTCAGTGACCTGCATGTCCCATGGAGAAGAACAATGCCACAGTTGCCAAAACTTCTTTGTGGGAGTAAAAGTAAGGAAGACCATCTTTATCATGACCTACTAAAGATAGAGTGTCAGAAAGAGCTGAAGGAGCTTCATGCAGAGACAAATACCTAATTTATGATGTCAGTGTTTTGTCAAAGTTATTTTAGATGGATGCAGATATATAATTTGCCATTACAGAATGGCAAAATTTAGTCACAAATATGAAAAAATTAAATTGCTCTTGTTCTAAATAAGATGGATTTTTTTTTGTTTTTATTTACAAAAAGAGTTTTTTACTAAAAAATAGATATAAATAAAACAACATTCCTAGGAGGCTATAATAGAGTTGGGTATGTTATCTCTTATATGTATCTATAAGCATTGCATTGTTGTATTGCTGAATGCAGACACACTAACTAAACACACTGCATCAATGTTTTAGTTAAAAATGTATTAATACTGTTGATTCTGCGTGCCTCAAAAATTATGGTTGTATTTTAAATTGCTTTTATATGAGTTTGCTTTGCAATACACTGTTTTCCTCGGCAGCATATTGAGAGCAACAGTCCCAAACCTAGAATCTGTTCATGTTTAATAAAAATGTTAATATTTCTAGGAAGTTCTGAAAGCTCAGGGCAAATCCTTAAAAAATGCTGTTCTATATTGCCTACTTGTTTATTTGTTACGCTCTTTCATAGATTTATTCTAAAAACAAAAGCAAAAGTAATTAAGAACATGCAGTGACTACTTCTGACCCTTAGGTGGCAATGCTTCTCTTTCCCACAACAAGACGAGCTTGGTGTGACTTCATTGTGTGTCCCTGTGTTTGTACACCACTTTGTGTGTGTCTTTGTGTTTCGTCATCCACACATTACCAAGAACACAGACCAATAGCATCATGCCCATAGGCTGAGACAACAAAGGAAAAGGCCATTCCCTGTAATGGCTGCAATAACAGCACAAAGGCCCGTGATCTGCTGACTCCCTGTATAATTGGGCCAAAAAAATGTGTCTCAAAAAATATGCAATTTTAAACTTGGCCAGTTTTGAGGAAAGGTTAAATCTGTGTCCGAACCAACACATGTGTTGTAGTTGAAGTCTTGGTCTGCCAGACTTATACTATCATTTAGTTACTTTTCAACTCTTTATACAAAAAGATAAAAAATGTCCGTCTGGTGAGCTCACAGGTATTTTATAGTCGCTAATTGATTGTGTGATTAGCAACCCAGCAGGCTCCACCCACTTCATGTCCAGTTAAGAGTAATAGTACTTGAATAAGCTGTCAATGGTAAAGAAGATTGCTGGCCAGAGAAGCCTGATGATGGAGAACCGGGAACTGGGGTACCGGCAGCAGTATCCACCGTGACCTTCACCTTTCCCCCACACAGGCTCATTGATTTGATTAGACAAACCAGCAGCAGGGTTCCCTCCCTGCCTCCCCCCTTTCTGTGATCACCCACTCATCTCTCTCCACATTAGCCCAAATCTTGAGCACATGAAGCTTAGAAATGGGCTTTGTGTTTCGGTACAGGGGTTGGTACATCCATTAGGGCGAATATCCTTCATCCTGCGGGTGATGATGCAACATGAGAGCAATCATTCCACATGATCCAATCTTAGTGAACCACAGGATTAAAGTGGGCCCTCGGGCCAGTCCTCATGTTTATGTGTTCCTGTTGTCAATAAAACAAACTCAGCAGCTTTATGTCCTTTTGTTTGGTTGTTTGTTGTCCTAAAGCTTCACTCAAAGGCATTGTATGCATAAAATATCCTTGACTGTGTGTTCTGCTGGGGTTAAAGAGAAGAGGATTAAACAAAGTTATTAGTGATGATGTTCCACCCTGAGAGGGAAAAAAAATAATAATCAAACAGACCTAAAGAAGAAAAATCTAAAGCCGGTATCTGAATAATTCAATTGTTCTCTAATCCATGTCTACCTTACAGCCTGAATTTCTATAATAACAAATCTCATAAATGTAGAAGGGGCTGCACTGAGAAAGAAGAACTTAAATGGTGGGTGCTTGTTTTGCAGAATTGGGTGAAGCAAATGAGAAAGTGAATGTGACGTCTCCTGGGACTCTTCTGGGAAGGAGGCCAGGTGACTAATGGAGGCTGGGTTTGGCAGTATAGCAGTGGCTGGATATGATTTTTGGGAGAAAAAATATATAATTCAACAAACCACTTATTAAGCTACAAGTCAAACAATAACAGGCTTCTTCAGACAGGTCAAGGAAAGTATGTTTGAAAAATAACTACAAATTCAAGGTGTTGCAATGATTAGACAATTCAAATGAGAGACTCAAATACTAACCAGTAAATTTTACAAATACCAGCTGAATTTTGAGTTAAAAAAAATACCATAAATTTAATATATAGCATGTATTTTCTGTGTGAAGTTAGAAATATTGTGCCTGTGTTCAATAAAATCAGCTATGATCTACAGTCTGCATTTTCCTCAAAGCTTTCGAACAGATGACATGCTTCTCATGAAAAGGCACAGAGGAAATCCTTCACCTGCAGAACATTCACCTACAAAGACTTAGACAGTAAAATAGAAAAATGTTCAGTACAACTGAATTGTAATTGAGCAAAGTCGTATCCATTGACTCTGAAATACCTGATAATGCATAATTCATGCATTTGTAATCTAGCTAGGTACAATAATGCTTGAATGAGCATTAATGGATCGTGTACACTTTGATCCCAATTCAATTTTTTAAATGAATAACTTGAATCGAGTAGAGATCACAGCAGGAAAAAAAAGGTTGTGACAAAACTTTATGACAAACTCTGTTAACTTCAAGCAAAAAAGAGTGATCAGTTCCCCTCCTCCTAGAATCTGTTTGTTGGGTAAGGGCCATGTGGTGAGTTGCATTCATATAATGTCCTTGTGCCGAACTGTTATTGACCACATTTTAAATGTAACCATAAAAAAATAAACGTTTATGGGTGTGCTTAGTCCCAGAAGTGTCTGAAAAGCTGGTTCTTCATGCAGCAAGGGGAAATGTTTGAAACATTGAGCCTTTTCGAACCTTTTCTATGGTGATTTTACCCATAGTCTGGACTGAAATACCTCTGATTTTATTTTCATTTACTTTCACATGTCTTGACTTATTTCCAACAGCACATTTTTAGTTTACACACAATGAGTTGAAGTGCACATGAGCCCATAGAATATTAGGCTTGCAGACAGCTGTAAGTCAAGCTAAGAGCAAAAAGCAAATACAAAATAAATATGCAAAATAAATGTATGTAATGATTAAGGTAATAGCCAGCAGATGTCTTACTGATCCAACTTTGGCTTTCCCTCAATGTGAACATGAACAACAGCAAATAAATGTTGTTTAAGGTCACATTAGTAATTTTTGTCTTAAATCTGTTGTGGGTTTGCACCTGCTCTGCTACAGAGGGTTATCACCAACTGCCCTCATCCAGGCGCAACTTTGGTTTTGTGGTTGAAGTTTACCATGTACCATCCGTTGGTTCATAAGAAGCGAAAGAATTTTATTGCTAATGACGAAACGCAACCAACTATGAAAGTACACATTTGGATATTTTTTCAGCTGTTGCAGCTTTAAGGATACCAAGGAACAGCTAACAAGCTTTGAACCATCTCCACCTTCTAAACCATCTCTATACACAAACTTTCCATTCAGCTGCCCAGATGACAGCTGGGCAAACACTGACCCCATGTGTGCCCCTTCCCTACAGCTTCTAATCTGCTCCCACCCCCACCAGCTTCCTATTTGGGCCCCTTTGCTCCATCAGTAGGCCCCTTTTTTCAGAATTTCAACAAACCACCTGATTAGCCAAACCATGGGCCTAGATGCCCACCCAGGTTCATAACACATGGGACTCAGGACTTTGAGATTATGAGGAGCTCAATAAACCACCAAAGTTCACCCAAAACAAACACCAGCATCAGATTTGTTTTGCTTTCATAGTTTCACAAGTATTTTGGGGTTAAGAAGAAGTTACCCATGAAACTAAAACACTAAAACATTGAAAAAAAGTCTGCATTTAGTCAAAACTGGCATGAAAACATAATTAATTTCAACATGCATGAGCAAACCCAAAATTTCTGCTTCCACTAGCATCTCAGCAAGTTAATCGTCCACATAGTTGCAGCCAAAGCATTATTACATCCCTCATTGCTCCTGCAAGCTGAATCTTAAAATTCTCAAAACATGTATTCTCCTTTTTCTAAATGTTCTAAATGTATGAAAATGCTATTCTATGGCAACTTATTACAGCTTAAATCTACCAGTTTCTAATCATAATCATATTTATCAAAGACCAAGCCACTAGTTTATCTGAGCTGGCAAAATGAACTCGAATAGGCAATATTTCAATTCATACTGGAATGGGCAATATTCCAAAGTTGAATATTCAATTTCACAGTTAAATTTAACTATATAAGCACCATAATTTATACAGTTAAATTAAAAAGTTATAATTTAAGTGTATAAGAAGTTTAATGGCTCTATTGCAGAATTTGACTACTGACTCTAATAATATTTTGTCAAGTTATGTAGTTTGTTGCTGGATCCAAATGCAGCAGGCAGAGCCACAGAGTAGATTTTATGGTTTTAATGAACAAATTAAGAACAACAACTTACAACCAAAAACCATGGAGAACACATGGACACATGCACAGGGAGCCAGAGCTGAGCAACACAGGAATCCAAAAATGACAACAGGGAATGGATGGGGAGATAATGGTGTAACGGGAGGAACCAAAAAGGAGTGACTGAGAATGAGGTGCTTAAGTAGTGCTGAACAAAAGACCTGGGCTGATGAGCTAAAGTATTGCAGGTGTGGAGAAAGAACAGAAGACAGGCTGATGAGAGAGAGAGAGAGAAAGGCGAAGTAACACAGGGGGCGAGGGAGAGCACCCTGAGGTCTAGGAAATTAATCTAATAAAATAACTAAACAAAGGAACATAATAAAACTAGAATAACTAAGAAAAGACTAGACACAAGAAATAAATATGATTAGAATAACTAAGAAAGAACTGAAGGAAAAGTAGAAACAATGCAGAACTAACAGGAAGAACTAAGGAACATAAATAATAACAAAACTCAAAACAAACTCAAGCAACCCAAGATCCTGACATATTTATGCTAAAGAAAACCCACCCAGAGACAAAAAACACCACTTATCACTGACAAATTTGTATAATACAAAATATATCCCAAGAGATTATGTCATTATCTCCTAAAGCTAAGCAGAGTTTCAGTGAGGGTAAAATGTATACATTTAAAAGAAAAAGAACATGTATCTAGTTAAATAATGAAAGCAAATCTTACTGCAGCTATCCAGCTATGATTATAACACCAGAGAAAAACACTGTTATTTCAATAAAGATGGGTCCACACAAAAATATGCTATATAAATAATATAGAATATTCTTTTAGAGGAAATTCCTTATTGATTTTCTTTTTTAGCCCTGGGGCCAACAGGGAACCACATGACTCTCTGACTGGATAAAGCTGGAAGATATCTGACAAATTTCCCTGCTGTGTTCTAACTTGCATCAAATAAAATGGCATTTAAAAAATTGTATTTAGTTTTTGTTTGCATTTCCAATTCCATCATTAGACGGCATGCTGTGCCATCCTCGCAATTTTCACTAAGCTAAACCGATTAAGAAAAAGTGATTCTACATCAGAAACCTTCTTCTTTCCTCCTTCCATGTTGTGTATGCATGCTCCCTTTAAAAATAACTTTTTACCTTGTTGTTTTTCTACTTTCGTATTTTGTTGGTAGGTTATCTTTTGCGTTTGGAAAGATGCTTATTTGTAAAATTATTTATTATTATGACAGTGTGTCTTGATTGATAGTCAACAACTCAATTGCCAATAAAAATCCAATGACAAGTTGCTGATAACATTCATAGAATAAATGTGGAAATGTACAAATTTATTGGTAAACATAAATGTTTCTTTTAATTGCAATTCTGTCATCTTTTCAGCTCTAAACTTGCAGTAAAAAATTGCTTTGAGATGTTGACTTCACCGTATCGTAAAGACCTCTGGTGCTCTCTGATATTAATTGCATCCTTTACAGGTGTTGGTTGAAAGACCTTTGTTTTTTAATGACATTTCTTGTTATAAAAATAAAATTATAATACTTATCTACTTGAGTTGCATAAATCCATCACTTGATTTAAATGTAAAAATTCTAATTGCATCAATGGCTGAGTGACTTCTTCAAATAAAGTTGATTGATACGACAAAGTTCAACAACAAAAACTAATATGGGTAGATATTTTTTAATTTACAGTTTATATATGCAATTAAGCCTTTACGCCACCTTTGTCAGCTCAGGCTCATCCGGAGGTCGTAGATGTTTGCCATCAGTTCTACCAGGAAAATATTCTGCTGCAGTGGACCCACCAATACATCACCTGCCATGCCTCCATCCTCTCCAGTTTATGCTTCTGCTGCTGGCATAGCAACTGCTGGAGCCATTCCTGTCCCGGGTGTGGGCCCACACCCTGGGGTCTAATTAATACAACACACTGTGCATCCATATGGCTTCCTCAGGCAGAGAGAGGGAAGGGATAGAGGGGCACGGACATACAAGATACACTGGAAACATTCAGAGTTCGCCACATTTTTCCAAAGCAGTAAATAAGAAAATACTATCTGTCAATTTGCTTTACTTCCAACAGCTTCCCTCTGTTTATGTAGATAAAACAGCAAGCCAACCTTGGCACAAAGCAAGATTAGACACTGCAAATTCTATACATACAAAATGTTTGAGACAAATAGCCTGTAAAATCCATCCTTTTTTCATTTATTTTCCCATAGAAAAACAAGGCCACACATTTAAGTGATGGAACAAAGCCGTGAAAACAGATCGCAGTCCTTGAAAAGCTTTTTTTTTTTTTGCTGTTGTGAGTATGGATTAGAGACAGGGGCTGAAGAGACTGGCCAGGGCAACAGGCAGAAAGACGAAGGAAGAGTAGAGAAAAAAGCACTGAAGAGCAGCAAGTGGGAAGGAGTGAGAGTGAGTAAATGAGTGCTTTGTCACACAGTCTCAGCTAAGCACACATATTGCCATGACTGTAAAAGCAAAACATTGGAAGCTTGGACTTTTTCCTGGAGACAAGCACAATAAAACTCTATTTCTATTTACTTTAAAACCAACACCAAAAGCCATTTAACTTCCTCCACTTCTCCACAAAACAAATGTAATTCCCACTAAAGCTTCCTCTTTTTTTTATTAAGCCCACTCCCACATGATTGAGTGATTATTGTTTAACATCTTTGTCAATGTATGTTCAAGCGGTGTAACAATCATAGACTCCATTTGATATAAATATTGCTATTGGCAGAGTTGTGAGACAGAAACAACACCTGAGGTCGACCCTGCAGGATGATTGGCTTCCTGCATCAAAGGCAGTGAGGAATTAGTCAGAGTAAGCAAGGTTTTGTAAAAAAGACAAACTGGTGATGGTGAGGAGGATGTTAGTACTGTTAGGATAAATGAAGGGGCGACGTTGTACATATATTAGCCACAACAACTGGAAGGTTGAGCTGACTGAGCAGCTGAGAGGAGACCAAGATGCGAATATTGTCATCCGTTGAAATTTTGGTGACAGTTCTGTTGATGCTGACCAAAAGAATAAATAAATTTTGTTGTAGCTTTAAGGCTTTAATATGATTTTACTGGACCATTCACATTAAGTGAAGCAGTATTACATAAACAAACTATATAAACTCTCCCCGAGGAGCCTTCACAGTAACATTCAGGATTAACCCAAGCTGTGTCCTGTTTGACAACGAATCTAATAGGAACGGGCTGATTATAGATATTACAGATGAATAACAAAAATGTAATCAAATTATGATAATGTCGTTGTTACCCAGGGCACCTTAGAGCACAAATATGTGGCTCCAGGTTTTTCCTAATTCTGGTACAAATAAAGAAAGCAAAGCAATCGCTTCCCACCATTGGACTCATGCACTCTTGGCAATTTAAGAAATTCATTTTAAGGAAACTATGCTCGCTTCAATGTTGACAACTTCCATCCATGAATACGTAACAAAGATATAAGAATCAGTATTTGATTTATTCTACATTGGCCAGTGTTGGTGCAAACAAACATGAAATTTGACTCCACTTACACACTCCCTAAGAGCACAGACATTAAATACGAATATATATAACCAAGTGACCTCCACAACCAGAAAGCAATGTTGGGACCTGTGGATAAAAATTCAGCGGCACTCTGTCTACCCAGAAGCGATGTTACTGCTACTAAACCACATGGTAAACAATTTCCCAGTTTCAAGATTTCCATGCAGTGTTCAGGGCCATTCGCTTTGAAATTAGCAAGTGCTTCAGGGCTCTTTTGTGTCTGTTGAAAACATTTCTGGACACAATTCTCAAATGTTCAATTTAGCAGGCTTTCTTCAGAGAATATTCTGCATGGTGTTCAGAGATGTCAAAGATGATCACTGGGGAAATTCACATAATTTTCTTAATGATATGAACTTTGAGTGGAAATTTAATGCCCTACCATGAAAATAGTAAACTCAGGATGCATACGTGCAACCTCAGTGTTTATGAGTTAAACCTTTAATACACACACACAATCTCTCCACCACTCTGTTTTCAAATCTTTACACTTTTGTCCATGCATTCCCACCTCCTGCATTAATCGCTCTTACTTCTTGAAGCTGAAGCTTGAATCCTCACACCTCCATCCTCTGCTCCCTTTGTTCCTCCCTCATCCTTTCTTTGTCCTGCTCTGCACATCAGTGTGCACACAGGGGATGCAACATCTCTCCCCCTCCCCCTTCCCCATGCTTTACCCCTAACCCTCCTTTTTTCTTCTTGATGGAGCTCAGGCACATGGTATGCCTTCACTGGTGAATACTCAATCCAATCATGTGTGTGTTTGAGTGATAAATGAAGAGAAAGGAGACGATAAGATCCATCTCTGCATGTGGGCTCCACACTTATTGCCAAAAGAAAAGGCCACCCGATTTATCTTTAAATACACATAAATGTATTATAAGGTCAACCGTCCTGCCTGCATGGTCATCTGCAGCACAAAGATTCCCTCGGCACACATTGCAATCACATCAGCCCTCATTTTCTCAGAAACAGTCACTCCATTAATGCTTCCAGTGCCACGTCTCCCGTGGCCTCAGCATGTTAATGCTCACATTCTCCATCAGTCACCCTCTACCACAGGACAGTCCGTCTTAAACCAGAGCCACAGGCAACAGCATGGGGTAGAGAGAAGTGGCAGAAATGATATCATTTTCAAACACAAAAACCCCTCCGCTTGAAACATGCCTACAACAGTCTCACAGTTTCTCCATAATTTACACAATGCAGTTTATTTGCATTTTTCCCTTGGAAGAAATGTGTCAAAAAAAAAGAGAACGCAATTGGAGAGATTTCTAATCATATATTTATTGTATTGCTCATCTGTTTCTGTTCAAGGACTTTTCAATGCTGAGAACAAAGAATCAAAGAAAAACAGCCCTGAGATCATTAGGCCAACGCATTACCTAGTGTAATGCATTTCATGATTACATAATGCAGAAATGACACATCATATGCATAATAGATACATGTTTTAAATAGTGCAGTTGCTGAAGACAAGGTTCTTTTTGTAAATGAGGTGTTCTTTAAAGATCCTGTCTTTTAGCCATCTACTATTCTGTTATTCTCAGAAAAAGTGTGCTCAGCCCTGGGCCTTATATTTCTTCACTCTCAGCCAGTTCTTGGTGGTTTTACATTCACAGGCAGAATCTAGTTCTGCTTCAGTTCCTCCCCCCCAATGGTTTCACATTTGGGCCAAGCACCTTCTGATACATGGTAAGATTTCCTAGTGGACTCTATTACAGTGAGCTGGCCAGGTCCTGCTGCAGCCAAGTGTTGCCAAACCATTGCACATCCAGCTCTGCACTTCACAGCTGGCATGATGTTATTTTTCTGAAATTCAGTGACTTGCTTATGCCACACATGTCATCTGTTCTGCTTTACAAATAATAAAATGCTAAACACATCTGTGCAGAGAACATTATTTCAAATGTCTACGTTCTTTCTGGCAAACTTTAGCCCAACCTTCCTGACAGGTAAAACTCTTGTGCTGTCTCTTTCCAGCGTTCATATCAATAGTATCACCTGTTGTAGGTCCCAACGTGTAATTTTAGAATACTTCTTTAATCATCTTGCATCCTGCTTTCAGGCTGTACATTCTTTGATGGCAAAACTTGGGAATGTTTGCAGTTGTTATGACCGTAGTCGCCTCTTAGACTTCCCGACAGTGGATTGGCTGATTTCAGATTGTTTTGGGATCTCTTTCCATCCCTTCTCATCTGGAAGGGGATATAGCTATTCAATTATAATTACATTGTTCTTATTGGTATGGATCCGAATATCCATTCATCCCATATATGGCAGTAGCTGTTTCTTCCTGCTGGGTTGCAGGGGGACTAGTGCCTATCTAAGGCAGTCACACTGGACAGGTCACCAACCAATTAGATATTTAATCTGCATTAAATGATCGTTTCTAAACCCATTCTTCCTCAGAGTTTGAATAGAACAAATCACTATCAACTCATGGTATCATGAGGCCTTGAGTGTTGCAAGCAGGCTCAATATAATATCTATTACCACAGAGATATCCTTGAAGTCTGACTCATCAGAGAAACATTGATAAGCCACTTTCTCCTTTTCTTCTGTTGTCTGGATTGTAATCTTTTCTGTATCTCACAAAAGCACCAGACTCCGAGATGTCCTCTCCACTGAAAAGGGGATGTTTTTCACTCTTTTGCTCGAAAGTTCAAAAGGTTTACAGAGTTTACATCATTAACCTTGCACTTAATGAGATACTTATGTTAAAAGGTGTTTGCGTTGTGACTTAATGGGTCAGCTGTTATAATTCAGAAAGTTTGCACAAAGCTCACAGGAAAGCTTGCATACAGCACTTCTCTTCAGATAACTATCTTCTCCTGCCAAATATAAAACCTTTTTTAAATAAGGCTGATCCAATTGAATACTATTAAATTTGAAGTTCTTCTTCTTTTTTACAATATAAGTAGATTAAATGTACACAGACCACACAAACATTACTACATACACCTTGTAATTGGCATTAAAAACATGAAACAGGAGCAGACAGGGTGGTTTTTATTATATGTGACGTGACTGGAGGGATGTCACCTGGGAAGGGCGTTAAGGCAGAGAAAATCTGGAAGTAGTAAAAAAAAAAAAAAAAAAGAAAAGAGGAGGGAGAACCAGAAAGAAAACTGTGAACATCAGAGGCAGGCGAATATGACTGGCTTTGGTCGCTCTGACCTCTGAACCCTCTCTCTCTCGGCTGCTCCCTTGGAGACGCTTAAAAGTGATTGGTGTGAGGAACCAGAAGACATCTGCACCCCACCTTATTGTCCTGTGGACTCTCCTGGGACAGTGTGGTCTCGCTCTAAATGCTGTGGGGTCAGAGGGAACTGGGGCCCAGCCGAGCTGGTCCAGTTGGGGATAAAGTTTCACAGCTTTGGTCTCAAATTTTGTGTGCCTGGGTGTTTGTTGGTGTCCATATGAGGAAGAGCAGGGAACAATGTACGGGTTGCTACTGTACTGATACCTATGATGAAGAAGTTTCACTGCTGCTCCACTATAGCAGTCCTCCACAAAATACATTCCTGTCTCCCCATCTCCACATCAAGTTTAAAAACTGTAATAAAAAAAAATCCACAAAAAGGAAGACGGTTTCTGGGTTTTAAAAATCTCAGAGGGCAGTTAGGTGTGTCACCACAGAGGACATTGTCCATGTTTAGCTATTAGATATTCTTTAGGATACTTTCCACTGCATTGTTTTGTTTTATTTGCACTCAGTTTTGTATCACTGTAAATATGGCTGGAATGAAAACATTCAGTCTGAAATTTGATTATGAGTCAATGTTTTATGGTGGTCTTACTGCATTCCATACTGGTAAAATATCCAATATTGATGGTCAGAACAAGTCAGAAACTCAAACAAAAGGTAAACTTCTTTTGGTGCATTACGCAGGAGAGGCAGATACAGAAGCAGCTGACTTATATTGGACTCTAGGTTTGTCTCAAAGTGCAGTCATGCATTGAGATTTAAAGTGATTGTAAGTCTGGCACCAAACCTCATCGACCAGGAGCTCTGGGGCTTGAGCTCGATAGTCTTTGTCTTGCCAGGAGGCCATGAGTTAATGTGCCGAACAGGAGAACAGAAAGGTGGAAAGAAGAGAGAGAACATAAAAGTGCATTGCATTGATGAGCTGCATCTCTGTGGACCACTAGAAGAAAGCAATCAAACACAAGTTTTTCATGCAAATTACTACATTTTCCACAAGGCACACAGGTATACAGACAATAGAAGACCAACACAAGGCTTATTATTACTAGAGCTAGTTTATTATCACTGATATTGTTTTTTTCCCTTAAATCAGTGTTGCACAATGAACCCTAAAACAATACAAACCACTAAAAATGTTTTTTTTTTTTTTGTTTTTACATTTATACATACACACATACAGTACGTACAGTATATGTGGATATGTATAGAGATTTATAATTTAGAGGTGTCACACCCTGGTTTCAGGAGAGTGTAAAAACAAAACTTTATGGAAACATACAGTAGAGATCCCTGACAATGCTCTGAGAACACTGGTTAAAACATCTCGCGTTGACCTGAATCGAACTGTGGGTAAAAAGCAGATACTGGCAGTGACCTCAGCAGACAGACACACGACAAGACAGACCAACAAAAAAAAAATAAAATCTGCCACACAGACATTTGTACGTATGATGATGAGTTAAATATAAAGATTTGTGTCACTCTCATTCCTTAAGTGAAGTTGATCAGAGATAACATGAAAAAGTTTGAAATGCACTGTGTATATTTTCTGTGTTCAGTTTGGCACCATGTTTGAACCCTGCAGGACATAGTAAAAAAATAAACTGCATAGATGAAATGAATGTTTTTACTTGCAGCCACCATTAATCCCTGTACAAAGCTTAAGATTACCAAATAACCTAATCTTATAGGTAATAATCCGTTTTCTCTAATGACTTCTTACTACTGGAGGTAGACACAACTATGTAAGAAGTTTCAATCTTACAAATTTAAAGTTAAGTTTGCAACTTTAGAGTTAACCTAATAATTTGTTGAATTTTGTATATGTAACTCTGAGTGAGTACCCTGAGAGAAATGGGTTACAGCAGATCAAATTTCCTACTCCTACGAGTTATGCTGACAACTTATTGACATAATTTTTTCCCTTTAAGGCATTTTTGAATTCTTTCTTTCCATGTTGGGTTAGAGTAGCATTGTTATTTTATTATTTAATAGAGGCCTCAGTATTCAGTGCTTTTCACCAGGAGGCTGTTATTGACTTAAACCTTTGATTTTAAATTTAAAGGACAGGTGTTGTGTAGATGGTCACACTTGTAGAGCAAATTCTACCCAGGAGCTCTTTCCCTGTTTCTGAGGCATGGAGAGTGGCTTTAGCTCAGGTTGGTAACATCAATACAACCCAGACATTCTCCTCAAGCAAAGATGGTGTGTGTGTGTGTGTGTGTGTGGGCGTGTGCGTGGGGGTGTGTGTTGGTGTATGTGAGGGGAAAATGAACACAATGTGTTATTTTTAAAAAAAGAAAAACGTAACAAGACTGACAGAACCTCACCCCGAGACAATCATGTGAACAGGATGCCAGATGGGAACAGGATGAGGATAAGGTGATCATCAGGCGCCAACGAGGGGCAAGACAGACTTTGTCAACTGAAAAGGTCACTCAGCCTTTTTTCATCAATACACACCATTAAAACAGATTGACTGACGATGTGAGACAGGACCATCAATTAGTACCATACTGAGATCACAACATTACTTTTGCCATTATTTGGCTGAATATCACAGTGTTACCATCACAAATCCAATAAGAATTAACTAACACTTTTTTAATTGAGCTAAAATAACACATTTGCCTTCTTGTTTTTTTTTTTTATTCTATATTTTCCATGCAGATCTACTGTAGAGTTTACTTTGCCCACTACCTCTAAATACACTGGATCTATCTGCCTTCGTGAAGGAAGTATAAAAAAATAAAATACTGATCTCAAACATTGAAGAACAATGACTGTAAATTACCATCTGACGAAAAATTACTTTAGAAAGTCTTGAAACCCAAGATAAGTTTCAAGCAACGTGTGGTCTTTTGGGTAAAAAGTCTCCAAGCAGGTAAATTCATTGGATTTGTTAGCAGTGCACAATCATATCAAGGTCATTTGGCAGCAGTTTGATTAAAGTCAAGGATCTTTCAAGGAAAAGGGGTGATTGAATTGTGTGTGAGCTTTTAGATTTCTTTTATATATATATCTGATTTCACACACATCGATGCCACTGAGAACAGGATTACCTACAGACGAACATTACCAATTTAGCTAAACTAAGCCTTTCGTCTTTCCTTCCAACTTGATCTGTTTTCGTGTTTAGATGATGCATATTAGGAGAGAGATAGTTGCTCAAGGAAAATGAGTTAGAGCCACATTTCATCAGCTTACTCCAAGTGAAACAAACCCTGTGAATACCCAGCCCACAGCGGTCTATTTATAATGATTTAAAGATTATACATCTACTTTTCTAGTAGTTGCTGTGTAAAAAAATAATTAAGCTTTTAACAATTTTCTAAAGCAACTTAATTTTTTCCTCACTTGAATTCTAAACCTGAATATATTTTGTCTAAGACCCAAAAGACACCAGGAAGCTACATTTTAGATGACTTTAAAAAAATCTAAATTGTCATTGTGAATGTTACTGCTTACCACATTATTTTCCAAAGGCTGCTGTATAACCTGATGTGAGGGCATATCCCTCCTGAGACATGCTGCAGAGGCAGATGAATACAAATATGTATGAACTGACTCATTATTCTCCCAAATTGTTTCTTCTTTACTTGAATATCCAACAAAAATAATCATACTTCACAGAAAATCATTTTGACCTGAACATATTGCAGAATTGTGGAAGAAATCAAGTCTGAGTTATAAGAGCAAGGATCAATGATTCCTGAGCAAACAATCTCTCACCAAAATTCAAGGTTTGCTAAACAAAGAGGGAGAAAAATGTGAACAGACTGTAAAACAGCTTAAACGAGATTAATCTCCACTTTTTACTTAAGGTGTCAGTAAGAGTCATAGGGTCTTCTGAGCTGATGGAGTAACAGCACCAGTCAGTTTGTGATGACAGCGCTGAGCAACCCATTAAATCAGACGAGTTCTAATGTTATTCTGCAACATGACAGCCTGACCTATCAAAGTCTAATCACGCCGAACATGATCGCCGTTGAACCAAAGATCTGGTGGATCAGGTTAAATAGTATGGCACTCAGACCTGTCACATCCACAAGGGTGGGCAATTTCCTGCAGGAAGAGATTAACCTTCATTTACAATGAGGGGCGGGGAAACAAAGTACAGAAGAGAATCACACTACTCATATCCCTAGTGAAACTACTCCCAACAGAGGTTAAATAAAACACTGATTCTCGCTGCAAGCAGCCCTGGAGGGAAAATATCACATTGGTGGCTAATAAATATACACAGAGCAGACATTTAGCTTCAACATTTGATGGACTATTTTAACAGTTTACTGCATTTCCCCCCCCCCCAGCACGTCCAATGTGATATTAACAATTAGGTACAAGAAATATATGCAAGAAGAACATCCGCAGAGAATTAAGTGTACATAACTTAAAAGGCATACAGCTAGAGACGATCTATAATGATTACCGAGATGGTAACCACATATACAGTACAGAAGTGCTGGTTTGCATAACACTTGAAAATGACTGCAGAGGGGGATTCGTACAACTCTACTTTCCACATTTTTGGAAAATTGTGTTAAAAGACGAACTTTGTTGGACTGTTTTGTATCCCGAGTTATGAGGAAAGTTTTTTTTTCTTTATTTTCCCACTCTTATAAATAATCTGAATTTAGTCAAGTTAAGGTCATAAGTCAGTCTTAGCCAGAGAGGAAAATCAATAAACCAATCGTGTGGAATTGTGTGAGTTGTAAGTGTCACCCTTTTTTTTTTCTCAGTTTTCTTGGCACAAGTACACCACAAGTGAGAGAAAGTAAAGTAACACAAAAAGTGAAGCACATTCACATCTAGAACTAGAAATGAAGTATGAAGTGTTGACATAGTTAGTGCTTGACATAAAGGTCCTGGAAAGTTCTCCCTCCATTTGTGCGGCTGTGTATTGTTTTTGTGTTTGTCTACGTACTAAAATTCACTACTTTATTGTTCATACTGTTTCTTTTATTAGGACCTGAGAAAAAGGCCAATAACAGGGTTGAGGTAGGTAACCAAAATGCATCTGTGATGACAGAGAGCATTGAGCTGCATAGAGAGGCCCTGTGATTGTTTAGCTACACAACAGTCTCTATATGAATGTTTCATTCAGCCAGCTCTCTGTCGGAAGTCATCAGAATCTAAAAAGGCAGGTGATCCTGAAGTGTCTGGAGGGAGACGGGTGAGCAGCTGTGGTGGTTTTGGGCAGAGTTACAGTAGATGAGCAAGACATGGAATATTTTTCATCTACTGGGCACCAGATGTGTAAAAGGCTACCGATTTTTCTTTTCTTTTTTTTTTTAAAGAAATTGCCAGGTGATATAATGCAAAAGAAAAAAAAACAAAAAAACAAGACAACCAGAAAATGCAGCAACAAACATTCATAAAATTGTTAGAGATACACTGCTGTCAATCTGAATTGTGAAAAATACGATTACTTTTATTTTCGTTTTTGGAAACTCATATTTGGTCTTTTTTTAAAATATCAAAATTACATGTGTGTTGTTGACAATAGCTGCTAAAAATCCACATTTAGGTTCTAGTTTGATGAGGGATCAATACCACTCTTTATATGCTATTTATCTACACAAAAAAACAACATTAGTGACGGTGGTGGATAGATTATGTTGACATATGACAACCTCCATTTTTATTCTGCCCTTGAGTTAAAATAAACTAAGTTATTTTATGGTCAGCTAAAACTAGCTACAACGCCCTTAAACCTTTTCAAATTTTTATCACTTTACAAACATAGATTTGTGTAGTTATCATTGGGATTTTGTGAGATAAAACAAAACAAAGTTTTGTAGAAAGAAAGCTATACAATGTGCTTCTAGCAGTTTGCTTTGCCTTTGTTAGCAGGAACCAGTCAGAGTTGACAAGAATAAGGCTAACAAGCTTGAACATTCAGTCAGAGTTACAATAGAAATGTTTAAATCAGGAAATGTTACTGTTTTAGAACAGTCCAGTCAAAGACTAATTATAACTCTAAATTTGTAAGAAGATTTGAAAACTGATGATCAAATCTGGTCTCAATCCATTGAGCCCAAGGAACTGAATATTTATGCACACCATACTTTTCAGATTTTTCAAAGCAGTGTATTAGTGTACCACCCCACAAATATACACTATTTTGTCTAGCTGATTCACATAAAATCGCAATAACTTTGATTGATGTTTGTAGACGGACAAAAAAAGTTAAAAGGTTTGAATATCCTTGCAAGGCAGTGTAAATAAGCTAAGCTTGGAGTTCTGAGATGCTGCTTCTTTTTTTTTTTTACTAACCAACAGCATAGAGATCTACAGTAATTAGTTACATATTTGTTGTTAAAAGTTTTTGCCCAGTTATGCTGACTCAACCTCTCTGATTGCCAGCTGCACAAAAACGGATGGAAAAATAGATAAAAGAGTAGCATTGATATTCTCATCTCTAGCAAAAACTTACTAAAATGTAGTCATTAAAGTGTTAACACCAGTAATTTTAGAAAAATAATTTCCTTTTTCTTTATTTCTTACTTATTAAATCTCCATTATCTGTCTGATAGGATTAAATTGATTAAAAACAAAACTATTAATACAATAGAAGAATAGAATAGAAACAGCCTCTATTGTCCCAAAAAGAGACAATAATCACTGCACCACCTGTAGTTGCATTGATAATATACTGCTTCCTGTTTAGTTTGACAATAAATATCAGATCTTTTCAACCTCAATACTCGTGAGGATATAAACAGCAATGCAGTGTATCTCTAATTAACTTTTTCTTACACTCAACCTATCACTATTGACAAATGTGACCTTTAAATAAAAAGGAAGATAGCTCCCAACTTAATTCATACATATTTTTCAACTCATTGTATACAATGTTATCCGTCTGTCATCTTGCATGAGGTACTGACACTCTACAAACATCATATTCAGCAACACGGGGGGGAGGACTTCACAAAGGGAAGGGAAAAAGAAGGGTCTTCATTATGCAATTAAAAAATAAAACAAACTACAACAACAGTGACAACATTAACTTTGTTATCTTGAGGTAGAACAATAATTTCAGCATTTGGAAGTGCTTTATGTTGGATGCTCTTTTGTCCGCTTTTACATCATTAAGGAGAGGAGAGACGATTGTTGACTTCTGAGGTAGAGCAGCACCTGATGTCGTAGTTATGCAACCAACTGATTCCTCCAAATTTGTCGAGTGATCATGAGCACAGGGGAAGGGAAAGTCATTACAGCTTCCCGCAACACATTCATTCCGGCTGAGGTAGGCTTATATCCACTTGTAAGGTTCACACAGCCAAGTCTAGAACCTGCATGAAGGCCAAAAACTCATAAAAAATGTTGATATTACTGAAACAAAGTCCTGAGACAGAAGATATTGAATCCCTGGAAGAAGGTTGAGGTTTTCTGAGTACGAAGGTGGAATCATTGGTGGTTAAGAGCAGGCAGCGAGTCTTTGACATCCACAGATACACAGAGATAAGACCAACAACTTATAACTGCTTCAACAAATGGATGAGAAGGTCAGAATGTGGGTATGCATGTGCATCTCAAAGTCTGGTCTCAGAAAAATGTGAAATAGTCACAAAATCCAGAAAACCTCACTTGTATACAGCAGAACAAAGCATCTTATATATTTGGGGGTTTTGCAGCTAATCGTTTTTATATAGCACCATCCAGCAGACCTTACAACATTCACTCCTTCTGGGACTGTTTTATAAAATATTACGACTCTGATTTTGCAGGTTATTTTTAAGAATATTTTAATGCAAAAATAATACCATGAATTACACCTATGTGCACAAATTGACTGACGCAATTTTGTGACTATTTCAAATTTTCCAGTGACAGTTCATATATAAACATAAAAATACATTTTCAACAAGGACATTCAGGGGTCTCTTATTTTCTGTGCTGCCAAACACCATAAAATGAATAGAACACTCCAATAAACCGTCCCAGATCCTCCAGAACCTCTTAACTTACTCATAAAAAATTTCTTTGCACAAAAGGAAAGAATACTTTGAAAAGAAACACTTGTCGACCTGAGTGAGAGAAAAGTCTAAGTGGACACTAAAAGTGTCGAATGTGAATGGGCCTTCATACATGATTAGCCTTGGTCCGGCTGAGCCGCAGTGACTGAAGAATGCTCCTGAAACGGCGTCTCCCTCTCCTCTACAAACTCATCCAAAGGTATCGTCGACAGCTGGGTGTTGTTCAGAATGTAGGAGTTTGACTAAAAAACAAGCAAACAAGAGTTGTAAATCAAATACCAACATGGTTGTATACAATGTTCATAAAAACCACAATGTTCCTGTTTAAATTTTTTAAAAACTTTTTTCAGACCATACCTGTTTAACTTTGGCATATTATTTAGCTATATGATCACAATGTGATTATGTTGTATGTTTTAGTACATACAACATTTATTTATAAAAAGCTCAACTTTAACTGTCTGTGGACAAAAAAAAAAAAAAAAATCGATGACGTGTTAAATTAGGCTGTTCCTGACGACAGTTAAAGATTTATTTTGGCTGCTTCAGACGTCGTTTACAACACGACAAAAAATATGCATGTATCTGCAGCAACTCCACAATTTTTAAGCATCAACAGCACCGTGAACCAGTTCCATCACATATACAAAAACACCAGATTGCTGTCAGGAATAATCATGACAGACAAAAGTTTCTACAGTTGTTGGTAAATAATAAGTTAAATCAGATCCTAACAGAGATAACAAAAATATTTAAGAAAAGAAGAATTTGGGTAAATGACAAAAAAACTGAGAAATTTGTATCAAAACATTTACTTGGATTTATTGATCTGTGTGTGAAGTCTTATAAGTTACACTTTATTTTCTTGTCTGTCAAGTTTTTTCCACAAAATGTATATATGTTTAAACCACATACTGTTATTTTTGTCAAAATGCTTTGGTTTGGGACTTATTACTCTAAATTAATGACTGACTGCCTTTTTAAAAATGTTTCAGTATTTGGAATATATCATCATAATAAAATTATTTCAGTGTTTTTTCTTGACTGGGAATTGCAGATACAGGAACAAAATCAAAAACAAAGTAAAGTGCCTGAGTGCCATATCGTATGGATCTCACCCTCAAACCTTTGTTGGCCATGGCTGCATTTTTCACTATTGTAGTGGTAAATGTACTTCAGTTTATTAACAAAACTAAAATAAAACAAATGAAAGACATTTCAAATTTTGTGGGATTCTGTGTCTGCACACTGAAACTCCAAAGTCTTCATTCAGTAGGGCTGATTCTTATTCTTACAAACAAAAGAAAAAAAACTAAAACATTGCAAATTCAGTTTAAATATTTTTTTTAAAGAACCACTACTTTAAGTCAGAACCATAGCTCTGTTTGTCAGTACACACCATGCAGGCATCCTGTGTGTTGGGCTGAGTGAAGAGTCTCTCAAGCTCGTTGCTGTCGACCACTTTCTTCCCTGCAGCGCTGCCATTGACCTCCATCTCTCTCCTGGCAGCCCCGTTGAGCCCAGAAGCCCCCTGAGAAGAGGAAGAGGATTCCAGGACTGCGCTGTGCCCTGCCTGGGGGGTGGCCTGAACTGTCTTACACATCATTAGCCTGGAGATTGCACCAACACACACACATATATAACACACTTTACTACTGTATGAACATTAACCCTAGAAAATGCAGGCAGGTTGCTTCCATTGTTTTCATTTATTGTTGGGGATGTTTGTTCTGACCTGCCGCGGTAGCTGAACACGAGGAAGAGCACGCAGAAGACGATGCAAGTCACACCGATGTGGATTCCAATTATGATGCCGGTGGTGGAGGTTTTGCTCTGTTCGTCTTTCACACAGTCACATGAGCCATCCAGCACTGAAGAAACACAATACGTGTTGGTAAGGGAACGGTGAGGTTCATACAGAAATGATGGGTTAACTTGATATATTCAGAAAGAAGATGAAGAGGGTCATGTTTATCAGTATGGAGGTTATTCAAACACAAATAAATCACCAGATTTTTCCAGTGCCTCACGAAGTGAAATGAATCTAGTGGTGGCATTCCCATCTCCGTGCTGGTTGTATGCAAGAAGCTTTATCTCATAAACCATAGAAGAATCTGAAGAGAGTAAAACAGAAAAAAAGCCACAAATTTTCAGTTATTTTTTTCCAACTTTTAGTCAGAATAAGATATTGTTGATCTCTTTAATCATGTGAATTCAGTTTTAACATTTACTCACGTAATCCATATTGCTAAGTCTTTTTCTTAAGCAGGATAATCGTTTTAAATGACAACCTTAATGAGAGGTGCTAGCATTGCGAACATTATTCTTTCTTTAACCTTAAGTATAAAAACTGTGATTGATGATGTTTAAAGACTTTATAAAGAATGCATAATACCACTCTGTGCGTAAAGCCGTCTGCACATTTGTTCATAGTCTAAAACAGTGCTCATATCATAAAACACCAAACAGGAAACTAAAATTATTGTCATAAGAAAAGAAAGAATATGTTTCCTAATCTGTAACAAAACAATTAGAGAAAAAACATTATTATGGTAAAGAATTGCTTTTTTGTTGTTTCTCTAAAATGGTGTGCTTTCATGTTCTCACTTTTATCCTTCTGAGCACATTAGATAACACTGCAGTAATGTGCAGTACATTGACTACCATCATTCTGAAGTGATGGTAGTTACTGCAGGATGAGCCATGAAGGAAATACAGCATTAAAAAAATAATACAACAACAATTGCTTTGGGTAGAATGAGAATCAGTGCATCAGAGCTCTCATTTAGCCAAGATTTAGAAAGTAGAGAGTGCCTAAAATGTACATAAAGCAGCCACAGTCCCACGAAAAGGCTTTACAGCTTTCAAAAAGTCTCAAGAAGTATTACATTTACTGGCTCCTTAAGTCTGGGGGCGTTAGAGAAAATATACAGAATTTAAGGATGTCTAAATACATTTGCTCATCATCAAAGTATTTTCTATAGCAAACATTAAATTGTGCCATTGTTAATACATTTTGGCAAATCATCTCACAATTGTAACAGCTTAAGAATATCTTAGACAAAACACAACGTCACAATAATGCATCATAACTTTCAATTACTGTGGAACAGTGGGCCTCACCGAGTTGAGTGATGTTGTACTGAGTGATGTTGCGAAGAAAGTGGATGGGACCAATGAACAGTGGTGTGTGTGCTCTCCTGTAGTAGAGTCTGAAGCCTTGATGCTGGCCCATCTTGGAGGAAGATTCCCACGTTACTTGTACAACGCTGCTGTTCAACACTTTGGTGAAAAGGGAAGGAGGAGCGGGAACTGCAACGCAAAACAAAACAAAATGTCAATCAGAAGAACAGCAGCAGGTGGGAATTGGTTGAAAAAGGATTAAAAAAAGTCTAGTCAACAGCATATGGAAAACTAACAAAAATACTAAATCTATAAATAATTAGAATTTCTAACAACAATGGAGTTGCTTGGTCTTTTAATATTTAGAAAAATAAACCAAACGCAAGCAATCAACAATATGTCAAAAATATATCGTATTTGTATGTATCATATTTATTATCTCCTATGTTTAATAATCTTTGTAATCAGCTTTTTGATCTGATGTTAACAATTGTCAAATCTGAAGCCAAACCAAACCAGATTAGCAGGCATCATAAATCAGATCTAAGGTATTAAAGAAGTAATCCCAGGGTAATTGGTCCAATCCTGCTCTCTAGAAAGCTGCAGTAAGTGATTTTAATGGTGAGAGATGAGCTTCCTCTGCAAGTCAAACTCACCCTCGCCGTGAGTGCTCTCTGCAACACTCTCTGAGGGTTTGCTGGCTCCGTGGGATGTGTAAGCCTTAACGTAGAAAGTGTAACTGGTGGAGGGCTCCAGGTCACGGATAACCTGCTGCAGTGTCACCTTACTGACCGCCTCCTCATACTCCATTTCCAGCGGGTCTGAAAGGGAGAAGATGGCGGAGAAAGAAGATGTTGTTAGAAGGAGTTGATTTTGAAAGGTTCCAATTTAGGAGATAAACGGCTGACAAAATAAAAATGTTTTCTGTTAAATGAGAAAAAAATAAAAATATAAAAATGTGATATATAAATTGTTTTTTTAATTTTGTAATTATTATCCACTTCCTTGATTTTACAAAGATTCTTCTGTGAGTTAATATGTACTCCAGCTTGGCCCTGCGAGTCTAAACAGTCGACGATGGGGTAAATTGCAGGGCGGAGTGATGAGTAGATAAACGAGGTAAACGGGAGAGTTGGACAGGTTACCGGATTTTTATTGCTTTTAATTCAGACAGACCCAGCCATAACTGCTATCTACACCCATTCCTCAGTCTGTTGGGCCATTCGATCTGCTGGTAATTACAGCAGATCCTACGGGTTGGTCCTCCCTGGGGCCCTTAATTACCCATCCTAGAGAAATACTGAGGTTACCGTCAGATGTGAGTCTCACTTTTTGGACGAGTGAAAGTGTGTGTGTCGGTGTGTGAAAGAACCATACAACTCTCAGTCTTGGCAATGACAAATGTGTTTGGTGATTCAATAACAAATGTGTATCATTTTACACATTCTGAAATCAAAATGTAATTCCATACAAACATCCATACTACGACACTCTTTTACAATGCATTGCTCTTATCTTTAACTCACATAATGAACTTTGGGTAATAAACTGTTTTTCTAAGGTATATAAGATAAAGTTGAGTGACATTAATGGTTGACTTTGACAAGCCTTTCAATCAATATGCACTGAATGTTTAAAGTAAATACTTGTATAATTATTGGGTTTTCCCGCTTTCATTCTGCTTCTTGAAATTTAAAGAAAGGTCTGAATCATTGACAACCATCAGATGTCTGATGTTCACCATCATGTATGTCATGGGTCGGTGCAGCGCACGTTTCCGACCTCCTACGCTTCATGTCAAGCTCAGCTCTGAATTAAAATGCCAGTTCAGAAGATCAGACCAGTACAAGTCTCAGATATAAGCATGCCTCAGAAGTTACAGCCAGCAGCATCCAGGACTCAAAGAATGACCTTCCAGCTTTGGCAATGCACTCAAAGTCTTTGTCTTCACTTTGAATGCAAAAATAAAGACAGAACAGGCCAAGTAGGCTACAGCAAGAGATGCATTCAGACTCAGTTTCATGTATATTTAGTACTTTTTGTTGAAACGCCTGTGAAGAGAAGATCTCTGCTGAATCTCTTACATATGTTAAAACACATTAGATATTCTTTGCTGTAGCCCAAGGTGCAATTACACTCACTGTGCTGAAAAGATGCTGCCACATGGGCGCTAAAGCTCATCTGGATTGGATATCAGTGTTTCCTGAATTTGTCTTAAACTACTTACAGCTCTAAATTTGAAATCAGATCACACAGTAAGTAATAGCTATTCTTAGTATAAACAGATCTGTCAGCGTGACAAAATGAGCCTAGACAAAGATGAATACAAAACAAAAACAAAAATTATATTTGTCTAGTTTGCATTATGTTATTGGGGATTCTTGGTGTCAAATCTTCATGTTGTGAGACTTGAAAAAATATTTCTTAAAAACAGCAACACAGGCATCAACATTTTTAAAATGGGACTTCATGCGGGTTACATTTCTTGTCCAGTCCAGAAGCCCTACCTGATGTCTTGCGAATGTGGAGCACATATCCGATGATGTCCTGAGTGTTCTGGTCGGGCTCCTTCCAGGACACCTGAATGGTGGTGGGGGAGAGGGCCTCGGCCTGCACCTGGGTGGGCTCACCAGGCAGTCCATCCGCCCATAGCACGGTGAGCCGAGCACTGGCCTGAGTGGAGCCAGCGCTGTTCTCAGCAATGCACTGGTAGATGGCCTCATCCTCCTGGCTGATGCTGTAGATCGTCAGGGTGCTTTGAGAGCAGTGACGACAGCAGGAGGAGGAGGAGCGAACAGAGACAAAAAGATATGGAAAAGTTGAGTTTCTAAAACTGAAAACTAACACCACAAAACTTTTGCAAGTATTCAACATCGAGTATTAACTGCTTTCTGTACACGAACCAAATATTTCCACTCTTGAACACTTAGCCATGGTACAACAAATAAATTTTCCAACACAAAGACATGTATAATAGATGTGTCAGATCAGAAAAAGCATACAAGGTTTAATAAATGCGTGCTATACATTAAAGTTTTTTGGGTTTGTTTTTCAGCTTTGCATATTTAGGCATCGACATTTTTGTAAAAAAAAAAAAAAGGTCTAGCTCAATCAGATTGAATGGAGAACTCGTATGAGTAACAATTTAAGACTTTCCACTGATTACATTTGGATTTTGATTGGGACATTCTAACACATGATATGCCCCATTTTAAAGTTCCAAAAAATTTATCGATCACTTGTCTGGTGTGTTCATTTGTTTTTTTATGCTAATATGGGAGAAACATTTTTTTTCCCACAGATACTAAATTACAAGTATGTACTAATTATGTAAATTCTTGAAGGCAGTTAGTTGGACTGGTTCTCATTTAGAGGCACCAGAGAAAACTGGATCCGAAACCAAATGAATGCCACAGCTTTCTTTTTTAAGTTTTAGTTCTATTTGAAATTCAGTGTTTGAATGAATGTATCTTCACTATAATTTAAAAAGTATAATTGTCATTCCAATTTAAAATTCAGCCACTGATGGAAGCTCTAAGATATTAATTCCTAATTAGACACAATGAATTTTGTGGATGTAAAAAAAACAAAAAAACAAAATGTAAGTGGTGTATGAATATTTTCACATTCAAACATTATTATTATATCACTATACAGTGTATTATACATTCATACTGTATATTATTTGCAAAACACCAACCCTTTGAAAAAGCATGTGGAATTCCCTGAGATTCCACATGCTTTTAACTTGCAAAGTTTCAGAGTCACAACAGCACAATCGTAGTGTTTGCTGCCTGATGGCAGCCATGACATATAAATGACGTTGGGGTACATGAGGACAAATTTCCAGGTGAGTCAGAACGCGAACCACTGATGTGTGGACCATTTAAATCTATCATGTTGATGTAACGCCACCGATGGCAGAAATGTCACCTAACCTTGTGGAATCACTCAGTGTTGGTGTGCATGCGTTCAAGAGTTATGGCACTGTAGGTCATGTACGCTGCGCTCTGAACAATTTGGTGGCTCCTTGCTGGGGAAAAAAAAATGAAAGCACTGTCATATTGTACTGTGTTATGGGCATTTATTAGATTAGAGATTACTCTGAAACATGTGAAACAGAGGATAAAAGTTTGTGGTGGAAACTGTGATATAGCAACGAAAAAGACAAATCTCTAGCAAGAGCATTGTACTTTATATTAAACAGTACTGTAATATAAAGTATGAATAATTACATTTACACTAATTCCAAAAGAAAAAGTCCAAGTAATTTTAGGCATGTTAATCTTAAATAAGTTCTGCAACAATATTGTAATAGAGTGGGTTGATAACAAGTAAAACCATAACAGATAAAAAAAGGAACAAGAATGCGATCAGAGTTAATAATGTGAATCTTTAAATTTATTGTGGATTTTCTCTAATGAGAACAAAGTCAAAAGTGTATACATGTACTCCAGATAAACCCCCAACAGAATTTTGTAAAATGTTTCTTTACAAATTATAAAGACACCAAAACTTTCTGCAGCCGTAGACAAGCTGGGGGGCAATATGAGTCACATGGCTGAAACTTTAATATGATGGGTTTTCCCAACGAGACAATAATCCTAAATGTATGTCTAGGCCGGTTTTGGACAGAATTAAGATGGCTAATATTACACTTTATAATGATTCTGACCTCAGTTGTACAGAATGAATAAACTATGCATGTTTAAAAGGCAGTTTTGTACCAGGAAATAAAAAAAGTTTAAAACAGTCCTACAGATTCTGACAAAACCAAATGATCAAAAATCCAGCTTACTGTGTTAGAAGCTGACCTGTAGGGGGTACATGATGCAGCTGGTTCAGACATTTAAAAGTCAATTAAGCGTTATATTGCAAAATTAGTATATTGGTCTTTCATTGTAGCACATGAGCAATAGTTCATGTGCTACAATACACACTACAATCATTTTTATAATGGTAATATTCTATTTGTAGCTCTGAACTGTTGTACTATTTTTGTCTATTGTTAAAACTGGTTTGTCACAGCACAGCTCAGACATTGTGAAACAGTGTATAATTTAATAAATGTCCAAAGCTAAAAATGTCTGCATTTAAGCAAATTGACTTAAATGTATTTGCATCATGTCTTGGGGAAAAAGTAGAGGATACAGCATAAAATGTAAATGGGACATTATTTCTGTCAAGCGCACAAAGCCTCGTGCTCTGCTGAGTGAAAGTAAAGAGATTTGTGACACAAATTCCTGTGTGACAGACAGCAGAGGAATTCATGGACCGTCCTCACTCATGCAAACCGCATACGTCGTCTCCTGAAACTCCCCTAGGATCCAATACATCTATTTCAGGGTTTCAAAAAATGTAATTTTCCTGCATCAGTAAAACCTTTCATCTGCCTGCGTACACATGTGAATTCATGTACCTATAGATACACACACACACACGCATGCATATATGCCCCCCACTCTCTACTGCACTGCTGCCACACACTGCTCTTTGTCCTCGTGGTTCTATCTCTGCTTGGTTGCCTTCCCACTCACATGGCAGATATCCTCTTAAAGAAAACATATAAGGTAGCTTTGTATGTTATTGTGCACAGATATGCACAACATACATTCGCTTATGTGTGGAAGTTTTAAGACAAGAACACACAAACATATTGAAACGTTTTCAACACTATGGAGGTGAGGGTAACCTATGATTTCATACATTTCTTTTCTCTATTTTAAGCAGAGACCATTTTATTTATTCTTTACTATATGGAAGAACAGACTCACAAAGCACAAGCAACGACAAGTGAAAGAGTGAGTTATGTAGAAGTCCTATTGAAATAAAGCTGATGTCAAGACCCCCTGATTGTGACATTTTAAAGAGATTAGCAGGACTTTCTTTTTTTTGTTTGTTTAAATAAAAAGCTGCCTCTTGAGGTTCTGTTGTGCATTAAGTTTAAACAGGAAATGTGAGCGGCACATGACTTCAACCTCTCAGAGTATGTCCCTAATCTGTCACCTGCTGTTTGTAAGAGCCTGTCAAGCAAAATGCCATCTCCCTTTGATGGACGAGATTCATCCTTGGAGTGTTAAAGCAAAATTTATCAAGACGCCACCAACTTCCACCAAGGAACAGCAAGTAATTTATGGAAAGAACAGCATGTCAGCCTGGAGGGTTAAATTTCAACACCTCCTGGATCTGGAAAATGGGGCATAAGGAAAAAAAGTGGCATCTCAGGACTCAATAGTGGTGTATGGTTCAGTTTCTGGGTCAGTACGCAGAATTAAATCATTCTATTTCCTTTTCAAAATAGATGTGCTGGGATATGTGCGGCAGAATAGGCTCTGAGGTGGAACAGCCATTATTCCACCCAGCCTGCCAGGTGGATTCAATCTGTATAGTTATCAGGTCAATAAGGTCCAACCAATCTCACCTCTGACCCTGAAGGTGGCTGTACGCCAGGCCTCAGCTTGCCAATCAACCATCATATTTGTGACAGCCTTTCATATTTGCGATGGATAGAGTGTTTGATGGCAGGCAGCCTGACCAGATGCCAGAGAAGCAGGAAAAATAAGGAGGCCCCTCGGGAAGCACTACCGGTGCCACCGGGGCTTGATGGGCCCCCTGTGTGTGTGAAAGGAAGTGGGGGGGGGGGGGGGGGGGATTTTCTGCTTGTTGACAAGGTACAGTAACATTCAAAAGTGTGTGTCAAGCCACAGACGTGTGATCATATCCTGCTGAAGTGCAGCTCAGATGTGGTGTTAAACACTTTTTTATTGTGACATGAAAGTTTAAGTAGAAATGAACATACAACAGAAATATGTTAGAGTACAAGTTGGTATAATAGTGAGCTTGATTTGTGTCAAGAGTTTGGGTCTGGGAATGGCATCACACATGCATGTCAGAAAACTAGTGCTAGTGGCAGATTGTTTATGTTATTGGGGGTAATTTAGATTATCAATAGAAGCCAACATTAATGTATTTGTCTTCACTCAAAAGGAACACGTGAAAATAAAAAAAGAGGGTATGCTGTTTATACCTGCTACTTGCACCAAATTTTGTATGTGCAGAGGCCATACTGGATACCAACTCAGGAATGTTGGGTAATTTCTAACTTTCCCAGTTAATATTCAAACTTTGGGGATGTCGTTCTTGTATTTCTAACAAGAAATTCAGAACATCTGATTTTGTTTTTAGTGGAAAGGAAATGCACCATCATTTAAAAAAAAATCTGTGACACTTTTGTTCGTATTTATGGATGAGTTTGTGTTGTTCATGTAATTAAATTGCATTACAAACACTAGCAAAAACGTGAAAAAAAGAAGCATAACAAGGGAAAGCTTTCAAATATCAATTATTTTACAGAATTCTGAAAAAATAAGCAAATGAAGTAAATTTACTTATTTATACAACATGAGAAAAACAAAATGTGAAAAAAAACCCCCCAAAACAAACCACATAGCTCAAGAAAGAAAATTTTAAAAAATGCATTTTTAAAATAATAAAAGGCAAGACACCACAATCATACTCAAAAAAATAAAAGAAATTGGCTGGAGCCCAAATGTCAATTTCTGTGTCACATGAACAAATTGTCATACTATCAATAAAGCAAGCTTTAATACATATATATATTTTGTTTCAAAGCTTCCTCTACAGCTCGTTATGATGTTACACATTTTTTATTTCCTGATTAAGTTCTTTACATTATTTAACTTCCAAAACTGAAACCCATCTGTGTTTTATGGTGGTTCTCATGGTTCTCTCGAGACACAACTCAATGAAGGTCGCTTTGCAATTTAAATGATTATTCCAATCACACAGTTCACATTGACATGCAACATTAGACCCTGGATGTACACAATGTGCGAGGGACAAAAGGAAGAAAGGAGAAAGAGAAGAAAGGATATGGGAGGTGTAAGACTGGAATTCAGGCTGTTCGCTTGTTGTGAGCGCCCTAAACCAAGCTGTCCTGTCCTGACAAGCTGACAGCATCATTTACTCATCAGTTTGAGGTCACTTCACAGATTGACGGATGAGGCAGCGGGTCAGGGTGGAGGGGGAGCTGACGGTGGGGTTTTAGGATCTGTTGTTCAGCTGCTTAGTCTATGTTTACCCTCTGTTGTTTCCGAGCAGCGCCCCATCAAAAGGCAGTGGGGCCGTTCTGGATTCAGCGAGAGTGAAAAGGAGGAAAATATGGGGACAAAGACAGAACAGGAGGAAGAGGTGTGGATAGAGGGGGAAGGGGAGTGGAGCTGTCTGTGCCTTGAGAGGAGGGAAGGACCAAAGGATATGACTGATTATAGGCAGGTCAGAGGTCAAGGCCAATGCCCAGGCCTCATCTCCTGATATAAGGGGGCAGTACATGGGGTGAAGAGAGAGAAAACACAACCCCCAAAAAACAGGCAAAAGTAGAAAAGAAGGGAAACAAACTTTGAGACTATTTCAATTACAAATTTCCACATCAGTGTGGAAGGCAGTTCTCTCAGATGTCGGCCATTAATTAAATTAAAGAACATGCCGCTCACACGCTCACTTGGAACCAGTTACACAATAATTATTTCCTCTCATTGGCAACAGTATCACTTTAAGACAATGCCGACTGAGCTTTCATATTATTATGCAGTCTGATGAGAGATCACAGTATTTATGTATTGGCTGATCATGTGTTGCTGCTTTGGAGACATGAGAATGAGGTAAACCCTCATATGCATAATTAGCAACAGCTTTAACAGAGGCTTTGAGAAAACATGTTTCACAGTCAGGGCTGATAATGAAAGGCCTTACAAAGCAGCATGTCTGTTTGTGCTTAGGAGTGTGTGCTGCTGCATGTGACAGAATCTTTTGAGGTGTGACGATTCACCATGAGCGCCAGGACTCTTCTGTCCTGTCATTCAGCCAGCTTCACTCCCTCTGTTTCTCGGTGTGTGAATTATGCATTTAGGTGAGGAGTAAAGGGCAGCATGATAGTGAATTTTTATGTTTGATTATGCACGTGTGTAAAATGAATGAGGCTATGCACCACAGGCCTATTTGTGCAAATATACGGACTTGCTTGCTTTTTGATTAATGTGCATGCAAACGCGCGAGTGAATTAAATGTACAATCGATTCTGCTTCCGATTTGCACTTGAAGGTCAGAGTCATGGGAAATGGCAAAGAGGAGAAGTCTTTCTATGTGTGTGCACACAAACGTATGGTAATAAGAGCCACACACCTTAATCAAAATATTTCTACTGAGGCTTTTGTACTGTATATCCTCTAATCCTCCACCATCAGGCACAATATGAGTACATAAACACATAAATATACACGTGGAGCCGGATAACTGTGCCGCCTGCAGCTCTTGAATTTATTTACATGTCATTACTTTTGATTTGGGTACCACTGGCAGGTAACTTGTGCCTGATCTAATTTGATATTTTTTGATTTCTAAAACATTTGACTTCAGATGAAACTCTACAAGCTTTCCAACAATGTTGGTTAAAATTTAAATTTACAGAAGGTCCCGTTGCTAGGCAGAGTAGCAAACATTTTAGTGTTATTCCCTTTATACAAATTTTTCCTGTGTGGCCAAAACTGATTGAAAACATAATCAAATGTTACTAATGAAAAGATTGGCTTTCACTGACAATAATTTAACTATTAAACAAACAAAAACTGTAAGAACGATATGCTCAGCATTTTAACAGTTGGTGTGAGCTATTGCAGAAATGCAACATCATTAACCCATTGTTAAAAGCTTTGGTCTTTAATGGAACTTTTTGTATTTGAAGCTGTTCTTCAATATGCCTTTACAAAAGGCATATTCTTTGATTCTCCAAAGAAGTGGAGAATCAAAGCACAATAAATACCATTCACAACTATGACGAACGTCTGAGTCAATTTTGAAGACGTTGAGACAAGTCCAAGTCGAGACAAAACCGACTGAACTAAACATTTTCTCATCTAATCACCAGCATCTAGTGCAGCTCTAATTCTGCATATGATTCCAAAGCCGGACTGTTTGTCTTTAAGTCTTAAATACCACATTAATGTTAAAAAATTATATCCCACCATTTTAATCTTTATTAACAGACATATTTTAATCTTTAAACCAGAGGTGTGACCAAGTCACTGTGTTGCAAGTCTCAAGTAAGTCTCAAGTCTCTGTCCTCAAGTCCGAGTCAAGTCTCAAGTAAAGACAGGCAAAAGTCGAGTCAAGTCTCAAGTCAGGAACCTTTAATTTCAAGTCATTTCGAGTCGTTTTTTTTTTTTTTTTTTTTAATAATTTGCAATTATACATAAAATTCAAATAATAACCATTTGTTCTTTTTAAAATATGTATTTGAGGTTCATTTGTGATCCTCTTATTCATCTGGTATTCTTCAAATCTGTCAGAAGTAAACAGATGTCAGAAAATAAATTACAGCCTTTCATGAATTACATTTGACTTCAGTTTACTCCTTCTATTCATAAATAAACATCAACACTACAACAATCATAGTTTTCAAAAAATGAAATATGTATAAATGAAGTTATCACAAGTAAACTCAGGAAGGTCTGGTGCATTTATTTTTCTGCTTTTATTTCTAAGTATGTTAGTTTCAGTCCTCCGTAAATATGGGACAGATATTCTAAACACAAAATTTATTTGGGACAGTCACTGTATTTGGTCTTTTTTTTTTTTTTTCCCAGCAAAGCTATACTACTTGGAAATGGGTTCTGTGCCACATGTGACAGTCACGCCGGTCAGTGCATTAAGTCAAAAACAGTTGACTTAATGCACTGACTGCAGTAAACAATATATTGTCAATATAATTTCCCAACGTAGATGTCTTCAAATACACCAACCATCCTTAGATGATACTAGACCCGGCTCATCATCATGATGGGACAGAGAGACTCTGTTCCCTGTGTTCAGGTCCAGAATCTGCTTTCTGTTCCGGAGCCCCGCTCACTATCCACCGGCTTCCTGAGCTAACACGGTGCACATTATTTGTGGAGGCATTTGAAGGACCGGATTTATGGTAAATCATCACCAATTTAACCCGGAGTACACATGCTAACACGAAGTTAGCTATAGTCAACTATCTTACAGCAAAAGAAAAGTGCCACCTACCGATCTCTGTGAAGCTTCAAATACCGGACAAAGTTGGACGTCGTGGCATCTCCATCCGATATTCTCTTCTTGCATGTTTTACAAGTTGCAGTTCGTTTTTTAGTCGAAAGTTCATAACCTACGTAGCCAAAAGAAATTACTCGCGGAAGCATATTCGAGCGGTTATTTCGTATTTCGTTCCCTGAGCTCTGTAGCTTTGCCGCGTTTTTTTAAACGTCCAAATCCTGTTAATTTGATTGGTTGTGCTGCAGCTACGTACACATACATACATAAGGAGAGAGGAAAACCATAGTGACGGTCTGCGCATATTGATACGGAATGAGTGACATTAATTAATGACGCCACTTTATAAATAATGTGTTTTAAATTTTAAGACTTTGAGTAAAAAATATCAAGTCTTTTCAAGTAAACAGCTTCAAGTCGAGTCAAGTCCCAAGTCAATGGCATGAAAGTCAAAGTCAAGTCCGAGTCTTTGAGCATTTTTTCAAGTCAAGTCTCAAGTCGTGATTTTAACGACTCGAGTCTGACTCGAGTCCAAGTCATGTGACTCGAGTCCCCACCTCTGCTTTAAACATTTATTTTGCCATCCAAAACAAACTGATAAAGGTTGCTTCATATTATTTTGAAAATTTATCAAATGTAATATTTCCCCCATTAAAAATAGAAGTAAGCATTTATGCTCTAAGAAAAATAAGAGAATCAGTGTTTTATCTTAATTACCTTAAGATAAATCAGGTGCACATCCAATTATATTAAATGTTGTGAATTAACTAGTCAGAAGCTTACAACGTCAAGACATCATCATCTCAACATTCACGGTTGCCTAAAGTTTTAGCAATCTTGATATAAAGATCTACGTTTGAAGAAAATAGCAAAAAATAAACAAATACTGATTTCCACCGACAAGGGTTCAAATAAACATTAAGCTTGGTGTTAATTTCAGTTAGTTCATTCAGAGTATTTCTGCAGACAACAATTTATCTCCCAGGATAGAAGTACAATCCTCTGAACAGCTTTAAACACCTTCACATCTGCATTATTGCATCCAGCTGTGAAAAAGAATGACATTGTTTCATGTTCTTTCCACCCACTGTGCAGTTCAGTGACACCGTCTTAAGATGCTCTTGAAGCTGCTCTGTTCTCCACATGCCTGATTGCATTTCTTGGCCAACCAGCTGAGTTTATGGGCTCATTAGCTAATGGTGGAGCTCAAGCTGAGGTCTGCCTCTGTACCCAATCACAGAGTTCAGTTTGTGATGCATGGGATTCATATTACAGCAGGTCATCTGTGACGGAGGGACGAGGAAACGAAGTGATGCTCTGACTACTCATTCCATCTTTCAGGTCTCCCTTCCTCTTTGCCCATTTATTCTTCCTGCAGACTCATCGTTTCTCCCTCAAGAGCTCATTCATTTCCACCCTTTTTAATTCAACTTTTCAGTCAGGCTTCTCATCCATTTCTTCCCTGTTCTCTTTCTGCCTTTAGCATTCTCTCATTCCATCTGTCTCGCTAATACAGGCTAGTAGATGCAAGTAGGAGTGGAGAAATGAATGTGAGCAATGGGTATGTCTGCTCCTTTCACTCACTGCAGCGGAGTGTAAGCATTGATTTTTTTTTTCTCCGGCATATTTCATTCAATACATTTACTTCATTCTTTTTTCATGAAAAATAATGATGTACTTGGATAACTGTGGCCAGGGTCAACTGGGAAAATTGAACTTTAAATGTGCCTTAATCCATAAAAACAACTTGCGTCAAAAGTTCGTTTTAAAATGGGCTTTTGACGCATATTCGTGTAGAAGTTTAGTTTCCAATCATCTCACAAGAGGATTAGGGGAAGGATGGAAACAATGCACACATAAAAAGATACAAACCACATGCGTAAAAGGAGTAGGACAGGGAGCATTTGTCCACTAAATCAGAAATTATTAAATACAACATATTTAAAAATATCTCGCAGGCATTTATCAAATTCCAGATTTCCTAAGTTCACTGTGGGTTGGATGGGGAGGGGACAGAGCTTGTCATTGCAGTAAGCAGATGGGGTGCAACAGGACCAAAACAGAGACAAATTGATCAAACACCCACACAGGCAAACTGTCCACTAAGGTCAATTAGAATTGTAAATCATCCTAAAATGCAGAATTTTCTCATAAACATCTAAAAAGTGGCTTAAATTTAACTACAAAAGTCATATGCTGGTATATCTTCCAGTATGGATTGGAGTCTGCCAGTAGACAGAACTGATTGTTTTTTTGTTTTTTTTAACCATCAAATATTATCCACCTAATTATCTTTAAGCTTGTACATCCCTTCTCAATAAGTGAGAAATGGGAGATGCTCCAACCCTCCTGTGACCCTGGAGCATAAAGTGGGTATCACAAAAGAAGAAATCAATGAATTGCACAGCCTGTTTAGTTTTTTCCAGTCCTGTGTTGTTGGTACTTTGTAACCATAGTAGCATCCAGATGGAGCCTTGAACACACACTGTAATTAATAAACACGTCTCACTTAGGCATAAACCTTGAGGTTTATCAAGTTGAAAGTGGCGGTTGGCATTAGGATGTTCACAGGATTTTATAAGAAATATTTGGTTTTAATCACATTATTAGGCTGTTTTTCTGAGTAAAGAACTCAGTCTTTACTTTTTACACAAAATGTTTTGCTTCCATGTTAAATGGCGAATTATTTGGTTGTTTGCAGAAAAAGATTTAGTCAACAATTGCTGACTATGTTAATTGGAAAGACATAATTAATTGTTTCAAACAATTCCAGCATTTTATGTACACAGTATTTTATAAACAGAGACCCATAAATGCAGAGAGTAATATTCTTCTACCTGTTGTTGTTCCTGAGTTTAACATGCCCCCCTGGCTCCAGAATCTGCCCGTTCTTCAGCCAGGTGAGCTGAGGCTCAGGCTCACCCTGCACTTGGCAGGTGAAGATCGCCGTGGTGCCAACTGGTCGAGCAATGGACTGCGGAGGCTGAACAAACTCTGCTGGAGCTGAAAGAGAAACAGAGAATGTAATCAGACAACATCGCTCCTTCAATCCTACACGTCGGTCGGATGCGAACCTGCCAGATACTTAAAATATTACGATTTTAAAGACTCGGTCTTGAGGTGTCAAGATACTAATGGAAGAGAGAGTAGGTGTGAGAAAAAATATAAGTGCCTAGAGTATAGAACTGAGGTGTAAATACTGGCTTAAATCTATAATTCAGGCAAGGGTCAATTACCTTGATTATGAAAGACAAAGGATCGATGCTCTAATAGGTAAATAAAAAGGACTGGAGGGAGGTAAACAGAAGGCTAAAAGAAGGAAAGTAAAACAGTGTAAAACCTGCTTCACAACATTTCTAATTTGTTTTAAATACCCGTTTTAAATTCTTCACATAGATTTTCTGCTACTAATAATCTTTTTTTTCAGTTATTTACATTCTAAATTTAAATATTGTTTCATTTAATTCATTTCAATGTTTATGTATTTCTGTTGTCTCCTGCAGAAATGAAGCCCCCAGGCTGTTCAATCATATCAATGATTTCTTAAACCTAATTATTTATGCATGAATGAACACAGAGAACATTATGCTAATTATACATTTGTGAATCAACAGCTTAGTTTGATCAGAGATCCAACAGCTTCTTGTTTTTATTAGTATTTTTTTTTAAAGTTACATCTTTATGAGTTACATCATTATGAGCAACATTATGTTGCAGTCTCCTACGTATTACATTTGTGTTAATATGTATGGCTAACTCATGATTTTATTTATTTGTCTAGCGGTTTATACAATACCTTAAATTTGGATCTTTTGTGACAGCTTGATAAGATATATGGCACAGGAAGAAATGTAGGTGACTTTGGATATGAAGTCTATGTTGGAGCCATATGGGCTAAAGGAGTCAGAGGAGAATGGGCTGACTGGTTTGGGGTAAGGCAGAGGCAACAGCAGCTCAAATAACCATTTGTTACAACCAGTATGTGGAATGTCATCTCTAAACGTTGGGCCTTGAAGCAGATGGTTTGAGATAGTAGAAGACCACACAGGCTGCCACTGCTGTCAGCAAATAACAGAAAACTGAGGATGCAGATTGCACAAGCTTGTTAAAATTGGATGACAATAGATTTGAAAAATGAGCGACATGACTGCAATTGTCTCCACTTTCACCAGATCTTAATTTGTATTTTGGAAATGCAGTCCTCATATCTACAAGTAAAGGTCTACCTAATAAAGTTGTATGTATACTACAATTTTCAATTGTAGCTGGAACGGTTTCAACCTATAGCTGCCTTTAAGCTAATAACTAGGTTTCTTTGTGATAAAAACCCGGCCAGGGGACGAAAACAAATACACATCTTTTTCAAATGGATATCTTTAAGGTTTATACCCCACTGTTGACAGGATAATGAAATAACAATATTAAAGTGATATTTCATATTTTAGTGGTTTTATGCAGACTTATGGACACTGCTGGCTAATAATTTCTCTGACCGATCTAACGAGGTTTTGCCTGTGTGTCTTTGCTCTTATTAGATAATATGAGTAGCTTGGGGCTAGTGTTAAGTCTCACTGGGGTTGGAAAATAATAAAAATGCCCATGACAAGGCAAGTTTACAACATGACATATTTTGCAGAAGTTACAACAGCTGTAAACCGTGGACAGGAAAACAGCTAAATTAGTCTGGGAGAACTGCTGGCACAGAAAAAAAATGTTTGCGCTGGTACCAGCTAGTATATCAATGTACACGAATAAATATTCAAATAAACTCCCAGAGTGAGTCTTCACACAGCCCAGTAGCTCTGGGTTTAAAGGGAAATATAAGTGCAGATGGATAGTTATACATATCATTATGTAAAGAAACATGTTTTATGGAGAGCATTGTTTTGGATTTTTTCTGCTTTTGGCATTTTCATGACTATTCTGCATCTTGTTTTTACTATCACGATTGCATTGTACCTTAGTAAAAACAAACAGGGATCAACAATGCTTTCTGCTTTAGTTGTGCTCAAAGTTCTGTGATGAGTAAACAAACTTGCCAAAATAAAAAAAAAAACATTTTATTTTCTCTTAAGTTAGTGAGTAAAGTAAATCCCCAGAGACAAAGACTGTCCTTTTCACTCTGGCCCATTTTCTCTCTCCTACATTGTCACAAAAGAACAGACAAGAAAAACAAGCAATACTGGTGCCATAAAAAGCCGTAAAAACAAACTCTAAAGATTCAACCTGATAACTTCATGTTGATAAGGTTTAATATCTGTTCATTTTTATCTACAGCTTTCAATTAGCCTTGTAATATTTAACTTACTGTTTACTTAAAAATATATATTATTTTAATGAATTTCACTCTATATGTAGTGTTGTGCTGGCAGGAAACCATTCAACATGCTTGTTCTTTTCTATCAAATTTTAACTGAAAAATTACATTATAAGTATACCTATTTATTGGGATGCTAATGAGATGCTTTTGTAAATGCAGATTATGTTCAAACTCAAAACTATAATACATACAGCCACATAACTGACTTATTTTGACATTTTGTTTCTAAAGAAAAATCTCTGTTGTTGATTAAACTATTTAACTATTTATGTTGGTGAGTACATAAACAACTCAGGCAGCCAGTTCAGTGTTATGAAGAAGCATCTCTTTCAATAAACTTTTGCAATAAAGGAGCAGTAAGCCAAGGGAATAGTTGCATCAACATTTGGCATCAAATGACATATTGACAACAACAAAAGTATAGAACAGGAACAAAAGAATTTAATATATATATTAATATATATAATATTGTTTTAGTTATTATTGTTTTCCCAGTATCTTGTTTTTTTTGTCCAGATTGTTTCAAGTTCCTCTTTGGTTTTCCTCCCTGCTGTTCAGCCTTTATTCTTGTTCCTACCCTCTCACACCAAACATTATCTGATGCTTTTCCACTCCTCCAATGAAAAAGCAAATGTCCCTCTGGGCAGTGAAATAAAGGAGAAAGCTGAGAGCGTAAGATGTTTCTTTCATTTATCTCTTTGTATCCAAGCCTTATAATGTCTGTTTTTTTTTCTCTCTTGCAGTTTTTATTTTTATTTTTAAAGCTGACAAACTCAAAGGCAGAGATCACCAGGAGCACAGGATGATATTGATTTGCACCTCTAAAGGTGCGGGTCAAATCATCTGCACAAGTCATTTATCTTGCTCCTGCTTTTCACTGCTGGTCCCAAAAGTTTGACTCTTTGACTCTGTTTTTGCACCAGAAAATGATCCTGATATAATTTCTCAAGACGTCTATTTCTTGATATGTGATGATTTTGCAAGTACCCTTGTCTGCCTTACACTACTCAGATTTTTTTTACTGGTGAACTTGTGTTATGATTGGATTATTGAATTATTGAAACTCAGTTCCACGGTTGTGTTAAGTGGCTTATTTCCCCAAACTAATTGACTAATTCCTCAAGGACATCCAGTAAGCATTGTTGTCTCATATTAAACCACGGCAAAGACACACATTTTTCTGAAGTTAACAGAACCGCTTTGTTTTCACAAATCCATGACAAAAACCAAAGAAACTGACAGATAATTAACATCTATGGCTTTCAGATGCTGCCCCCAGCTAGGCCAGAGAGTGCCTTAGAGTTGACAGGCTGATGAAATGAAATATTGATTAGGATCAATACCACGATGGGCTGAAGCAAAGTGTGGTCTATTTGATCAATTTGTGAGCAAGGTAGAGACTGGCTATTTCCTTCTTAGTGACAATTAATACACGGGGCCACCATCCTATTAGTTAAAAACATCAATCTTTCACCTCTTACACCTTCAAGGCACAGTCTTCAGTGATGTGAACAACTAACACACACAGGGATGCTACTAAACAAAATCCTTAGGTACATAAACAGGTCAGCTCCAGAGGGCTGAAGGCTTGATATAAATCAGGATTAAGGATTTTAAAATGTTTCAGGTTTCATGTGTGACAAATTAAAAGCAAGCTCAGATACAGTATATCTATACAGTTCCACTATAGCTGTGTTGTTTACAGCATTTAGTTACAATGTCACTTAAAGATGGCCTTGCTGCAGAGTCAAAAGGGATTGAACTAAAAAGGTTTTTGCTGTCACCGTGTTAGATGCAATCCAATGAAACGGCAGCCCTGGGTGTTGAAAAGAAATAAAACGAGAAAATAAAATGCAATAAAATAAAGAAAAAGGGCAGTATATTAAGAATGAGGAAAATAGGCTTCCTATTATAAACTTCATCACCAATCTACACAGAAAATTATAATACAGAGATGCTTTCTTTCTGTAATCGTTCACAAAGCCATTAATAGAAATATTTATTGTAGGCATAATGTGTTCGTTTGGAGGACTGCTAAAGGCAGATATTGTCTGGCTCGTTTCAAGAGCCACAGAGAAAAAAAAAGCACATTTTTGATGGGAAATCCAGCTACATGGCACTTTAAATAGATAAAATATTTCATTTTATGAGTAATTAGACTGCATATGTGGCTCATATTTAGAAAAATAGATAACCATTCTTTTGGATATTGTGAGAAAATATCTGTTGAAAAACAATGTAAGGGAAAAATAATAATAGGTTGCAGAAGGAGAATAATTTTTGGGGTTTTTTTCAAGGCTACGGCAATAACAAAAATCTTTAATTAATTAATGCTTTAAAAAATAAAATGTGTTTTAAAAAAATGTCATTCTTCATACTTCTAATTTTTATGTTCATAGAATCCACATTTTTCCCTCTGATTTCCCATCCACTCAAAACCTTTGAGTCTCATTTGTAATCAGTCAGTGTCACTGCGCTTTCAGCGCCTACAAATGAAAAGCAGTCCTTGCTCTCATTATTTTAAAAAAGCCATTTGCCATAAAATATGTAATCAGACTTACCTCCATAAATTTATTACTCTGCTTTTGATAGAATGCTCTCATTTAATGGCTAACACTGTTAAAAGTTGCTTTTATCTCCATTTATTGTTTGAGTGATTACACACAGCTTCGCAGTATAATTTAGAGAAGTGACTTGTTCATGTCATACTGGAGATGTGATTACCTACTAAGCCCTTGTTAGTTAATGTTAATGGATTGATGGATGATGCTAAACAATTACCCAGGCAGTTTATCATTTTTGCTCTGCCATTACTAAAGATTCTGCATCCTGACCTTTTGAGTAATTTAGCTCCATTGAAACTGCTCAGTATTTTTTATTTTTTAGCTTCTGAAAGTCAGAAATTCATCCTAGATGACTTGGGAACACCTAAAACCAAACAGCAACTGCTGCTGTACTTTGGGAGAACATTAATTTAAGATATGCCTGCATTTTTTCCTTTGGGGTAGCGTTATGCAAAAACCATAAGTATGAGAGATTGAAACCACCCACTAGCTCAGAATTTAAATTAAAGAACTCCTACATGAAGCACCCTTGTCACACAGGTTTCCCATTTATCATGGTTGAGACACTGCCTCAGCTTAAGGCAGAAAAGACTCTGCTAATGCTATGGTAATCATGCAGCTTGATTCTGAGCTGTGTGGTATTCTGTGACCTCAGCTATACCTGGCCACATGTAAAAAACAGGAATAACTAAAACGGAAAACGCTTTTTATCGAGAACTCACCTTGGACTACTAGTCGTCCTTGAGCTGTCCTGCGAACGCGCGTCCCTGGTTTGTTAGCAGCACAAACATAAACGCCAGAGTGCTGCACACCAACATCTGAGATCATCAGGTTTCCTGTTCCAAGCACCTGAATTCCCTCCACTCCGATGGGTCGGCCATCTGATCAGAGATGACAGATAAAGGAGAGTAGTTCACAAAGACGGGAAGGCACTATGCGGGGTAGGTGTTACCCAGCTATACCTTCATGTAGTGTCAGGGATTATCAGATGCGTTGGTGGGTGTGTGTGTGTGTGTGAGGATTAGAGAAGATTTAAAAGCATGAGCAAGAATGAAACAAAATGCAAGAATACAACCACCAGCTGACAGTTAAAGTGCTATTTCTGTCCCTCAAGGATGCAGCTTTCACAGCGAGTGAGGCGCAGCATTGTAATGTGGAGATGGCGCTGATGCAACAGACGCAAGGAGGAAGGTCAGAGTTTTTATTTGATCTTTGAGAGCAGCGGTTTCCACTTGTTAATTTTTTCATGGTTATTTTTGAAACACTGTAAGACAAAGTTCTACTGGTATCACAATTCTGGAGTATTTGGGTTTATCTGGGTTTTGTATTCTGATTATTTCCTTGTTATTTACTTTATTTAGATCTAGTCCATGGGTGCCCAAAGTTGGTCCTCGGGGGCCGGCATCCTGCATGTTTTAGTTCTCTCCCTGGTTTAACGCACCTGAGAAGAACACTGACATGCTGAAAAGGTTGTTACTACCACCAGGGAGAGAACTAAAACATGCAGGATGCCGGCCCTCGAAGACCGACTTTGGGCACCCCTGATCTAGTCTTTTCAGCTCACCTCTTTGTATTTAGTTTTGTTTTGAATTTTTGTGCATTTGAGTTTTGATTGGTGTTCAACTTCCTACACCTCCAGCTGTCCCTTGTCTCATGATAGCTACACCTTTGTGGGTGTATAAACACCTCTCAGTGTTTGTACTGGATTCTCCTCATGTAAATCCTTAATTCCTAGGTTCTGGTTCCCCTGTGCTGCTCCTTGAGTTCTTTGTAAGTCGGAAAAAATAATGTTAAACCTCTTACTCACTTTAAGAAGATCTCTGTGCCTTTGTCCTTTCACCTTCCCTAATTATGACAATTTAAAATCTGTTTGACAAATAAAGATCTATGTATATTTCTAAGCTTATTTTTTGATGCCATCTTTTAAGTGGTGCTTGCGCAGATTTTTTTTTTCCTCATATTGTCTGAGGTTGCTTTAGATTAAATTTTCTACAGAAAATGCTTCCTTTTTTACCTATGAAAATATTTCAGATGCCACTTTGGGACAAGAAACTATAGGAGCACACTTGTGATCTTCTATTTCCTTACACAAGCCATAGCTACCTTCTCTTTCTGCTCTCATTCCAATTACGTGATAAGCTCACACTTTCCCCTTGCTCCCTATCTGCAGTGCCAGGCCCAGCAATGACTTCAATCTACCTCTGATATTAGCTGTGAGGCCAAGGGAGCATTCTAATCCCATCTACGACTTCCTTCTGCAGCCTGTATGATCTGATGTATTAAAAGGCCAAGCGGTAAGGCCTGCTGATTGGTGCCATGCTGGACACATGGACAATGTAGGTGAAAAAAATTACCAATATGACATGCTAAAATGGGATTGCTCCATTGTAGTTCTCAAACTGTATGTTCAAATTACTTGTAGGCAAGTCCAAATGTTTTTACTTTGCAAACAATAACCATAATCTATAACCCTATTGTGAATAAGTACCATCAGGCAAGTTGACAAACACTGAAAATCATTCTTGGCTGCAGTTCATTTAGATTTGAGTTTTTCAAAGATGTTTTTAATAAACAATGTCCTTCTTCACCAACTCAAATAAATACAATGAAATGAACAAAATTCATTTCAAAAACAGTAACACGATTTTTTGGTTTATCTTGAAAAACAAATCAATATTTTACTCAAAAAGTCATTAAAAATCACTAAATTGTAACTTAATGTTTCTGTCCACCTCTTAAAAATCATGAAAAAACTAAGGAAACTGGTAAGTTTAGCATATAAATTTAAAGAGTATTTCAGTATTTCATGACTCACAATAGTTCTGTGATTGTGTTCTAACAAACTTCCTCAGAAATATACTCAGGACACTTTGACAATTTATATTTTGTTCCCCGAGTTTCTGGGCAGTCTTCTCTGCTCCAACAAAGGGTTAAATTTGTATTATAAAGCTGCTACAATATTCTAAAGCACACAGATTTCTATGTGGCGAGTCAATCTTAGTCAATCGGACTCGCCACATAGGGGTACAAAACGACTTCAGTAAACTCAAATCATGCCTGCTGAGCATCTGTGCTGAGAGAGGAGTTTACAGAAACAGCAAGCAAATGTTGGAGTGCTTCCTCTTTGTGTCAAAATCCTCTGGTTGAATAGTTTTGCTGATACTGCTTTGTGGTTACAGTTACAGTTTTCCCTAATTTTATGTGTCCAATTCTGCCCCTCCGTACATAATTTCTACACTGTTAACTTCCTGACTGTGGTCTGGATTTGAGAAAGTCTGCTTTATTGATTTTTATCACCTAAGTACAGAAAGAACTAACGATTCATTGGACCTTTGTCTCAAGAGAAGCATTTTTGTTTTATTTGCACTGCATGTATTCCTTTTTCCCTTCCCTTTACTCCACTTAATTACCTTTCCTCTGCCAACCACTAATTAATTTAGTGTCAAGAAAGAAAGAGCACAAGCTAGCAGGTGGTGCTGTTCAATGAATAGCAACAAACTAACTCTAGCATTAAGGAGTGACTGATGTGAAACTATCAGATTCGTTTTGCAGCCTATCCAAGTCTCCCTGCTATAATCTAATACACACAAATCCCATCGTGTTAGCATTTCATTCTGGCAGCATTGCGTAAGGCAATACTGTCAATCTGATTACGGCTGACTTCTTGGGAGGGGCAGCAATTTACATTTAGGATAGCAAATCAGACGGGATAATAGGTAAAAAAAAAAACAGATAGGAGGCTGAACAATTGGCTGAGACAAACTCTGAGTGATAGGAAGGGTGAAAAAAACATGTAGGGAGGAGAAACTAATTGTATCTGGCTCAGCACCTCACTGCAATTACTCAGAGGCTCTCCTGCGCTTCGAAGAGAGGTTCAACTTCATGAGGAGATGAAGCACATATTTATCAGTACAGAGTCAAGCATAATGTTTAGCCCTGAGGCTTAATGTTGAGTCCCATTGCCTTGTGTATACACAATAGATTTACTGTCTGAAATGTATTCTGTGTACACATGTGTGTTACACGGAGCGGGGCAACCAGGGATAAACAAACCCACCAGGACGTGGCCCCTTGCGGTTCAGCTGAATAAAATGTACTTCATCTTAGCAGATAATTCCTCAAAATAAAAACATGCAGAGTGTATCACTTCTGCAGCCTTTTCTGTGCTTTGATGAGGTATTGTTCTCACCTAATCTGCTCCAAGACACAATGGGGCGAGGATATCCCGTGGCAACACACTCCAGGATGGCGGTCTGGTGAACAGTGAGGGTAAGATTCTCTGGGCCGACCAGAATCATGGGCTCTTTGTAAACAGACGACTGAGAGCCTGCAAGAAAAGAGTAGAAGTTGGTATGTTTTAATTACTTTTTTGTTAATTAGTTAAATATGCAATCACAATAAATCTGAATGCAGAATTTTCAGTAAGCCCATTTTTCTGAATCAAAAATGTTTTCATTGGTCTTGTGCAGTTATTGTTTTGTAGGTGGAAAAATCACCTTAATTTAGGATATTTAGAATAAAGTTTTGAAATCATATTTCTCTGTAATAAACGAAAGAAATTCACTTTGTGAATTTAATTACTGAAAACATGAACTTTTCAATAATATTTATATGTATTGAATTACAGCACCTTATCAAAGTTTTTATTTCACATTTTCTCACCTAATTGCTAAAAATGTCAATGTATTTCCCTAGAATTTTATGTGATGCGTTAACACAATGTACACAAAGAAAGGTGAAAGTAGAATATATTGCTTAATTAAGAGTTTTTATGGTGAGGAGAAGAAAACATAGCATGTGAGAGAAAAGTCTGCAAGTAATAACAACCTGAAACAGTTAGGAGAGCCTCTGCACTGTGTTTTACTCCAGCACTGTTGTGTGCCACACAGCAGAACTTTCCGCTGTCCTCTTCACGCACTCCTGTGATTTGCAGAACACCTGTTGGTAGCAGTGTATACCTACACGAGAGAAAGAGTATAATGTCAGGTGAAGGACGTTGATAAAAAATAAAACTGTTTGAAAGACAACCTCAGGCCATGCTCAGCCCAACCTCTCATTTGTAGTGTCCACCGGGCGTCTGTCTTTTTCCCAGCTAATAACCGGCTCTGGCAGACCATGGATCTGGCACTGGAATCGAGCCACGCCAGACTCTTCAGCATGCACCGACTCTGGCTGCACATGGAAGTCTGCCATAGCTGTGGAGAATGAGGGGAGAACAAGATTTTAGGCCATGCTATCATAAAACAGCTTCAGAGCAAGAAGCCTCTGTGATTACAGAGAGGAGCATAGAGTCCAGCAGCAGATGGCGTGGGCCCCATCGAGTCCTGATATCAGTATTCTGTAGTCTAAAGATACATAAAGATGTGGAAGCAATTGAAACCATAAGTCATTGATGCCTAATGTCATGTAAATCTGAATTAACAAAACAAGTATGAAAGAAAATGTAAAAGGTATTCAGAAAATACACAGAAAAAAGAAATAATATATCGAACGTTTACCAATGACAAAATATTTTCCTTTAAATTTACTGACTTTGTTGCAGGCAGCGATCTGCACTTAAAGCAGAGACGTAGACATATGGATTTCCTGCCATATTTACTATGTAGGTCAACTTTTTATCCCCAGCTTTCTTTCAAATTGCTTGCCAATAAAGAAAAAGATACAGATACCATAATAACAAAACCAGTATCAACATCCTTACTGAGAGCCTCATTCAGCTGCACTTCACATATCTACTCCCCACAGAACAAAAGCATAATCAAGAGTTGGAGCAAGCAGTAAACTCAATTAGAGAAAGGCCCACTCATCTCTCAGTTATCCCACCTGCTTCAACAGGAGTGGCCTCTTTTAAATGTCAGCCATAATTAACTTGGACGAAGGACGACTTATTTTAATGTAGTTACTGTATTACAACAGAAGCATCCAGAACCCCTTATTATATCATAACCTCTTGCTCCAACATGGAGCCTACATTAATTTATCAGCCGCAGGAAGGTAAAGCAGAAAGCGTTGCTATTTAATGTCTGAAAGCTTTAACGTCTTGTTTACTGTGTATGAACCAATCTCTTTTGTGCACTGTATTATAACAGTTTATGCTTTAATGCTAATAATTGATATTGACATTAACTATAGCAGTGTTATGTCATTTCAATTTAGAAGTATTTGCATAAATGCTGAAGTGCAAACATAAAAGTCAGCAGTTGAAAGCAGACAAGTCAGGGAGAAATAGTTCACATAAAGTAGCACCAATGGTGTAGCAAAGTCTGACTCTAATTATTTCATAAGGCAGCTTAATGAGAAGAGTGGCATTCTGCAACACGACTTGACCTTAGGTCTCGCGATGGATGTCAGGAGCTCTAATGAAAATTAATTCAATGCAATCTTTTATATAGCACCAACTTGTAAGATAAGTCATCTCGGGGCATTTTAGATAGCAGGGTCAGGACCTTGCTATATTACAGAGGAAAAACACAACAATTCTCTTGTGCAGTGCTTGGCAACAGTGAAGAGGGGAAAAAAAGCCATCCTCTTATTTCAAACAAGGAGGAAACTTTAGCAGAACCAGACTATGGGTGGGTGGCTGTCTGCCTGGAACAGCTAAGGTGAAGAGAAAGAGACAAAAGAGAGAGAAAAGATTTGCAAATCTCTCTTTTTACTGCTCACACTGTGCACTGTGGAGTTTTGACATAAAAGGAAGACATCTGAACAATTTTAGAACTATTTTGCTCAAAACATTTGACACTAAATTGATTATAGTCTAATTGTTCCTGGGCAACATTTTTCAAACTTCCCTTATTTAATGTCAGTTTATATATTTATTTACTTTTTTTTTTTATTACAGAAATAAAAACAAAAATCAGGGCCCTGTCAATTACTGTTATTGTGTTTTTTGTAATTGTTTTTAGCAGTAAAAATTAAATGTTACCACTCCCAGACCAAAAGGCACACATCCACATTTGCACTGAACTCCCCGTTATCTGCGTTAAATGGTCCGTTCCTGCTTAGCGCGCTTGACGGTGACGTTTTCAGCAGCAGTCAGTAGAAGACAAGAAGGACTGTGGCTGTTACTATGCTGCCTAGAAAAACAACAAAGTCAAGTTTTCAAAAAAAATAGAGAGATAAGAGAGAGAAAAAGACAAGAGTGTCTATTTGTAACACAGTTTTTCTCCAAGAGAGGTGAGTAGACTGTGTGAGATTATCAACCATTTAGCATAGTTATCTTAGCTAAAGACTACTGTTTGCCTCCACAGCATTTGATGAATTAAGGAGAAGAAATACCAATATATTCATATATTTAACTTGTTCCTGTACCTTTCACCACACTTGACAACAGGTGAGTCAGTCAGCAGCAGCTCCAATCCCCGATACCAACATAAACCCCTTTATGGTTTATGTGAGCAACACTGTATCCAATGACCTAGTTAGCATCATTCCAGGGAATCTAGGGATTTCTCTGTGTCTTTGCTCTTTTTACAATTACGGTACACAACAAAAACAATATATATGTTGCTGACAGAAATTCAAACAATCTTTATAAAATGATTTAAAAAAACAGCCTCCTGTCTGGACTGAAGCCAGTCCACACAGTTTTACCTTAACTTGCGTTTAAATTACAGATATCTGTTGCCTCGTCCCTCTTGACCCATTATCTCCTAAGTGAAATTAAAGCTGCAGGATGTAACTTTTATATAAAAATATTTTTTTACATATTTGTTTGAACTGTCATTGTGTTGTGACAGTATGGCATGAGAGATAATTTGTGAAAAAATTATTTCCTCTGCCTTCTCCCAGTGCTATCTAGAAACAACCAATCAGAGGCAGGAGGCGGGTTTTGGCGCTGTCAATCACAATCTCATGTGGCTGCTCACCCTCCCTCCCCATTGCAGCTTTGCAGATTCAAACTGTGAATGCTCAGTTTAGTTAACATAGCTACCAATGACGTTACAGTTTTCCTGTAACAATAAGTTGTTTCTCCACCATTAGCACATTTAGCAGTGAGTGAATGAGGTTGATTGACAGCACTAAAACCCTCCTTCTGGTTCTGATTGGTTGTTTTTGGTCAGAATGTTGCATTACTTTAGCTAGCAATAGTAGTTAAGGAAAGAGGTGGAGGAGATTTATTTTTTTTCACAGATTATCTGTCTCATAGCAAACTGTCACGACATGGTGACAGCTTTAACAAATATGGAGAAAACATATTTTTTTACACTCTGCAGCTTGAATAAAATGCAACTACATAGCTTTTTTTTTAGAAGTCTGGATTGTGTTATGTATATTTTGCATGTTGTCTGACTGTTACAAGTGGGAAGAGACATTTCAATGAGATAAAACTAATAATAAAAAAAATGCAAGCAACCTATTTGCATGCAGTATGTGGACTGTTGCATGTAAAATTCACTAGCAGTAAATATTGTGCTAGTATCAGTATCGGATCAAAGAAAGCAAGGCAGTTGCAAGCCCTTAAAATTGTGATGCTTTTGATTGTAACAGTAGTTGCGGGGGGTGGGGCAATCAAATTTTTTGTCATGGGGCCCAAGATTCCTGGCGGCGCCCCTGTTGGTTTGTATCGGTTTCCAAGTGGAAAGTGGATACACTTTGTGCAGTTACTTATTTTATCCACAAAGTTTATACTGCACTTTGTGGAGAAAATAAGTGCAGTATACAACCAGAGAAAATAGAGTGATCTTGGACAGAACAGATGGAAAAAAAAACTCATGAGGAGGTTAATAGTGTAAATCCTTAGAGAGAGGAAGAAAGTGTAAAGGCAGATAAATGCTTTGTAGGAGGTTGTTCTACAGCCAAGGTCTTTAGAAGAATGACAAGAGTTATGATCTAAAAATGCATTAAAAAAAATAAATCAACTTTTAACTTTAATCATTCCTTCTGAACTCAGCGTGGAAGCTGGTTCAGGAGGAAATGAGACAGAAATATTACACCTCTCCCTCAAGTTTTGTGTATTATTTTGTCATAAAAACTGATGAATTTTAAGTGTCTATTTATTGTCCAAACATGTTTACAAGAGTTATGAGTGTGATTATCGAAGACACTAGAGCAATACTTGCTGTTGAAGGCTGTATTTGATCAGACCTTGACTGTTAATCACATTGAACAGGTCCTAAAATAAATGTGATCATCTCTGTTATAATCAAATATTTTGTTACATCTACCACTTGGAACTATGGTAAATCCCAAAAGTCAATGCCAATAAATGTTGCTATATTTACAGAAGCCATTTGTATTACTTTCTGGTTAACCCACTGCAAAACTGTGCCTGAGGCAAAGTCTGGAGGAACAGTTTGTTATTTTAACACTTCCAAAGGTGCTGATAAAAAATGGAGATACATGGGTAGGCATGCAGTCAAAGTCCTCCGGGCAAAAATACAGCTGTTTCAAAGCTGTGTCTTGAAATAGCTTGTGCTTCCTTACAGTTAAATGAATTATGAAACACAGTCTACTCCAAATCAAATCAGTATTTTTACTTTGGCATTGGACAATGTGACCTCTACAAGAATTTGGTTCATTTAAACTGATAACATCATAGTTTGAGAAACATCCCCCCTAGCATGATGCCTAAGCCACCATGCTTGCAAGTTTGAAGTCAGTGTTTGGGGGTCGTCTGTGGCCTAAAACAAGAGCAATTTTGCTTTCATCACTCTACAAAATGTCGTGCCATTTCTCTTCAGGTTAGTCAATGTGTTGAAATAAAAGCTTTTTCAGTTCAAAGCTTCATTTTCACAGTTATTATGAACACAGCTGTATCTTTGACTGGAAGACTTTGATTTCAACAAATTGTAATTTTCACCAATGGGATTTTGCAAGGGTATTAAAGATGATTTTAAAGCAGAGGAGTGAGTCACAAAACAGCGGTTTATATAATGTACAGTAATGTCTGAATTTACTGGGACACTTAAACATTAAAGAACAAAAAGGGTACCACTGCCTAAAGGAGCCATCTTGTGCATCTTTGCCAAGTACTCATGGTGCACGCTGATTTGGCTCTTGTGTGTCCTCTGACACACACCCCTAGTGGGCCCCACCCTTGGCCCTCATGCATAAAACATGGGTTTTTTAAGAGGCCCTCGGCCCCTGCAAACCTCTCACAAAATCAGACACAATTGTCAGAATCACAATAGGGAAACATATACGAAAAATGTATACAGGAAACGGGACTTGTTAACTGTCTGCTGTAAACCAGCTGTAAAGAAAAACAGCCCTGAATAATCTGCAGTGTGTTTAAGTCTTTTATTGTTAAAGGTTAAAATCAGTCTAAAAATAAAGCTCAGCTATGGCCACTGTACATAAACATATGCTAATGTAAAGAGGTGGTTTGACTAGAGCACACCATTTCAAACCCCTACGCTGAAAGAACAGTGAGGCGCTCTCACTCATCCCAAAACCTGGCCCCACTGGACCTGTTCAGCCTTTGTTTTTTGCTCTTCCTTTGCTCTCTGTTGACAGACACTCACACATGATTAAAGAGTGTCCACTACCAGCGTGACGCCGCCGGCTGAAATGAAGCAGGTCTAATTGCCGCAATAGAGGAGAGAATGGACGTGGTGCATGCTAAAAAGAAACCCATACACAAGTGCACAGGGAGGAGATCGCTCCTTCAACATATGTTCGACAGTTTGTGACAAAAGAAGAATGATTGAGAGAATAATATGAGGAAGGGCTGCAGACAGGAAGTGTGAAGCATGGTGTTTTCAACAAGTAGCTGCACTGTAAATCAGATTTTGTCAAAAGTGAAAGGGACTGTCCCGCTGGGTGTTTCACATTAAACAAAAGCAGTCAGAATCAAGCAGAAATCCGCTTGAAAATCAGGCTGAAAGAAATTTCACCTGCTTATGCCTGAATATTTGCAGGTGGGAACAAAGACCTAATAACAAATGCATGTGGATGCGTCCATGTTGGGCGGTCATGTGCAGGTATTGTTCAAGAATTTCAAGTTTAAACTCGACTTTACCCGAACCTAAAGCTGGGGGATTAAAAGTGTTTTCATGTCAGCAAGTTCAATCTACTTAATGAAGAAATGCAGATTAAATGGTGATTGTTTCAATTACCCCTCTGTGAATTGGTTTGTTTTTTTGCCTAATGAGCCAATGTAATGATCTTTATTACTCAGACTCAAACACAGAGGCACTTAGGTAACATACAGATCAAATACCTGCACCATTATCAGCAACGCTGCATGCTGCGGTGGCCAAATCAGCCAAGAAGATTAGCTATTTTCATGTATTTTACAGCTCTGGTGATGTTTTTCTTTCCTGTGGTGGGAATGATTCCTTGATACGACAAATGTAATGATGCTATCACTTGCAGACAAACGTTCTGCAGCAGCAGTCGAACCTGCAGCAGCAGTTGATCCTGCAGCTAGATGTGTTATAATGTCATTGTACTCCCTTCCCTTTGCCTGCAGCCACCTCCAGCGTACATCTGCGCTGCACTTGATCACGCTCCTCACTCCACTCCCACGAGTCCTCTCAAGCCTGTGACATCATTGAGCACATGTTGTTCAAGCAGTGTTGGTGACTGCTGCACCCATCCTCACTTTGCTTTGATAAACGAATAAAACCCAAAATGAAACCAATAAATAATGGAGAAGGTATACTGTGCAATTTTAGCTTGGACAGCTTGGACTTCCAACAACCTTAAAACAGGCATCCTTGAAGTAGCAGCCCCTGCGATGGGGCCATGAAGAAAGCATTGTTATGCAGATATGATATTTTATTGGCAAACTGCCCAATCGGGACCCCATCTCTTCTCCTGTCGTGCACCCAGTGCAATACGTGAGCACCGCCGTCATCCATCTGCTGGTTCGTGGTGCGCGATGCTTATCATCTAAGGAAGGGTGGGCTTCACACACATTGACACACTCTCATTCCCCCCCTTTAATGCACTGTCACCATGACACCTTCCTGCATCAGAGCCTGCGTGAGCAAAAGCATCAATTTACCAGAACATCTGCCAGGGGAGCCCAAGTGGCAGATGTTTAGATGAAAACGGGGATTAGGAAGCAAACCAACTGCTTCCACTTATGATAAATGCACCCAAGCCAATGTACCTGTAGTAAAATTTATAAGGCATGACCTGACAGTTATTTCTGGCATTCAACCTTTACATTTTACTCTTTGTGTTGCTTTATGGAGAGGAAAACCTCCATTTGGCTTTGGGAGAAAGACACTGGTCCACCCTTCATTAATGCACATCCTTAAAAAACCCATTTAGATCCCACACAGTATCTGGACAGTGATTGTATTCAAAAGTACAACTATAACAAATGACCTCTAAAAATTAACAAAAAATGTTTCCAAAATATCATTTAAGATGTGTAACCATCCAAAATGGCTCACAATTTCATCATCTGTACTTGTGTGAGGTTCCTTTACAGATGACCTTATAAAACTCAAAATTTATCACCCCTTCTAAATCATCTATTCAAAAGAACGAGTCAAATACACAACAAAGAGCACTAACACTTGAATCACAAGAACATAAAGGTAAATAACGAGGGTGTTTGTTTTGAAGATATATGGTAGAAGTAGATTAGTGTTGTCCACTGTTGGATAATTTATCACTCATGGATTGCTCTTGGTGTACATTCTCAGTCATTCAGTACGATGGAAAGAAACTGGACATTTTCTTTTGTCTCTTGAAGACATTTCACCTCACATCCAACAGGTTTCTTATTTCTGAACATAAGAGCCCTACTCATGACCTTATCTGCCCTGTTAGCGTAATTGTTCTGACTACGATTCATAAGCCTGAAAAAGAGAAGAAGTCAAGTTTCCTTTCATTGAAGCACTTACAACTATCACCGGTGAACAACAAAGGTACAAAAACTGTGTTGAGTCTTTTTGTGATAAATCATCTAAAGTTATTAGATGTTATTTTATGTTTTCAAAGGCAGTTTAACAAATCAGTTTTTAATGCCACCTATTAGGGTGGAATAACAAAATGTAACCCTCTAAGTCAAACACTCGTGAAGTCGACTCCAAAGCAATGCAATCAAACACCAAGACAAAAGGTTTTTGTTTCCAGAAATGTTCACAAATAAATACAAATTTCTACCCCCTTCGATAGTCAAACTTGTTCTCTTGAACAAACACTTCATTCCACTGTTCAACCAGCTGTACTTGAATTTTCCCTCTCAAGTAACGCAATGTGTTTGAGAACAATTTAATTGCCTTTTCTGCTTGCGTTGCAAGTTCGTCTGCATCAGGCATTGCAGTGGTGTCACTGTCTGTGTGTTGTTGTGTTGATCAATAGCATGGAGCTGGTGTGCTCTAAGTTAAACATATTAAGACTGATGGCTGCTATAGGAAAGCTCTGCAGAAAATGGGTGTGGCAGCAAAGGGAAACTAATACCTACTCAAAAAATGCTTCATATGTTCTAAGGCAAAGTTTACCTTGCTCCATATGTTGCTGTTCCTAAAAGGATTTTGTACAGATGTCCAAATGGACAGAAAAAGAAAAACGTTTTGTGAAACATCAAGTCTAGTCACATGAAGTGTGTTTATTAGTTGATGTGGCCCTATATGTGGTCATCTATCACCTGAAGAACATTTCTAGGATTAAAGCGCTGATGCAGTAGACGGTCTATTGCAACAGTCACCAAAATGTTAAAGTACAATGACATCAAACGTCTCCGATTGCTCTTTTTTTGACGTGTCCAAAAAGTCTGCTTATGCAATCTTATGAAGGAGGTGTTAATGCAAAACACTGATACATATATATGTAAAATACCTTCATATTACTACATATTGCGTTCTACACCTATGTCTTTGTGAGGCATGGTGGATGGGTTACTAGTTCACAAAACAGAGACACCAAACAATATTCATTTTCACTCGTATCTAATATAGAATTCCTTACAAATAAATTCTAGTACATATTTAAATCAAGATCATCGGGCTGTGATGCAACCCTGCAGACCACTAGAGAAATTATACAGCCCAACTCCTGCACAATTTATTTCAATCCTCTACACTGACTTAGACATGAAACACTTACTTAAATTATGCATTATTAGAACATCTCCTCTCATGCTTTTAATCCAAATCTTTTAGAACCAAATTATGTTGGTTGCTGATGCCTACTGCTGCCTTTTTGAATCAGACATGATGTGATTAAACAAAATGTCAGTGTTTAATGCTCTTGGGAAGGCATGCGTAGGTGGAACCAACACATGCATTTTAAATGTCTTACATGCATAGATATTACGGAAAACATTGTGACCATAAACCATTTGATGTATAAGTAAAATATAGGCTTTCAACATAGTATCCATTACTGTCATAACAAACATTGCGAGATTGGCTGCCAAATGCTGAACAAACACTTAATCAGTGTAATTATGCAGTGTAAACACAGAGGTAGCTCTTCGCGTTGCATTATCAATTTGCAGAATGCTGAGGTAGGCAGATATAATGGCATGCTGCACAATAACATGATGGAGAGGCACATTTCTCAATGTCTGCTTTGTTTTTTTCCGCGGGCCCTCCTCACCCAGCCCATCGACCTCGGAGACAAAGCCAGGGCCTCCTCAGCTCCTCGTCCTGCCTACCACACCCCTCACTCCAGCACCGCCATCAGCTTCCTCCGTGGCACACTACTATCCATCGTTCCTCCGGCCCCTGCTCCGCCCATTACAGCCCCCCACCTTAATGCTCCCACCATTCACAGTGGACCTAAATCTCACACTTAGCGTCCTACACTCACTTCAGCATGCAGACCCTAATTAAAGGGAGAGCCATTAAACCTCAACAGATGCTGAAAATTAAGGGATTATTCAAATGATTTCCAGTCACGGCTTTGTAAGATTAGGGACACGCACAGGAGAAAGAAGAGCGGATAACAGCAGGAGGGAGCAGAGAGGGAGGAAAATATACGAGAAATAAGAGCTAAAATAACAGACAACGGTGACAAAAAAGAAAAACAGGATTAAAAATGACATATAAGTGTTTCTTCCTGCCAACTCTTTTGATATGGCTTCTTTTCTAATGAAAACCATGTTTAATAAGTGCTTGAATATGCAAAGACTCAAGTAATTATTAGAGGATTTGATATGTGAGAACAACAGAAAGAAATGCATAAAAAGCCATTTCTTTGTATTGGTTCAGGACCCACTGGTTGTAAAACTCATTAAAATCTTCAAACTTTTCCTCATTACAGTCGGTGATGGCTTCAATAAGCTCAGAAATCTCCTCTGCTTTCCAAACATGGGCTCAGTGTGATCCTCGCACAGCCTATCACATGATCTTGTTTACCTTCAAATGCAGCTGTCTCTCTTTTCAACATGAAATTTGCATGGTCCCTGTCATTAACCGATGCGAGTCGTGCATGCTCAGAATGCGAGTAGCACTGGCACTTTGCCCTTTCCCCTTCTTATCCTGCACAGATATACAAAAACTAGATGTGCTATTTAGTTTTCAGTAGATGTGAGTAATAACAATCCTTCAGCAATATATTTTAAGCATAATGCTTAAGCATTGTGAGGTCAAAAACACTTAATTATAGTCTTATAGAGGATTTGGAATATCATAGCCTGTTTATAAATAATTTAAAAATATATAAATGTACTTTTTTGTGATATGATAACCAACTGCAGCTCTTTGTTATAAATGTAACATCTTTACAATGAAATTCCCTGTAAAAGAGGCCAAATATTTGACAATGACAATATTGTGTTTTTCATATGGACATAATTTTCAGAAGCATTTGGTGGAAAAATTCCATTGAGATGATGGGATACTAATGAGAGCAGCTGTCTTCAGAGTCTTGCCAAGTTTGTATCAAAGCTGGAAGACAAAAAGAAGTCAATGTGCTTGCTATGGGCTGCTGGTGGTTCCAAACGTTTTTGATGGTAATGTTCCCAAATATCAGCAAAATTTATGACCCGTCAAAATTATTGCAGAAAGAGCTTTCCTTTTCATTTGCTAGCAAAACCAGAGCAGTAGCAATATGAAAAAAGATTAATGGATAATGTAATAACATTAATAAAATGTAAAATGTGTTATTACTATCTGACGTTCAATATGACTAAAGTTTTCCTTTTTTAGGTCAGTTTATCACTAAAATTGTCACTATATGCACAATGCCAGAATAATGACAAAAAATATCTTTAGAGATTTTTTGAAAAGGTCACTTCTCCTCAGAAACAGGAAAAGTGAATACAAAAACTCACAAAAAGAGAGGATTTTGGGAAAGAGACACTTCAGTGAATGAGAGTATTCTCTCATTACAGAAGCTTCAAACCCTCTACTTAAAAGAATTCGATCTCCTCTTAACTCAGCCCCTTCCTTAATTTGTTCCTCTTCCAGATTACCATCTTAATAAGGACATTGAATGTGGGATAGCTCCAGAGGGATAAAGTCCTATGAAGTCCCTTGAAAGTTTCCCACTGACCTCAGCCTGAGCATTTTCTTAAAGGCACAGATTTTGGGTTTTTTTAATATACTTTTACAAACTATGCATACAGTGCTCCAGCTCATCACATCCCGATCAAATTGATTTACAGAATGGTCACACTGTTGAGTTTCCTACGTAGCTGTTTTAAGGTAAACGTATTTTTTTTTCTCCAACAGGATTCTTGGTTAAGCTTAGAAAATGGTTTTATTTATTAATAACAGGGAAAGGCCAAACAAACAAACAACAAAAAAAACACAATTTAAAAGCTGGAAATTCTTTCATCATCGTGAACCAGACTTGTACTGTAACTCGTCTCGTGTTTTTTTTTATTATTATTTTTATGTATTGATCTTTACAGAACATCAATAAATATACTGAAGCTCAGAACTGAGCTTCTGTTTACTGAACCAATATTAGAAGATCTCTAATGCAGCTCCCAATGTTAAATATAAGGACTTTTCAAAGAGAATTTGAACATTTTTCTCTACACCTACTTGTGGGAATTATCAAAATGTTCTTAAACAGGGTAAATCTTTTTATAGCATTGCACCATGGCCACTTCTCAAATATAATATTGCTCCAAGAACAGCTCTGATCTGCGGAGGCATGGTCACTAGACACCTGATGGTGAGCTGTGTTTGCAGATGATTATGTCAGTCTTGCAAGTTGTGAGCAGGGACTTCTATGGAGCTGGATTGCTTGCACTGTTTATCCCATAGTTGCTTGACTGTATTAAGATCTGAAGAATCTCCAGGTGAAGTCAACACTTCAAAGTTTTTGTGTTCTTCAAACCTTTCTTGAACCATTTTCGTCTTGTGGCTGGGTGCACGGCCTTCATTTTTAGCTTAGGATTTGCAGGGGAATCTCATTTAGTTTTTCAGGCACAGACAATAAAAGGAAAAAGTAAAACTGGATAAATGTAGAGCAGAAGCTATTCTTAGTGGGTCAGGTTTTGGTTCTCTAAAGGCTGATGATTTCCCACCTTTTTTCTTTAACTTCCCTGACAGCTGAGAATAAATGTTTTAAGTTAATGAAATTCATTTCTCTTGAGCATTTCAGGGAGCAGCAAGCTATTGTTAAGTGTGCTCAAATTCATAAGCCATGGAGGAATAAATTCACATTCCCTTTCTCATAAATGCATGCGAGCTCACACTGAACAATGCTTATGATGATGGCATCCTTTTTTGTCAGTTCTGGAAATATGCTCTGAAAACCATTATTCTCCAGGCACTTATTGCCAAAAGTAATGTACCTTAAAAAGCTGTAGACACTTTTCCTTCCCTCAACTTACTGTTGCAGGAAAGGAGGCTTCTCAATGCCAATTCTCTATTTGCCCAGAGGCCACAAATCTAATTAATATCACCAATACATCTGCATTCAATGATCTCCTTTAGAATTCAAATGAGATCCCTCTTCCATCATCTACAACTGTGCCAGAGCTCACGCTCGCAAGAATTATATCGGCTAGTATACCGAATTCTCACTGCGGTAAATGAAAACATAAACAGTTCAATCCTTGCTGTTGGTTTGTGTTTAGGAGTTTGCGATATTTTAAGACATTTAGGTTCAATAACGTTTATATTCAAATGGAAATGCCATTAAATTCCTCCTTAGACAGTCTACGCCCCCTGTTTTGTGAGGCCAGAAATGAGTGAGGCCCTCAGACAGACGTGGCACTGAATAACAACCTGGATGGACATTTGGCATCACAATTCTCCTCAGCCTGACACTCATTACTTCCCCCTCATTAGAGGACAACTGTTGGTTAGGGAGGCCACTTTGAGGAGAGTGTGATAGATTGCTGCTGAGAAGCCTTTTTTTTAAATTCCCATCACTGTTTCTTGATCAGAGATTGCTGGTGGAGAGAATACTAGTTCAGAGGAATTAACATACCATGTTTTGTGAAAGTGTTTTTTTTTCCCCTGGGAGTGCAACATGCAGTGTTATCTGTCCATCTGACCATGACTTTGAGGGGGGTTGGTATGATCCCAGGGGTAGATGGATGACCCTGCATCTGGCACTCCCACGGGAAATCTAAAAGAAGCAGGGCGGAACCAGCCCATGCGCTCCACTGCGTCTCACAGCGCCCTTTAAAACAGGGCTCCCCCAAACGACTGGAGCAACTGTGTAAATCTCACGCCTTCGTCGCCCCCCGACCAACAGGCACAACAACAGAAACCCAAAGAAGAGGCAGGTCTGCCGGACCTAAGAGGTGTAGCTCCAGCTTCCCATTTATCTCTCTCACTGCCTGGGCTGATTTACAAATCCTCACATCACAACTTCCAAGAACGTGGGCCCGTCAACAACCGGCACAAACAAATCTATCATCAGATTTGCAACAGGGATCCACACTCCAAAGCTGTCTGTTTATCACAAATCTACATCCTTTGGGGTTGCTGATGTGAGCAGTATTTTTGCAGTAAACATCAGATGCAGTTTTTGCGAGAGGTCTAGTTTAAGGCCACATCTAGTTAAAACAAGAAGCAATAATTTAAGTATTTTAAAAGAATAAAATCTAAAAGATTTTAAATTCCAAGCTCTAAATAAAACTACAGAACAATTAGTCAAAAAAGACTCGCTTTTCACAATTGTTTTTGCTTGTTTTGAGTACTAAAATTATAGCAGGGGCTGAATACAGGTTAGCCTACTTCTTAATATCCCTGAAAAAGTTATACTTTAAAGTAATATCTCAATTTCAACAACAAGTAGCTTTTGTCTGGGAGTAATGTTAACGTTTTGGAGCAGCCCAGTCATAGTCTCAACTTGAATTTGATAGAGTCTGTGGAGGGAGTTAAGATGAGGGTGATGGAAACTAGGCCTTCCAATCTCAGAGACTTGAAGGTCACTATAGAATTGCCCTTTGGTTTGAGGGAGTGGGTCCATTGTTTTATATTTTAGTATTAACTTGTGATTGTCTAGTGACCTGCAGGGTGACCTGACCTTTCACCTCCTGACTGCTGTAGATTGGCAGCAGCACCTTTGAACCCAACAAGAATAAAGTGGATATAGAAAATGTATGTTTTTGGATCTTTTTTCTATATGTATCCTGCCAAGAATTATAAGCAGACTTGTTTTGTTTTTTTATCATTGATTCTCTAACATATCTATTTTTGCAAGGACCCTACGGTTGTTCATTTTTGCGTCAGGTAAGACTGAAGAATAGAAATATTGGGGAAGAAGTCAGTAAAACAATGATATGCAAGGTCACTATAACATTATTAACCTTTGAACAAGGCCCAATATATTTACTTATTGCAGTGGTTCTTAAACTTTATATTCAAAGACCCATATCTATTTTTCTAGATAACATTAGTTCTGGAAAACTAGTGAGAAGGAAATATCTTCCATTTAATTTACTTACAACCTACAAAATAAACAGTACTTTATGCCTGCAACTGTTTGTCTTTCACCCCAGCTGTTCTTATTTTATTGTACGATCTGTAATAGTTTTGTGTACTACAGGATATAAGCCTCCCAGTAATAATTATGCTCATAATGCTTTTTTGTTTAAACAGCCACTTATATTCTGCCCCCCCCCATGCATTAATTTTGATTTAGAAATCTGAAACAATATTCAAAGTGCACTCCACCTGAAGCACTTGTTGGTTTATCATTTGTATCTACTGAACTACTTGTTTCGGCACACACAGCTGCAGAGTCCTTGGTTGAAAACAAACCTCGCCTAAGGCAGGAGTTTGCAGAAACAGCAGGCTACTGTTAGCTCCTCTTCTCCATGGTTTGATATAACTTGTTGATAATTCAGTTTATGACATTTTTCCTTGCTTTGAACATTCTAAATATTAACGTGTTTTAGCAGTGGGAGAACTGCAAGTTTATAGTATTTAAACTCTGTTACTTCTAAACATTTTGTTCTGCATAAGAGACATCAATGCAAAAGAAAACAACAAAAATGCATTTCAATAAATGTATTTAGCAGCAGAAGTTCATCTAGCTTATCCCCAGATCTCAAACATTAAAAAGGTGTCCCACTCCACTTAAAAAGTCTCATTCAACATGTAAATCAAAATTTTACACATTTCAATCTCTAGACAGACTTGTTGTTTGGTCCAGATCAGAGAGTTGAGACTTGCGATCACATTTTCTGTGATAGACACAAAACTGTCAATAACATGATTATAAATGACAAAAATGAATAAGAAATGCTTAATATGCACAGATGTAGTTTCCATATCACAAGCATGCATCAGAAACCAGATCCAGCCCCACTTGAAAGATGGCGGTGCACAGAAATAGAATTAAAGTGGTCCAAAGCTTCAAACACCATATGGCAGAGGAGAATGACAATGGTGATGGAGCGACACAGTGTGCCGGGGTTATCCATTAAAGACCTCTAAGTCGAACATTTGTGTGCACAAGCCACTGAAAGGGAGCGGCTCAGTCATTTCTGAGAAATTATCCTTGTTACTTGGACACGGGACCTGTGACACACACTCACTTCAACTGAAACTCTTATTCACTCATGATAGCTTATGTAAAGAAAGGGTGAACAGGCATGCTATCACTTAGTCACATGTACAGAAATTAGTCTCTCTGTGTTTCTACTACACACACACACACACACACATGCACACACCCACTCACACGCACACACAGAGAGAGTCCCTCTCAGCCGTCCCTGCGCCATCATCCCAACTGACAGCAGTAATGAGTTTCTTCTCTGCGTAAGCCAACTGGCACCCACTCAGGGGAATTTTTCAGGCTGAACTGTGGCCATTAATCACAATCTCGACCAACACGGTGCCATAACGTGTGTGGCAAACAGAGATGTGTTCGAAGGTTGATGGGGGGGCAAAAATGTATAAGCGGCAAAGGAGAAGCTGCTGATTGTGTTGAAGACAGAGAGAATGACTGATTACGAAGGTGAATGAGGGAATATTACAATTTTCATGTTGGGAAATGTTTGTCTTTAAATTAATGAACATCAGCTCAACTATTTGGGGAAATAATATTCTGTAGCATCAGTTATAATTAATAGGCTAAACAAATTATTACGGACAATTGCATGTAAAAAACAAGAAAAATGTGCGCAGAAGATGGAAACCTATTAGAAAATGTTATGGAAGATACTGGGAAGGCAATAAAACATACATAAAATAATTTAAGGGAAACTGCAAATGGCTTCTGCCCATCAAAAACATGTAGTGTTTAACATAATAACCATGAAAACAGCTGCCCTTAATATATAGCAAATTGCCACCAGTTCATTTTGCGATACGAGGATGTTGTCACCAGCACATCCTCTTATCGCAGCAGCTGGAAATTCAGTTTCCAATCAATTCCTTACATTTTTGTTATCGTTTTTAGCTTCCCTTTTTGCCTCCCTGAGATTGCCAGCGGACTGTGGTATTCGAGGATCACCCAGCCCCCAGCTTGCCTCCAAACCCGCTAATCCTGCAGAATTCATGGTAATATCCAATCAGTAACCTCCCTATCTTCTTTTGTCCACGCTCACTTATGGGTCTCCAGCCACTCCCACCGCACGGAGCTGAGCTCTCACCGAATCACGGAAAAAGGAAAAACCTTAACTCGGGCAGCCAAGAGACGGGAGGCAGGAGCAGGTCATCATCATTCAATGTTACCAGACTTTGGGTAAGACATGATAGACCTTTGTCCTTCTTGCCAACTATACAATCAATATATGTTTATGAGCGTATTCGTTCCATTAGATACTGAAACACGTTATTGCGTAAACAAAGAAAAGCCCTGGATTTTCAAATAACAGATATTCTTGCTTTTTGTGGTGACAAATCCAAGGCTAGAGCATGGGAACATTAAAATAAATGTGATTTTGGTCCTTATGACAGTTTCCTATACATAAACAGTCCAAATATTATCCAAAAATATAAAAATGTAGTAAGAAAAATAATTAAATCCTTTTTATGAGTATCAATTACTATATTTGTTCATTTGAAGTTTGAGCAGATGTATATTTCACAATTGATTGAAGTTCATATTTGTTGAATTATCAATCTTAATAGGATGCAACTTGCCTTTTAAAAGTCCTTACATGTTAAAAAAACAACTTGAAAAAGAGGTTGAGAATAGTTTAAAAACTTTATGCTTATTATTAATAGCAGGCATTTTATACCATTAATTTCCATGAATAGAAATGGCTCAAAATAGTGAAAATTAAAGGCTATGTATCCTTTTTGTAAAATTAAGTAAGATGCTTAATTTTACACACATTAAATCCTGCTTTTAGCATGCACCAGATGTGTCGTCATGGGTAGAGTTGAACCATGGATACATTTTTAAAAAGGGTTTATGTCTGAAATCAGAACAAAACTTTGAATGACCACTGATGGGTTGGCATGTTTTTGATGCACCACAGTAGTAAAACGTAAATGAGATGACACTGTAGTTATCTGATTAGGCAATTTAGTAAAGGGCTGTTTCACTACTTTCAATCAGTTTAATTTCAAAATCTTATGAAAGCCGACTGTTAGACGACTTAAAGTCATCTAACATGGATTGAAGTGCTTTCCAAACATTCTTTCAGAAATTGTTTGGATTTGTGCAACCCCTCATTCTACACGCAAAGGACAAGAGGTATAAAACTAAACTTGCACATCATCATAAACACACAACCCCAGAGTGAAACAGGCTGATGGCAGCATTGTGCTGTGGGAATGTTTTCTTCAGCAAAGTCACAGAAGTGGATCAGAGCCGATGCAAACAGAATCATTAATTCTGAGAAGTGATCCACAATCACAGGTGAATCAAACTGCTTACTTTAATTTGATGGGTTTTCTTGTTTGTTTTTTTGTTTTAATTAACCTGAACTGTGTGAATATTTCAAAATAACCAACTAGAAAATAGTTAAATATCTATAATGTGGTAGCAAAAAGGATGTATGGGATATAAAGTGATGCCCACTAATGTGAAAACACATTGGTAACCTGTAGATCCAACTCTCCAACCTTCGGGTTCATCTGCTCGGTCTCCTCTCACTGTGGATGGGAGGGGCGCTACCATAAACTGTCAGACATAAGCACATATCACTGGCTCGTCCAGCCAAGCATCAACTAGCTAACCCTCTAAAGCTGTCTCCCCACTCACAAATAATGCCCGTGCTGGAAAATGGAGAGGGCTATTAAGCTACAAGCATCATGTTTCATCTTTTCACGCTACGGCAATGAAGTGGTCTACCTTACGACTCACTAACGCATGACATAAAACTACTTCTGTAAAGAAAAAAAATAGAGACAGATTCATATAAATGATTAAAGGCACCAGCTGGAAAGGTGATACAAATTTCCGACCTGCAAAGGAAAAATAAACATCTCATCTTTTGATGCTCACTGAAGGAGAACTATTTGAAGTATGTCCGCAGATGGAGCCTGAGATTGCTCCTCTAGTTGTGGATGAATTTAAATGGTTTAAGTTAGGATTTCACAGAGAAATAAAGACCTCTGCCACATATCCAATGTGCAGACTCAGCACACACTGTGCAGTTGCTTTTTGTACAAGCCACTAGCATTCGGTCAGCGTACGTACAGCCACTGAGCACATGTCCCTGTCAGGGTTTTTATACCATCTTAAGTATTTATAATGCATACAGAGATGAATTACAACTCTGGGGTCTGGAGAACAGCATTCTGGCATTTTCTCACGGCAGAGGCAGACTCCTTGGAGCTAAGAGGGTACATCCACTCTTTGCATCCTTCTTCTTGTCAAACGCTGACCCTGAAAGCAAAGCTGTCAGGGTGAGGAGGTCATGCTGCAGTATTGAGATGGAATGTTACTCAATGGCTCAAGGTCCACACTCCAGAGCAGGAGAGACCTGGAGATCACTTGAGATGCCAACATGTTCTGTCTCGATATTTAACATCCTATCTTTCTGTAGTTTTTTCTGTAGTTTTTAATCCCTGATTAATGCTGATGTGGTTTATGGCTCTGTTTGCTATTTTCAAATTGGCCTGTATTTATTACGCCATCAGGACAACATTTAATTGAAATACTGTTTCAGAGTATTGTGATGAAACCATATTTTCCTATCTCTTTTCTTCCTTCTGATTCACAAAATCCCCATCATTATTCATTAGCTTTAGCCTCGCAACTGCTAAAATTATCTTGATCGTTGGCAGTGAAGGCCCATCCATCAAGCCAAACACATTATTGGGATGTAGAATTTTCATGTAAGGCATTCAAAGTGTTTGCTTAAAAATGTCCGCCTTCACCTTTTTGCCATTGTTCTACATTTGTTAGCATTTGCACAAAGTAAGAGTGAAAAGATTTTCATTATGATTCAATAAGCTTCAACTGTCCTCATTATGTTCCCATTTTGCCGAAACAACATTCCCAGTGGATCACTGTGTGCTTTTCAAAGAGGTAAAACACACTTCTTCTCTAGCATATAAATTATAAAACAAAAAACACAACAAAGTGGATTGAAATTCAGGCCTCTGGGGCCCTGTATTTCTCCAGCCTTCCTGACTCTTAGAAGTAGCAGAGTTACAGACAGCACACAGGTTGTCAGGGAGAAACTGGCCATCCTCAATATCTTTCATCCTGTGCCATGCAGCAGTAACCTCCTCTAATTGGCTCCTGTGGAATTTATTTTATCCCCAGTGACCGACTCCAAACATGCAGCAGCCTGACAGGCTTTTGACCCCAAACACTTCAGGATTTTGGTGACAACTATGGAGGAAATAAAGAAGAGTAAAGACTTTGGATTTCACAGAGTTCATGTTCTTAAGACAGATCTCCAATTTTGCCGTCAGACTATAAGGTCACTAACAACTCACACATACAATAACTAATTATTTTCTAACATTAACACTTCAATAAAATTCAAAAGTGATTTTAAAAATACTTATGTCACTTATAAAAAGCAGTAGAAATTGAGGTATTCCTGCTTGAGCAGAAGTGATACTTTTTAGGTCTGCAGTCAGAGCAGGAGTAAAGAGATGATGTGTGCAGTCACTAATTCCTGTCACTGTGGATCAAATCACTGCATTTTTGCAGAACATAATCACTCTAATTGTGAGAAGCGAGAAGATTTTTAGCCTTGCATTTTTGGCACTCGCAAAGAATGACTGGAAAGGTAAAATATTTTGGCGTTGTGGAAGAATAGTAAAGCCAGAAGCAAATGTGCGCACCTTTTGAATTACTTTTAGAGTTTGGACAATGTGCTTATGTTTCTCTTGTCCCTTTCAATGGATTGCTGTGTTGTTTGTTTAGGAGACATGGGGGCTGGAGCTGTGATGCAGCAGCAGGTTTGGGCCACTTTGTTTCACAGCCAAAGCCAAGGTCACTGCCACTGCCCTGGGGCCAACACACAGGGGGGGGGAGGGTCTCCTCTGGGGATAGAGGAGGAGGTGCACCATTGGAGGAGGGGAAGAATAATGTTAGGAGATGCAAAAGAAGCGGGCTATTCTGCACTAGTGCACACAAAAAGGTCAAAGTTTCCCAGATAACCCGCAGCCCCCACCACCAACCACCCAACCCCCAAGGGGACCTCTGACCTCTGTGAAACAAAGGAGGGGGTCTGTGTGAGAGCCGGGGTGCGAAGGGAGACACACCCACCCAGAGTCAGCAGTGACAAAAGGGGCCTCAGCCGCTGCTAGCTGAGTCAGCCAGGACAACAAATGCTGAGGCCACCGCCACAAAGCAGAACTACCACAGGCTGAACACGCAGCCCCTGCCCGTTCCCAGCCACTTCACCACCCCAAGTTGCACAATGAGAGCTGCACCGAGGCGAGAGGTACCCCCAAAACACACAAACACGCATGCAGCTGAGTGGGGGAAGAGATGGCAGAGGCCCAAAGCTGCTGCCTGCCCATCACTATGTAGCCTTTTGTCTCAGTCTCTTTTGCTTATTGGCGGAAGGATTTCCTGATCCCCGTTTAAATATTGTGGAGAACTGGACTGAGAGGCCCTGTGGCATGCGTTTGTGTGTGCATGTGACTGTGTTTGGAAAAAACATCTACCAGTGGCTTCACCTCTCTGCCCCTTTTCACGTTTTCACACATAGAAAACAAAATTTACACCAACGAGCGGACAGGAAGAGGGAGTTTTTGGGCTTTTATTGGTGGACGCCGCAAACCCTGTAAAGTGTTTTAACTGCGCAGTCTGGCTATAAAGCCTCTGTTAAGTGTAGTGAAGCGCAGTGACGGGGCAGAGGCAAGATCCAGCCGAGTCAAGCCTGCAGTCACTGGAACACCAACATACACACCGAGGACAAAAGACCACAACTATTGCTTGTTTCGTTAGCTGAAAGGTCTAATAATGAAAGGCATGTTGGTTTGTTTAACTTGAACCTAAACTTCACATTAGCACAGTGTGTGTTGGTTAAAATCTGAGGATGTAGTTTTAATGAGGACAGGGCAAAGGAAGAAAAAAAAAAAACTCATTTGGACTTGAGTCTGCCTCGGCTAACCTTTGGTCTGGACTCTGCTCCGTCTCCTTTCACCTCTCACCTCTATTACTCTGGAATTTCTCCCTTGAGCCCTAAAAGGAGGCAGAAGGAATTTTTGGCCCCCTATTCATTTGTTTGTTTGAGGATTGCTAGGGTGGTCTGGAGACCAACAGAGACCTTAACAACAGATTCCACACAACCAGCAGAAAAGCAGGCTGATCTTGACTTTTTTACAACTCAATATTTGGCTTACATACTGTAATTGTTTTATTTTATTTAACTTCCAAGGATACAGAAAGTATATGCAATAAAGTTTTACAATATCTAAACTTTAAAACTGTGGGGTTTTTTGTTTTTTTTTTTACTTTATTTAGCTGGGAAAAAAAACTGATGAGATTCAAAATCAGTGTCCCGGTTTGGACAAACAAGTGCTAGGAACAGCGGTGTTTACACAAATACCCAAGATAAATCCACTTAGACATTTCATGAGACCAACAAGAAAGTCACTTAATTGTTATTCTTGTTCATTCAAAAAAATAAGACTGCTTTGGATATTAAAAAAGTGATTATAGGTTAACCGTGTTAATGATCAGCTGCATCCTAGATACATTTTAGAAAAGCAGCTGCTAAGAAAGTACTCACAGTTGGAAAAAAAAGAAAGGTCAAAGTTTGTGAATGCCAGCAGTCTGCATATCAAGCACTGACTGATTTTTTTTCCTCTCGCACAAAATGCGCTTCAGGTTTCCCTTTTGGAAAGATCAACCTGAGTTTACAAGTACTATTTGTCATTATACAGCCTAGAGAATACACTCATAGATGGAAACAATGTATAGAAATTAATGCATGATGCATGCATTAAAAAAGTTCAATATTTACATCACTCTTTTTTTCCCATCTACCTCCTCTGTAGATCTATTCACTACTTAAGGCTATTTCCACGAGGATATATTTTTAGAGCACAATACCAAATCTGCTCCACACAGCAGATCAACTGTCTCACTTTGAAGGCAGTAACAGAGTACTGAAATATATTTCTTCTGTGCGGAGGGGAAGTCTTGTTGGCACACTTTCAGCAAATAAGCAGCCCATGTGTAACTGTTTTGTTGATTATGCTGATGATTTATGGGAAATAAGTTGACTGGAATTCATGCAAATCAATTCAAGCCAGAACAGATCTCTTTCTGTCATCCAATATGCAGCAATATTACTTTTCTAATAAAACATCATTAGTGATGAATGCTTTTCATTTTAATATTTGATTAGCAATTAACTGCATAAAGTGACTCAAATTGTAATTACCGTAGCTTAGAAAATCTCTCTGAAGCCCTGCTTTAAATTTCATCCTATTCTACTCTGCCACATGAAGACATATGGCAGTCTAAGACAATAAGACTGCAGTCTGAGATCCCTTGGTGATTTTCCACAGCTCCAAGGTCAATGATGTGTCATCCTCAAGAATAATTGAGATTCACAGGGCTTCTTTCCCACAGGAGAGTTAGACAACTTTGAGCATTCGTCAATGAAAATATCAAGAACTGTCATGAAGGGTTCAGAGCAGCAGTTTACTCAGCTTCTTGACAATGAAATAACCCCCAGAGGACAAAATGCATCTTTACAGAAAATAGGATTTCCATTGCTCTAAACTTGACACCATTCAAAACCGTAGCCTTTAAATCAGAAAGTTTAGCCTGAAAGTAAACCGTTATTGAGGATGCAATGAAATAACTGCTTAGTATAGCAAGCAGTTATTGCTGCTTGCTATACCTCATTTTCTGGAACATGGCTCAGTATTGTTAAGGTAGAGACACAAAAACCTGGGTGGGTAGTTAGCCAAGTGCAGCAATGGAGCATTTTTACCCCATCCATCCACTTGTCCTCCCAACCACCAATCAACCCAGCCTTTTGGTTTTTTGCTAGGCAACAAGTCCAGGACATAAGTCTAGACTTCCCTCTATAAAGGTAGCTCTGTAAAATTTATTATGGTACAGTCCAACACATTTTTAGACAAGTGGCAATGTGTAGTCTACTCAGTGAGTCCAAGTCTGCTTTTCTATCCTATTTAGTAAGTGGATATGATTTTAAAAAATCTCTAGAGATGCATCCACAGGCATTACCATGATCAAATGCTCCAGTAACTTCTTTCGACGTGGAGCAGACACAGCTCTACTTTTAGCTCCGCCAAAAGGATCAAACTCCTTAACTTATCGTTAAGCCTGAGTCCATTTCTGCAGTTGCAATCTGGGACTGTTTTGTTTTAGTCATAATCCATCTCACTGCCATAGGTGAAAGTTGGAGGATACATAGAATGGCTTACTGAGAGCTTTGTCATTTATCTTAGCAATTCCTTCACTGGATCAGTGTGTACATTACTACAGACAAAGTGTCATGTGTCCTATCCTTGTCATACTCCATCCTCCTATCACTTAAAACCAAGACAAGATACTGAAAATCAAAATGAAGGATAGTAAAAAACTGAAATTATTCAATTTAAATGAGCTGCAGAGTAGATAGCAGAGTCCATGCCGAATATCAAGGATTAAAAGTAAATATAGAAAGGACTTACTATGAACAAATAAGAGACCTTTCCAAAGTCATATTTTCACTACCTCTCAATTTACCTGCCTTTGCTTTCCTGCAATCTATTCTACAACACACCAATGATAAAAAAAAACAAAAAACAATTGAGTTGGTCAAGATCCTGTGTCTCATTATTATCAATCATTCATACATTAGTTTGGGGTGCACTGCTGTAGATGGCACCTTCATTTACCAATTTTCTTTTGTGGCATTTCACAAAAAGCAATAAAAACATCTTTGTGCATTCTGTGGCAGCATATTTGTGACTTCTTCTACAGAAGAGCTTTCATGCTCTGCCTCCTTGGTACAAAACAAAAAATATCTATTAAAGAAAAAGCCTTTTTGAATCCATCTGAGTCAGACAGACAGATGGAGCATTGACTTCATCATGGCGGACCATTGTGAGTCAAAATCAGCACGCATACCAGACCTATGCGAGGAACAGGGGAACCATAAACCGTGTCCATGTGTACCGACATCCTGTGATGCTTACAGGACAGGAATACCAATGAGAGGAATGATGAGAGAAAGGAAAATGAAACAAGGATGGTATTTTTAACTGTGTAGGAAAAAAAGAAACACTTCTGCTTAACAAAAACAAAACAAAAACAAAATATAGTGGGTATTACTTCATGCATGCCTGAGCATAATCCAAACCATGTGAGAATAAAGAAGAAAAACTAATTACATTCAAGTAAACATCCATCCATTTTCAAATGTCATTACTATATTTGGTTAATTAACACGACAGGAGAGACAATTTGCTCCTTTGTGAGCAACGAGGGTGGTAAACAAGGGATTGAGGGATATTAGATTGAGGGTGGACTTCAACAGGCTGGGAGAAAAAGAACGATAAAAGGAGATGGCAGGGATGTCGCTCCAGTAATTTTCGAGGCAGGATAGTGTGAAAGCGGTCGGAGAGAGATAGATGGAGCTCACCACAAAACAGGTCCTGCCACGTAATCTGACATCAGTGCCACACAAATCACTTTCACTTTCTACTCATGATAAACCATCCGCAGAGCTTTAAGAAGTCAGATGTGACATCTTTGAGTGCTATCATTCCTGGAAGCATCCTATACTAAAAGGTACACCTTTAGGGGACTTAATTGACTCAAATACGATACTTATTGGTCACTTATTTCAATCTGCATGGATCGCAGGGTCTTTATTTAATCCATAAAAGCCACATTGATAAAACCACCTTCATTATCTCAATGCAATTTATCTAATTAAAAAATGCTGACACTATGTGTTCTGTGAAATCTCTCCAAAAAAATAAGACATGTAGCTAAGGGATGCTTTTCTACTGCTACAACAAGCTGTCATGGTGCGTTGCCTGGTGACGCAGTGTTTGCTATGGGGGAGGGAAGGACATCGGCTGGGTCCACTGTACGGGCCTTGTCATTCATGTGAATGATAAAGAGCTTCCTGAACCCGAGCTAAGGAGGAAGTAATAGAGGAAGTGAGGAAGACAGGGAGAGACACGCAGCAAGAGGAACCCACCATAAAAGAGATAACCTTTGGATGGAGGAAAAAAAAAAAGTTTCTCAGACCGACTACTGATTTATATGGGCAGCAGGGAGTCTGTCCAACACCAGCCACCAACAGCGAACCTCCACAAATGGTTGTCAAGCAAATGAAAAGTGAAATTTAAAGAGGGTGATGGTGTGAAGGGTCCGACGGAGGCTTTATTCACTGGGTGTGGTATAAAGGGGCTTTGGTAAATTGCACCACACACCGCATCACAGTGATACAAGTCAGAGCTTTGTTCTGGGAGAAAGTAAAACACAGTAAATAGCCCTCAAAAAGACAAGGCCAAATACATTAAAGCATGCTTGTCTTTCAGAAGAAACACCTGTCAAACATATTTCTTTTTTAATTTTAAAATCAGGAAGAAAAAAAAGACACAAAGCTCATGCAACATTCTATAATAAGGACTTGCAATTTTACAATCCAGCACATTTGAGCATAATCAACTTGGTAACATAAATAAAAATCGGAACAGGTGCAAGTATGAAACACGAAGTGAGGAATTTTTTTTTTTTAAATTAAAGAAGGAAAAAGACAATTAGTGAAAACTCTGCAGCAAAGTTATCTCTGCTAATTATGGATGATCTTTATAATTAAGCTCCATAAGGAATTCAGAGACAGCTATAAGAACTAAAAGGGGTTTCTAAAGCATCACAACTTTGAGACAAAAGAGCAAATTATTGGAAGACAAATATAAATTTCTAGCTTGTGCTTGGTTAAACTATACATAAACAATTTAGTCATTCTATGCTTTGACTAAAGAAAGGGTATCACAGTCCAAAATATCAGAGGTGAATAGTCAGAATGAGTTCCACTAATCCTCCACCAAACAATACAAGTCAAAGACAAAAAAAAAGAAAGAAAAAAAAACAGAAGCTCACTATAAAAGGAGAAATCAACATGAATTCTGAGATGTTGAATTTTTTTTCCTAGGGAGAGATTATTACTCTACCCAGCTCTTAATTAACACCTCCAAACCATATAAAAAACGTTTCTTTTAATATTACCTTTAAAGATTAAATATGTGCTGCAATTTCACGTTAAATTACAACACCTTAAATTCATGTCTAATTATTACACCATTCAGAGCCACTGACAAAACTCAATCACTAGCCAAGGACATTAATGTCACACTGGGTGACTGCATCAGAAAATCTCTACTTTATCATCATGTTTTAGTCCATCTTTCAACTACTAGCAAAATTGGTGAAAAATCTAATTTTATCATGGGAAACACATTTTGGTACCACTGGACAAGTAACCTTATTTTTTCTCACAATGAAAAAAAAATCAAACAAAAAAGTTCAAACTATTAATTTGACTACAATTAATCAGTATTATGAAATCGTTTTTTTTTGTTTTTTTTAAATCACTTCTCGCACTATTCTTGACTAGTAACATTGCTGCAATGAAAGAATTTACTAATTTATTTTGAGATTTTCTTTTTATACAACTGAAGCAGGGGTTCATTTTACTTTACTATAAAAAAAAGCATAATCATTGCCTGTAACTTGCTGACGCACAAAGCGTACTGCGTGTTTTCTACAACCAATTGATCTGACTCATGTTGCCTAATATATTTTTTTCTATTTCTTTTTTTTTTTATTTTTTAAAAAGACTTCAAAATTCATGTCTTAAAGGTTAGACGTTGTTTGACAGGAACCAACCGTTGTGCTAAAGTGACTTTTCCCTCTCTGTTAGAGACATCCATGCTAACCTCTGTACCCCACAGAGCTGAAAAGCTATACTGGCCACAGTGGCACAGCAGTATTCTGTCTACACACGGTCTAGGAATCAACAGGCTTCTGTGAGCTTTTATCCATTTCTGTCTCAGAGAACACAGCCTTAACTTGGCACAGTATGGAAGACTGCATTATCGCTTTAAGCTGCTGTGGATTGTGCATCCCTGATGCCTTTGATTTCAAGTGGGACGAGAACTTCATGCTGCGATATGGTAGACAAACCAGGCGGACTGAGCGTCAGATTGTCTTACAATGATCTGATAGAAATGAGGTAAAGACGAACCATGGCAACAAAAGCTTTGAACTTAATGAGGATCTTGAATATTTTCTAATAAGGACTTTGGTTGTTAGGTTGGCGAAAATGCATCTTGATGCCTGTACCAGTGAGTGGGTTGTTAAGTTGCTACAGCTTATTTCACTCTTACAAAGCAGTCTGGAGAGCCTCAGCATGAGTTCTTGTTAATGCTTCAGTCAGAGGTTTACATTTCCACGTAGCACCAGCATCAGAAAGTTCATTAAATTAGACAGCTAGACATATTAAAAACATGTTCATGCACAGCAGTACTCAAGTTAACTGGGACTGGTCTAACGTGACAGTACTTGAGACAATCTTCAAATTTACAGAAATCAGCTTTGATTTTTTTTTTTTATATATAACAATAATGATCTACACAAACCATTTCACTGTTTACTAGGAACACAGAATGGGATGAAATTTAAAGAAAAGATTTGGATCAAAATTGAAAATGCAAAGTAGTTCAACGTAACCTAGTACTTCCGGGTGTTCAGAAATTTTATCCGATTGCTAACATTTGCCTGTGACATGTAGCCTGATGCACCAGTTCGAGGCTAAGAAGCTAACCGGAAACTGCATACGCTAAAAACAACAACCATCCTCCGGTAAGAAACGAGGCTGCTGTTAATGTTCATTCAGTATTTGGAAGCATGACCAACGAACTGAACTTCTTCGTTCACGTCCTCCACTTCCGTTACTGAAACTACGTCATCGTTCACATCTTCTACTTCTTTTTTTTTTTTTAGCGGAACTGCACAGGAAGGCAATGGCCAGGTTAAGCGGGTAACAGGCATCTGGTTTGTTTCCACGAATGAACAAAATGAGCCACACAAAACACACACCCTCACATTGACAAAGCTACTTACTGGCTGCCTGGATTCGGGCTTTACGGCTCACCACTCGCCCAAAAGAGTTCTGGGCCATGCACTCATAGTCGCCTTCATCAGACGAGCCGTCGGGCTTGGTCTTTTGGAAGTGGATGATCAAAAGTGAGCCGTTGATGAAGGTGGCGTGATGGCGGTCCTGAGCTAGGAGCAGGCCATTGCGCCTCCACTGCGTGGTGATGGGTGGGATGCCGTCCACCTGGCAGTGGAGCAAAAGCGGCTGCTCCTGAACAGCAATGATGTCGCTGGGCTCTAGCTTGAAAGAGAGTTCAGCTCCCAAAACTACACCTGAAGAGACGTGCACACACAAAAACAAGTGTTAGAAATTTACTTTAAGACATGTATACAAAAATAAACAAAAACTGCAATAATCAAACTTTTTTTTTTTTTTTTTTTGCAAAATATAGCCACAAACTAACAGTAACATAACTAAAATTTTTGCATCATGTAATTTCAGTTTTACGCTTATTTTTCATCCAGTGTTTTTCTGGTTTACTAGAGTACTTTCCACTAGCATTATATCAAAATGATATGCAGTTACAATACGACTGCTGACAATGAAGAAAGTGTCATCCATTTAAGGACACAAAAAAATCTAGACATGACGGAAGTGAAAGTTCTTCATATACTCTGAAGCTTAATGTTGCATTATTAAATAAAATTACACATGAAATAATTTTGAGATGCAAAATATTGGGTGGTGCAATGTTGCCTTGCAGCAACAAGGTCTGGGCTTCAAATCTGAGCTGGGGTCTTTCCACATGGAGTTTGCATGTTCTCCATGTGCATGTGTGGGACTGTTAACTTAATTCCTCTTTCTATATTGTCCTTATATGTTAGAGTGTGTGTCCATGGCTGTGTGTCTGTGTAGCACTGAGATGGACTGACGTCCTGTCCGTGGTGTACCCTCCTTCTACCCAATGACCTCTGGAGATGGGCACTATCCAAGCAGACAGACAAGCATGTGTAGATAATGACTGGATAAAATATTGTCTGGCTGAGGTGGGAATGTTACCTCCACTTGTTGCCGCCACTGAGCAACAGGGGACTTAACCTGAGTAGTGCTGTCATTTAACTTTGAAAATGTATTTTCTGGGTCAAAACAGTTTGAGAGTATATTGTACCCCAAGTTTCAAGTTTGTCAACAAAATGCAATACATTTTAATAGTGCTTGACAAAAGTTGACAAAATCATATTAAAATGTATTGAGAGATGTTTATTGTTCTAAATGCTCACATGTACAGTACAGACCAAAAGTTTGGACACACCTTTTAATTCAATGAGTTTCCTTTATTTTCATGACTATTGACATTGTAGATTCACACTGAAGGCATCGAAACTATGAATAACACATGTGGAAATATGCACTAAACAGAAAAGTGTAAAACAACTGAAAATACCCCTTATATTCTAGTTTCTTCAAAGTAGCAACCTTTTGCTGTGATTACTGCTTTGCACACACTCTGCATTTTCTTGATGAGCTTCAAGAGGTAGTCACCTGAAACGGTTTTCACTTCATAGGTGAGCCCTGTCAGGTTAATAAGTGGGATTTCTTGCCTTATAAATAGTCATGAAAATAAAGAAAACCCATTGAATTAGAAGGTGTGTCCAAACTTTTGGTCTGTACTGTATGCTTTTCTTTAAAAGTTAGGATTTGCTAGATAAATTGTGCTAAAAGCTTGATTGTGAATTTTCTTTGAATTGCTTCACGCTATTCTTGCACACATCTAATCTTTATCACTCTGCACCATGTTCCTGAACTCTCCCATTAACTTTGAGCTGCACAAACATTAAGACGGCTCGCTGCTAACACAAGGTGCCACCCTCACTGCAACTTCCCAGTCTTGTACATTTAATTGCAATGACAATTTAAGTCTATAATAATATGGGGGACCTGATTTTGTGTATTTGTGGATGTAAACAGTATGGCATGACTCAGTTCTGTAAAAACGCAGCTCAGTACGCCTTCTTGGCATCATGTTTCAGCCACTGATGGACTAAGCACCATCAGGCTCTGCCCCAGGCCCTGGAATCTGGTGGGACGGGCTACGGGAGGGCAGAGGAAGGGGGGGCAAGGCACCGGGGTCAAAATAGAGAACCTCCGGCCAGATCCACTAACATTCCAAAAGAAAAGTGCTTCCCCTCAGGAACAGGCAACCTTTTCACTGACACGCCCCTCTGTGAAGAGCACATGTAAGAAATATTGCTAAGAGAGAAAAAAAAAAAAACTTCCCTCATGATTGCTCTGTGTCCTTTCTATATGTGGTCCCTTTCCTCCCTTTTTTTTCCACTCAGAGAGCACGGTAAGTAAAATGGCCATGAGACTACAGAGACATCAGTGAGCAACAAGGGGGTGTTGTTAGAGAAGTATTTAACCCTTGGATGGCCTGGTTCTGGCCTCAGAGGTCCAGAAAGCAAAGAAGGCTGTCAGCCAATTACAAACAGAAGCCGCACATGTGGCTAATTGTTTTACCCAAGCGATGAGGACTGTTACCGATGCAGAACACTTCCAGATAAAATGTAATTCTTAGTGTTTCTTTGATAGCAATAAATTAAAAGACCGACAGCAGATGATGTTACTGCAGTAAAGGGAAAAACAATGTTGCTGTTTAGGCATGCCATTCATTAGAAGCACATTAAAAGGCTTTTAATGATTTTGTTTTCAACTCAACTCCGAGTATATTCCATTAACGGGGAAAATGTGACTGCACTGTCTTTCCTGATGAATAAAGCATGTTGCCCGAGTGACCGACTAATGCAAATATGAGATCAGGGTGGCTTGAAGGTTACAAACAGCACTGGGAGAAAATGTCAGAGAAAATATTACTGAGCACAACAGCTAATTATAACCCAGATCCAATGAGATAAGGAAACAATAAAAAGGTTGCGGTCATCTGTGCGTTATGCACATCCAGGGATTGTGAGAAAGGGGGAGTGCGCAGATGGAGATTTGGTGCACAGCTGTAAAGATGCCAGTTTGAAGCTGTACAAATGTGGGTATTCTTGGTACATACGGACAAATATATCAGTACATATACAATACTTTTTATTAAATGCATGAATGTCAGATTAGCAGACAAAAACACGCGAGAGAAAGATTGACTCGGTATGGCTCAGGGTGGCGCCTACCAACTACTACTGAGAAATAAGTGTTGAGATCTGACACATAGATTTAAAGCTACACTCAGAGGAAAAAAGGCATAAATTTACAAGCATGTGAAGTTAGCAGGCAGGGAGCCAAGCTGAGAGATCAAGATACTCCACAGGATTCTGACAGGATGCAGTGTGAGGATATCTTACCACCTGATGATGCAAGCAACAATAAAGCTTTGAGATATTTCTACCACGTTTTGAATTTAGAGGTAAGATGTATAGAATTTTGTTCATTCAAACTTCCTTTAATTTGAAATCTCTTTTAAAGTTTGAGGGTTTTCCAAAATACTGAAAAGTCTCCACATATTTATCTCTTAATGTAAAAATATGAAATGAAAGCAGCATACGGATCGGTCATTGAACTTTGAATATCTTGCTTTGTTTTTCTTTACCAGTTTGAAAAATAAACCTCCAGCAACAGAAACATTTTTATAAAATTACACTAAAACTAAATGTGGATGGAAAGGGGTTAGAATTCATTAAATCAATCAAGATGCTAAAAATCAATTTTTGCTCTTTACGTCTTTGTTTAGGCAGTATAGGCTTGCATAATTTGGGTTTTGGAGACCAGGTGGGTCCTCATGTCGTGTTTGGAGGAGTGAGTTCAACAAAATTAGAAATGTATGAAATTTATGTTCAAAACGATGCATGTTTTGTGTAGTTTTCTAATTAATATACTCATTGAGACTCTGTCATTCTATGTCTTTGATTGGTTCACCCATATGAGAACAAATACTACAAAGTGATTACAGCTTTTTTATCAAAAAAAATTTGTTTTTTTTGTAGGAATTTAATTTTGTTTCTTTTCTTTGTGAATTTTGATCTATGAACCACTCTTAATTGCAATAAAGAAGAGACACGGAATTATTGCTGCTTTTAAAATAAGGAAAATACCACCTCCACATAATCAGCATTTCTTTCAGCTTGTTCAGTAGGACTTCTGTTTTAGGTTCAAGTTCATGAATCAAACCACAAATAACATTCAGCTTTAAAGAAGCTAATAAAATGAGCCACATAACAACTCAATTTCTTTTATATGAAGTCAATCATTTCTGGCTAAAGGGCTGTGTTTATCCTTTTTCTGCAAGGGAGCTATACATGTTATATTGATACTTACATTCTCACTATTGGCTCCCGCTTGATAAATAATTAATCAATACTCTGGTGTTCTTCCCATCTTAAGCCACATGCTCTTTAAATTGTTCACACTGTGGCTCTGTTATTCTGGTAGATATTCAGAGATGATTGTTCCGAAGATAATTTAATATAACGCAACATGGGGGTGCGGAGGAATAAAGTTAATGATCTGGAGATAAAGTAGGCCAGCTGCTTCACTGTTTACTTCCCAACCATTTATGCTCTGTAGAGTCAGTTATATAACAGCAAGAAATCTAACAGTTATAAACTAAGCTGAATGCCCCAGTCACAGCTTATAGATGACTCCAATTTTCAAGCAGTTAAGGTCACTTGAGGTTACTTTAGATTTACATATGACTTTAAAATAAATTTTTTTTATAATTTTGGTTCCAAATAAATACAGAAAACATTTATTCTTGCTGTCGTCTCCAGTTGTCTAGATTATTTTAATGCTCCTAGTATCTATTTTAAGGTTTCCAGCTTATTCAAAGTTATCCTAAACAGTTGAACTAGGAATTCAGAGCATATTAATCTGTTTGTAACTGTGTTGTCTTTTTTTTACTCTTAGCAATAGTATATATGTTTTTGCCTTTTGAAGATTTCCTACAAGTTTGTACAACTATTTAACATATATTATGGTATTTTTGTGGCGTTATGGTTGACTAATTAATGTTCCTTTTCATGTATGCATTTTTTTTCTGCACAGTACTTTAAGCTGCATGTATTTGTATGAGAGGTCCTTCAGTACTAAAGAATCCCTTATTTCCTACCTATATACTGGCATGCTTATTTCAAGTGCATTCATGGCACTTGAAATATATTGTCCTACCAAATAGCACTTTCAAGCAGTCCTTTGATAGCAATGTGACACACACAGATATAGCAATGACAGTGATGATTTGATCTGCTGTAGGCCAGATGATGGTTTCTCTGCTTTTCTTTTTTATATACAATTCTGTTACATTGAATCATTTCACAGAAAAACAATGCTTTCTGGCTGATTAACGATGCTGTTATCAGTGGATTACTGAATAGCACATTCCTAAAACGTGATTCTGATTAGGGCTACACAATGTATTGAATCTCAGTCATCATAGCTATATCACTGTTTGCAGTATTACAAGTGCAAAACACTACTCTCAGGCAGAATTGATGGACACATTCTTAGTATAGGTCATTTATGTCTTGCATGCAGATAACAGATTTGGACATTTGCATGGGCTTTCATTCCCCTGCTCTTAGCAGAGTCAGTCTAACACTTGAACAATAGTCAACTAAAAGTTGCAGAAGTAAACTTTATAAATACTTGTGACTTAGACTTGGAAAACATTACTTGGGAACACCTTTAGCAGGGAGAGTAATTGATACACTGAGATGTCAGAAAACAATGAAGTATGAAGAGTAAATATCATCATTATTATCTTAATTAAGCAATATTAATACAGTTAAATCTTCTGTCCAACCTTAATTTCAGGATTAGCGTGCTTTTAGGAAGATGGAAGGAAGATGAAACAATTATGAGGTTCGGTGAGTCATGAGAAATTATTACAATAGCAATTTCTAAAACACTTCCATAAGTAAGCAGTCACTGACTGGAACTTTTCATCATGAGATCATTTTAGTGATTTTCTGCCTTTTTGTTCCGACTTTTTATCCCTAGCAGATGGAAGGGAGATATAAATGATAATGCTTCTTTCTCCTTTATCAACACTGCTTAAAATGCCATAAAACCTCCTTTATCTCAGCCTAATCTACTCTCTGAGGCAGACGAGCACTTGAAAGAGCTTCATTTCTTCAGCGCGCTGAGCAGATTGGAGCTGCATCCATCACAGAGCTGAGTGTGTGTTTCTGACAGTTTTTGTTCCCAGTCCTCCGAGCGAGCGAACATGTTATGAACCAGTAGCTTCTATGATTCCAGCGGGGCCCTTTGTGGGTCCCTGTGTGGTATGCTTTGCAAATACTCAATACACTCTCCAGCCTTTTGAATTAGGGGCCCCCACATAGAGAGAGAAAGTGACTGTCATAGCGAACAAAGGGATGGAGGAGAAAATTTGAAAGGGAGTAGAGAGACAGCCTTGACATTTAATCTGTACAAATATTCTCCCCAGCAGGCAATAACCACAGTCTTTTAATCTATTCTCTGAGCAATAACCACTGTCATTTCACCCAGCCACGGGGTGGTTTGGTCTAGCGACTGACCGGTCAATAAATCCATCTACTTTTGAAGTCCCCTGATATGAAACAAAACCCTACTCAGAAATCACAACTTTGAAGTTTAAGGAGAGACAAATGTGCCATAAATGATATTTCTGGTTGCGCTGATTTTGGAGAATCGGCAGCTAAGGCACAAATAAATATAACATAGAAGCACAGGTTCGAAACTCAAGCATGGATCAGTCAGTTTTTCCACCAAAACAAGGAGCTGGATGCCTTAATAGTCTCATTTAGAATTAGCTCAAATAAATTACCCATGACAAGTTCTGCAAAATTCACAAATCAGCTAACCCCCCCCCCCCCTCAAAAAAAACAATCACTCAAATCAGGCTTCAGCTCCGAGCTTTACACGGAAATTTGCAGATTGTGTACAACAGGACAGCAGTCAAGTTCAGGGTTACACTCCGTGCAAAACACGCTTATTACAGTTTCCAGCGTGCATTACGCGGGTAGCAAAAGGTGATCACATCCGACCAAAAACACCCTGTTCCAATGCGGTGTGTGGCTTACCGATTAAAGCATTTAGAAGGATTCCCAAAGAGCACGAAACAAGGCATTGGCGCCGTGTGGATGCCATTTAAACACAGAAAACACTCCGGCACTCGTGAAAATATACAGCGTTGAATGGCGGCGAAGCAGCGGGTTTAAAAAACAAAAACAAAATTAAAATGCAAGTCAAACATCCAGTCTCAGCTACGACATATTCCAATCAACCAATCTGCTGCTCAGCGGCTCACTGGGATCCAAGACGCTCTCGCCATTTTAAGCATCTATGAAGAGTCTGTCAGCATCCCACAGCCTGTTTCCTCCTCACACACTCTGCTGTATCCTACACGCTGCCTCTGTGCTGGCTGTGTGTGTGTTTTTTTTCTTCTTCTTTCTGCTCTCTCTCTTTCTCTCTTCCATTCTCTCTCCCTCTCTTTCTTTCTTTCTCTCTCTCTCTCTCCCTCTCTCTCTTTACCTCTCTCTCTCTCTCTGATACACACACACACACACACACACACACAATCTGTATCTGCTCTCGGAACAAAAGAGCCGACTGCTGAATGTTTCGCTCTCAACGCTTGAGAAATCTGCAGAAACAGCGTGATTTCTTAATCTCGGAGAGCCCACTGCGAATAAAGGGCCTGCGTTAATGCTGCGGGGTCGTATTTACAGAGGCAAACGGTGGAAATAATGAGGATGAGCATGTTTTAAAAAAAGAAAATTAAAGTGACATCACTGTCCGCACACACATCCTTGCTTCAGACAGCACAAAAGGTAAACCAACAAACTGTAACAGATTGTTTATTTATTGAATGAATGAATAAATAAATAAACAAATAAATAGCATTTATTTGTAACACCTGTTCAGCTTCGACCTAAAGTGTGCAGACGTAAAATAAAATGTATCAGACGCTTGCATATTGTATTTAAAGCTGACGGTTCAGCACATGTGAACCTGACATGATAAATAGACCGGGAGGACCTCTGGCACTCCGCTGTAACAAAGCAGCGGTCGTTCAGCTGCACTCTACTACCACCTACTGGAGAGATGACGCATCTCAGGTCTTAATTGAAAGGGCAATGGCTTCATGTTATGTAATACAATAAGCATCACACACTAACGTAGCCTACAGTGTTCACGTCATGCAGTCACATCCCGTCCATGTGCTGTCTATGGCGGCAACTCTATTGAATCTTTAATCGCCATGGTTTACGTCTGATATATTTACATCTATGTCTCGCCCAGGACTTTCTTTTGATTAAATGTTATCCAATGTTTTAGACAGCCTGCAGGATCAGTAGTAAAATAAAACTAATAAAAGAAAAACACACCTTAATCTGAAATGTTGTTAGAAATGTTGTTAGATTTTAAAAAATAGACATGAAGAAGTAAGATGTTTTCACGACCAAAAGTTCATGTGATGACATGATTTTGTTGTTAGATGTTTCTGCAATTTACTGAAACACAACTGAAACGTGTCATTAGTTTGAAAGGCATTTTCAGAAAATGCATCTGATTTAAGTAAAATAAATAAATAAACAAAACAAACAAACAAATATATATATATATATATATATATATATATATATATATATATATATATATATATATATATATATATATATATATATATATATATATATATATATATATATATATATATATATAAACTGTTATTTACTATAAATATATTTAATGTTCTGTAGGTCACTTTAATATGTTGGATATCAACTTTGTCCTAACTTATGTTCAACTTAAGTTAGGATAAAGTTTGGTGTTTGGTGTCGATCACTAAGTTTGTCACATGTTTTCACTTATCCAATATTTCAATGTTATGATCTTAAAGGCATTTTTTTTTTGGTTTTGACTTCTGAAAGCATTTTATCCCTTTTATAGTAAACAGATTATGTGTAAATTGTGCTTAGATTGCTTGTGTAGAACATTTTGATCCTCCTCTTTATTCATGGCAGCATCCTTGGGTAATTCTTTTAGGTAGGTTAACTTTCCTAAAACAAACCTGCAGAATTGGTCATTTAGATTGAAATTTCTTAGCCATATATCTACCCTACTGTTATTGCAACATTTTTTTCTTATTAGATTGAAAGAGTGATTTCAGACAGACTTTTTCCAAAGCTTTCCCTATGCTAACCAGACTAAAATGAAGTTGGCTGTCAGGGTGAAGATACGGTGAGAATGCCTTTTTATTATGAGGTAAGCTCTTTCAATTCTAAACTTATATTAAAAACCTATGGGATATGTACAGAAGCACTTTGTATGAGCTGTTGTGTAGATGAGAGAATTAAAAGCTTAACCACGAAAATTTTCCTAGCCAGTCCTTATGTCTTTGCTTTAATGGCATGGTCACCTTGACCTGTAAAATGTGACATTTTCCATGTTTTCTCTCCATCTTATTGAACTATAGACATTTATGTGATGACCCACCAGATAAAGCCCTCCAGAATGAACCATCTAACCCTATGTGAAATAATTAAGAAGGGACCCACCTCAATTACAAGACAGTGTTGCTTACACACAGATAATTAGTTTTACCAGTGATGCCTTAGGGTATCTACCGTTTCACTTTGCAGGGGTCTTTTATGCATAATGAGCCATTTACATGTGGTGTTCATCAATAATTTAAACAGATTTAAAGGGAAGGGCCTTTCATTTCTATTTTTGCCTTCTTTGCACCTTTAGTTGTCTTCCTATACTAATTGCAGTAAAAACTACAGAGTAACAGCAGGATGCCACATGCTTTTTGCAAACATATTATTATTCTGGAGGTTAGGGATTTGTGGCCTCCATTAAGGTATTTTTCTCTTATCAGCTATAAACAGCAGCTGGAATTTGCATATCAACACACAATGGACATCATAGTGTTTCTTTAAGCTGGTGACCGAGTCCATTAAGAAATGAACACAGATCAAAATGAACACAGTGGTTTTTAAGCAGTGATGTGTAAACCCTCTCTTCTGAACTTTTTGTGATGCTAGAGGACATTTAGAATGTGCTGAGAATGTAAATGGTTTGTTTTTCTGTTAGAACGATTGTTAACAGAGACAACCATTTAAAACATTGAATGACAAACGTAATTATTTTTTCATAATTTTACGGTTTAGATACCTATTCTGCCCATTCATCTAGAGCAGGAATCCTCAAATCCAGGCCTTGAGGGTCGTTGTCCTGCAGGTTTTACACGTGTCTCTGTTTCAACACACTTTAGTCAAATAACAATGAAATGCAGTTTTTTCAGTCGAGTCATTGAGAGCTGCCATCCTTCTAGATATATTCCTTCTTCAACGCTCCTGAATCAGATGAACTGAGTGTTATCAGGCCTCTGTGGAGTGGACTGCTGATGAGGGACTTCAGCCAGCTGATTCTGGTGTGATGGGAAAGATGTTTTCAAGGACTGTAACAATTCTGTTACAGTGGCAGAATTGTGCCACTGTATCCCTGTAAGTTATTGCAGAACCTCAAGTGTTAAAGGAAGATTCGGCCCAGAGCATTTAGAATTCATAAAATAAACATCAGATAAAATACTGTAGCAATAATTAGAATTGCAGCATAAAGCCAAACATGCTACAATTAAATGAATCAAAATGTCCCCAAAGCATCGGCGGACTGACAGGGGCCGCCGGGGGATTCCAGGTAGATTCCAGGTATTCCAGAGATGCGCAGCGGCTTTTCATGCAGGGCCGGCACAAGGTAATATGGGGCCTTAGACAGAACCCCTCACCCCCACTCACGAAACCCTTCTTAATAAGTACCTCAGCATCACTAACATGTTTAAATAGAGATAAGGTGAAGTCTGTGAGAAGGAGACCAGGTTTATTGGCCGAGTTTAAAATCAGTCACTGATTATTGGTTGTTTGCTGTGATGTATTTGTGAACAAACCTACACACAAAGATTACACCATATTGTAGCCATAGTAACACAACAATCAAACTATCAAGATAATTCTTTAAACTTTTACAAAGTAAACGTCCTAATTAAATCCTAAATGTACAAATTTTTTCTCAGCTGAATGCATTACATAAAATTTAATAACATTGTCATTCTCTATAAATGAATGCTACAGGTTTAGATCTATGGTCTGTGTTATAATTAGACCATTTCTAGGGCCCCTGAATGTCTGGATGGCCCCTGAATGTCTGGAGGCCCCTGAATGGCCCCTACCAGCAGCTACTGAGTTTTCTTTGCCTTGATATCCCAGTCTTACAATTCTAGATCTCAGAGGTGCTAACATCAAACAATTATATAGAGTTAACCCCTTTGAGCTTATTTGATCTATAAATCAGTCTGCAGCCAAGTTGTTCTAGAGGTTAAATAGATATTATTAGGGCTTAATTAGTAAAATGGCAGCAAATTTGCTTATCTCATAACTTCATAACCAGAGACCTTCTCTCCTATGGTCTGTTTAACAGCTACAGTCTCAGATCAACTCAGACCTCCAGGACTGTCAGCAGCAAAAACAGCAACATTATACCTGTTGGGGGAAATATACCACATTTGCTTTGCATTGTCCCCACATGATATAGTAGGATCCAATTAAATTCTTGATTAATATGGGTTATTGCTATGTTGTTGTACTGTGTTTTAAGATCTTGTTCAATGTGCCCTTTTTTAACTTTGTCCCTAGATGGCGGAATTGTGATGAAATCCTATGCCAATCTTCTCATGTTTCGATTTCAAGCGTCAAGGTAAGCGCCTCAACAAATTCAGAAAAAAACAAATCAATATTAAAACAAACAAACCTCTTTAAAAAATAAAAGTTGGCGCACCTTCTGACACACAAATGAACAATTTAAAATACGAAGAATCATAATAATAATAATAATAATTTAAAAAATTTGCCGACGGAAAAAGGGGCATCGCCACTCCCCTTTATGCGCGCCTGGTCTGTGCGCGCGCATGTGAGCCCAGCAGGGTACAGTTTCACTGACAGTCGGTCATTACGTGATTATGATCCACCGATCTCCCATCGATCTGATCAGACTCAACCCTTTCAGCGTCTGACCGATGCCTGTTCCTTGCACGGTGGATTCTCCATCGACGCGAGGGGAGACGGCGGCATCCTCACTGCCTTCCCCACTTTCCTGAAAAGGTGAAGCAGCCTTTATAACCTCACCGTTTGCCGCTATGAGACGACTAACGGGAAAGTCGAAGGAGGAAACTTTGATCGAGCTGCAGAGCGCCTCGGATTCTCAGATCACAGGTGATTACACGCATTTAAGCTCATTGCTATTAACAACATATTTGAGTTTGAGTTTTCATTCTTCTCAAAACGGGAATACTTGTGAGTAAGACTGGCATGCGTCCACCTCTTGAGGTGAAGCAGCACGCTGCAGCAGTGATCCTTAACCCACTGAGCTGGTAACCCCTTCCTGAAATAAGGCCACTATCGTGAATGTATCCCCGTGAGGATACCACATCCAGGTCAAAATGCAACCACAGTTCAACAAGTATATTTTCATTTAGCGGATCTTTTCGCAATGAGGGCGGTGGTCGTGTTAAAACATGTACATTTTAAATGTTTCCAACTCCTTTACACGTCAGACATTAGTTAGACAGTGATGGATGGAGGACAATAGCAGAGCTGTCCATTATTATTGTGTGTTGAAGATGTTTGGCAAAAACTGGTCACTGCATTACGCCATCAATAGTCACCAATGGGCCTGCTTGATCACAGGGCTTTTTTCTTAAGATGCAGAAAAGGGCAATAATTAGAAATGAGAAAAGTCAGTGGACAAATGTTTGTTTTCTTCTTATCTGTGTTCTGTGTAATTGCCTCCTCTGAGATAGTCTGGCTTCACTGACTCTGAGTTGAGCTACAGTTTGGTTTTACATAGCTGGTTCATTAGAAAACACTTTGTCATGGAGTGCTTGCATGGAATTATCTTTGTGTAATTACACGATTTCTGAGTATTACTCAAAGTAATAATAATAAAAAAAACACACAGACAAAAAGAAGCTACCACTAGTGTAAAATGCAGAGATTAAGCAGAAACTGATTACATGTAATCTGTGTCTTTGGTCAGAGAGAGATGAGGTGACTTATTTCTGTTTGTCATCAACAATGGGGAAGTCATTACGTTTGAAATAGTTAACGGTACATGCATCTGCAGTAAAGCGTGAATAGAAGTGTGAATAGAAGTGGTATTGAAGAAAAAAGAATTGTACTCAAAGGCCTGTTATTCTATAAAATTCTTTATAATGTAAAACCTGCAAATACAGATCTCTGACATTGCGGATTAGATTGATAAACAGCATCAAAAATTGAAACACTTAATATGCCAATGGTGATTTTTATCTTATGTTATAAAATCTCATGAGTCTCATTCATCCCAGGTGAGCTTAAAGTCTTCATAGGAAAAAGTCTTATACTTAATGCTGGTCGATTAAACTCCATCAAGAGAAAAGTAGTACTGAGATTTCTGATCTGAATAAAAGATTATTTTTAATTTGTAGCCATTACAATGCACCGTGTGGGTATGTTCTTATAATTTTACATACCCTGTCTACTTTTCTGATTTCTGATTTTCCAGACATTGTGAATAATAAGAATTTGTTCACTCAGTGTTAGTGACTGGGTGAAACCATTCAATATTAAACAGTTTTTTTTTTTCTATTTGTAAACAATAATGGCAACAGAAACAACCCAAATGTTTGCATAGCCTAGTTTTTACCATTGTGGATTGGCCTCTTTTTTGATTGTCTACAATTTTTGTAGAGGGTAAACTTTTACATTCTTCTAGGCAAAAACTCTTCAGTTCGTTTCAAGTTATATGAATACTGTTTTGCATAAAGTGCAGGACTTAGAGCTCCTCAGACTGGTGCAACAAGTGGCGCTTCATGTCGCTGGCATACTAACTGCTTCTCTCTGCATGGATACATGAACTACTGTATCCATGCAGTTCATGTTTTCCTGTATTTTTTCAGACACTAAGTTTTACCAGGATGTGCAAAATTTATGATCAGAACTGTATTCATGTTAAAAATGCAAAGATTTTTGCACAAACTGTAATTTTATTGAGTTCTTTACAGCTAACTTCAGCAAAGCGCAATCTTTACCACCATTTGGCCACGCTGTTTTTTTTATTAATAAAAATTCAAACCCTTAGTTCCTTTTGTGGTATTTTTTTTCCTATTCTGAGATAATTAAAAAAAATTATTTTATAGAAAATTAAATTACAGCTTAATGAACAGGAAATAAAATCTTCTGTTAAAAGCAAACAATTTGTCCACTAATTTATTTATTTCTTTGGTTCCTTGCCATACTGGACAATGATTACAGATCCAAAATAATCAGGTTAATGCCACCGTGCATTTGCTTCAAAATTTCTGTAATTATCTACGTAAATGAGCTCTGCATGAAAGATCATCATGGAAAAGGAAAAACAAACACTCCTGTAGAATCACTCAGAGTTCACCAGGCATAATGAACTCTACACCCAATATTTTGTGCTTTAATTTCCGACCACCTAATGGCGTAATTGCTAGTATAGACAGGCTTTTAATTATACTTGGGTGAGTTGTGAGTTAATAAACTATTCTTGGTCTGTGGAGGCTTTGCTCATGCTCTTATCAAGAACATGTCAAAGGGGAAACAGAGAGCAGAGGAAAGCCTGTGTCTTTGTTTGGTGTTTGAGGTGTGCTACCTTGTTCGCAGCTGTCCAAACAGTGATTAGGCAGCCTTTGCTACATACTTGTAACATATTGTGCTGACTAGTATGCACTTAATTAACATGGGCATTATTTTTTCTAGACCTTAAATAGGTGAATGCACTTTTTAACTTGATGTTGCCCAGATTTCCATTTCAATAAACCTAAAGAGTGTCAGTTTTATTACAGCAGCCAGGAAGCAAAATACATTAAGTAGCTCTTCTCTTACTGATAATTATAAAGATTTATTTATTTTAAGATTTGCATTCATTGGCAGCGATCTCAATTTGCTGTATATCACACAGCCAGTGAAGTCATCTTGTTGTCAGAGGTGAAGCAGAGCAAAAGGTGTTGCTATGGAAACAGGCTTTGTAATTGCGTTATCCGGTCAGAGAGATCCACGAAACAAGATGAGACAGCAAAAGATTTCCCTGAAAGGCTTAGATTCCAGACTTAAGTAGTAGAAAAATACAGTAATTCAAACATCAATTAAATGTTTTCCGGTTTCTAATTTTTTAAATACAGAAAATATTGTCTGCTTGAAAAGCATTTATATGTGTAAAGAATAGTTACTCAATACTTGTATATAGTTCTTTTTGCATAAGTTGCTGCTCATCTTATGCAGCTCACCTGCTTGTAGCTCCTCTGTGTTTTAGGGTCAGATGTATCATTCTCCTTTTGAGAATACTGCATGGATTCTCCAGGGGGTTTATGCCAGGCAAGTTTACTAAATTTAGTTCCTTGGACAGTAGTCCACACCTTGTGACTCTTCCATAAACTTTTGAATGGACTTTACATTATTTGTGCCCATTTGTCTATTTCACTTTTTCTTCCACTCAACTTTTTATGAACATGCTTAAATACAATCCTCTGTGAACAAATCAATGACCTTTTGTTGGTTAACGTGTCGTCTAAAAGATGTCAGTGACAGTCTGTTTTTCAACTGTCAAGTAAGCAAAGCCCCACATGATATTTTTTAGGGCACAGCATGATCATAACACAGTATTTGTGATAAAATATGTATGTTTTTAGTTATAATTTTCTAAGAACCTAAATTTTGGGTTTTTGTTACCAGTAAATTATAATAATTTAGATTAACATGACCACCTGAAATATTTCATCTTGCATAGTGAATCAGTGATTCAACATGCGAATGACATACGAGAGATTTACTGAGATTTACTTTTTAAATTGAATCACTGCATAAATTAACCTTTCAATAACATCCAGATTCATTTAGATGCAATTGTAGAATCCGATTAGATTATCTTAGTTCAACTGTAGATCAGAACTTATACGCACATGTCCCTTTCTACCTTTACTTATTTACTTTGCATTCATTTTCATAGAACAGGAATGAAATCAATCATGTGAAAGACCAGTAAATAATTATTGTTATTTAGATATCAATTACTTTGAAAGCAAAGTAAGCAAACACATTTTTAGTGCATAGCAGCTCTTTAAAAATGCTTCAGGATTCAGTTGCAGGTTAAAAGACACAAAGGTTGTTCTTATTTTTGCCTTTAATTTCAATCATGTTATTTAAGCGTTCTGTGTCAAAGCATGTTTTTATTCTAATCCTTTATCTTCAGAGTCTTCCCCCTTACCTGACTCATGTTTTGGATCTAGTATTATGTTTTATATAAGTTACACTGTGATATTTGAAGGTGACGTATAATCCTAACCAATCTTGACCTCCTATGCTTCAGAAAAAATCTTAAAGTTATTTTTTTCTTTGAGAGAACAATATCCTAATGATAAGAGAGGAAGCTAGTATTTATAGGTGGGCTAACAGGAAAACACAAACAGTAAGACTGTTTCTTTTCTTTTTTCTTGTTTTTTTTTTTTTGCTAATTTATCAAAGTTTTATCTGGTCCTAATGATCAGAGTCTGTTTTGTTTACTATTTCACTGTCAATAAATGTGAATTTACAATGTGAAGGTCCATTTCAAAACATATTTCAAACCTCAAAATACGGAGCGTTATTTATAAAAAGCTATTTCTTGGCTTGAGCAGTTTATCAAATTTTCCTTTAGAACTTTGCAAGCTGCAGGCTTAGCAGGAAATGTGGTGTGTGAGATAGAGATGATGTCTTGTCAGAGAAGACGTAGGGCTGGGTTTAATTTCAGGATGTTGTGGCTTCTCTCTGACACAGGGCACTGCATGTCTCCTACACTATCAGGACTTACTGTTTGCCATAAATGTTTATATATAAATGCTGCTGTTTGAATATAAACACTAATGACTTTGTGGTCATTTTGGTTTTCTAATTTGTGACAGTGTTCAGAGATTTCCACACTTGCACGAATCAGTTGTGAGATCATTTTATGTTTTGTTCCTTGTTCTTAAAAAATGCTGAACATAAAAATACATGAAAATAATTTGCTCATTAATATTTCATTTTCTGCACTTCATACTCTTTTGAGACGACTTGGCATTAATCAGACATTTGCTAAGAGTGAAGTTGCAAAATAGGACGTTTCTCCACTTGAGAAATGTCTCATGTTGTCGTAATCTGTTGCTGTGTTTAGTTACACCTCATATTTTTGGAGCGCAAAGAAACACAACTCTTGAAAGCCAGAAAAACAAATGATGTGTTGGTTTGAGTGAAATAATCTTGCAGGCACCTACACAGCCTGCCTGAGTCATAGTGAAAATCTGTTGTCTTGATACCCACTCAGGAGTACACAGCATGCTCTGCAGCAAATGAAAGTGTGTATTTGATAATCTTTTGAACTACTATAGTGCTTTTACTTGCCATGTAGTAGTTTGCCAAAGTGGAGCTGCACTACTTGTGAATGTTTGTCTTGTGCACCTTTAAACAGAAAGGCTACATTTTCCAGTTTAATTCTAGTCTCTAACCATTTTCTATCTGTTCTTTGAAGATGGCCCTGCTGTTCTGACTGCATTCAGGATAAACTTACACTCAGGTACGGGCAGATCTGAGGCTTCATGTCATGCCTTGCTGTCTGTTCTCTTGTCATCATATAATGTCGTTTCTCTTGTCAAACGCTGCTCTCACATCTTTGGACTCTCATCTTTGGTCGACCTTATTACTGTTCTCCGATGCACAAGTGCGTTGCCGTTTTCAGGTCATGGAGATACAAACGTCTGCATGTTTGTCTGTCTGCTTTTATTCAACTTTCATCATTCAGCTTCTGGTTGTGTCCCTCTTCTGGTTGCACAAACAACCAGAAGAGGGGATGTGTTCATGGCTATAGCACCGGTCCTGCAGTGGTACATGCAATAATTTTCTGCAGTTAGAAGATCGCAAGTGTGTCCTAATGAGGGTAACATGATTGAGTTGTCTTCCATTTTCTATATACGTTCAAATTCGGGTGGGGGGAGTCTGATGTCTAGCTCCACAGTGGAGAGTGTCACCTGGCGTTCAGAGCGCTGCAGGGATTGAAAAAAGATAACCACACCATGCATCCACAATCACAACCAAGGATAATGTAGAATTTTCAGTTAACTGGAAAAGCGTGTTCTTAGGATATTGGAGGAAGCTCAAGCACACAGCACAGACGCTTTATTTTTGTACACAGTCATAGGAAACACTTTTTATGTGTGAATCCCAAGGAGTGCTATCATTCTTCTCCTTTTAATAATGTTGTCTATTTTAAGAACAAGCTTTAAGATTATTCATCAGCCTTAAAGACCTGCAACATCCTAAGATTAGATGATTATCAAAGTGATTTTTAATCAATCAACGTTAACATTTCTAAACTGGCCAAGGTGATAATCAAGTACATGTATCCTAAATTGCACAATAATGCACCATAGGAGTACATGACTTGTTTAAATGCAGTTCTTGCTCCTGCATCTTGCTGTGCATTTATATACAGATGGGTGTTTCCAGTGCGAAACAGATGACAGTGAATGTGATATTTTCTTGTGTGTTTGGGTAAGTGGGTGGCTGACATATTTGTTGTTTTTTTTTCTTTTTCTTTTTTTTTTTTTTACATCTTTTTGTAACAAAAATAGTAAAGCGAGGAAGACAACCCACACAGAGAGATGCTGGCTGTCTTTCAGAATATTCATTTCAGTGACTCAGGAGGTGCTACACCGAGGAAGGACTGCAGTTCTGACATTATGCATGCTGAAATGCAAAATTAAACGACTGAGCACTGCATGGGTTCACAGATGCTGCAAAGCACTGAACTTTGTTCTGAGAGGGACGATGGAATTACTTGTGTGAACTACTGCCAACGCATTAAATGCAGCAAATCAGCTCATTCTTGTTGTAATTTATGCCTTGGCACAAGTGACTTCCTCCTCTGAAAATATCTTCCACTCAACTCTGTTCATTCAAAGTATTACTGATACTGATAATACTCTCCCAGGTACTTTGGTGATTAAAATGACTCATGTCACAAAATGCACCTAACTTTAAATAGAAGATCAATAGTATTTTTTCTATAACAGAATTCAAATGAACTGGAGGATGTTATCAGCAAGAGAGGAACAGGTGATAGATAGCAGAGGCAAAGGAGAGAATCTTCTAAATAATTAAATGAAAGAACATAAAACAGACAAGAGAAGTAACACAAACAAAGCTGAAAACAAACTACAAAATAGAAAAATCAGAAAGAGAAATCCATAGACTTTTCTTGACTTTAACGATTGAATGAAATAATGTAATTATTTGAGATCTGAGAGATCCTCTCAGATCTCTAAAGGCTTAGTGGCAAACTCGAACTGCACTAGATGAATGTCAATTTGTATATGTCAGTATTGACTTTTACAAGGGATATATTATACCACAGATCTTATTATCACCCTGACGTGGTTCAATTTACATATAAACCTGAAACATATTGATCTGAAAAGGCAGGGATCGTGCAAAGATGTTTGCTTCCATTTAAGAAAGATAGAGTTACAGTGTCCTTGTTTATCTTGATGATGTGGTTTTGCTCAATGGTTTGCTATTGCAGTTTTTAACATACAGTTGAGGTTTAATTAATATTGTTAATTGACTTTTTAAATTCATTTATTGTTTTTGTCCCTAACTTTAACATTTCAGGACACATTGGGAGCCTTGTTTCTGTGCACATCCTCTGACCACCACTTTCATGCAAGGCAGGTAAAGTGTCATGCCCAAGGACTAAACAAGCCAGACAGATAGACCAGGGGATTGAACCGGCAACCCACCAGTTACAGAACAATCTCCAACCACCAGAGCCTCTGTCACCCTACTACTTTGTGGTTGAGTTGCTCTCTTCCAATTCCTGCCAGGTTATTATAATATCTCTTAGCAAGGACATTAGCAAGTAGCAAGGACATTTTATTACTACTAATTGAACAGATGATGGTACCCTATCATTGTACTGAGCTGTAATTTATTGAGCTCCAATGAGTCTCCCATTCTTTCACAGATGTTTGTTGACAGAATATAAATCCCTCTGGGCCTAATTTAACACTCATATGGCCATGGAAGTGAATTCAGTGATTTGGAGGAATGATCCAATGCATTTTTCATTGGAGAAAAAAGGCACCTTCTTGCCATAGGACTTTGTCGTAAAATTCTTGAACTGGAGCTTTGTTTCAGATAAACTCTTTTAAAGTTCTGTTCATCATCATCATCGCCTCTCATGTGAAACTTTGTCTTTAATTCGGTTGCTTATATTCTCAACCAATTGGACCTGTTATTTCGTCTGTATAACGTGGCATGTTCTAGTCTTCATCCAATGCTTGGGTTTCTAGTGATGGTACAGTTATATAATGATGATATGGTAACTTTCTGCTTCCTACTTGAACAAAGGTTGGATGCACATGTTTCTGTTGATAAAATTTGGGTATTTAGAAAAAAGGAATATCTGAGTGTTTCTTTCACAAGTTCTCATAAAGGTAAACATGCAGTATGGACTGATTCTCTCAGCTATGTGCCAGTTTGTGCCTTGACTAGACAGTAAGCAGAGCAGCTGCCCATTTTAATACAGTGTTATTTCTGTTAATATATATTATTTAGAGAGCAAAATACCCCAATATATTACAGCAAAACATTAGATAAGTTAAAAGGTACTTTTAAATAGTATTTGTTATAATTTTGACAACTAATTTAATCTCACAGAAAGCTAAGTGTCACTCAGATGAAGGGACTATTGACAAATATTTTAGAGTCTGATGTTGCATGGATTCAAAGGGGATCTTCTGTAAATAGATAAATGGCTCATTAAGATGACCTAGTAAAAAGTGGGTTAGAAAATGAAGCTAAAATGAAGAGTTAAGTTTAAGACTTAACTTTTTCAAGAAAAGCATGAGAAGGATAACTAACTTTGAAAATATACTTGGTGTAGTTGTTTAAAGTTTCCAGTTATTTGTATGTCTGTAGATTTAACACACATTCTCCTGGCCTTTTGCTCCTGTTTGCTCAAGCTGGCCTCTGATAGCTGCCAGTGTGGTTGGAGTGAGGCCAAAATACTGAGACAAAAAAGGAACAAGGAAAATTGCTGCTTGGAAATAAGTAAAATTGAGGCAAAGAGCCAATCACTCTTCCTACGAGTTTCATGAAGTGATGTAGGCTTTTTGAATCTTCAGAGAGACTCTTAACTCATACCCATTCCTTTCTAGTGAGTCTCAAGGCCTTAAGTTGAACTTCCATGACCGTTTTTGTCTCATTGGCTCAGGCTACTGCTTGTCAGATGAAAGTTGGCAGCCTGTGCAGCTGTCTCGGAGCAGCAGGAGCCTTTAGACCTACGTGTTTTTCCAGACTTTGTTTCGTTCAAGGGGAGGTCAGTCTCGTGGTGCGGCAGCAGCAGCAACTTCAGCCTCCAGCTCCTCCCACTCTCCAGTGTCTTCATGCAGCCTCCCCCACAGGAAGCATTGCTTTTCCCACCATTCGGGAATAAAAGGAGAGCGGGCAGAGCAGTGCTTCATGAGCACATTTCCAGTGCCAGAGTCGGCCACGCAGGGAGAGGGAGGAATGCAGTGTGTCAGTGTACAAAATATGTGTGTGTGTGCTATGGTCTTTGTGCTACTCATTGCTCTTGACGCTGAGTGCTTGCTAAAATAGTAAAGTTCTGTTGAAAACAGATGAATTGTTATTGGGTTGTTGTTAAATTTCGGTTGTCTGAGCTGGATCAGGATTATTAGACTGGCTTTGTGTGAACATTATTCTTCTGCAGCGCATCCCATATCCTAAAAGAATATAATTCAAGCATACACTGGCTTAGTTTAATTACTATGGTTTTAGGCTGAGGGGAGAAGAATACCATTTTGGGAATCGTTGTTCTCTTTCATTGTGTGTAGCTGTAGGAAAACTGGATGCTTGTTTATAAAGTCAATTCTTGGATTTCATCATATTGCTTCCTGGGTAATTTTTTTAAACAATGCAAAGACTTCCCCACATAGTTTCCATTTGACCAAGTATTGTTCCAGCCGACAGGATGTTAATATCACATCTGATAATGAAACACAACAAGACGATATGCAAACAGCATCTGTGCAAACAAGTGAAATCTAAAATTAGCTTAAACTCCACAGCCATTAAACAATAGAAGAGACTCCTGCTAGCTGGTGGAGATCAATTACACAGTATCATCTACAAGCCCCCGAGCAAAGACGTTTAGAAAGTCTGAAAATAAACAAATCTTTTAGAGCAGTAACATGTTCTCACATTTATTCTTGTTGATAATCAAAGTTTCAATGGAAACATTTAGTCAGCTGTGATAAAACCCAAATTAAGAAGTTTTTTTTTTTTTTTTTAAATTGTGAGTATTACAAAACCCCCAACAATTGCTGTAAAACAGATGAAAATGAGGCCTATTTAATTTATACTATACTTTTTAAAGTTGATTAATGTCTCAGGAGTTTGAATTATTATCTATGACATCCTATTTCTTTATTGTGTAAATATATTGTGAAATAAAGCCCCATTTTTCTTGAACACTCTTCAAAATGAGAAATGGGACAAGAAAACAGGCCACTCAACTTAAGTAACTATGTGCTGATCTTTCCAAGTTAGGATATTGCGAGACATTTAGAATACACACCCTCTCGCTATGAATGTCATAATTTGTTAATATTTATCTAAGAAAAAAATCTAAGATCAAAGACTTACTTACTTACCTTATATGCATGTTTGGAGGCTGGTTTCTTGGGCTGTCAGGTTTCTGGGTCCTGGGTTTTGGGGGCACAGCTGCTCTGTGGGGGCCTACTTTGATGCTAGTTGCAGTTTTGTTTCAATAAAATCAATCATGCAAATAGGATACCATCTTCAGATATCCTTTTTGTAAATCTAGTCTGCCCTGGCATATGTAAGCACCCGTCTTATCTAGATGGTAAGCCTGAAATGCCAAGACATGACACATAAAGTGAAATAAAATCAAAAGTTTAATTTGAACAAATTAGGCTGACATGTATCAGAGTGACAAGTCTTTTCTTTCTAATTATAGATAAATGTTCACTTAAGTCAGTTAAAGATGTAGCCATTTTCAAAGACAAAAAATTAAAACACTGAACTTTACTGCAAACCTCCACATTAATTGAACGTACTTTGTCCAGATTAGTATTATTTGTTTGCTTTTGTTTTGCAGATGACAGCAGCGGTAATGGGGTCAATGCATTATGTGAAGGAGGCCCACTTCCTGGACATTCAGAAGTAAGTTCTGATCCATTTGAAGGCCCGGTTGGAGTGACAAGAAAGCCATTTTCAGTGAATTAGAAGTAGCTTGACAGTTCAGTTTGAATAAAGACAGCTTCTTCACACAGTAGCTCCACTGTTCTGTCGACACCTATAAACAATTTGTATCTAGGTAGCTTAAAGCTAATTAAAATATTTAATTAGCTTTAAGCAGGAAAATCTAATTTCCTGCTTAGAAATTAGTCCAGGATGGTCCAGGAAACTGGACCATTCTTTCTTTTTAACACAACAGCAACTTCCTGATTCTGTGCTGGTTACTTAACAACCTGAAAGCAATAATAACATGTGAAACTCTTTCCACTCTTATTATCTTTCTAACAAAATGCTAACAGTTTTATGCTATATCATACGTTTTGCCATTCAGTGAATTCACATCTTTTTCAGTGTTTGAAATTCCACTATTAGTCTATCTAAATTTAGACTTTAATGCTCTGCAAATGTAATATTTGAGAATGGATTTAAAATATTCCCTTCTCTTGTGTCATAAAGTAGTTGACAGTTCTGCATATCTGTGGAATTTCCTCTCTGCTGATGACTCTGTTTGACTTTTGACTGACGTTGAGTCACAGTTTTAATTGCTGAGTCACAAGACTTTGTGACTCTCAAAGAGCTCCTTTCATGACTACATTGGTGAGAGAGGAATAAACTTCAGCTGCTCAAATTGGAGATCCGTACTCGTTGCTTTGTTTTTCAAGGATATGTGAGGACATCCAACCGACTGAGGGAGCTTTCTTAATTAATAAAGCTAATAACTGTATGCCAGCTCAGACGTTAGAATTAAGTACTTATTGTTGGATATTTAGTGCTAATATTATAATAGTTACTAATAATAGCAGCACCCTGGTTATAAGGAAGTCCGTTAGTGGTTGTCAGGATGTGATAAACAAGCAGGGTGGAGTTCAGCTAACGGCTCCATAAGCTGCTTTTGGGCGTAAAGTACAAGAAATCTATTATTAACTTGTCACGGTCAACAGGATTCATTTCTTAAAAAGTGGTGCTAATTTTACAGTCCTTCACTCAAAATAATTTATTTGAAGTTTTTTTTTTTATAGAAATCAATCTACGAGTCTTTTACTTTTTTAATTAGCAGTGAACTCTGCACTACTGACTCTTCTATCAATAAGACATGTGTTCACTATGAACTGCTCAACTATAATAAAAGTGGTTTAGCGACTTTTAGTAATAGTGCTGTCTTATGAAATTCAAGTCATTCAAGTTCAAAGTAAAACTCATACAAAGTTAAAATCTTCCTCCTTTGCAAGTATTTTTTAGTTACTAAAAAGGAGTTTCAGTTTAAATCAGCAGAAAATACATTAGGCATTCAATCATCTGAAAGTTTAAAGTTTAAAATTTTACTATGTAAGTGGATTTAGCTGCATTAAATGTGTTTTTTGCTCCACCAAGTTATTTTTGTGTAATGACAGGCTAGAATTGGACAGCTTCCCGTTTGAGCTGGCACTTTGAGTTCAGTTCCAGCATGGAAACATAAAATAATATTACCTTCTATTGGTCTCTTACACATACTGTATTCAATAGGTTAAATCCTCTAGTGCAAACAGATTATTTTTTGTCAGATTATTCATGTCAGTATATTTTGTGTTCCATCATTGTTTCTCTTTCAGACAGAGAGGCTTCAACCAAACAGAGACACAGTGTTCTTCAGGGACGGCGTTCGCAGAATAGACTTTGTTTTGTCTTATGTAGATGATAAAGATGAGAGGAAGCAGGTAAGTTTGAAAATGTTGTTTCAATAACTTGACAACTCAGCAAATATTCAGTGCTGCCACTGACTAACCGCAACACAGCCAACATTATTACACAATCAAATGTCGGAGAAGTCTGGATGCTCAAAAGAGGAAGTAAGATTCTGGATTTTTTCTGAAGACATGTGATAGATATGATGAATTGTTGTTTTAAATTATATATATATATATATATATATATATATATATATATATATATATAACAACTATAATAGGCCAAGTATTATTCTTCTTTTAAGGGAGGAAACATATTACACCTAATCATAATAAAAGTCTGATTGTTTCATAGGCTTATTGTTGAAAGACAATAGCAGAAATTCAAAATTTTTTGTTTCTTTATTGAAGCCACAGTGCTGACAATATCTATACTAGTAAACTTGTATCTAATCCTAAACTTAGGCAAAAAATTATGATTCAGGAACAGTAACAACAAAAAGATCCACTGTGACGTAGACCATTTTGTCTGTGTTACTTATAGCTTGTTTCTGGTGCCCCCAAGTGGCCAAAATAGCTGAGGTGTGAAACAGAGAAAAAAGGTTAATGAAATGCACGATTACATAAGGCTGTATGAAGACTGGTTACAAGTTTAAGATTTTTTTTTTAGTTTGTTGTTACTACAATGTATTGAGGCATTTGCCACATTTTATTTCAAAGGAGACAAATCTTATCACCTTTAAGTAGTTCTTTCAAAATTTACGTTTGATCTTGGCTGCTTTTTCATTTAAATTTTCAGTTCAGACTTTGATTAATTAGAGGTAACTTTTATTTCTTTGAGAACAAGTAGAAACTCAAGAAATCTTTTAATAATGAGAAAGCTCCTAAACCAAACAGATTAATCAGTGGTCTGGACACAAATAACTGTTTCTCTTGAAATCCATTTTGCATGCACAACAGGTTTGGCAAACATCTGTAAATTTTCTGAATGTCTGTCACTCTGTCATGACCTCACTGCCCTGACTATACTACAGATTATACTACATTTACATTTTGACAAGCAAGTAGGCGTACTTGCAGTGGATGCTGATGTAAACCTTATTTTAATTTCTCTTATTTTGTGGAGAATGTTAGAAATTAGTGAGCTGTTGTGATAGTTCATCTATATGGATGAACTATCAAAGCGCCTGAATTGTTGTAAAACAGGCTGTGTAGTTGGTGACCGCACAATCAATCACATAATGTATGCGGATGATTTGGTAATCTTATGCCCATATAGTGCTGGCCTTCAACAATTACTAAGGGTCTGCTCCCAATATGGATGTGATTTTGATGTCAAATATAATGCTAAGAAAAGCAATGTCATGATTGTTAGAAGTAGAGCAGATAAGCATCTGATAACCCCTGACTTCTCTTTATCTGGCATTGTCCTCAATATATGCAATGAAATTAAATATCTGGGACATTACATAACTGATGACCTATCTGATGATCGTGACATTTGTAGGCAGTATTGCATGATGTATGCACAGGCTAATATTTTGATCAGAAAGTTTGGTATGTGTTCATCCTCTGTGAAGGTAGCTCTTTTTAAAGTTTTTTGTACTTCATTTTACACAGCCCATCTATGGCGAAGATATAAAAAAAGTAGCCTGCACAAACTTTATGTGGCATACAATGATGGCCTGAGGCTCCTACTCAAAGTGCCTAGATGGAGCAGTGCCAGCCACATGTTTGCACATAACGCTGTTCCCACATGTGCAGCTGCGCTCAGGAATCTCATGTATAAATGTATGTGTAGATTACCCGTGTCATACAATAATATAATAGCAATTTTAGTAAACCCTGTTTTTAGTACAGCGAGATTTTTCTCAAGATTGTGGAAACATTGGCGTCATCATTTATTTGTGGCTCAGTGACTGTCATGTTTCTTTTTGTTTTTTTTTTTTTTTTTTTTTTTTTTTTTTTCTTTTTGTTTTACTATGGACCTCTTTTGTGTCTGAAATAAAGATTGATTGATTGATTGATTGATTTACTTTCAGGAAAGGAGAAAAGAATTTGAGGCCAACCTTCTGAAAGAAGGTCTGGAGCTGGAGACAGAAGACAAATCGGTAAGGAGTCTCAACTGTTAAGTACCAGCGCCATCTAGTGTATATTTTTTGTGGTGCATAAAAATAAACTGAAACCATCTTAAAGGGATTATTCAGTGTCCGCCACATGTTGCTGGTGATGTGTTTCTCTTCTCTGTTGTTAAAATGATTTCTCTGTTAGGAGTCGAAAGACCACAAGACATACTTTTTAAAGATTCACGCGCCGTGGGAAGTGCTTGCCACTTACGCGGACGTCCTGAACATCAAAGTTCCCTTCAAAGAGAGTGGCATGCAGCCTGGTCAGGACGTCCATCTGGACTGGCTGTCCTGCCCTTTCCGCCTGCCTGACCACATCATGCACCCTCAGATAGACTACTTCACCTACCCCTTTGACAAGAATAAGGTGGACTTCTTCCTCATCAATGACAAAGAAACTTTCTTCCCTCCATCCACAAGAAACAGAATTGTAAGTATAAGAGATTCGTGTTGGTCTGATTTGATTGAGGTTTTACCCTGAATAATTTGTGAAGATGTTTTGTGTATTTAAAAACTGTATTAAAATTTCTAATCTTTCATAAAATATCTTCCTTGCCATGAGGTGTTTTATATCCTGGCTCGTGTTCCGTACTACAGAGAAGGTCATAAGGACAGAGAGAAGACAGGCGTCAAGCGATTACTCAACAACGGGACATATACAGCAGCCTTCCCCCTTCACGATGTAAGGCTGATTATTTCAAACAGAAGGATTGCGTAGATGCTGGGAATTTATTTGCTGAGTTTCTTTGCTCCATCTTTTTATCCAGTTTTATTCTTGCTGCCGCTTCTTTAGAACTGCTGAGATTTTTTAATTTTTTATTTATTTAAACAGATTTAATACTCCTGGATCTGAGTCTTTAGAATACATTTAAATACATTTAAAATTGAATACAATTAAAGTTGTGTCCATTTGTAAATTAAAATGATCAGAAATGTATAAGAAGAAGGTTATTTTAAAGATGTGCATACTTAGGCAACCAGGTTTTTGCACCATTTTTGCACACCCCTTCCCCACTCTGTGTAACGGTTGTTGAGCTAGGATACATGGCAACAAAACCAAGAAAACAAACCATTTCAATCAAGAAAACCTTGGGTTTATGAATGCAACAATTGAGTCCTTAGTTTAATGGAAGATGTTCATGACTGTGTTAACGTCCCTCTGGTTTTCAGTGTCGGTACTGGAAAAGGGCAAGAAATGCAGAATGTGAGAGCGAACGCTTCAACTTGTACAAGCATTGGGCGAAGTTTCTCTGCTTTTACAAAGAGCAGCCTCTGAACCTGATCAAGTAATCAATTTTCACACCAGATTTTACATATGCCCACTTGTTGTGTATTTATATATATTTTCATTTCTTTGTATGTTTGTTTCTTACAGGAAGTATTATGGAGAAAAGATCGGGATCTATTTTGCTTGGCTGGGCTTCTACACTGAGATGCTGTTCTTTGCAGCTGTCATGGGTGTTATATGTTTCACCTATGGAGCGCTCAGCTATGGCAACAACAAATCAAGGTTAATACTTCTTTGGCACAGAAAGCAGAATCAAGTTTATATTTGTTGGGCTGTTTTGCTTCAGCTAGTTATAGATACATTTGCCCACTTTTTACAGAAATGTCACCACTTATTCCCTTCCTTCAAATGGTTAAGTTTATACAATATAAATAAATACTATGACATTTTGCTCTAAAAAAAGGCAAATGCTTTTTCTTCTTGCGTTTAGTGAAGAAATCTGTGATGCAAAGATCGGCGGCAGCATATTGATGTGTCCTCTCTGCGACAAAAAATGTCCTTTCTGGAAGCTCAACTCCACCTGTTTCTCGTCCTGGGTAAATATTATTGACAGAAACAATAAAGTTTGCAGTACTGTGTTAAATACAAATGACATCAAAATGCAGTTGGGGAATTTTCAGTTGAATTTAAGCTGCCAACATGGTTTTATGTTGCAACATTGTCCTCATGAAATAATGTCTTATCAAATATATTCATTTAAAACGGGTTTAGACTGAGCACAGTCAATAACACCATCTTGATCGAATCACCAGCGACCTGCTGAGTAGACAGTATGTCTCAGTATTTGTGCCGAAAATCCTCTGCTTCTCTCTGGATCATTTTTTTTTCATTCTATCTCCCAGCAATCCCATCTGTTTGACAACGAGGGAACCGTATTCTTTGCCATATTTATGGGGATTTGGGGTGAGTGTCCATAGATCCAACAAACTCCCCCCCATTGTTTTACAGTTTGAACCTTTTCACACTAAAAGATTTAACCTTTTAACCAAACTGCTCTAGAAAAACCTGCCAGCACAATTATGTTATTCTCCAGGATTAGGGCAGCACCTCATGTCAATTAAAATCCAACACAAACAACATTCTGCAGCATGAAAAAACAACTTATTTCAGAAAAAAAATGATACAGACTACATTATAATGTATCAATAAATTGTTTTTAAAAAATATATTAAATTTTATGTATTTTTCTATAAACGTTTTCGGCAGTAACTCTGTTCCTGGAGTTTTGGAAGCGACGTCAGGCCCGACTCGAGTACGAATGGGATCTGGTGGATTTTGAGGAAGAGCAGCAGCAGCTTCAAATCCGCCCAGAGTTCGAGATCAAATGCACAAACAGGAGACAAAACAAGATCACACAAGTGGGTGATACCATCATTTCAACAACAAATAAAAACCTACGTTTTGCTGATATACATATAACAGTGTAAAAGCGATCAATATTTTTTAAAACCATATGTCTGAACAAAGCCTAAAAAGTTCTAAAACAAAATTTGGTACATATTAGGTTTTAATGTAAAAAATGATTGACGTAAAATTGGTTTTAGAAATTTATTAGAGACATAGATGTGATTTGGATCTACAGGACTCTGATTAGAAGTTTAGACAAAAACATCAAATTTAAAAATGTGCAAGGCTTGGGAAAAAAAGGTTGGTAATAATGGAAAAATGCCAAAAAGCAAAAACTCAAATCAGAGATAGCTTCACTAAACTCATTTAAGCAGTTTTTTCAGTTGTAATATTCCAATAATGACATCAATATACTCTATTTTTTTATTTGTGGGGTAAATTGAGAGGTGGTGGTACATGTAAGGTATGAGACAAATATTTCTGTTGGTGTAGCTATTATTTAGGACTATAATCTATAATCTAGCTATAATCTTATCGTTAGATTTCAAATAAAAAATAAATACAAATAAAAAAAACAACTTTCATAATTAAATCAGATATCTGCTAATTTTAGCTAGGAAGCCCTTAAACATTGTTTGGATGCATTTCCTCCTAATAGCACTCAACAAGTAGTAAATTAGAACTCATCTTTCAGGAAATGGAGCCATATCTTCCTGTCACAAGCAGGTGTGCACGTTTCTGCTTCTCTGGAGCCACCGTCATATTCTGGGTAACTGGAAAAAAAAATAAATAAAAATCCACATCTTTGTCTTTGTTGCCACATTCTGGTAGCTCTTCCACATGTGAATGTCTCTCTCTGCAGATTTCTATGATCGTAGCCTGTATCATTGGGGTGATAGCCTACAGGCTGGCTGTATATGCTGCCTTTGCAAGCATCATTAAAGATCCAATGAGAAAGATCCAGTTGGTGGGGAGATTCATCACTCCGCAGCTCGCGACATCCGTCACCGCTTCCTGCATTAATTTTGTCATCATCATGATCCTGAACTTCTTTTACGAAAAAGTGGCCATCTGGATCACTGATATGGGTAAAGAGATTAAACTGATTTAAGGCAGAGTCCAACATGCCAGACTTTTTTTTTTTTTTTTGCTGAAAGTGTTGTTTGCTTTGCTGCAGAAATCCCCAAAACTCACCTGGAATATGAGAACCGGCTGACAATAAAGATGTTTCTGTTCCAGTTTGTCAACTACTACTCGTCCTGCTTCTATGTGGCCTTTTTCAAAGGGAAGTTTGTGGGCTATCCCGGCAAGTACTCCTACATGTTTGGGAATTTAACCAAACTGAGGAACGAAGAGGTGATTTATCTCATTCATTGCGGATCATCTTTTCACATGCCCTTTCACGTCTGGTGGGGAACACGGAGGGTTTCATGTAGAATAAAGATTCTCTTTGTCCTAGTGTGATCCTGGTGGCTGTCTGATTGAGCTGACCACACAGCTGGTGATCGTCATGGCTGGGAAACAGGTGTGGGGGAACATTCAGGAGGCTCTGCTCCCGTGAGTCCATCAGTTTTTCACAAACAAAATAAATATTTTTAAAAATTACCAAACATGGGCGATTCGTTTTTGAAATTTTTGAATGAATGAAAAAAGATGTCTTTTTTAAAGAATTTTTTTTTTTTTTTTTTACACTAAACACAAGTCAGCATTTCTACAATCTACACTGAGAAAATCACTTTCGAAGGAAATAAACAAGTTGCATTTTCTTCTAGCATGGTCAACATATTCTGCTTCCAACATATTTAGAGGCTAAGAATAGGTTAAAATATACACAAATTTAGCTTTCCATGTATATAAGAATAAAATTGCCACCTGAGTTTGTAATACATTTTTTGATTTTGTCTTCGTGGCTTGTTGACAGGTTGATGCGCAACTGGTGGAGCAGCAGAAAGGGACGACACAACCCGGAGAACCATTCCAGCCGCTGGGAGCAGGACTACGTTCTGCTGAACTTTAGCCAGATTGGCCTGTTCTACGAGTACCTCGAGATGGGTGAGAGACAAATAGATAAAGACGAAATACAGCATATACAAGTGAAATAACTGCGTTTTCTAATTGTTTTACTGCACCATTTCTTTCTCTTCTCATGGCCTCTCTTCATGTCTTTCCAGTGATCCAATTTGGCTTCATCACATTGTTTGTGGCCTCCTTCCCTTTGGCCCCCCTCCTCGCCCTGATTAATAACATCCTTGAAATCAGAGTGGACGCCTGGAAGTTCACCACCCAGTTCAGGCGACCAGTGGCATCCAAGGCCCGAAACATCGGAGCGTGGCAGGAGATCCTCAATTCAGTGGCGATTTTATCTGTTGTCACCAATGTACGTTTATGTTTCTACATTTTCTTGAATTGCTTTTCACAATTTTAAGCACCATCTATTAAGAATATTTCCTGTTCACTTTTTTTCCCCAGGCTTTTATCATGGCCTTTACCTCAGACATGATCCCCCGTATGGTATACCTGTATGCCTACAGTAAAGATGCCAGCATGAGCGGCTATATCAACAACAGCCTGTCAGTGTACAACATTTCACAGATACATCCAGACAACATGCCTGAGGACAATTGGCATAACTCCACTACCACATGCAGGTACATTTTTAAGAGTGCCAAAACTGAGACTTTGTTTATTTAATCCCTCTTTGTGTGAATCCTGTGAATTCAGATATTTTTCTATATCACAGAGGTTTTCAGTGTTTCATTATGTGGAGAAGAGAACATAATGTTGAGGGATTTCTGGAAATCTTTGATTTTAAAATCTGTTTTCAGTTCACTTGGTGCTCTGTGATTTACTTATCATGTCATGAAGAGATGAATGGGGTTTTTTTGTTGCACAATTTAATCTCCAATACAAGCTATGGAAGAAATTGTGAGCGTTAGCCCAAACTACTGCAGGGGATAATTTTTACGTTCAGAGATTGTGTTAGTCTGGACAATGAATCATAGTGTGGTTCATGGATTTCATCTGTGCCACTGCTGCTCTCTACAAGGACTTTTTATTTCATTCATTTATAATTGGTAGTCAGAGAGCAGTACATTGCAAATGTATTTTTACCTACTAAACGTACTTTTTCACCTAACAACCACAAACTTCCAACATTTTACTGGCATTTTATTTGGAAGACCAGCATACAGACGCCCATTCTTGTGAAGTAGAAGGAAAATTATTCATGGTTTTCAGATTTCTTTATTAATAAAATCTGTGTTACTGCGGCATGTGTTTGTATTTAAATACTCTATTGCAACAAGTAGGCTTCAGTAGTCACAATTAGTAACGAAAGTTTTCTTGTATGTCATTTGAACATCATGCTGTAGGGATGTCGCTCAGCAGACATGAACTTAAGGTCACTGTCTTCCAAGAAGAAGACAGTGACCTTAAGGTTGTAGCCAGAGCTACAAAGATTTTAGGCTTTTATATTCTTTGTTGTAAAAAAAGTTTGAAATCATGTGTAAAAAGAATCTTTAAATGCTTGCAAGCATTCTTCTGGCTGATAGATTTTTAAATTTTTTTTAAAGGTTAACAATATTTCTGTGATGCCTTTGTGTTTTTTTGTAATTTGTAGATATCGAGACTACCGTTACCCTCCAGGCCATGAGAGGCAGTACACCCACACTATGCAGTTCTGGCACATCTTGGCAGCCAAAATGGCCTTCATTATTATCATGGAAGTAAGACAACACAGTTCTGTTCCAAACTTAAGCACTCAAAACCAATATATGGCCAATATGTAAATCTCTGCCACCTGTTTTTTTTTTTCTTTCTACAGCATGTGGTCTTTGTGGTGAAGTTCTTTGTCGCCTGGCTGATACCGGATGTCCCGTCAGATGTGAAGGCGCGAATTAAACGGGAACGTTACCTGATCCAGGAGTTCCTCCACAAGTACGAAGTGGATAGACTGAAGCTCCAGTTGAGCGCCAGCTTCATCACAGAACCTCGGTCGGAAACATCCCTGACACCGGACAAACATGAAGTGGTTTCTGAGTGTTCATAACCTGCCTGCAACACTTCAAATGCTCCAAGCCAAGAAATTATTTTGTCAGTTTTCTTGCAAGGGCTTCCATCTTCAAAGTTAAAAATTGTGCTTTTCTTTTTAACATAAATGGGCCTTAGCACCTTTTAGGTTGTGCTCGTATGTTGAGATCCACTAAGGGAGACATTCCAAAAAGAAAAAACCTGGAATTAGTTTTTATTATGATTACTGTATTTTCCGGACTTTGAGTTGCACCATATTCCATAGTTTGGCTGGTCCTGTGTCTTACAGTCAGGAGTGAATTATAAATGTTTTTTTCCCCTCTTCATGATGCATTTTTTTGACTGATGCATTAAATATTAAATCATACTGCTGGACATGACCCAAGGATTAAACATTCCCTTCTGCAGCCTGGGGAAAGATAATCATGGCCTGAAAAGAAGCCGGCTAGAGCTGTGTTCTAGATAGCATCTAGATAGAAATGTCTCTCTGTCGGTGTTACTTTTCAAAACTACTGGAACAACTATGGAGGCTTGTGAACAGTGTCTAGAAACATCCTGGCAACTACCAGCATGAAGACTCTCTGCTAGTTGCCAAAGAGATGAATAGAAATGATTTTCCAGCAGGGGCTTCTCGGTCTTACCACTTCAATGAAGCCAACCGCCTATCACCCCGGATTTACTGCATATGTCTGCTCTCCGCCCCGCTGTGCACTTCACTGGCTACGCTGACTCATTCCTGACCTCCTGATTTAAAGCGCGGGCATCAGTGTGTCAGAAACTGCCAGCAAACTTCCAAGCCAAAGTTGACCGTTTCTGTGAGCTTGTTGAAAAGCAACTCAACACATATGCACTTATTTGGACATATCATATGTACAAGGTCCCCCCTCATGTTTAACAATTTCTAAATAAATGCGACGTATACTTCAATGCGTCTTACATATGTTTTTATAGTCTTCATGTGCCATTGTTTTGAATAATGTGAGTTATATTCCAGAGCTACGTATAGTCCGGAAAATATGGTAAAAACGATTTTTTTTATGCCATAGAACATTTTGGAAGAAGTAAAAGAATCATAAGTAAAATAAAGCAAACCTTATATCTGCAGCTGCTTCCTTTCTCTAAGAAATCCTCTTAAACTTTCCAAGTTTGCGACATAATAACACCTACATGCTGTGATGAAGCTTAATGTGATCTTTGACATACAAATTAAAGTGCAGATACTTTTTAAAATGAGATTATAGTTTTCCAAATTTTATTTTTTGCAATGTAACATGAAGGACTTATTTAGACTTATTTTATTTATTAGACAAAGGTATGTTTTTGTTAAAGATAATGTGATTGGAATATTACATAGTGAAACTATGAATGTAGAAAACACAAATATTTGATTATTTAAGAGTTGAAACAAAGTAAAAAGTTGTTTTTTTTTACTCTGTTTCCTTTCAAACTAGTAGCTACATAATGTTCACCTGCTCTGATTTATACTTGCAATGTTTAAGTTGTACAATATTGGTTTGTTATGATGTTATGGAGTATTATGTTTAGAGAAAACTGCCTAAAAACATAGCTTTGAAAAACCAAGTACCTCCTATTCACAGCAGCGATTCTAACAATCAGAAGTAGATTTTATTCTCACAGTTCAGCAGCTGCAGACTTGTAATCATACCTTTCACATTTGTTATCAGTTTGATACAGGACCTCTTACACATAAACAAAACATTTTTGCAGATTTAATTTAGTTTTTAATGAATGAATTTTGATTCTTTAATTAGTTTCTCAGTGTGTGTAAAAATGTACATACAGTAAATTTCCCATTTTAACTGTATGTCTGTGGAAAGGAACAGTTACATGATTAACTTTAAAGAGTTTAATTTCTTATCTGTTATATATAAAATATTCAAATTTTGTGTAAGATAGCTCTTAATTCACCTTGTGTTTTCTGTGTAAATAGTTTCAAGTCACACTATCAAGCTTTTTCTGAAGTAAAAGTACAAAGACAAATAGTTTTGCAATTTATTTTATTGATTTGCTTTTGCCCTGCAGCCTGAACGGTTACTAAGTGAAATTCTTTTATCTTTCCCATCAGATTAGTTGGTGTTGTAATAGCCTTCATAGTTCTATTAATTGCCTTTAAGCAGTGTCTTTAAACTACATTTCTTAAAAAAAAACAAAACAGCCTCTTTTTACGTGTCAGGGACCAGCCAAGATTAAACTGCTGTGCGTATTGAACCAGCAGATTTTAATGCAGTTTACATTTCTCTAAGATGGGTTTATGTTCTTGTATGTATTCAGATTTTTTAAAAATATAAATCTTACTTGTGGGCCTTTAATTTTTTATCAGAAGATTATCCTTGGCATATTTAGAAATAAGCCTAGTTTTTTTTTTATCTCAGGATTAAATCCAGTCTAGTGTTTGTTATGCGGAACTAAAGTGTGTGGAGTTGATCATGCATGTTGCATGGTGATTTCCCCATCAAATGCCTTAAACATATACAGTACAGACCAAAAGTTTGGACACACCTTTTAATTCAATGAGTTTCCTTTATTTTCATGACTATTGACATTGTAGATTCACACTGAAGGCATCAAAACTATGAATAACACATGTGGAAATATGCACTAAACAAAAAAGTGTAAAACAACTGAAAATAGCCCTTATATTCTAGTTTCTTCAAAGTAGCAACCTTTTGCTGTGATTACTGCTTTGCACACACTCTGCATTTTCTTGATGAGCTTCAAGAGGTAGTCACCTGAAAGGGTTTTCACTTCATAGGTGTGCCCTGTCAGGTTAATAAGTGGGATTTATTGCCTTATAAATCGTCATGAAAATAAAGAAAACCCATTGAATTAGAAGGTGTGTCCAAACTTTTGGTCTGTACTGTAAGTTGTTTTTATATGTTTTTAATGATACTTTTCTTAAATGCATTCTGTCTCATGTTGTCTGTTGCAGTTGTTTCCTATTTACTAGGCTTTTCTTGCACTTCTCAGTGTAATGTGTTTCTGGTTTAGTTCGCTGTAACTTATTAAACAGAGATATAATCTCTTCAAGAGGTCATTATGTGTTTTCTGTGTGCTCATTTGCTGCAAACCAACAAAAGTTGGTTTGGATTTCAAAAAGCAAAAAATGTCGGATAGACTTTTAAACATAATTCCTTTTTTTCTATCAGTAGACAACACAAGAACCAGTTTATAAAATTGTTCAGAATCTCAGTTTATCTCAGTTTATCATAAATGACATTTTGCACCACTGGGTGCACGGAGGTTGAGGAAAATTGCATTTTCAGCAGAATTCTTTAGGCACAAACAACAAATCGAAACTATGAACCTCAAAACCCAGCATCAATTGGAATGTACAGTATGTTTGATTGGATTAATTGTTTTTCTAAAGTTCCTTGAGATGGCATGCAATGTACATTGACAGAGATTCTAAGTCAAAATGAATAGACTCATTAAAAAAAAGAAGACTTTTTTTGTTGTTGCTGCCGGTTACATTTATTTTAGATTGGTTTTTTTCAAGGTTTTATCACCTCTAGTGACCTTAATTTTAAAGTGGCCAGACAGGAAAGTAGGTTGTGAGAGAGGAGAAGAGATGCAGGATCATCAGGCCAGGACTCAAACCCATGACAGTCGTGCTAAGGACTAAGGTCTCTGTACACAGGTCACACACTCTACCTCTGTACCACCGCAGGACCTATTGGATCTAATTTTGTGTGATTGTTTCAGGTCTGGTTAATTTGTGGCGTGTAACTGTACAAAAATTTACCGTTATGATAAAATTATATCAAGTGCTCTGGATATTCTTTGAGCAAAAATATTTTTTTTATATAAATTGCAGTTGCTATTATTGGAAATGTTTTGATTTCCTCATGTTTTAAAATCGGACAAAAGCCCTCCATCTCTTTACAGTTAAAAGCCAATTTTCCATCAGATAATCTAGGTGCAGGAATTGACTGGAATATGTTATTTTGGGATCTGGGCATTTTTACTGAATTTAGAAATCATAATATATCCTACAGCTGTTCATTTTTGATTGATGAACATATTTCTAAAGGGTAATGGCAGACATTAAAGGCACACCTGTTGTCTTTGCACCACTGAAACACAGTGCCTTGATCAACAACAAATCACTTTATTTGTGACCATTCTATAACTGTACAAAATATCCCAACATATTTTGGAACTGGGGGAGGTGTTAACATAACTAACAACGTTTCCTTGTTGTCCTTTTCACTTCCAGGAGCAAGGAAACGTTTCTTTCTTGAATTAAAGTTTGTGTCCAGTTTCTCTGCAACAAATTTATAATTGAAACTGATAATGCTACAAAATGGTAAAGACTGACATCCGAGCTAGCTGTCACGCACAATGATTTGACAAAGATTTCAGATAGTCAGAGAAATTGTACTTTTAAAGAAAATCCTGATAATTTTTCCCAGAGGGGCTAAATAGAACAAACTACCGTCAGATTATTGACAGGAAACGCACCTATAAGAGTCATGATAGGTGAGAGAGAACAAAGTATTTCAATAGTAATCTGACAATAATTTTAAAAAATATGACAGTCAGAAAAACAGGTACTCAAAGCTTCTCCTTTCAGCCACCAGGTGGCAACCAATAACCACAAATGAGAAGAAAAGCGAGCTTTGATTTATTTGCTGTAATTACTAATTATCAGGATTTCTTTCCTAAAACTACATTTATTTATTTATTTTATTATTTATTTATGTATAACTGCACAACGTTTATATGCCAGTATTATTGTTATATTATGTTTTATTGGTAATTATAATGTTTGAATTTCCAAGGAGACAGGAGGATGAGGATGCTTCCAAAATGAAGTTCATTTTCCCTGCTGAAGATGTGATTGTCAGGGACAATGAGAACAGCAGAAATGCTTGAATTATTGATGGATTCCTGCGTTGGCGACAGGAGCTTGTTGAAGGGGAAAAAGGGGGGTAGGGTGGGTGATGGTGGTAGTTCAGTTCATCTGGTTACCATAGCACCGCCCTCGAGAGAGCTGCAGCTTTCATTTTTCGGGTTGCTGTCCTTGATTTTTTTTTTTCTTTAATAAAATTGGATATTGTCTGCATCCTCAGCTGCAGTCTGCATGTTAAATCAACAGAAACACAATATATAGACATGTTCTGTAGCTAAAGCACACACACACACACCCCCCCCCACACACACACACACACAAATATATATATATATATATATATATATATATATATATATATATATATGGCCACAAATGTGGTAAGCAGCTGGCCAGCGGTCAGGCGCGGAGCTGCTGTCGCTGACCTCGGTGCTGAACGCGACGTCAGATGAACCTGCTCTCATCACAGGAGACACCATCCAGCCTCCCTCCCTCTTTGATTTAATGCTTCTGTTCCAACGCCCCATTTTCTTATTTGGCTTTTTATATTTAGCAGTTTTCTCATGCGGTAGATGATCGCTCTGTTTAGTATTTTTTGTTGAACCCACACTGCTCTCTCCGTACGCTGCTGGCTCTCACTTTCGCTCGTCTTTGGCGGTGATGGCACTTTGTGCGGCTACTGTACTCCAGGCGGGAGGAGAGCTGCTGGTGGATGGAGGCGCGCACCTCGTTTGAATTCCTCTCTTTGTCAAAAGGTGTTTTCGTCACGAGGTTTTGTCACAATTGCGCTGAAAATTAAACTCGCCTGCTGGATCGTCGCCTCCCTGGGCTCAGACTCCCTCCACCTTCGTTTTGTCGCTTTCCTGCCGCTAGCCGCGGCAGTCGGCCATCCTGCGCTGTAACATGATGCCGAGACAGTAAAATTATTATTATTATTATTATTATTATTATTATTTTTAAAAAAGAACAGCCAACACACAAAAACTGGACATGGAGTCCATGAAGACAGGGGTCAAGGAATTTGCGGGGAAGACCCTGGGTCAGATACACAGGTAGGGGCAGGCTTTTAAACTTAAATATACGTTAAATTGCTGTATTTTTTTTTTCCCACAACGCTGCATCGCTGTGGATGCATGGCTCAACTTAATGTTTTTAAATGGCTTACAGAGATGGCTAGTCACGCCTCTGTCAGTGAGAATAAAATTATGTAATCCCATGTGCGTGCATGTGTGCGTGTGTGCGATGTTTACAGAGCTCGGATGCCTCTGGATGAAGCGGCCTTTACATGAAGCTTATTGGCAGATTGGTGAAACGGGGCGCGAGGATTTCTTGATGTTCGCTGACAATTTCCAAGTCATTACGATCCAGGATGTAACGAGGGCCTGCATCCACCGAGCATGTTGAAATCATCCATTCCAACGAGTTTTTAAAAATATCTTTAGGTTTTTTTTTTTTTTTTTTTAACAATCCAGGAATTGAACATTGTCATTCATGTCCGGACGAGTATGCTTTTCTTTAGACTTAAAGCTACATTTATACCAGTCCTTTTCCCTTCTGGATACATGTTCAGTTTTAGATATACATCCGCGCACTCTGCACGTGAAGTTAAATGAATCTGAATTAATTTAACTTCAGATTAAATTAGGCTCAGGTAATGTCACACTCTTCCCAAGGCCTCCCCAATTTTCGTTTCTTTTCGACTTTCTGGTTCCTTGTAGAGTAACTCTGGTCGCGCCATCCACAGAGGATTTTAAGAGGGTGTGTGCAGCTGTATTGTTCATCCTTTCGCAATCGGCATTTTGCGCGTATCAATTTGTAAATGAACGTGCTTTTGCTCAAAGGAGGCGTGGGGCGGGAGGAGGAGCGGAGTTTGAGGAAAGCCCACAGACGAGCGTCTGCAGGCTGCTGCTGCTGCTGCTGTGTCTCTGAATACTAATGAGCGTGAAAGTGTAAGGCTGCTGCAATGCGGTACAGTCAGGAACATTTTGATCCATTTTCAACTTGCAGGCCAAACTCTGTTATTCTGATTCTCTCCCCTTAGATTTCTTTTTATTATTGTTATTTTTGAGTGGATGCAGAGGGGGCAATTTTGACGTTGTACGTACTTGTGGTATTTCTTCTGTCTTTCACTCCTCAACTTGATAACATCTCATTTATTTTTCTCAATGGCACAGAAGAGAACAGCGTGTACTGTAAGACACTGTTGCTCCAGAGGCCTCATCGGGCATTTGAGTCATTGTATTTCACATTAAATTACCTGAAATCTTTAGGATATCGCACGTAAAGCATCAGCCTACTGTAAAAGAAAGCATGAGGAAAAACGATGGTCTTCTAAAAATAAATAAATAAATAAAATCAATTTCCTCTAAATTTAAGTTGATCTTGTGTTACATTATTTCAAACGCCATCACCGTCTCTTAATAAGGAATGTTTTTTTGTGAGTGAGTCGAGACTCAGCAGACGGTGTTTCCTTCACCTGACTGTCTGCAGGGTGATAGAAAGGAGGCAGAAAACCGGGGAGGTGATCGAGCTGACGGAGGATGGGCGGCCTCGGGAGGCCGCGGAGAAAAAGCCCCCGCTGTGTGACTGCACGTGTTTCGGTTTGCCGCGCCGCTACATCATCGCCATCATGAGCGGCTTAGGCTTCTGCATCTCCTTCGGCATCCGATGCAACCTGGGCGTGGCTATCGTGAGCATGGTCAATAACAGCACCGTTCACCAGAACGGCAAGATCATCATCAAGGAGGTGTGTGACGACGGCAGACGCACGCTTTTACGCACGATAAAAAAAAGAGAGAGAGAGAAAAAAATAAAATTCTGACTGAACATTCATGAGATGATATTATTTGTTTTTGGTCAGGAAAGATAAAGGAGAAAACAGGGCGCATTTCCCCCCAACAGGAGTCAAAAAGGCCTTTTACTGCAATACGAGTCAACAGGATAATCCACTCAATAATGCAAATAGCTTCTTATCACAATGAACTAAAGTGAAAATATGTCAACTTTAAAATGAATATAAAACGAAGGAGATCACATAACGCCATGTTTATTGATAAAAACAGATTTGGAAAAAATCCGTTTATGTTGAACATGAATTTATAACCTACCTGTTATAAAGGTAGGTTTAAATTATTAAACTGATTTTTTTTCTGAAACCTCACACCGGTGAATTACAAAACCATAAATGCTTAGTTTCAGATACATTTTTAATGTGTTTTACACTCAAGTACAACAATTATTCGATCGCTAAAAGATAAAACAGGTTCATTGTGTTTTACTTGTTTTAAGCCAGTATCTTATTTTCCATTTAGTGTTGTTATGCTTTTCTAATCGGGTCGTTGCTATTCAATTTTCCAGCCTGCAGAAATATTTCATGATGTGAAGGAAATCTGCAAAGTCATCTCTGCAACATGATAAAAAAAAATTTCCAGCTAATCCAATTTTCAATATTTTTTTTTCCTCACCAGAAAGCTAAGTTCAACTGGGACCCGGAGACAGTGGGAATGATCCATGGATCTTTTTTCTGGGGCTACATTGTGACGCAAATCCCGGGAGGATACATTTCCTCGAGGCTGGCAGCAAATAGGTTGGCGGCACCGATCATTTTTCATAAATAATGACAAATATTAGAAGAATAACAAAAATACAAACACTCTCCTTTGGTTAAAATGTAATTAAATATAGCACGATTGTATTTTTTTTTCACAAAATCATCTCTAGTCTCCTCGTTTGCATTTAATGAATTATATGCCGAATGATTAATATTAACCACAGACTAAATCAATGCAGATGAGGGGATATAAAACCCGTCCTGTGCAATAAATGCTGAATACAGGGCAGTAAAATAGAGAATAACTCCAAGAAGCAGCAGACAGTAGGGCAGCGGGCTGGCGGCCCTGCAGCTCCTGGTGTCAAGGCTCCGAGCCACCTGTTAATGAGCTCCCTGGGGAGACCCGGGTCTAATCTGTCGCTCTCTCGGGGTATGGATACCAGACCCGCACTACTTGCCAAAGGCTTTTATTCCCCCCGCCAATGTCTCGGCCATTGTAATTACGCATGACTTACTACACAGACACCCAGCAGTAGGCCCATTACCATGACAGTGCAAATTTTATAAATATATATAAAGAGGAAGTTGTAAAGAAAAGGTTGGCTTTTGAAAATAACATACAACATTAGTCTAATGGATGTTTGGGAAATGTACAACCAGTGTGTCAGTCCACAGGAAATTACCCAGATTTTCAGTACAAGCCTTTTGCTATTGATATTTTCCTGTAACCTGATTGGCGGGCCTGTAACTCCGCTTGATTGACGCGTGCGGTTTAATCTAATCATTTGGTCTCGTGCCCGACAGTGGCCTCCACCGGATTAGGGCTCGCCCCCCTCCACGTAAAGCTGAGTGCGGTGGGAGAACGTGCCAGAAATGACAAATATGGGGTTTCAGTGGCCTTGGCTGGGATATAAATAGCCTAACCTTCCGAAAGAAAATTGGTCGTTTTTAATGTACTTTTCTTGATTTTAGTCACAAAAAAGAGGGTAGAGAAACCATTTTGTCCGTTTCTTTTTGCAAGGTATCGCACAGTATCCTGGAAATCAATCCCCCCACCCCACCCTATTGCTATCAAACGACATTACTCTGTTTTTTTTTAACTGTGCAAAAGTGAGAGTGGTTACCAAGCGACTGTGAGAGCACCGCAGCTTTTTATGATTTATTTCTATGACGACGCTTAAAGAGGATCCGTGCAGCTAATCGTCACCAAATACGAAAATGATCTGCAAAAAATATTTTTTTTAACGTAAAGAAAAAAGTGTGATTACAGATGCTTTACTGTTTTGTAAAAAAAAAAAAAAAAAAAGTGTCATGAAAAGACCTCATTGCTAATTTATTTGATCAAATCCTTTCTCAGTTAAATAATTCAAGCTAAAAACCCAGCAAGAAGCATTACTCTAATAATCACAGTGCTAAAATGCCATTATTTTTAATGTTTTTATCTTTAATATTTACAGGGTATTTGGTGCAGCTATTGTCCTCACCTCCACTCTCAACATGTTCATCCCCTCTGCTGCTCGAGTCCACTACGGGTGTGTTATTTTTGTCAGAATATTACAAGGACTCGTTGAGGTGAGATCATCTAAATGCCTTCCACCTCCTCGTTTTGACTGGAAATAACGTAAAACATATTTAATTCTTTTAAAATGTAGCTTTGCTATGTTTCAATTCAATCCACCAGCAAAACAGTACAGGGACTGATTGTAGCAGGCTTTCTGGATATGTAGCCAGAGGAAATTTGAGATGAGCTTTATTGATCTGATCCACTACAGTTTGTTTTTGTAGGACATTCGAGCTCTGGGTTTTCTTACGTCATGCACTGTATCCTGGATACGCAGCATCAGCAGTGTGCCCCCCACCTGCACCTTAGCGATATATTAGAGGGAAAATTCAGATTTAAGTCGCATCACTCCTTTGACTTTATTTTGAAAAAAATAAGCAGATAAACTTGCCTGTTGTGAGCATTTCCAACAACTAAATGTAGAAAAGCCCTCCTGGTTTTACAGTTCTTTAAAAAAAAAAAAACAAATGTGAAAGGGAAATACGTTTTAATTCATTATTTAGTCCATTAAAGACTGACTGCTTTATACACTGTTCTGCTACAACAAGAAAGAACATGCAGACTGTAATTTCCACAATTTCTTCTAATTAGCAGCTGATAAACATTTGACATCCAGATTCCATCCACAAACTGAGCTCATCAGGTGCTCAGTTTGTTCATGGTTATAGCAGGGGTGAAAATGTTAATGTCTGTTAGTCATTGTGCTAAATAAGTGTTTGTTCAGCTTCATGTGTGGGCAGAGCTTTCCAGGATAGACTGCAAGGGTACCTCAGACTCAACTAAATGCAACATACTGCAAATATCATCTACTGTAATGTATACTTACAATACACAACTGTATGTAAACAAGTGGATATAAATAGCTTGTGATTTAAAATAAAGCTGGTGCCTTTGTATGAATGGACTAAGTTAATAGTGACCCTCATTGTGGTGTGTTCAGGGAGTGACTTATCCAGCCTGTCATGGCATCTGGAGCAAGTGGGCTCCACCATTAGAAAGGAGTCGCCTGGCTACCCTCTCATTTTGTGGTAAACAGATATTTTCCTTAATAAACACGCTCCTCAACTGTACATCTGTATTTGTTATAATATTCACATGTCTAATCGTAAATGTGTTGATGTTCTTGTTTGTTAGGCTCTTATGCTGGTGCTGTGATAGCGATGCCTCTGGCTGGAATCCTGGTCCAGTACACTGGATGGTCCTCAGTGTTTTATGTCTATGGCAAGTAAATGGATGAATGGACGTGTTCTGCTCATGTTTAGGTGGAAGTGTTTCTAAGCTCTAGACTCTGACAGCAAAAGAGTCCAGTGAAAGTCAAACGGATTTATCCAGGCAGACTGAGTATTGATTTCTCTCCCCCGTTGTTTTGGTTTGTCAATAAACAGCCCCCCGTCTTTCCCTCTAAACTGGATACAGTTAGCTCTCCTGTCTGGGTTTTTTTTTTTCCCTCTCTGGCATTTTGGTTGACACGTCCTTTAAAATGCTTATATTTGAGGTCAAGAATATCTGCAGTACTTAATCTGTGATTAACCAAAGATTTTAAATATGTTTCTCTTGCAGGATGCTTCGGCATTTTCTGGTACATGTTCTGGATCCTTGTGTCTTACGAGAGCCCTGCTGATCACCCTTCCATCACTGATGAAGAGCGTGTCTACATAGAGGAGAGCATTGGAGAGAGTGCCAAGCTGATGGGTCCATCAGAGGTAAGACGGCATCAACTAGGAATCAAAACTGCACATAAACATGACTTGCTGGTTTTATTTGTTTCTCAGCGGTCTGTTTCTATTTATAAATCAATCAATTTCTAATGATTTCTAGAAATTCAAGACCCCTTGGAAGAAGTTCTTCACCTCTATGCCTGTCTATGCAATCATTGTGGCAAACTTCTGCAGGAGCTGGACCTTCTACCTGCTGCTCATCAGTCAGCCTGCATACTTTGAGGAAGTGTTTGGCTTTGAGATAAGCAAGGTGGGCCATGTTGCATAAACATAAAGCATAAATAAATGACCAAGTGAATCATGCTTGAGCTAATGTAGATGGAGGACATGCTCTATGAGATGAACATATACACTGTGCAGCAACAACACCTGATTTCACAACATATATATCTATATCTTTGTGAACAACACAGATTTTTTTTACTACTCAAGAAATTGAAATTTAAGTAACAGGAGAAGTAAATAAGACAGACACAGGGTGTAATTGCATTATTAATAAGGAGAAATGCCACAAGTTTAACTTGGTGTACAAAGGGGCAATATTGCAATTTTCTTTTACAATATCCTTGACAGCCCACTCAACATTTTGTTTTTACATAAACAATCAAATGACTTTGATATTGATGACATATAATGAGAAATTTTCTGAATTTGCATACATGGGGGAAAAAAAAAAAATTCCAGATGCCTTTGGAGCGTCTTTCAAAGTTTTTATCTTTGGACACAGGCTACACTGTAAAAACAAACAAAAACAAAATAATAATAAAAAAACCTCTCTAATTAATGGTTAAATGTCGGCAGCTGTGGTTGTCAGAATTTTACCTACAAATATGGATTTAACCGTATTTATACAAGACATTTTTTTTACATTCTACATCGTACAGTTCAGTATTGATGTTATTTTCTCTCTTTCCTTGGTTATGTTTTATCTTAACATTTTTCTGAGAGGCCTGAAAAAAATGTCTCCAAACTCAAGCAGAAGGCTTATTGGAAGACACGTTTTAAAAAGAGAAATTATCCTTCTATAAATGATTAACAAAAGAACCTCCTGGGTTCTGTGTGAGTTCGTTGTTTTTCCCAAAACCTTAAATTTATATATTCAGACACTGTAGCCACAAAAAACGTGTGGAAAAAGCAGCTGATGTCTAACAAGACTTGGAACTAATTAAATCATTTTGCAAACTCGCGGTGTTAACACTCCCGCAAGCAGACACCAACAAAATGTTCATTAAATCTCAATGTAAACCTCATAATTAGATATTTCTTTGTTTAGTTTGTTTTTTCTGTTTGCAAAGGCAACAATAAAAGAGAAATAGTCATTTGCATTATTTTTTTAAAATTTAAATGCTTGAGTGCAGATTTAATCTGTATCTTAAAGTTGCTTTTGTTCTGTTTTTATAGGGAAAGTAGATGATTAAACATTTTCCTTATTCTCAGGTGGGCATACTCTCTGCCCTCCCTCACTTGGTGATGACCATCATTGTGCCCATCGGCGGTCAGCTGGCCGACTACCTGCGCAGCAGGAACATCTTGACAACGACCACTGTCAGGAAAATAATGAACTGTGGAGGTGAGAAAGCTGAACCGCGGATGAATGAGAAAGAAAAAAATCATTTCCACACTTCTCTTGCTCAGCCACAGGGTGTTACTTTCACAGTTGTTGTTTTTTTTGCCCTTTTTTTTCTGCTCTGCCGGATGGATTTTAGAGATGAGTTTGTTTGTGTTTTTGTAAAATCTATCTGTACAATACTTCAAGCTCTCAAGGTGACTCACTCTGTGAGTGTGGGTCACTGTGCATTGATTTCATATCTGTCAGCTATGTAATTGAGTGCAGAGCATGTATCATGCCTAATTCAATTGGCATCGTGATGACCAGCAAGCGCCCCCCGGGCTTTTTGTGTACTTTGTGTGCGCACGTGTGACCCGCTGTCTCTCTTCCTGCTAGGATTTGGCATGGAGGCCACATTGCTGCTGGTGGTGGGGTATTCCCACAGCAAAGGGGTGGCAATTTCCTTCCTTGTGCTGGCAGTGGGCTTCAGTGGATTTGCCATATCAGGTTTGTGATATGTTTCTAACTGTGTTACAAAAGACAGACAAATTATGACACAATGCTCAGTTTTGATCAAATCGCTTTATTGTATTTGTAGTGCTTACATATATTCTAGATATCACTTAAAAGTATCATTTTCTGTTGAATAAACTGAAATTTTTGTCTATATACATTAGACTGCAACTTGTAGTGGTATTCTTACCTTCCAGTCATTCAACAGATCTCAAAGCTCATGTTTTTGTTCAGTACAAAGGAAGCAAAGGATCCAGAGGTCTGTGTGCAAAATCAGTTTTGTTCCTCTTGCTCTCAAGCTTTCTGCCAGAGTCTTTAATAATTCAGTGCAAGCTGTCTCGGGGGATACGCCAGGCAGGCAGCGTGCAGCAGCTCAGGAGGACACTTACTCATTCAGCCAGTCAGAGTGGGGGAGGGAGGAGGACGTGTTGAGAGTCGTTGCCTATTTCTGCAACAAGATGGTCTGCATTTGTGCTGCTTTTATCTTCAGCTTTACTCAATGCATAGTAGATAAATATGACTAACTGAACTTGTTTCCTAAAAAAAAAAAATATAGATAAATGGGTCTGCAGTGTTTTAATTTCATGTTATATTTAATACCACCAGGCTTTAATGTGAACCATCTGGACATCGCTCCTCGTTATGCCAGTATCCTAATGGGCATCTCTAATGGTGTTGGTACCTTGTCTGGGATGGTGTGCCCTCTAATTGTTGGTGCTATGACAAAGAACAAGGTAAATCCCAATTCTCTGCCTGTGAACATAACAAACATCCGGCTTAAAAAAAATCCTGAAGGATTCTTGACATACCAGAATGAAATAATTACGTTCCTATGCTTATTATTGTTAATTGTTTAAACATAAAAAGGACTCACCACACAGCAATGTGGTGAGTCATAGCTTAGACGTTACATGAACTAAAACTTCACCTGCAGAAGGAGCTTAATCCAGCTAATGAACTGCAAGCCAGCTAACAAGCTACCAGCTTGTTCTACTGAAACCAGTTCCAAAGTGGAGTTTTGTTATCTTAAACGAGATGCAATTTAAAAATGGCGATGTTAACGATTTGCAGTAATTTACATAGAAATATATAATTTACTGATAAAACCATGTTGTCATGTGGTCTGTTACAAATACCATGAAACAAAACAAAACAGAATGTGAAGAGTAATTGATCAGGAAAACCATCTGATGAAAAAGTAATATGAAATAAAGACTTCCATAAACATTATTTATTAATTTTCCCTTTCCATGCAGTTCAGCCAAAACTATTCATACTTCTGACAGATTTAGCCTTACGTAATGTTTTTATTTTACAAACTGTTTTTCTTTTAAATTTTTTTAACTAGAAGTAATATTAACATTTGGTGAGGCCCAGAGTCTTGATTTGAATCTGATAGAGAATCTATGGGGTGAGCAAAAAATTGGGTTATAGCATGGAGGCATTCCAACTTCTGAAATATGGAGATTATCACCAAAACTGAATCTTCAAAAATCCATTGGCCTTTTTTTAATGAAAATAGTTTGAGTGTCGAAATGCCTTTCAAGATATTTCCATTGATCATTGACAAGGTCATAAGAAATTTTATAGACTTGTCATGAAACGTAAAAAGCAAACAAATAAATAAATAACTTTTTTTTTTTTTTAATTTTTATACTTCTCAACTGTTTCACTACATATCAGGAAATTCTTAGGTAATGAATAATCTTCCAGGGGTGTGAATATTTATTTATTCATTTTTAATTATTGTTGAGCATTAAGCTGAGATGTACAAATTCCCCCCCTTTGGGAATCAAAAAAGTATTATTATTATTATTATTATTATTATTATTATTATTATTATTGAAAACTGTGTCACTTGAATAAATGGTGATTAATGATTTTTTTAGTAATAACTTCTCTTTGCCAGCACATGGTCACAAGAGGAAATTTTGTTCTTTAAATAGGAACAGAATAAGTTATTACCAAAAATAGCAGAGAACTGTCTTATTCATTTTACTGAAGAAGGGAGTAAAATGTCTGTCTTATTCTGGTTGCTTCCTCAGTATTTTCATGTTAATAAATATGATATTTTTCTTTCTTTGCTTCAGACTCGAGAAGAGTGGCAGTACGTATTCCTGATAGCCTCCATGGTGCACTATGGAGGAGTTGTCTTCTATGGGATCTTTGCCTCTGGAGAAAAACAGCCATGGGCCGACCCGGAACTCACTAGTGAGGAAAAATGTGGCTTCATTGATGAAGATGAGCTGGCGGAGGAGACTGGTGACATCACCCAGAGTTACGGAGCTTTTGGGGGTGCAGCCAAAACGTACGGTGCGACCACACAGGTGAATGGAGGCTGGGCAACCGGCTGGGAGAAGACGGAGGAGTACGTTCAAGAGGAAGCACAGGAAGGAGGCTATGGATACAGGCAGGAAGAAGGGTATTCTTAGGCCAAACACAAAGTTTGCGATACATGAGTTGACTTTGTTTCCTGAGTTTCCTGAGTGTGCACCAGTTTTAGTCCTAAGAATATCAACAAATGAGAAACAAGAGAAGCTACAATCTATTGTCTTATTGTTTGCACAGAAAAACCCTAAAAAATTATCAATTTAGTGTAAAAATTACTAATATATATAAGTACATATATAAAAGAAGAATAATACAACATTTGATGACTAGAGGTGTAGCACATATCAATTTGGCAGTATGTAAATGTACTATTATGCATATTAATAATAGATATTTATTTGGAGTGCAATTGTGTGTAAACTTGTACATCTTCATCCCATCAGCTGAGGCTTTCTGACCACACTGAAGCCTGTAGGATTACATGAAAGCACACTGGTCAGCTAAACATTTAGTGAACAACATCCAAGAAGCCAGTCATCTCAGTGTAGAAATATGTTAATACATAGCACTGTAAACAGGAATTAAACTCTCTGTTGTTATAGATACTGTATCTCTTCTGAAACGCGTGTCCTTGCAGTGCACCAATATTATTTATTTTCCTATCACTGGCTTTTGGATGTGAATAACCTCTAGATTAGAGATTCAACAAGTAACAAATTGATTTTTGATGAATGTTTTGGTAAAACAAGAGGTTACTGAAATGTTTTTACTTGTCAATTTGATAACTGAGCACATCTGCAGTTTACTGTTTGATTTCTGCAAACCATTACATCATAATGTGCTTTATTCCAGTAATTATTCTGCCAAACCACATCGAGTTGAACTAATGCATTCTTAAAGGAGTTTTTTCAAATCAAACCTATGAGACAGAAATATTAAAGAGTAAATATATATGAGTTTGAGGATTAAATATGCACCACATGGGACCAAGATGTCAAAGGTCAAACTTGGCCTTAAAATGGGTTTGTGCAATGAAAAAGTAAAAAAAAAAAAAAGAGACCAAAATCAGTATGGAAATGGTGATATTACACGGCCAAAAACCTCAAAATATTTCTTAAAAATAAAACATAATATTTAATAAAGTAAATATGCATATAGTTGTTGAGTAGGTAGGTAACTTTAAATGCATATAGTTAGGGTTCATACTGATATATAGCAGGACCCCGGAGACTAAAACTTAATGGAACCATAATATTAAAGATTCATGACATTTCAGGGTAATTTCTTGTATTTTTTTTATTCAGTTTTTATATTTCAATAAATGAAGGTAAATAGGTTTCATTAGCTATTGGCAGAGAATCCTTTCTTTACAATATATGTAATTAAATAAGAGTAAAATATGGTTTAAATGTCATCCAATGTAATTTTGCACGTTATTCATCATACAGTTTGAGGTCAGTTGGCACAAATCTAAATATTCATATTTTTTCCCATCATTTTTCCCCTTTTTTCATCTTGTTGAAAGTAAACATGGATGAGTTAATATTTTAAGATTAATACAGAAGTTATGAACATTCCTACACAAGTATTTGGTATTTGTTTACATATACACTTAGGACATTTTACCAGAATAAAATATTTTTATTTATAGAATGAATATACAGTTGAAGTGGCAATCACCGCTGTGTAAAATTTAGTTCTTTTTTAAACTTCTGATTGTTCTTTTTTTTTTTCCCCATTATTGAATGGAAGTAAGAATGGAGATTTTATGCTTCACTGACAGTTGTAAAACTATTGCCTTTATGTTTGCAAATCTGGGGAGAAGTTTTCTATGGAGCCCTCCAGGTGGCAGGAGTCGGTATGAAAACATCCATCTAGTCTGTCTCCTAAGATATAACAGATGTGGAAAATATTTTTCTGCAGTTTGGGAAGTTATGGCTAAATTGTTTCTTCCACGCTCAATAACTTCTGAACAAGTTGTCAAACCAAGCACAAAGGCAGAGAAGTCATATTATGAGTTGGAAGACATTAAATAAAGTGAACTAGAAATTATACATGAGACCAAAATTATACAGCATGTGTGTTTCCATACATAAACCTCTGATTACAATTTAGAAGTCTTGAATATCCTTTGCCTTTTTTAAAAGCTGGAGTTTAGATTACTTTAATTTTCCAGTGTATGTCTACTCCTCCACTCTGCTGCAATCCACAACCTACAGATTACTAACTGAGAGAACGTTTCAAGAGCTTTTTCTTTGTCTCTGTCTGGGCGCCATATATTTCTCCCTGGAAAGAACAAACAACATGCATTACAATCACCTTTAATTTTCCTTCTACATTTTCACTGACAACGTCTGAATGGGGCCAACTTGATTTGTTTTTGTCACTTGTTTGTGAAGACCTCTTGTCAGCACAAAGTAGATGTGTGTGGATGTGTATTTATGCATGGAACAAAGTGAAATTTGTACATATTTGTATGTCCATTTGTCTCTGTTTCTTTTAAACTTGTCTTTGTCTCAGAAACTGTTACTGATGCTTCGATTTCTTTGCACAATTAACCAAAGGTACATTAAAAAAAAAGAAAACAACAAAATGAAGCTTTATTTCAGCTAAAAGTCTAATGTTTCAAGGTAGAACAGGCCCTCAATAATGAGGCTCTACCACAGTTAGCCAGTAGTGTGCAGGTGATACCAAACACCCCTCAGTGTACAAAGCAATAAATTCATAGTAACAGCTCTGATCAAATGTCACAGACAGTTATGATTTTGCATATTTTTTATGCATTTCTTTAGAAGTCGTGTTTTTAAATGTAGAAAACAAACACTTGTAAAGAAAATCTATGTGTATAAATATATAGTTGTAGAGTCCAACACAAACAGCTTTGATGAGAAAAAGTCAATGCGTTTGTGAACGGGCTGCTCACCAGATGAGAATGATAACAAAGAGCTCCACCTGAGAGGTGGGCGCTCTTCTTCTTGTTTCTGATTTTTTGCTTTGGTGTCGTCCACACTGAATGTGTTGCTGTGCTGCTGTTCTTCCTCTCTGTTTCACTCATTCTCTCTCTTTCTCTTTCACTCTCTTTCTCTCTCTGCTCACCTCCCCGATTTTCCTCTGCATTTAGTTTGATTAGTGTCTTTGATTCAGTAGACGGACTCTCCCTCCACCAAACCCCATGTGCATTCCTTTCCTTGTACAGCATTTCACTGTCACTATGTTCACTGACATTGCAGCTGAAGTCTAAACATGCAAGTTTTGACAAAAACGACAAATGTGCAACATGAAATAGTGAGAAGTTTCCTGTTTTTGTGCCTCAAAGTTACTGCGTGATTATATGCTTCTGTTGGTTTGTAAATTGAGAGGTTTGTAGATGTCAAAATGAAATAATATATTTCCTTTTTTGCTATAAAAAAGTAAACAAACCTGTGTTTGCTTGGAGTATCTGTGTCAACAAGTGCAGTAAGTGCAGCTGCTTTGTGGGTTACGTTTAAGTTTATATTATGGTCATGTTTAGACAACCCACTTATTTACACATTGGCAATTACAGAGTTACAATATGAATAACTTGGACTGCAAATCCCATATTCACTTTCCACTTTAATCTATTCTTTTCCTGAGGGAACTGTCTACCTCCTTAGCTACTAAATATTTCAGTGCCAAATGGAGTCAATGAAAAACCCAGTTAGCACCATTGCAAGAAGCTTCAATCCACAGAACAATTAGTCAAAGCTTATTACCTAGATGCAACATTAGCTGTTTTCTGTGTTTTTCATTCATGATGGCAATAAATGCCCTAAAACCAAAGGACATGCTTAATAAATTCATAAAGTGTGTTCCTATTGTATTTCTGCAGACAACTGCTTGACAACACCTAAAATATGATGAAACAATAATCAACCCTCCTATTGAGTAAAATGATGTGGAAATATCATTAGGTGAGGATCTCTGTCAGTCTGAGCAGATCCAGAGGCTACAGGAAGTGCACAGTTAATGGCTGCCCTCCTTCTCCGTCTGTGAAATCAATAGGGTCGGTCCCCAGTGTTCGGCTGGACCTATTGACCACTCCAAGTTCTTAATGGAGATGAGAGGAAGGGGGAGCACTTATTGAGCTATTTGGATGTGTTGTGATTTGTGATCTGGCAGCAAACTATGCCTACAAATCTCATACATGTTGTGGACAATCAGAAATATCACAGCAAAAGAGATCTTTAAACTGAGCATGCCTACAAATATGCAGTTTTAAATTATTTTTGATAGAAATAGAGTAATAAGTGCAGAAAGGAAATATTTCTCTTCCCAGTGTCACTCTCTAGCTTGCTTTGAAGGGATCCAAAGGTGTTTACAGACGAGAAAGATATACAGTCCCTCTAGTGCATTCTGCTCCAACGCTCCTTAATCAAACACCTGATTACCTTCTTGGCATGTCAGCAAGTTTTGTAACAGTCTGGTCACTAAACATTTATTTGATTCAGGTGTATTGGAGCAGAGATGCATCCAAAGGTTGCAGGACAGTGGCATTGAAGAACTGGGGATGTAACTCCCAGGTCTAGCGAGCTTTGAGTCCAATCCATGGTCTCCTTTTTTTATGTCCAAAAGACCTCTAAAGGAAGATTTCCAGATTGGATGCCCGATACCACTTTAACTGACTACTTATAATATGAAGGTGCAGTGGTTCTCTTCCCATCAACACACTAACTTAAAAGTAGAGACAAACACCATAAAGTACACATTTCAGCACCTTGGTGAAAAGGAGAGGTTAAGGTACTATTATTGTCCTAGAGACTTTCTTGATTTGGATCCTGGAAAAGATGTTTGTAAAAAAAAACAACAATAAAAAAAAACAAACTAGTTTGTTAGGTGAAGGCTGTGGTAAAATGTGGCTCAAGAACTCAGATACCAATAATGCACAACCACAGAAAACATGGTATCTTGTCCTGGGGGAGAAAAATCTAACCTTGGATGAATGGCCCAGGAAACAAGAATGACATTCTGGCTCTCTGTAGATATAAGATCTTTTGTTTCCTATTTATATGAAGCTGCATTAAGTAGCTTTAAATGTTTTACCATCGACATACAGTACATCTCTTCAAACATTGTATTTCTGCCACATTTGTCATCAACCGCCGGACACATTACATAAAGCTCAACCTTAGTAATCTGTTGCAGGATAAACTTGTTTTAATAAGGAGAAACAATGTGTCATTTTAGAGTGTTGAGCACCATTAACTGTAATTTATGTGTTTAGAAAGACAGAAATTACAAATGTAATTTGAATTCTTACATTCAGCGCTTAAGGAATATAATTCAGACCACAGGCATGAATCCTAACAACACTGATGCCAAACAACTCTGCAGGATCTTTCTAAAGCCTCAAGGTGACTCAGAGATCAGATTGATGCACAACATGTGAACCACGTAATATTAAAAACATGCTCCTTATGTCTGTTTTAAGCTATGTGTGTGTACTCATGTGTGTGCTTTATTGTGACACTTTTCCTGTCTCAGTTCACTGCATGAGTTAATTTGACAAGCTCAATAAACGTGTCACCACTCAGCCCTAAACTGTTTTCTCACAGTCAACCAGCCTTATCCGTCATGCTGTCCCATTACATTTGGGTGGAGGTGACCCATAAATGTTTGTGGCCATCAACTCACCAATAAGTTACATTAAAACACACAACAGAAATGTTTGGGGGGGAAAGAGACAATCTATTGCAACTGGATGTGATGAAACCGAGACTCTAAATTATGAAAAATATGGCATGTGGGTGTGTCTGTCCCAATCCGAGAGAATGAGTTAACATATGTTGAGCCATTTTAATGATTGTTCAAGAGAGGGTAGGGGCAGGTGCTGTTTTGGCCTCACGGGATTTGGAGAATGAGAAGGGAAGGAGGGGATTGAGGAAAGTGGAACCTGATGCCAAAATCACCCTTTAATGACAGGAGGCGGGGTCCACGACGTCATGCTCGACCTCCTGAGGTCCAGTGTATCTCATAAATAAAGCTCTGATTTGCACGGCGCCATTCCAGCAACTCTAAGCAGGTTGCAAGATGATGACAAACATTTCTCTTGATTACATGTCAAATTCGGATGAGAATATTTTGCTACTTTTCACAGCTCCTAAAACCCTCGGGCATTAATAATGCAATCTTTCTACTTCTCAATGAAAAGAGAGTTTTACTGTTTATGTTTAAGATCTCTAATGCAACTTATACTGCGTTGTATGGTCACACACACCCGCATGTGAGCTGTCCAAGGTGCTCAAAAAGGAATGACTGCGTAACACCATCCCAGGTGTGTTCCGAGAGTTACACAAAGACGTGGAGAATCCAGACAGAACTCAACATACCACCACAGGATTGAAACACTGAGAATATTCCTATCTAGAAAATGCACTTCTAGGCTCATTCAGGATAACAGTTGCCCTCGCTCTGGATCAGTGACAATTGGTTGAAAGAAAAGAGATAAGTTCCTCCTCCCGTATGAGACAGGAAACACAATAGGCTGCACATCCCAGCCTTCAGTGCCGTAGCCATACAGCTGGTATATATTTAGCTAGCCCCCAATATCAAACGCTCTCTCCCACCACCTCCTTCATCTGCTCTGCTCATGTGATTTCGACCATCATGTCAGGAAATGCGTCATCGGTTCGTCAAGGGGGGAGCCTCTGGGGCGAGGCACTCTAATATTAGGAATTCAAACACACTCCATCTTAAACCAAATAGTATGATGCAAGATCATGTGCAAATACCCGAGAAATATAAATGCAGCGCAAATAGTGTTTCTCTTGCATTGCTTTAGACAATTAGGGTCATTTGTTTTTCATGAACACCAACCTTCTTCTTTGCTTTCATAGACTTCTCTTGTTTTCGTTTTATTGTTACACATAACAAACAGAGAGAAAATGGCAAAGTTTCACCAATTCCACCACAAAAACCTAGAATAAATTGTTAAGTCAATAAAGCTCTTGTGTTATGACCCTAAGCAGGTTGTTCCTGAGGCAGAATTTAAAAAAAGTGTAAAACAGTATGCTGAAGATCATCCACTGTGACTAATTACCGAGGATGACATAACCAATTATTAGGTTGAGGTGAGAATAGGTTTTCTATGAAATTCATTTTGTTACTTACATATCTTTATTTGATATAAAAATGTGTGTGCTAATCTGAAACACTTAAGGATGATTAAAAGGAAAGCAAAATTAAAGTAAATCTGTAAATTAATTTTATGAACTGTGTATAACAATGTGTCTGTTGAAATGGCTTTATTTTTATTCACAATGTGCAGACAAGCAGTGTTATGTTTTGAGAAAAATAAAACAAAAAAACATGGATTAAAATCATTAAAGACACGAGGATGTGGGATTGTTTTCTTTTACTCGGTTATTGGAGCTAAAGTACCTAGACTAAGGTGTGTTTCTGTGCACATGTGTCCTTGTAGGTTTCATTCACCCTTTCCTCTTAGTGCTCTATCACCAGATGGGCGCTCACATTAGATGTGTATGTGTGCGATGGAGGGGTGGTGTGGGGGCGGAGGGGTATTTCCCAAAGCCCGAGCATCAGGCCTCCTTTTGTCCTCTTTCCTGTCACCGATGGCTTCACAGTGGGGTGACGAGCGCACTCCAAATCTCATTAAAAAGTGAGAGACGGGGTGGGAGGAGGTGGGGTGTCAGGGCTGTTAATGTCTATTTTTTTTTCTCTTAAGATAAAACCAGGGGGAAAAGCATAATCTGAAACAGATTTTACATGACAGAGTGGTGATGATAAAAGAAAAAAAATTAAATAAATTAACAAACCACTCTCCTTCCTGAGATGATTTATTGATCTGAATTAATGTCATTGCTTTGTGTCCGCCTGATTTCATTAGACACAGAGGTGAGACACATCTGATAGAGTGGTCTCCAAGCAGAGGGATAATATGAGAAACAGACTATCACAGTGCAACCCTTTTGTTGTACATTTAGAGTGGGCTGTTTGCTCACAGCCTTATCAGTATGAAAGCTGACCATGATAAACCTGTTTTCCACCACTGTCACTTGTGTTAAACAGCAACTACCCCGATAAAAACATTCAATAAACAATCTCAATTCTCAGATCAAGTCTCTTATTATCTCCATGTTAAACTATTAGCTGTAATTGCCACTATGAATAGCCTCCTTTGTGCAACCTGCAATTTACCCATTTACCCATCAGGGCTCAAAATTGCTTTAAAATTGCAGCCGATTATCTTCATCTTCAGCAGAAACCATGAACTTGCTTGAGAATTTAAGGAGAAAAAAAAATCTTGCATTCATACAACCACTTGTTTCCTTATTTACTCTCTTCTAGCAGTCAGTTCCAGCAAGAACTTGACAACGCTCATTTACACCATTCCTAGAGCTTCACGTTTTCTGTTGTTAAAGTGATAAAATGTTAGGTGCCTTTAAGAGTTGAGACGGTGAGGGTAGACACTGTGGGACCAGGGTGAGGGAGGAATAAAAGGGCGAGGCAACAAACAGAGTAAAACACAATGGAGGCACTACTTTTGATATTTGCCTGCAGTCACAGGGGAAAATGTAAAGATTTCCAGTGGAAATAAAAAAATTGCTTGAGTTTTTTTTTTAATAAAAAATTATAAAAAAATACATGTAGTAATAATTTGCTTAGCCAAAAAAATATCTAAAAGGGATTTTTAAATTCAAGACGGGAACATGTTGGAGAAACCCTCAATGGAGAACCTGCAGCAACATTTAAGACTCATTCTAAACATCTTGCCTGTATATCTAGAAATATCTACTTCCTGAAGATCTTTCACAGACAAAAATATCAATCAGAGGTCAAGATAACACATTTGGGACATCAGAATGAAGGGAAGCTTGCAACAGGAGTCACGTGACAAGGATAAGATAAAGTCATGAGCTTTCTTTCATCATATCTTCTTTCTTTATTATCTGATGGCTCTTTCCCCCTCCTTCCCTCACACTCCTCCTACTCTGTCACTGCTGCATGGTGACTCAGACTCTGCAGAGATGCTACATCTGAATGATGCGCTGCATGAGTCACCCACTGGTCAGATACTGTCTGCCTCATATGGACTTTTGACAATCATGCAAACACACAAACACTGCACAGGCACAAATTTGTGATTATAACCTATTATCCATTTTCCACACACTCTAGCAGATTTGCTGCTGCAGACAAGGAGAAGTCATGACCACAGAACAAAATACTTGTTTTTGGTCTCTCCTCCACAGCTCCATGCTACATAAACATGCTGTTTTTAATGGTCTTCTCTTCACGTGGCTCTGACCACCGCTGAACTACTACAAGTGCACAATCACTGCAATCTGACAGTCCTCTGCCACTCACAGGAGGAAGATCTTTACTCATCCTCTTACTGTTTCTGTCAGTCTGTCTCCCTTCTCCTCAATCAGACTGTTTCTAGACATGGTACTGAAATGTTTTAAACCATTTATGCACATAACAAACACACAAACACCTAAACAAACACAGACATAAATGCAATAAAGTTATTTACAATTGAGGTTTCACCAAATCAGTCAAGCCTGACAACTCTCAGCCAACATGAAACGAAAACAAGAAATGAGCGTGTTTTTAAAGTTCATGGCAAGAAAATACCTATTTTATGATACTTAATGCGTTCATTCAGATACTTAAGTAATTCATCCAATTCATTGCACAACATTTCAGCGTTTGAAATCCATGATGACATTTTGAGTTAATCGATGCTCCCTGCTGTTATGACCAAAGGTTCTGATCCATTTTATGGACGATAGCAGCACATCAGTTACTAACATAACATTTTCAGAAATATTGAAAACCACTGAACATTGCCTGCTCACTGCAATTGTTATTTCCTAAAATCCAACACTTTGTGTCTCATTCCCAAGACTCTTCAGATTCCAATAAGATGCTACGACATAAAGAAATCTTCTACCAGAGACTCTGATCCAGGTACAAAGCACCAGAACCAGCGACCAGCTTTCCCGTCAAGTCAATTGAAACTGATTCCCTCACAGGACTCACAAAAATGTTTTCATTGAAGACTTGGTTGTGTTTCTTTAATATTTGTGGTAAATGGTTTTTCCTTGTTTTTAGTCTGCTGTGTTTTTTTCCACAAAAAAATGCATTTCATTTCTAATTTTCCAGAAAATAAATTGTTAAATAATTGAAACTTCGCTAAACCATGACAAAAGAGAAGTGATGAAAGAAATTCTTCTATTTTAAAAGTCTGTTTTTTATCAAAACGTAAAAAAATACTAAATACCTCAACATTTCTTTATTATTTCATTTATTTGTTGCGACCGAAGCTTTCTTGATGGTGAAGATTCTGCACTGTACATAGATTACAAATCGAGACATATCTGTGTCTTTTACATCTGTATGTCCTTGAACCTTTCAGATTTTTTCCTGTCTTTTGTCCAACATTTCAGTTCAGAGATTAGTTTCTATGGAGACAGGGATGTAAGCGTAAAAAGGAAAAGAGAAAAAAGAGAAATGTGGTTGTCAGGAGACAGTCTACGGCCATGAGGTTGATGCTGAATTCAGGAAGGGTGCAGGGTGCTTTATTCAGTTTAAATTTTTCTTTATAGGTTTTACAGCCTCAAAGTGGTGGGGAATTACATACATCAGCCTATTTACCCTACAAATATTAGCAACTTAAAGGAAAAACATTAAGATATCAATTTCTCAAACTCTCCAGATCAGCCTTTGCCCATCACTGCACACGAGGGTGAGTGACAGTTTGATTTCTCTGGTGTTGACAGGGGTTAAGAAACTCGCTGCTGATAATACAGACCTTTCAGGCACTCCATCACTTGATAATTACATTACTCTGGTACTCCATTGCTTCCTCTCGCTCCTGCTAATCTTTTTAGCGTCCAAGTGATTGGGATCGCAGTGACAGAGAGAAATGACAGCGAGTCACCTGCTGTGGAGCTGAGTCCTCTCAGCCCCCTTCATGCCTTACTAAAGGTTTGGAAATCTATTCAGCTTTTGTCAGGTAACCATGGAGGTGCCTGGGAATGACTCTGAAAGTACCTTTTGCTTCAGATTTTAGATGTTTTTTTTAGGTGTAGTGTGCAATGGATTCCAGCTGTTAATTATTGTAATTTATTAATTATTTTAATCTCTATCTAATCAAAATCAAACTGACTGTACCCCTCTCTATGATTTTACTCATTTAAAGATGTCTCCCCATTTCCTTTCTTGTAAAATAAGGATTTAAGAGTGAGTTGCTATGCTGCCCTCTAGTGCCCTCTATTGGACACACCACAAAAGTCACTGTAAATGTTGGTTAATTCAGTTTTTGATTAACAAAAAACATTTTGTTAAAAAATGTTGTTTTTTTTAACCAAAAACATTATGACTTTGTTAAGTCATAATGTGACTTAACAAAGATAAGTCATATTATCTTTGTATTTTTGCTTTGCTAGACTAAAATGTAAAGTAATTACCAGACTGGGTCAGCATAAGAGGCTTGGCTTGACAGGTAGCTTAATTAAAAAAGGTTTGCCCCGAAGCTCCTGGCACAGCAGTCTGAGTTGAGGAAACCAGAATTCATTTGTCATTACCGGGGCTGACAGACATATTGTTTAATAGCCATTTATATGAGCACCTCTGCGACACTCAGACCTCGACAGGCTGTGGCTGTGACAGATTTTATACGATAGCAGGATCATAACAAAGAAGATTAAAATCAAATAAAATTATACGTAGAGTAGGGTATTTCTTATACAATGAAAGATATTTTTGCACATTTTAGCACATTTCTTTACCGCTGTTTTCAGTGAAATCTGCTTGTTTCTTTCTGTGATTTTTACCTCAAACATCAAAATAAACTTCAGGTGAGTCTAAAGACAAAAAGTGGTTAAACATTTATCAGAGACGGACATCACATATTTTTAAAGGAAGCTTAGCTCTAGAGTTTGGCTTTTAGCTAGCTTTTAGCATTCACTTATATGACTAGTTTCAATTTATGGTAATTGCATGGAATTGCATTACACGTTGAATTTGATATTAAACCATTTTAATTGATGTATTTATGTTAATTTTTGGTGAATAATTAAAATTTTACACCAGTTGCTCAGTTGAATTTTTTCTCCTTTTTTTGGTTTCCTTCTTTGTTTCTTCTTTTCTTTCTTTCGATTGTATTTATGATTGTTTTAATAATTTATTCTTTCATTTTCTGCCATCTTAGTTTTAACACTGAATATTTTAGAATATATGTTTTCTAGAATTTACCTGAATTTCTCCTCATTATCACAAGACAATTTCATTCCTTGAATACTTCTAACAGCTATGGTAACTGCACACTTTTATTTTATTGCCTATTTTTAGCCTTGCTTAACTTATTACTTCTTCTTTCTTTTTGTATTTGTTCTATCTAAAAAGAAAACTGGTTGCCCTAAAATGTGCTCTAAAAATGTATTTATTTGGTTATTTATTGATTCATTTATTTATCAGAAAATTACACGCTCTGTGTTTAGCGTTCACATTCAAACTTGGTGAAAAATGAGCTTGATGGCATGTTGCATGTATTTGGAAATCAGAACAGCAAACAGACACAAAAACATGCAAACAGAAGGACACAGACACACACACAAAAAACCCCATAAAACTGGTCACTTTTATTGAAACACATCACTCTACATCAAAATAAGATCTGCGTCCATCTGACAGGATGATAAAACACTTGTGAGTCTCTAATAAGCATGTCCCCATCTGATGGGCCGCAGGTCCTCTAGACCCTGGGGACCAATTTGAGTGGTACACAGCACATGGTGCTCTGCTGAATGATCAACCGTAACCCACCACACCCCATCCCACCGCCACCGCACCAGTGGAAGAGAGGGGGGGAGACAAGATGAAGGCGGATTTAGGGTTTTGTTGCCTTGGTAACCGAAGATGCCATCTGTCATGCATGTGCTGATCCACATCACGTAGCTGAGACATTGTTTTAATTCACCCATATTCTCAGGGCCAGACAGACCTTCTGGTAAAACACATTCACTTGCAGTCATTTCCTGACAACCATGAGGATGTAGAATATTACAACCCTTTCACTTAAGGCAGGGAAAGCCCCACAAAATGTGTTTCAGGCTCGATTTTACAATCGTGGCTGTGTTCCAGGTGCTGAGGGATCATTTATTAACTCTGTGGGTGCATCTGAGTCATTGTTAAAATTACTTTAACAAGCCTTTAAAACATAATCAGTATGGCTACCATACCAAACCTGTTTCAAAGGCAGAGCAAGCCTTTGAAACCAGAAACAGGATGTGATTCATGCTGGATATGTTTACTCTCTGCTAATTTCTGTAAACAACAGGAGATGAGAGAGAGATGGTAGTTTGATGTAAACAAGGAAATGATTCAATGAATTTTAATCTTCGATATTAAGCATTAATCTGAGAGTAATGCACTGGTACTTTTATTAATATTCACACAAGTGTTGCACAAAGGAATACTAAATATGGAAAAGAAAAGGGAGGTCAGAGAGGAGGTGTACAGAGGGAGGAAGTGGGGAGTGTCTCACAGAGGTAGAAACATAAGGGACATGTCCTCAGGGACAGAAGCTGCAAATGAACCAGTAGCCACACCTGGGACGGGCAGCAACAGAGGATGAATATATTGAGTTTAGTTTGTAGGCTGTCACCTATCTGATTGATTGTTATTGTCTCCCATATAAGACATGGTCATAATAATATTGGAAACAGCTTCAGAGTACCAAACGGAAGGTGGCAGCATCTCAGCCCACTTTCCAATCTGATACCAAGCCAGCTGTAAAATGTGACAAGTGTGAGATGTCTATACAGTGTCTCATGCACAGACTCTGGAATTCATTTCATTCAAAGATAAAATGGATTTACTTGAATAAATGACTTCTTGTTTCTTGTTTAGCATCAAAACCAAAAACACAATGATTACTGGTTTTTGTTCTTGTGCTGCTCTCCCTCAGTGCAACCTAATATCTGGACAGTGTCCAAATTATAAATCTATCCTTAAATAGAAACAAACTCCCACATTAATGTTTAGATAAATACCCAGAGGACGCATGTCATATCTTTCACGTGCTTAAAACATAATTCAACCGGGACAAGTTCTCTTATTTTTTTTAGAAATGGTAAAATTTGCATAATTTACATTGATTGGGTCTCCAGGCTTGAGTTGTTTAACTGAACTATGTAAATTTTCAAAAAGGTTAAGGTCGAAGTCATGACAGAAGCTTATTGTTGGCCTACTTGACTCAGTTTTAATGCTGATGATTTAGGGAAACTTTGAAGAATTTCTTCTATTATGTGCCCATCAATTGGCTTTGCAGTTGCAACTTAACTCCTCCAAACTTGTTATTGTGGCCTAATAATTCAGCGTTTGTCTTTTCTGAGAACTTACACTCAGAAGATACTTGGGTTGCCACAGATTTTAGTCTTACTTGAATGTATCAATGTTGGAGCATGCGCTTCTTTGTTGAAGAAGTCCCTGCTTCTTCAACAAAGTTGTGACTAGAAACTCAGTTAATTCACTGTCAACATTGACACCGATGTTCCAGAACTTTGCAGTTTCTGATTGACGTAAGACTTGGGCCGTTACAGATAAAAAGATCCAGGAGCCACTCTTGAAACAGTCCAATCACAAACACCATTGAAAGATAATTAACTATTCTTAAAGGTCAGACTCATTCTGATAGTCCAACCCTTGGCCCTTCCAATTCTGATAAGAATGGCAGGACCTTGTCAATAGCAAACAAACATCAAAGAAGAAGAGAATAAAATGCATCACTAAAGATCCTGAAAATAATGTCTATGATGAGTATGTGTAATCCTCTCTCTGATAATGTATGTGTTTGCTCTCAGATTGAATGCCTCTTCCATAAATATTCTCTTTCCATTGTTTACGTCAATCAAATGGCCTGCACAATTACTTGTGTCGTTTTAATTGTGCTATTAAAATTGGCTGGGAAACATGTAAGAAAAAAAAGCTATCGCAAAACTGAAAAAATCAGTCAGAATAAAAACGCAGAATTGTTTGCTTTCATGCTTTTGCATGAAAGCAAACATGAAGGAGTAGTTTGTGATTTTATCACAAACTACTCCTTTCTTTGTGATGGGTTTGATTTTTATTTAAGAAGCACATATTTCTTTATCTTTAAGTCTTTCTAAAAAATAAAAAAAAAACCTCAGGAATGCCAACAACCTCTGCATGGAGGATATTTTCAGTTTAGGTTCCTTTTCCTCTGATCTCACTTTGTAAGGTGACACCAGAAACCTGCAGGCGTGTGCAAGAAGTCTTGTTTTAACTCTTCCCCCTGGTTCACTCTTGTGTACTCTAATTTGGTCGAGCTGAGGGAGATGAACATCTGGTCCTGAGTCATGTGAGCGTGAGGACAATTCACTGCAGAAGAAAGGAAGTACACCTTCGGAAAAGTCTTGCAGAGTTGGAGTTTGGCAAGTATTTTTTTTATTTATTTCAACATCAGTACGGTTAATTGTGAGGGAATAGAAAGTAACAATAAAATAAATGTAGGTGAATTACATTAACAGCTGTATCCCAGCCAGAGTTTCAATATGATTTTAGTAAACATTCAGTTTCTTTTTATAGATGAAAATAATGAGATTCCTTGTATAACAGTGGATTTTTCTACAGGTTTTAAGATGCATTACTTGCCAAAATGTCTCAAAGATTCAACCAGTAACATAGCAGTGTTGTGAGGTCTCTCCAATAAATATTTTATTTTGATGCCCTTTTTCTGTATTTAAGACATTATTCAAAAAACATTTGAGTTTATTTGTGACACCCAATCATATTAAAAATCATAATTTCTCACAGTTGCATATCTGAACGCAGCAGCATGAAACATAACCTCCTTCTCCTCTGATCATTTAAAGTTTATGTTGTCAAGCAGGGGCTGATGGAAAGTTGCTGGTGCACTTAAATTTGCTTAGTATCTATTGTTCATTTGCTGTCTTATATGACATTTTTATACCCCAAAAACTCGTAAGACATATAATGACATCATGACAATTATAAGAAATAACATAACTGGATAGATGTATGCAGTCAAAGTTATTTATCCCAATTCTTCAGATGAATGGTTAGAAGTAATTTAGATGTAAAAGCAAAAAATTGTTGTTGTTTTAAAGACAAAAGCAAAATTGAAACTTTAGATTACTCAAATGATAATTTCAGCTTTCAGGTGTGAACACTGACTGCACTATAAGTGACACATTTTGTGTATCGCTTTTTCTCTGTCTAAATAAACATTAGATGTATCGCTACCGTGTCCAGTGGCAAAATTCTATGAACTAGTTGTGAAATTAGTTGTTTGCCAAATACAACTTCTGGCTTTATTCCCAGGACAAGCCATGTTGAAGGCCATATAAGCTCAAACCATTAATCACACTCACATTTGACTTATTTACAACAAATTTGAAGTTTTTTAAGACATTGATTTATCTGAAGATTCATCATTCTGAACGGGTGGTGTGTCATTTCAGCTGTTTCCACCTAAATGCTATGAAAATGTTTAATAGCCCAATTAAGAGACTGGGGATACCACTGAAGCAAATCTTTGCAAGCATTCAAGGCAGACGAAAATAAATGAGGTGGAATAGAAACACAGATACAAGCATAGACCTGTGGGGGTGGGCGTGTGTGTGGGGGTGGGTGTGTGTGTGTGTGTGTGCTGACAGATTCTACACCACGCTCTGCAGAAGTATAAAGACTGCCAGTGTCTGAGAGCTGGACCTGTGGATGACCTCTACTTTGTTTTTCCCAGCAGAGCCGTCCTGTAGCAGAGGCGTGAATCTTGCACCTGGATGTTTTCTTAGGGAGGCTCTCATGGCCTGCGAGTCAATCAGTTAGATAAACCTCAAACTCAGCAGGCAGTGCCCTCCATGTACACAATATAATCACACCCTAAAGACCTGTCCCATGTCTGGATGGAGAACTTACAAAGATTCTTTTTCACTATGACCTGTAAGAGTCAAATAACTTAATCATCGCCAACAAAACAAAGTCCAGAACTCACTAACAAGCTGTATGTACAGTGTCCATAGTGTGTGTACATATTTTCTTACAAAGTGTGAGGAAAAGGGCATGATAACATTTATGTCATCTCAAATTTATCTTTTTTATTTACATCATAATTTGTGAGGATTGAGACCTTGGAATTTTAACAATTACTTGTTGGAGGTAGGATTCCCATAAGCCTTATCGCTAAATGAAATGCTGTAGTGGCTCAACAGTTCTGAAAAGCTCTCCTACTGAGATAACCACAAACTTCCCAGGAAAACATGTTGAGCTGATGGTAGCATCTGTCTCATAATATTCTAGTACACTTTTCTCACCAGTCTTACCTTAACACATAAGCAAATGGCCTGGGAAATGAACACCAGTGCACTTCAATACGTAACTTCAGAACCTCCACCTGGTGCAGCTTGGTCAGCTTTTGAAACAAAATGGAAGGTGTTTCCTCTTAAAGCAAACTGCAAAATGAACTCATCTCAGCACACGCCATGTGCCCACTATCTGGGCGGAGCTGATAAAGAGGATGCCAAGAGGTGGCTGGTAACTCTGGAAGAGCTGCAAAGATCTCAGTCTTAGGGAGAACAATTTGAAAGAAACTCTCATAATCTTACTCTCATTATGCTAGAGAGCCCAAAAAGCCATTAATTGTCTGAGGAAGACAATAAGGAGACCAACTAGAAATTTACCACAAGCGTGGTGGGCAATGTAGCAAACGTGTGGAAGAAACTCTGGTCAGTGACCAAACGGAAACCTTTTTGGCCTACATGCAAAACACTGTTTGTTAAGGAAAGCGTACACACCATATCGCTGTGAACACACCATCACCATGGTGACATGTAGTGGTGACACCTTATTAACTCCAGTGACGCTGGAGTTAATAAGGTGTAGGGATGCTTCTCTTCAGCTGGGAGAGGCCAGATTTCTGATGTCCTTGTCCAGATTTAATGCTCCTCTTTTTGTATTATGCCGTTTAAGGTTGAATTTCTGGATGAAGTGTATCACAACTTTGAGTTTCTCAGAGTCCATTTGTCTGCAGTAACAGAATAGCAATGCCTTCTGCAAAGCTACTACGATGCTTATTGTGTTGCATGTCCACCAGCAGACTTCCTGTCCTTCATGATATTTTGAACTGCAAAATGTTAAATTAATCATATATTTTTAACTGATGAAAGTTTCTCTGAGCTTGGCACTAAGCTGGGAAACAATTTCCTTCCTGTCTTGTAAAGACTATGCCAAACATTCTACCCTTTCACACGTTTACACAGCCATGCTGGCTAAAATCTTCCAGAACAGAGTTACTTTTGTTTCAGTCTGTCTTTGCTCACAGTGCCACTGGTTCCCACATGTGTTTACATGAATCTTGGTTCATTTGACTATCAAAACAAGCAAAAGTTGCTTTGAATGTTACAATTACCAGTAGCTCTGGGGAAGAGTGCAAGGTTTTGGGTTTTTCTCTGTGTTAATTTAGGCTTTTGTGTCGTTTTCAGTTAATTGAGTCTCCGTGTTGTCCTGTCCACCCCTTGATTGTCCCCAGCTGTCCCTTGTTTCTCCTGATTGTCTCCCTGTGTATTTAATCCCACCTGTGTTTCTTATTGGGTCCTTGTCTTGTTGTGTCTAATCTGTCTTGCCATCTAGCCTAGTCTAATCGTCTTGTCTGCTGTCGTTGTCTTTCGGCTCTACCAGTTGTGAGTAATTAGCCTTCTGCTCATTCTGTGCTGCCTGGACTTTGGACTTTGTATCTGTGACTGCATCATTAAAATCATCATTCTCCTTCACACCAACCAGGGTCCTCTGTGCCTGCCCCACCACCTCTCTACTGCACTTCATGACAAAGAGTCTCAATATCATCTCATATTGTGGTCACTACTTAGATGCATCTTGGTTATTTACTTCTCTAACCCAAAAAGACTTGTTCTCCTGAATGAGGAAGTGTTTCAGATGGCCTGTTTTGACATTTTGCCCAGAAATTTATATTCTTCTTGCGCTGAGTCCTAATTACTTTGCCCCTTATAAATGTTGTAGGAAATTGGGATGATGAGAAAGATCAATTCTGTCTGAAGATGTGAATCTGAGTAGAGGTTCAAAAGAGCTGCTTAGCAAAAACTAAGGTTTTAGAGAGCTATAAACCCTTTACGACAGAGTCAATACTTGTAGGCTGCATTGTTGTATACAGCGACAGTCAAACATTGTCTTCTAGTAAGAATAGCACTACTTCAGTACAGTTTTACGCAAGTAGAAATGAAAGTAATTTTTCAAATTCTGCAAATTGTTGTATCTGCAAATATCAATTTTCCTCATTTTTCTGAAGACTGAAATACAATTAAACTGTTTAGGAAAGAGATTTTGTGGGATTTATCACAGTAACATTTGTGAGAAAGTTGGTGATGTCTCAAAATAGCTTTAGATTTGACCCAGTTCAGGAAAAGAAACACCTCTACTATTTGCTTTTCTTCAATACTCAGCTGTGGGATTTGAATTTATGTGAAAATGAAACTTTAAACTGAGCTGTTTGTTCTATGTAACTCCAGATAAGACCATTTTCTGTTTGGGTTGTCATCTTAATTCCAGCTGATTAGCCAGAGTATTGCTAATAGTTAGAGCATGTCTCTGCAAGAGGTCATGCTTTATGATGGAGTTTGCTCTGGGAACAGAATAAATGAGCCATGTAGCAGCACCAGGAGACCAGCTCAGGGCAACGGCTGTACGTCTTATTAAGCACAATCTGTCTGCACTCAGTCAGTTTAATCCCTTTGATTAATGGATGTCTGCAGGATTGTTTGGTTAAAAATACAAGGTTGATGCATCGAACACAATGCTGCAGCCAGAGTGTGGTAAATTTCAACACATTGTTTTTGTTGGTGCCATTTAACTATCATTATTGTTACGCCTGTAAGATCCTTCTGTTTGCATATTCTGTTTAAGGTAGCCTTTGCAATACAAGCATGATGTTTGTTTTCTTTGGACCAAATATTTCTTTTGACTCAATAATGTACTAATCATAATTTGGCTATCAAAAACCATCTTGACCACAACAAAGAGAAGCCACTTGTGTGCCACATTTTATAAAAATCTTACTAAAAGTATAAATCTCATAACTATTCCGTATGTTTCTTGGACAGTTGCAATATGATCTGTTACATATTTTCAGGTTTTAAATTAACTGAAATTCCTTTTAAAACATAGATGAAAATGTAAAACATATCTAATGTTTGCTCCATCAGCTGGAGGAGAATCATGGAAAGTGAAGCGGGAATGATGAGCATGGCCGGCTTTGATGATCCTCTGAGTGCGACGCACCTGACAGGGTTGGGAATGAGCTGCCTTCTCTCTCCAAAGTACAGAGACTTAGGGCCGGGCCTCACCTGTCTTCATACGTACAACCAGTGGTTGCCTTTCCGCCATGATGCTAGCCTCCTGCCCATGAAAGAAGATCTGGCCCTCTGGCTCAACTCTATTATGGGTGAGAAGTCTTCTTTATATTATAAATTACTACAGTATGCAAGGTGGAAAAAAAAAAAATAATCATTTTTTTTTCCCCTCAAGCTATACAAACACAGGTGTTTTTCAATCTAGGAAATTGAATAGGAGGATGTACATGTGAAAAGCACTACCATGGCACTTTATGAACATCAGCTTACTTTAAGTTTTTGTTAGTTGAAGATGAAAAGGACCCAAAAACGTTTAGTTTGATTAAAGCATTTAGAACCATCTATGCAGTCCGTTTTCTTTAGCACAAAAACCAAATCAAGTTAATTATTGTCCCAAATCCCTGAAATCCCCCTACATTCAGAGATGTTTCTCTCCACTCGCTTGCATTGTGCAGGAAAATATAAAGAGTCTGCACATGTCAGAGCGTGTTGAAAGATGTCGGTGCAGTGATTCAGACTTGATAAATCTTTTGCGCAAAAGACTCATCCTTCAAATCCCCTGGTTCACCTGGTGAACTTTTCATTTCCCCTCAATGTGATCCTCACTATTTGAGGTCATTGAGGTTAAAACTGTCATTAGTTAATAGAAATGAAAGTCTATATAGTTAGGCAGATGTTTTATTGTCACCAGGTATGTCTGATTGTTGTACTTTTGTGCAAATAGATTAGTGTGTTTGTGTGTATTCCTTAGGGTTGAACCTCACTGCAGACAGTTTGATGGAAAAGTTGGATAATGGTGTTCTCCTCTGTCAGCTGGCACAAATGCTCCAAGAGAAGATGATCCTCACCAGCAGCAACAAGGTGCTGTAAAATCATGAATTCATCGCAACTATTCACAGCTGACTTCCTATTTACTGGTGTCCCTAACTTAAGATTAACTTGCTGAAGTAGGATATACACTTGTCTTTTGGAAAGGGCAGAGAGAAATGAAGCTCTGTCTCATGTCACATTTATATTGTAAAATGTCATGGGTTCCTCGTTAAAAGCATTTATTCATAATTGACATATAGATTTTTCACCAAAAGGGTAGGGGACTCTGACTCAATGACAAGCATTGTCTTTACCCACATAACAATGTAATTTTGTGACAGAGACTGGTGCCTATTCCCATCAGTCAGATGTGTCAGTACACAGAGCAAATAATTATGTACAGACAGCCAAACGTAAGACAACTTGAGGGAGTCCAATTAATTAACCATACATGTTATTGGAGTATTTTATTAAAGTGATTTCTGGATGCTACTAATCTGCTGGTAAGCAAGCCAGAGTCTGTCTGACGAACCAGAGGCAAACAATGGCATGCCAAATTGTGGTTAAACAAGGAAAGTAGTTATATTTCCACACAGGTCAAGGTTGGTAGGCTTTTAGTCTCAACAAATGAAATCATCGTCTAAACACTGCTTGTTGGATTTGCTCAGGTTATCTGTGTCTGACAAAACTAGTGCAAGAGTGGGCAAAAGATATAATGAGGTGCATGGAGGAAAGTAACCTGAGGGAGAAGAAGGAAATTACCATGTGGAGAAAACCTAGATAGATTATAGAATAGATAGATAGATATAGATAGATAGATAGAATCTTTCAGGTTTTTACTACTTTGGTGCCTGTACATTGACCAATATATGCTTTTTAATCTAAAACACATTTGACTTTTTAAAACTTATTTAACCTGGCCTAGCCAAGTTATCTTAATGTATCTGAAAAGCTTGTAGACAGCTAAAAATAAGACTGGTTAATATAATTTGAAACAAATGACAGCATCGGTTTCAATCTCATTTTGCTTTTAAGACAAACCTGTCAACACTTCCGACCCCCTCCCCTCACGCCCCCTAATTATTCATATTCATATTCATAACCTGTCATATTGAAGTTTGACGAGAGGCTGTACCTACTGTACATGTTGGTTCCACAGCTTCCCCTGAAAATATGGATAAAATCAATCATTACAGAGTAAAAGTAATTTGAAGAGGGAGAAGCATATAAACAAGTCAAGTCAATGACGAGTCAATGACATGATGCAATCTGCATTTTTAACTCGGATAACTTAACTTTTTTTTGTGACTTGTATTATACATTTAAATTGCTGCACTATATAATAAGTAGAATAGAAATGACTTTTTTTTTGGTAAATTGTCTTGAGATTACCTATTGTAAATTAATGTTATACAAATCAACTGAATTGGATTTAGAAATGTGACTGGACTTAAGAGAAATTATACAGTGTTTTTTAGGTTGATGAAAGCAGATTGGTATTTTTTTCTGCAGAGCCATCCTCTCAGCAGCAGTGCAGCTGCTGTGCCACAAGTGATGCAGACAGAGAACGCTCTCCACCCCACAGCCAAAATAGCTGCTAACCTTAACAGATTAATTTACTGTTACCCAACATGATGTAGCATTTAAGGTAACATTAGCTTTTGTTTAATTGGGACAAAAAAGCTAAGCTAAACTTACTCAATGGACTGAGTTAATGTTATGCTAACATACCGCAACATGGTAACCAACGAATTTAAGCTAACATTAGATTAAATTTTTTTACCTAAAACCTAAACCACCCGTATTTAATGGGTTAAGTCGTGTTAACCAACACGCTAGCGTAAGCCAACATAATATTAATATTTAAGCTAACAGCTTTCTTTTTGACTAATGTTAGCTTATACACTCTTGTTACTGCAGTATGGGTTAAAAGTTGTTACTCTCTTTAATACTGAAATACTTCAATATATATTATACTTTACCTTTGTAAGCATGATCATGCACTTAAACTCAAATATTTATGCAAATTACAGCAGTAGCGTTCAGCACTCACTACATTTTCAAAGGAAATGCAAGTGATCATGTGACTTTGTAAGGAATTAATCAAACACATACCTATGTGTAGAGATTAAATTAGTTTCAACTTTAAAAAAAGATAGTGACCTTTAATAGAAAACAGCCACAGCAGAAAATAGAAAAATTATACAACTACGACAAGCTACACACCAAATTATTGGAGAGAATAATCACACATACTTTGTACAATCAAGCACAATCAATGAAGGAAAATATGTATATTGCATTTTCTAAGCAAAAGGGCATATTAATTTATTTGAAAAGCTTTTATATAGACAGGTTAATATAATTTGAAACAAATAACAGCATCAGTTTCAGTCTAGTTTTGCTTTAAAGACAAACCTATCAAAGACTTTTTTTAATACAGTAAATTTCAAAGTGCAAAACAATTACTGTAATGAAAATCTACAAAGAGTGCACAACAGCACATTTTATTTTGGATTAAAAATGTATTAAAGTAAACGTAATTCACCCCACTCATTCTTTCCATACAGAACAATACAAATCAATACTTCAAATTCATATTGTACATCTCTAAGTATCCAAATGTCAAGATCCAAATGATCACATTTAACAAATTACAAACTTAAACCATTTTCCCACTTTATAAACAAGAAAGCCCTCCAGCTTTCATCTAAATGACTTTTATAATGAAACTCAACATAGGACAAATATGGAAAATAGCTCATGTGTGACACATCATGTGCTGAGTTAAATTCTGCTTTCGACTAAAACTTTTTCCACAGTTCCCACATGAAAACGGCTTTTCACCAGTGTGAATCATCATGTGCCGAGTTAAATCCTGTTTTTGACTAAAACTTTGTCCACAGTTCCCACATGAAAACGGCTTTTCACCAGTGTGAATCATCATGTGCCGAGTTAAATTCTGCTTTCGACTAAAACTTTGTCCACAGTTCCCACATGAAAACGGCTTTTCACCAGTGTGAATCATCATGTGCTGAGTTAAATCCTGTTTTTGACTAAAACTTTGTCCAGAGTTCCCACATGAAAATGGCTTTTCACCAGTGTGAATCATCATGTGCTGAGTTAAATTCTGCTTTCGACTAAAACTTTTTCCACAGTTCCCACATGAAAACGGCTTTTCACCAGTGTGAATCATCATGTGCCGAGTTAAATCCTGTTTTTGACGAAAACTTTGTCCACAGTTCCCACATGAAAACGGCTTTTCACCGGTGTGAATCATCATGTGCCGTGTTAAATGATGCTTTCGACTAAAACTTTGTCCACAGTTCCCACATGAAAACGGCTTTTCACCAGTGTGAATCATCATGTGCCGAGTTAAATCCTGTTTTTGACTAAAACTTTGTACACAGTTCCCACATGAAAACGGCTTTTCACCAGTGTGAATCATCATGTGCCGAGTTAAATTCTGCTTTCGACTAAAACTTTGTCCACAGTTCCCACATGAAAACGGCTTTTCACCAGTGTGAATCATCATGTGCCGAGTTAAATCCTGTTTTTGACTAAAACTTTGTCCACAGTTCCCACATGAAAACGGCTTTTCACCAGTGTGAATCATCATGTGCTTAGTCAAATTCTGTTTTTGACTAAAACTTTGTCCACAGTTCCCACATGAAAACGGCTTTTCACGAGTGTGAATTCTAATATGATCATTGAGAGCATATTTGGTAGTGAAACATTTTTCACAGATGACACATGAGAAAGGTTTGCTTCTTTCCTGATTTTTCTTCTCAGCTTCAGCAGCTTCCTGGAAGTTGACTTGGTGTGTTTGCTCATAAACAGTAGACCCCATGAAGGTGTCAGTCTCCTGTTTTGATGCAACCTGTTCTTCACTCTGACTGCAGTAAACTTCTTTCCCTTCCACTTTTATCTGCTGATGTTTTAGATCCTCCTGCTCTTCTTTTCTCTGTTGATCATCTGGCTCTTCCTGTTCTTGTTTCCCCTGCAGAGGTTCTAACTCCTCCTGGTCCAGAGTGGAGCTCCTCTCCAGGTCACATAGCTTCTTATAAATGTTATGTCGTTGGCGATCTAGAGAAGAAAACAGAAGAAAGAGGAATTGTTAACTTTATTTATTGAAGTAAATGAGAGAAGACTTTAATTTAATCCCAAATTTCTAATTGGAAATTTTTAATTAAGTGCAAGATATAATTATTTCTGTTATTTAGGAATTATTACATTTTATGTTGGTTATGTTAGTTAAATGTCAGTTTTATATTCAGGATTTATTGTTGCCAGTGGGAAACTACGTAAACTAATTTACACTAATCTAATCTATTTATACATACAAAAAAATAAAAATAATCGCATGCATAACCTATAATAACGAGGCATGATTACAAATGTCTTTAGACTCATTTTAGATGGCTGATCAGCGCAGAGTGATTTTTTTTTTAGATTTTTTTAAATGCCACATCATGCAGATGGCTTTGTCTTTATGTGCCAAAGTCAGGTGAAAATGTGTTATTATGCACAAATGTACATCCTGGAGGAACTTCTGCCTGTTTAACCAGACCAAGCACGACACTTGGTCTGTAGTAAGATGATCATCTTTAGTAAGATTTTACTAAAAGATGACAACATATTTTAGTAATTCAGTGCACTAAACATAGGCCATAATTTGTGGAAAGGGTCACAAAGTATGGCCCTTTACAGAGTGGGAACTATCAACTGAGGGAGTGACAGTGATGTAGAAGACATAGGATACATGCAGTATATAGTGAATATTCATCCACTATGTACTGTATTTATTTAGCCTTCATATTTTTTTTATCTGTCTCCCTTTCTCTTTCAATTTTTATCAGCTGTATCTTTCTAATTATCAGAAAGCTGATTTTGTGGGGAGACAGTAAAAGAGCTTTTAACTTAAAAATAAATAGCTAAACATGTTTGCAACCTTTCAAATAAAATAACCATGTTTATTAATACACTCTAAACAATAATGATGCAAACAAAAATGCTGAGTAATCATGTTAGTCTAAGAACCAATATTTCCAATCTTTGAAGTCTATTTCTGTATGCAAAATCAATCTACTCAAGTAAGTACTGTACTATGGCATATTAGGATCAGTGTAGACCAGGGGCGTCAAACTCATTTTCAGTTTGGGCCTTATTAAAAATCTGAATGTTCTTAAAGGGCCGGTTGTGTCAGCATCTATTGATAACACCCATTAGACTGTTAAAATATCAATAAACATCTGTTTGTTTATCAGTTGGTTCCGCACATGTGCAAAAACGGCGAGAGTATCTTCGCGCTCGTGTTGAGTTTAAAGGCGGCTCGGAAAAAACATGTTAACGGTTTAAAAATTATAAATGCTGAAAAAAAAGTCCGGGGGCCAGAGGGCACAGACATGGGAAGTGCGGGAGTCCCTAAAATAATAGAACCACTACGAGGTAAAGGAAGAAAGAGAGAAAGAAGAAAAGAAAAAAAAAAGCTTGCCAACAGCACAACTAGCAGCACGGCTAACTCCGCTGCGGGGCTGGTTGCCATGCTTACGTTAGTCTTCTTATGAATAACGGATGCATGCGGGGATAAAATTATCAATGTATATCTTCAGTAGAAGAACATATGAACAAGATATTTTACTTATAGTTGATTATTAAAGTATTTTATTGACTTGCTCTCGTACAGGCAAAACGTAAAGATGCCTGGTCATGTGACGATTCGCCGTAGCTAGATGAAACTGATATAACTTAAGAGTAGACAACCCATTATATTATTTTAAAACTTTAACAGGGAGCCAAAATGTCAAAGCAACATTTATAGATTCCGAAAGTTAGAAAAAATGTCTGGCCACGATCGTTGCCGGCGAGACGGAACACCAAACGTTGGTGTTTCCTACCTATTCGGTGTAAGATGATCTGGGGAGTCCGGGAAAAAGCCAGCAGTCTGCGCTGATCGTCCATCTCTTCCTCCGACTCGACGGTTATTTCGTTAAACTCTGTGAATGTTTCTTCCGCAGCACTGAACCACTTGTTCATGAACTTGTTTAAGCTGGACCGAAGAAATGTTTAAACATTCACACGTTAAACAAAACAGACCACGTGCCCTCCGTCTTCTTCCTCTACAACGGCTTCTTCTTCTTCTTCGATTTTTTTTTTGGCGGTTGGCAAATTCTATGGAAGCCCGTTTCCGCCACTCTGTTAAAAAAAATAAAAATAAATTATCTCATTATAATGAGATAGTATCTCAAAATAATTAGATACTATCTCAAAATAATGAGATAGTAACTCAAAATAATGAGATAGTATCTCATTATAATGAGATACTATCTCAAAATAATGAGATACTATCTCAAAATAATGAGATAGTAACTCAAAATAATGAGATAGTATCTCATTATAATGAGATAGTAACTCATTATAATGAGATACTATCTCAAAATAATGAGATACTATCTCAAAACAATGAGATAGTATCTCATTATAATGAAATACTATCTCATTATAATGAGATTTTTTTTTTTTACAGAGTGGCGGAAACGGGCTTCCATACAAATCAGACTGTCACTCAAGGATTACATACTATTAATAAATAACCGTTCATTTTAAATAATCAACACAGATAATCTGATGAATTTTACTTTTCAAATTATTCCTAAATAAAATCAACTAAATCCAATTTAACTTCAATTCTATTTAATTTTTGAGACTTCTTTTTCTTTTTTTAAACGATGAATGCAAAAAAAGACTATGGCAATTTACAATAGTGCAAATCTACAGAGGACTTCGCAGAGACACTCTTAGAAATGGGAACACAAAAGCATAAGTGATATAAAATATATAAAATAAAACTACAAGTGGACGATTATTTTTGGTTTTAACATGCATCAATGAGCAATTCCATTAATATTTCAGTCAGGTATCCATGTTTCAATATATTTCAGAGATTACCAATACCATTGGAATTCAGATTTTAAAAAAATTTAAAAACTGGGGATTATCTTAGCTCTCTTTGTTTATGAATAAACATTTTTACCAGACAAAATATTAATTACAACACAGTTATAGATTTTTGTTATTCAATAATACTCCAATTATTCAGCTTAAATGATTAATTTTCTGTCACCAAATTCGCAGACTATTTCATTTTTCCTGCTGATTCTACTCATTACATTTCAGTAACTGTTCTCCAATTGAACTCAAATTTCAGCAAATTTCAGCAAGAGCATTCAATGAATGCAACATGTGCCCTTTTAACAAACAGTTAAGAAGCTACTTGTTAAAGACACTTCCATTTTTATAGAAAATGCAATTCTTCTTGTTACGTTCTAAGACTTTAAACATATATCTATAAAAGAATCTTTAAAAGAAGACAGCATCAGAAATGAGAAAAATTATACAATTAAGAAGGGAGACACCAAACTATTGAAGACAATAATCACACATTCTTTGTACAATCAAGAATAATAAATGCAGGAAAATAGTTTACAGATGGTATTACATTTCCTGTAATATACAAAGGTATCGAAAATTATTTTACTTTATGTGAATTTGCTCATAAAAGGTTATTTGGTCTCGGACTGTCAGAAAAAACTAATAAATGTAAGCTGTCCAGTGCTTTTTTCTGTTATGTTTGACTTTGCTACAGTGGTGTTCTGACAGGATATTTTTCCTAAATTGCTTTTTTTGTGCACAGACCAATCTCCACAATGGATAATGCAGCAGCAACTTGTATGTACACATATAGGCTGCTGCAACTAGATTCTTTGTTTGTGTTGTTTCCCAATATGTAAGTTTAAGGACTGTCTGAAGACTAATTAAAATTTTCTGTAAGAAAAAATAAACTTGTACCCACTGCAGACTCACGTCATACCTCTAAAACAATTACAGGCCTTTGTCAGAAGAGTGATCCACTGGCGAGCTGATGCAACTTCTGGATCCTTTTTTGCCAGAGACAATACTGCCAACTTCCTCTACTGGTGTCGAAAGATTGGAGTTGATGAGGCATACCTTTTTGAGTCTGAGGATCTGGGTGAGTTAAATCTGGATTTTTTTTTTTTCTCCCTAAAACAACTCTGACGTGTTTCTCCCTCTGCTGACAAACTATTGCACAGCATTAATTGTGCATTTAAGTACAATTTAAATTTGTACTAACTTCACAGTATGTGATATTTTAGCTTGCTGCGATTGCATAAACTTAAACATTACTGTATTTGCAGAAAAGGCCATCTGTGATTTAAAAATGACAAGTACCAGGACAATTCAGGATAATTCAGTTTGTGTTTTCAAAATATATATTTTTTGTCATGATTTCTAGTCAGTTTTGACAAAAAAACATACAAATCTCTACTCAAAAATTGAGGAGTGTTTTAAATTTGAGTCAAAAACAACAAAACAATTGTATGGCCAGGCATTAATTAAAGTTTTGAAACGAGGGAAATGAGAGTCCAGAAGATCACAGATCACAACAGAAAATCTGGGCAGTTACCCAAAGAGAGCTATGAGTAAAATAAGTGGTTGTAATCTGATTTATAAGCAGAGGAAATATTATAAAGTCAACAGATGGTATGCTGATTGACGTTTACATTTCAAAAGAAGTGTCTTCATATTATTTAACATAAACTTGATCTACAATTATCATAGAGGATGGAAATCCAGTATTGTTAAATATTTTACTCTCTGCACACCTCTAACTTGGGCCAGTACAAGCAAGAAAGAGATGAGTGACAATGATAATATGGAGGTAAATCCACATGACATATAATTGCGATGGAGTTTCCTCTCTCTGTTTCTTTTGCTATGAAATAAACAAAACCTTATGCTTGACTCATGCGACTTATGCGATTAAAATAGGATTGTGTTTTAATTCAAATTAAGTGACCTTAATAACCCAAGTTATGTTGGTGAGAAGACTTGGGGAGTTGCAGAGATTTTCATGGCCAGTGAATCTCTGACACCCATATGCCCTCACCTGAAGGAACCCACATGAATTCCTGTTCACCTTTAAAGATAGGAAGCCACAGTGAGGAAGGATATTCCCTGTACCTCCCCCTCCTGCTTCAGGTGGAGCTCCTGTTTCCTTTTGTCAAAAACAGACTTTTATCTCCAGAAACATCTTTTCTTTCATGTGAGTCACATTTCTATTCTTCTTTTCATCATTTTTGCCCTGTCTGCTGATGTAGTCCTACACAAGCAGCCTTGGAAGGTGTGCCTCTGCCTGATGGAGCTGGGACGCATTGCAGCCAGGTAAACTAAACTTGGCAAAGTTTCAGGGAGTGGATAAATACTACCTTAACTGTGCCAAATTAGAAATAAAAATAGTTAAAATTAGACATTTGTTTTTTGGGCGGGCTGCCCTGGTGCTGTTGAGAGAAAATAATAATAATTAAAAAAAACAAGAAAGGGAATTTTAGCTCAGGATTTTACTTTTTAGATGTATCAAAACATACCCAATAACACTGGGTGTAAAATTTTTAATTCTCAAAATGAGTGAATGTGAGAGTTGTAATAATAATCAAAAACAACTCGTTACCTTTAGCTCATGTGGGAATTACTCCTTTCACTACAATCAAATAGGTTGACTTTGTTGTTACCCAAGTGGAATTTAATGTTTTGCCAATCCCAGACTGGAAGTAAATGAAATGATTTTATGTTGATTTATCAGTTCTGATTCTGATTTTTTTTTTGTTACATCTCACTGACAGGTACGGAGTGGAGCCACCAGGCCTGGTGAAACTGGAAAAAGAGATAGAAAGAGAGGAGGCTGGGTGCTTATCTCCATCATCTCCTCTCTGCTTTTTTTATCCAGCATCATTGTACTCACCACCACCAATGTTGCCCCTTCCCTCAACCCCTTCCCCTCCTCATTCACTTGTCCCTCTCACTTCGAACACAACCTGTGTGCCTGAACCTCTCACTACCTCCTTTGCCTCTGATCTTCCATCAGCCACCACAGACCCTCTGCCTACAGGCTCGCCCCCTCCCCAGCCCCTCCCCTTAGCTTCTAGCCTTTGTACAAGCGCAGCCTCAACACAACCCTCTTTGTTCTCTTCATCTTGCACCACTGACACATCTGCTTCCGCTCTGCTGTCAGCGCCCCTAACAGACCAAACTCTGGGATCCTCTGCTGAAGTCTGCCCAGCCACAGAAAACAAACAGACTCCCAAAGTCTGCAAAACTGCCACACCCTCCCAACCAGCAACACAAACCCCTCGTTCTTCCAACAAGTCCAAAAGCAGAAGGAGCGTCAGCACAAGCATTTTGGATGACATTGTATGCATTTTTTTCCAGCGAAATGTATTTTGTTTGGCCTTATTTCGTTAGTTCCTTGACCCTGAAGTATATATTTTTTTATTTCTTTCAGGTGAGAAGCATCATTGAAAATCCTCCCTGCAGCTGCCCCACAAGGTTCCCTGTTGAGAAGCAGCCAAAAGGCTGCTACCGTGTAGGGGACAAGGTTCTGTATTTACGGGTAAGAATCCTGCTAACTTAGTCTGAAAAATACACAAATAAGTCTTAGGCTGAATGTAAACCACGTAACACTGTCTTCGAAGCTGGCTATATCCAAACATGTGGCTGGAAAGTTGAGTGGAAGAAAAAAGCTTGGCAGGAAAGGTGCTGAAGCAACATTCGTAAATCATATCCTTGAGCAGATTGTGAAGCAAAAGCTGTGCAAGACTTTGACAAACAATCATAAAAAGTTGACTTTAACTTGAGTCACTACTTTAAGATTCAAGACACACAGACATATCCAGGACAAAAGCTACAACAATGGCATTCCTTGTTTTAGCTAATTCTGCTAAAATTTATGTATTTAAACTAACACAAATAAACCCTGGTATCAACTATATAATATACTCAACATTTTTTTAATAAATATAATGTGTTTTGCTGATGCTTGTGCTTGTTGGGATGCACCTGTATATAAACAAATACAAAGGTGATTGGCGTAATTAGAAACAGGTAAGTTGATTAGTAACAAAGAGCAGGTGGTGGGAGTGAGAACTAACAGATCAAGACTCCAAGACTAGAACTAGATTCTAGCAAAACCATGAAGCCCAACCCTAAAACATCAAAAAAGAGCAGCAGAAATAAACAACACCGGTGCTGTTGGTAACTAATACCTGCAGGTGGCCTTTGAGAGATTTTTTGTGATGCTTTAATAACGTATAAAAACATCTAAATGCAAAGTAAAGTATGATGTCCCTTTAGACTGTTGATCAACAATCCAGTTAGCAACAAGTGCATTGTGTCAAAGCAGCTGAAATTCAGCAACTGCGTGCCTCTCAGCCGTCTTCAGTCACGCTCCACTCGTATGCGTCCGTATAGAGGCTCAAGGAATGGGAGGCAGGGTTGCTTGGCAACCAACGGTCAGAATAGGATTCAGCTGACAAAGATTGTATTCAGGATGTGGACCTTCAGCGAAGAGTACAAAACCTGGAGGAAAAACAAACCCGGCTCTCTGAGGATGAGTGTGCAGAGACGTGACCCTGGCGTGTGGTTTAAATGGCAGCCCACTTGGGAGTCTCAACCATCTGTGTGAAGGAGGTTTTAAATATGAGGGGCGAGCTTTTTGCGTCCGCCCATCTACACAAATAAATAGCATTAATGCACTACGGCTGACTTCAGGACATACTATCTGAATGCTGTCAGCTCTGTAGATGAAGCATAAGAAGAATATTTCCTCTACACAAAGGTTGCCTTTAGGTTGAACTTTAATTCTTTGGTCACTGAAGACAACATGAATCAGTACAGTTTCTGAACTAGTTCTTGGCACTGTCAGAGGTAATTTATTGCAGATATAACATATCTTTTGTTGCACCTGTAAAACATGAATGCACACCTTTAAGTCAAAGCACAGCAGTTTCTTTTCAGCAGACTTCTCAGCTACACCACATGAACACCAGTAAAAGTCAGCCAAGGCTAAAATAGAGATAATATACTAACCAAAGCAAGTCAAAGTATTTTGATGTAGACAGTGAAATATTTTATTTTGTTGCAACATTTGGTTTGATTGGTATTTCTACAGTATGCATGTGTTGTTTTGCCAGTTGCGCTCATCCTTTCTGTGCAGCCTCGTCTTAGAGGATGTCAATGTCAACATAACTGTGTCCAGCTGCCAGTTTCCAACCATAATTACCAGTTTAGGCAACAACTACGATTCTGCTTTTCCCTTTTCACATGACTGCTGTCAAGCAACCACATTTCAGCCGTTCTAACAGAGTGGCACGGCCCATCAGCCTTCATGTCATTTGTTACCTTGAAGCACACTGATGCCTGTGGGTGTGCAGTGAAACATGCCATACACCTCAATTAGCATAAATCATGATAACCCCTGCACTGTTTCTGGGAGAGCACTTGGTGTGTGCAGACCTTTTTAAAGACCAGATACTATTGATTACCGAGGCAAAGTCATTAGCAAGGGGCTTTAATCAGACAGCTTGTTAATGAGCGGCGGAGCGTGACCGCCCCTCCTCACGTGTAAACTTCACACCCATCCCCGCCTGCCTCCCCTCCTTCTATTCCCTCTGGAGACTATTCAATCATGCTGGCTGTGGAGTGCCTTGCCATTCTTTGGTGTTGAAAAAAAGGAAAGGTTTCCTTTCTTTCTGAAACCAATTAGGTTTTCCTTCAGCTTTGTAGCAGGGATACGGACTGATGGTGTCCATAGAAAGGAAATGCATTTAAACACCCCTGAATCGTCGTGGAAGCTCATGTATGTTTTTCATGTTGTAGAAATCTTGTTTTGAAGATGATGCGTCTGGGTAAAACCATCAAAGAAGGAAAATCCTTCTTCTTCCTTGTCTTTATTTGTAAACTCTTTCAGCCTCTGTCAAGTATTCTTGAGTAAAACATTAACAAAATTATCTCACTGCTCTCATGTTAACTTCTGATCCTAAAACTGATGGAGAACATTAGAAATGATTGACCAAAAAAGAAGCCAAGAGTATACACTGTGTGAATTATAAAATTAAATAATTAATATAAAACTGAATAAATAATAAACGCTTGTTTAAAAAAAAGGATTTTTTGTTGTTGGCAATACATCTAAAGAACATTGAGAACATCTAAAAATAGAAGTTGATACAGTGTCAACATTTCATTAAGCATTTAAGCATTTCATTAAGTAAACTCGTGTTATGCCGTCTTATCTTGGTGAGCTAATGGCTTCATAGATGTACTTTATGAGATAGATATGATAACTTAAGCTTCAAAAGTTAAACTGCATTTGCTAAATACTACATAAACGTAGTCTGAAAGATTTTGGTCTAAATTATGTCTGCATACAGACTTATTGCTATTCATAACTTCTGTGTTAAGAATAAATATGTGCAACGTGAGGCTTTAATAATATATTTGCATCTATTGCTGAGTTGTCACTGGCAAACATCACCACCTTAGCATGTCATAAAAGCAACAAGCTTTAACATGAATTCTTTACTCAAAGAGACCAAGTGAGCGCCAGAGCTTTTAAAATGTACTCACTGCTCTCAATATTGTTATCACAAGCTGATGTTCACCATCTTTTCCATCTAAGATTCATGTGTTGGAATGCTAACAATGCTAGGAGTCAAAACATACAGTTAGCTTTAGCCCAAGATGCAGTTTTATAGTTTTGCATACTGCAGCTAAGAAGAATAATTCAGAGTCAAGGAAGTTGTGATTTCTGTTAATCATGTTTCATGCAGAGTGGGACGTCTTGCAAAAACAGAAAACCTGCATAGATACTTCAGGAATTGGACGTTATCATTCATCATTTAATTCGTTTTGGTTTGTTTCTTTATTGTTAAATGTAAATTCTGGATGTGATTTCCAGCAACATCAGAGGAACTGATTAAAATAGTGGATGTGGCTAAAGCCTGCCTCCTATTGGCAAGTGTTTGTCCTCAGCCCTACCACACTCATGCATATTTCAGCAGGAGAGGAGAGAAAGAATCAATGGAGCAGCCAGGGAGGAGGACACATGGGAATCTAGACTATGGTTTACGGGCTGCAGACGTAGCACACATTGTTTGGAAAACTGAGCCGGGGGTGACACATATATAGACGGGTCAGTCCACAAAGCGACCTTCTGCAGAATATTTTATCACAGAATGGCATCTTTTATTCTGATGATCACTTTGGTAAAAAGGGGAGTAAAATACTCGGCCCCTTTAAAAGGAGATTAAAGCAGTTAAATATGCGGGATACAGTTGCCAAGTCAAACACCTCCAGTTTTATTAGCTGACAAAATGTAGGAATAAAATCAGAAAAGAAATTATGACTGGAAGGACGACAGACTCATTATATGGTGACTGATGAGATGTTTATCCAGCATGTCAGACTTGACCCCTGTCAACCTTAACATTTTAATCCGCAGGATGACAGCTGAGCCGAACCGTGTCTGGAGTTTCCTTTGAAGCTGCTCGATTGGTCGGTCTCTTTGCGCATGTCTTTGCTTGTAGCATTGATTCACCCCCTCACTCCCGCCCCTGGCTGCCAGTGTGCCATGTTAAACACACATCTGCACACGAGAGGAGAGGATCCGCGTGTATTACCACAATTTTAATGGTTTAGTAATGAAGGGTTTATTGGTGATAGGCGTGAGGGGGGGTGCTGGGGTCGTGGACAGTGGCAGGAAATGGATGGCTTTGTAAAGTCCCCTGGGAGGCTGTGCTGAACTCATTTCAATTTCTTTTTCCTTTACAAGGCTTGATGAAATCTGTAAATAATGGTTTGATTAAGATTCAGCTCACCTCACTGAAACTATAGTCATCATATACCATGGTCATGCTGTGGTCCTTATTTTTGCCAGTAGCTTTCGTATGCTTTGTGTTGCAGATCTGTACATGTCGGTGTGTGGGGGTGAGTGTGTGTGTGAGCATGCATGCTTATGTCTGGATTAGAGCTGCATGTGTGCTCAGCTGGTGCCTTGAGATGCAATTTCATTTGGTTTAATGAGATTTGGACAAAGCAACCCAAGAGATTATTTGGTTCTCATTGCCAGAGCTACACGTCCAAGAAGCTTGTGATAATTACAGTGTTTTGTGGGGGTGTGGGTGTATGTGTGTGTGTGTTTTTTAATGTCGTACTTTTCATATAAATAAGAATTCCCAAACATGCACTGACCTTCCTCTCTCATGTCACCTTTGCAGATGCTGAATGAGCGTCATGTCATGGTTCGTGTTGGCGGTGGGTGGGACACTTTCATAGGTTACCTGCAGAAACACGACCCCTGCAGAGGCGAGGGAGGAGTGGGAAGAGGGACGCCGGCAAGGCCTGAGGTCAGGGTCTGTCGGGACAAATTAAAACCCGCCGGCTTGAATGTTTCAACAGAAAATTATATGGTGGTTGGTGTTCACCATAGGGGAAAGAAATAGAGTCTCAAAAAGTTATTTTAATAAAACTGTTAGAACCTCTTTTTTCCCCACTGTTTAAAGCCAAAATTCCCCTTTTTTTATTCATCACTGACAGAGATGACTGTCCTTTCAGGATAGCTGGGATGATTTTTTCTTAAGAACCTCTTTTACTAACGTAAGAATTTTAATAGTCATTGAATCTGTGCTCTTTTTTTTTTATGAGAAAATGTCATAAACTAGCTAACTTCAATATTTCTACTAACTGTTTTTACTTTTACATTGAGTAATAAAGCAGAACACCTTGAGAAGTCAGGGATAAACATTGAAATAGCTGCTTGCTGGAGCACTAGCTTTGTCTGTAGCAGTAGCCATGGTGACCCGGATGATCTGAAGTATTACGATCGAGGAACTGATTAAAATAAACCAAAAATAATCTAGGATCAGTTATATATTTCAATAATGACTAATATGTTTATGTATGAATGCAAACTGTTCTTCTTCTTACTGTAAATTGAATCCTGCTAAATGTTGGAGTAAGTAAGCAATAGATGGTTAAATCTAATAGTTCCATGTGTTTGTCTTTCTGTTGTTTACAGAATAAGGGGTTAAAAACGAGGGATAACTCTTTTTTATTGACTGTTTAATATGACAAGGCAAACATTATTTAAATTTCTATTAGGGCATAAATATTAGTGTGATTACAACATCACTAGAGACAGCTCCATGACAACATGATAACAGATCTGCAGCAGTAAGACAACAAGCATGATAAAAATCAAAACCGTTTGCCTTGTACATTATTCTGCTGAAAAATCATGCCTTTTTTAATCAACCTACATTCCAGTTTTTGTTTTTATTGTTCTAAACTTTCTAGATTCAGAATCTATCAAACCTCAAAAGTGTTCTTCCTTTGAATTTACTTCTTTTCTCTTACGAACTCTTCTTTAAGGTAGATTTGGTTTGTTTCTATTCTTTTGTTTGATGTTATTATTTGGATATGATCAAAAGATTAGTCTGAACATTAAGAAGTTTACTTTTGATGCCATTATTAACCTGCTCGAATGATGACCAGTTTCAATTGACTTGTAATTCAAATAAAAACATCTTTAAAAATGTTTCATCAATTTTATCATATCTCCTTTAAATCTAGGTTACCAGTCTGTCTGTCTATGAGCCATGAGTTCTTGTCTTGTCCTTAAAGTGTTACTGCACAGTCAAAAACAGGCAGTGATGCTGCTGTTGAGAGTTAAAGTCGACCTTGAAAAAAGACCAGAAGCACTGACGCACTGCACTTTTTTCTGCATTTATAAATTCACTGGTTTAAAATCAATACTTATTCCACTAGTGCTATGGAAAAATTTTATCCTTATCATGCAAATGCTAAGTGACAGTATATTTGTATAATGGTGAAAGCAAAGCACTCTGAAAGGTAAAGGCTCTGCTTTTCATCAACTTGATTCAAATGTAGAAGCTCCCTCTAGATGGCACCATGTCCTCACTGACAAAAGGCCACGCCTCACCCTGGCAGCACTCTGCCGCTAAGATCATCTCTCCGCTGTTCTGGACTTCACTCCAAAGAACTGCTTCCAGTTTCAGCTCCGCAGATCCATTAATAGGAATATTCCCCTGCTTTTTTAGCACGGCTGGAGTTGTCGCGTATTCACTCTTTAAAAGGAAAAGAAATAAGAGGCGGACAGAATGAGGATAATTTACAGATGTCCTTGGACGGTAAAGCAGATAGCAGGCACAGATGAGAAGAAACAGAACTCACAATATGTTAATAAATACATATTTTATTACATTAGAATAAATCAATAAAAATGGACACAGATTTTTTTTTTATCATATACTGAAAGAAACTAATGAGATCATGCAAGACTGTAATGTCTTTTTTAATCCCACACAACATCTGAAGTGGATGCACCCGGTATAAATGAACTGTAGAAAATAATAGCTGTGCTACTGAAACACGTGCCACTCTGAGGGGCGGCGTTTTCTCTCGCAGTACAAAGTTCCTCATGAAACACACAGGAGGGAACCACTTGAGAAGGATTTTACAACCTTTCTGAGTACCATGTGGCAGAATTGTTTTCAAGTGTTCTTTGTTTTTGATATTTTTAGAGTCTTGCTACGGTGTGCTGCGGTTCTTTTTTTTTTTATCAAGGTGTAATTTTGTGCTTCACAATATTTGTAAAACTTAAGGTCGCATGATGGCACATCAAGGCCAGAGAAGTCGTCAAATTTCCCCACCGACAATGTATAAAACATCTTGAAAGGGCGGTGTGCAACTGTGTTTGAGTCACAACAACACCTAATGCTTGTAGTAAATGACCTATACATACAGTTACTGTAACTTTTTTCATTGATATTTATATCAATACACATGAGTTTGGGTGTAAACTCAAAACTTGAGAAACCCAAATCATCTTGCTGCATTGCATTCTGTCAATTTTCTTTGTCACAATCTTACACAAAAATCTTCATGTATCATATTCAGAGTTTCTGATATACAACAGCCTGGATCCTGAACACACGCCGTGGAATGAGGCTCCTTACATGCTCTGATCTTCATTTGCTACATTATGTAGCCTTATTACAGCATATCTATCTCACACTCCAGGCTCACTGACCCTTACATGATGCAGCAAAGTGCAAAGATCTCACCACACACTGACAGTACAAGTTTCAGTCATGCGTTAGCTAATTTTCTCGTTAATGGCAATACTGGAAGGACTGAACATCACATAAAGTGTTGTTAACACACTATGACACCTTATTTTATATGAGTTATTTGACATAGTTGACAGAAGGATGATCAAGACTCATACCAGGTAATCAACACCTGACATCATGAACCACTGATGAAAGTTATTGTATTTTTTAATGAAGTTGTTCTAGTCAGTGAGAAACAGTTATAATCTCTGGAAGGTGATGTTCTCTGTTAATTCCTAATACCTGAAATGACCACTGGGAAAAATAAAAATAAGTCTCTTTCATTTAAACTGAATATTAAATCCTTTTGGCTCAACATGACTTTCAGAGCTATTCACAATATTTAATCATATAATACACAAGTACAATATTTTTTAGCAAATGAAGTGTTAATCATTTAAACTCTATCCTCATTGTCAATTTAAATAAGAAAACCCCAAGAGTTTAAAACACCACTTGTACCCATCAGCTTTTTGATTTCAGAAATCTCATAAAAAAAGAGATATTTCATAATCCATGTGTTGCATCCAATAACAAAACCTATTTGGTATTTGGATGTTGTGCTTTCAAACAAAGATGTGTCTAGTTTCTTACTGTCTGTGCTATTTTTATTTTTAAATGAAGATTGAATAACCAATTGAAAACAAACATGGGTGAAAAGATATTTTCTGTGTCTTTGCAAGTTTCACATTTTAAAAGTTAGTACACAATAAAAGTTGTTTTTGCTTAATAGAAAAAAAATATTTTACAGTTTGAGAAGGGACACTGTGATACTGTCAGATAGGTAACCCTAGCCTCAGTCTTAAACCTGTTTTATGGAATAAGCAATGAGTTTCAGATTTTGTGGATCTTCACAAATGTTAAGTTTTAAATAAACTCCATTTATAATGTACATAACCCTCTTCACATTTTTTGGCACCTCTGGTAAAGAAGCATAAAAGAAATCAAAATAAGTTTTTAAATAAACCCACCATAATCTAGCAGAAAAAACCCATGTTGAGAAATAATGTTTTTTTCACAGAATCATCAGAGGTACAATCATTGGCACCCCTGCTGTTAATACTCTGCAAAACCCCTTTTTGCCAGTAGACCAGCACTTAATTCTCTCCTATAGTATTTCACAATATTGCACCACACAGAAAGAGGATGTTTTTAGTCCTGGACCTCGTCTGAAGCTGCCTCTTCTTCACCTCATCAGACGTTTTCTATAAAAATTAATCCATCGAAGAAGGTCTATTTTGTGTCTGGGGAATCATTTGTGCCCCGATTCAGCCAAATGTTTTGAATCATTAACCTTTTGAAGCTCTGGATGAATTTTCTGGCATCGCAAAGAGTTCATGACTCCATTTAACTCTAGGAAGGTTTCAAGAGCATTTGCAAAAGAAAGTATAGCATATGTATAGCAGTGAGCATGAGGTGCTTTTGCAAACATATATATTTTTTTTCCAGACACATCTGAAATATAGCTAAAAAGTTCATTCTTGATCTATCTAAGAACAGTTACAGAAAAAGACCAGGTAACATTTGGAAAACTGCACATCCCTACATTTATGATGGTAGAAGATATTTGCTGCAATGCTCTAGTAATGACTTTTTCTTTTTCTTTTTTTACCATCCACCTTACTTTGCATAACGGTAAAATAAGCTGGGGTGCTTATCCATCCTGGTGGCTAAATAAAATGTACGACGGTGTCACATTAAATTTATATTCCAGGTAAATGAGAACAGTTTACTAATTAAAAGTTCTGAAACCATCCATTGTCTGAACTCGGTCTTTTCTTGTCAGGGTTTTAATTGGTTTCCTAGAGAAGCCAATTAATCCAACAGGCATGTTTTTAGTGTGGGGTGAAGCTGGAGAGAACCTCTGCATTCGCAGGGAGAAAAGTTTATGCAGAAAGACAAACGCTAGGATTCAACCTGCAGCTTGAGTCTAAAAATATTTTAACAATTAATATACTAAATAAAAGAAGAAAATTTTAAGTTTCAGAAAAATTGCTAAGGGTACAAATCACTACCCTACAAAAAAAAATAGGGTAATAACTACAAAAAAGCACTTTATTTCTCAAAGTGAGGTTTTTTTCCCCCCGGCTGTGTAAATGTACACAAATTAAAGATCAATTTATTTCTGAAAGTCTTCAGTTGATGGTGCTATAATAAATTATTTATTTTAAGACGTTTTAGAGATCTTTAACAGGAGTGTCAGTAATTGCAAAGGGAGCAGTACATATGATTAGGACCGCTGCCTGTTTCCTGCTTGTTTTCTGTGCTGCAAATGATATGGAGATATTTGCCCTTTTCACAATGTTTGACTTTACAGCATCTCTATAATTAAGTTAGGAGATCATGAGTGTGGTGTTGCACTGATAACCACCGTTGCTTTTCTTGTTCTCCAAAATAGCTTAACGTGCTTGTGTTCAGTGTTTGCAAGACTAAAAAGGCGGCCATCATTAAGATAAAACTAAAACATATTCTTTAGTTAATAGCTTTGTTCCACTTCTTGGTTTCTGTCAGGTTATTATTAAGCTGTCACTAAGCAACGGGGCTGCATGAGCAATAACGTCAACATCAGGTCAGAGCTCAGCAGCTTCTCTATTTTCATATTTTTCATGTTTTTTTTTGTTGTTTTTTTACTTGGCTTTTGGGTTTACAAATCATTCTTAACCTTGTTTACTGTTAGGAGAGAAAAGTAAAAAAAAAAAAAAAAGAAGATTCATTTCACACAAACATCTGGCTCTACATAGAAATGCATTTTCTTTCAGGTATGAAGCTAATTTTCTCTAGTGTGTTATATCACACTGCTGTAATATTTTTACAAGCCGCAACCTTATACAGCTGATTAATTTTTTATACCAGTTTGTGTTTTTCACTACGATACAAGCAGCAAAACGCCTTTTTTTTTTCTTCATTACAAACAATGACATAGATCAGAGTCCTGGCAGGATGTTCTGGACGGATGTTTGTCTTGTTGACTTTTTTAGTTTGAGGATTTCTCTCAAGATTTCTCCAGAGGAACTGAGAAGATATGTGTTTGCATGTGTGTTTCCTTTGTAGGAGTGTAAGTGGCTTTATTTGTTTCAAAGAGCACCATTTTAAGAGTAATTCTATACAGAGATATCTGTTCTCTTTAAAGCGCCAGAAAAATCAGCATCTCAGAAATCAAAACAGACAACAACAACAAAGAGGCCTTTTTGAAGCCGTTTCCCACTCATGAGCTGCTGTACAAGTTGTTCTTCATGTTCCTGAAGGTCCATCGAGGGGTTTGATGTGTGAAGTTCATCTTTAATTTTGTTGCGTTTTTGTCACAGATCAGGCACACTGTACACTGAAAGGATATGGCCACGTTGAGGGTGTTGTGATACGGTGATTACACGAGAACTGTTTCAGAGTTAAACATGGAAAGGTGTGCTTTGTGCGTTTGGTGGGTCAGTCTCCTTGTAACACCTCATGTCACACGGTTCCGTTCTCCTGCCTCGGTTTGTGGGTCGTCGTGCGAGCGGGCGTGCTCAAGGAGGGAGCCAGAGTGCAGAGGAAGCCAGCCAGCAATGTGAGGCCGAGGCCCCCCCAGGCACAAAACATGGACCAACCATAGCCATGGCTAATGTCTTCAGGGAGGCCGTACATGTAGCGCGGGTAGCGGGACAACTCGAAGTTGATTCCTGCCACACATGTGCACAAGGAGATGATGCAACATGTTCCTGTGTGGGCAGAAGAGACCAAAAGTGATTTAAAGGGACTCCTGATTGATGCTAAAATTCCTTCATGCGCTGCAAGATCACGTTACTGCAAGCGATTGATCTGCTATCTCATGTTAACCCAAATGTGCTCTCAGCCGTCACCAAATAAACACAGTAATTGGATGAAAATCAGATTCTGTCTGCATGCAAGTGTGTGGATGTGTGTATACGTGCTTTCACAGTACCTCCCATGAGAAAGAGTAGGCCGGCTACATATTGCATGAGGTCATGCTGCTGGCAGCATCCCAGCACTCCAATGATCCAACCAAAAAGAATGATGGACACAGCCATGCCCACAAAGCCGGCTGTCATTCTTCTTAGATCTGTAGGGATAGAAATATTGCAGAGTCAACATTGACAGAGAGGTGTTAAAAAGAATTTCAAAACTTTAAAAGTTGGATTTAACTACTCATTTATCTTTACGTGCTTAAAGTTTAGTGTGCAAAGATCAAAACAAAAAAGTGAGCCAGTATTTTAGGGAGAAATTAAAACACTAGGTGAACAAAGACAAGACAAGAATCTAATAAACCCATGTTAACCTGAATATGCAAATATTATGTAAATTCACGAACAAAAAAAAGAAAAACTAAAAACCTGAACACAAAAACCATGACTCATTCGACCTGAGGTCAATTAAATGTCACCAATTCATCTAACATACAAACTGTTTGACACTTCAAGGAACAACACACACAAAGAGGACGAATCTAAAGAATAGAAAAATGCATTTTCTACAATAAACCAAATGCTTCTTTAGGAAGGGTGCGATCTTTTTCTTTACAATCGTAGAACGCTTCAATGCAAATATGGCATTGTTAAGCTTTCAGGAGGTTTTACTATGATGAGCTAAAGGGACACAAGGTTTTCTCATTGCGTGTGCATGTATGTAGGCGACACCTACTAGCTAGTTTAGGTGTCAACTTCTGCTGTGCTGCTGCTTCATTTGTGATCCTTCACACACTTTGGAGACTATATGAAGCATAGTCTAACATTTTCGGTGGTCTATTTAAGCTGCGAGGCATTCTGCTGCACTCTGCACATCATGTTCTGCCTGCCTGCCTGCCGGCCGGCTGCTGCTGCTGCCAGCTTTTGCTTGTTTCCTCTCAGCCCCTCCACCACCCCATCATCCCCCTTGAGCTCTGAGGTCAGATATCCTCTCCTCACTTCCTGACATCTGGAAGACATGTTTAGGAAGCAGAGATGTGCCCATCACTCCGTGACATGTTGAGCAGCACGGCGTGTTGAATAGCATGGAATGAAGAGACCGGAGCCTAGATACCAAATGCAAACTTCTAATTCATTGGCTGATCAAGATTTATTTAAAGATCTACAGAAGAGATTTGTGACTGAAATAAAATACATTTCTTTTCTTACTTGTTCTTGATGTTGCGGTCGCTTGGGATTGCAATCTCTGTTTGCTTTCTTCTATGTCTAGTGCCGCAATGGTTGGTTAACCATTGCTTGTTTCCACAGATTATTGGTCTTAGCAATCTATTGAAGTGGCTTCAGAATCTGAACTGGAATCTAACATATAATCGGTCAAGGAGGCAAAAAATTAGGGTGATGGCAAGGAGACCTTCTAGCCTCAAAGCCAAAGACATAGTCTTATTTGCACATCAGAAATTATTATTTCTTTGGTTCAAGTAAAGCTATTTTAAATCTTTGCTAGGTGTATGAATAAAAACCGCAAATATATGAAACTTGAAAGAAAAATGTTTCTATTTGTTTTGATTTTCTATGTGGTAAATTACAATGTTGTGGTAATAAATACCACAAATAATAATGTTTTAAGTGATTCCATATTGGGATTAAATACGCTTGTGGTTCTGTTAGGAAACAGCTGATCAAAACTGAGAGACATTCTCCAGCTACAGCTACAAAATATTAAAGGAGCAAAATAACTTTTTCTTATTATGTTTGGATGACATAAAATATAGATACAGGAAGAAAATTTAGTCCATGCAACATCTTGACACTGCCTCTGAAAAAGTTATTGTTAATTGAGTTAACCTCTACAGTTGCTTGATAAAAATAAATGAAAAATCAGACAATTACATGGGTGCAACTCAATGCATATAGGCACCTGATGAAGAAAAATTCTTATGTTAAAACCTAGAATCTGAATAGGGAAAAATTAGATTTTTCAGTTTATTACTGAATATGTAATAAACTGCTCAACTGCTGGGGTTTTCACACACAACCATCTCTCAGGATTGCAGAGAAAAGTCTGAAAAGAGAATAATATCCAATGAGAGCGATAATATCTTCTTGAATTCAGTACCTTGAATAAACACGCATTACAACCAGGTTATTCAGAATACTATTTCTGAAAGCTTTGCACATTGCAGGTTGACATGCATGAGCTACAACAACATCACATAACACTGGATGCCACTCTTAGCAGGACTGTGACCCTGTATGCATTTGATGCAGGGTCATCAAAATTGGATAAAATCAGACTAGAAAATTGTCATCTGCTCCAGTGAGCCCAATGAAACATACATAGCATAAACAACATGCACGCATGGATCCGTCCTGCATCCTGAGTGCCGATACTTCATAATAAAATGATACTGCATAATAAGAGTTAAAAGTACAGCGTATTAAAATACTCCTGAAAGTACTTGTTTTGCCAAGAAGTTACTCAGCTAAATGTAACTGAGTAAATGTAACCAGCATTTGGGTACTTTTTTTAACCAATGCGATTTTCAACTTTAATGTCTTCTTTTCTGTCTTTCTTTTCTTAAAAACACATTACAAATGACAGAAAATACTTTTTAAAAACTTTTATTTCCTTCATTCCCTTCTGGGAGTTGACCTGAATTCACAATCCAACTAAGACAGGATGACATATCATGGATAGACTTAGAAAAATTCTAGATTTTCCAAAAATGTAATCATTAACAGAAAATTTGATTAATAGATACAATCAATTTATTGCCCTCAGTCACTGTATCAACATCTTTGAGATGTGATGGAGCAGAGAGATTTACATAATGGATTAGCGCCCACTGTGTGATGCTACCACGTCAGCATGGACCAAAATATACCAAAAATATTTCGGACATCTTGTTGAGTCCCATAAAAATTAAAAGAAAAGGAGTCCAATATTGTGTTTGCAAGGCGTACCCAAAAAAGTGGCGCCCGTCTTTCTAAAATAGTAAAAAAATATATAATGACAAAAACCTCATATTTACTTCTGCCCAGAGAGGGGAACTTTCACTGTCCATCACTAACAATTCCCCTGCTGCAATAGTTAGAGCTCCAAAACGCTACGTCACTTATTCTGTTGCTTGTCCAAGTAGGTATGTTCTTCCTTTGCTTGATTAAAGAGAATAAACATAGCAATAAATATATATTTTTAAAGAAGTGGTTGACATGCTTTGTAAATGTGTGCAGTCATGATTATGCATGAACCGTGATAACATGATGTGGGTGGAGGAGTTGATGGACTCAACTAATTTATTACTAAAATAACTAAAATCTGTGGAGTTTGGCCTGTGGCAAAAAATTGTTATACTGTAGGTAATATAAATAAACGACCAAAATTAAAGAAATTTTTTCTGTAAAATCAATGAAAATGCACTTAATGGGTAGCAATAAAATAGGCGTTAACACTTAAAATGGCTAAAATCACAAACAGGCATATCAAGTCAACATGATGAGAACCTTGTCAACTTTCTGAAAGAAATCTACCCTGTTTAAATCTCAGAGGAGCTTGGAGAACTCCTTCAGAAAGGTGTTGCATCTTTTGAAGGAACACATGCTTTATGCTCAGAAAGGCCCTGCACAGGTGTGACCTACATAGGAGGTATGCAAAAACAAAGCCTCTGATTTCTAAGGAAAACACAAAGGCCAGACTAAAGCTTGCCAGATAGAAAGTTGACAAGAATTTTGACATCAGATTAAATGTTTAGCATAATTCAAATTCAGCATTCCAGAAAATAATCTTCACTAAGTGAGAAGCATGGAGGTGCAAGTGTCATGACTTGTCATGACTCAAACTGGGCAAGCTAACCATCATATAATTCAGAATTAACTCGACAACATATCAGCGGGTGTTCTCGTAGCAACGTGCTAAATTGGATTCCATTCTTGGTGATTTTAGGAATTACAGCTTTCAGTCAGCTCTGCTTCTGGTGGGTCACCTTTAGCCTTTAGGGCACATCTTTTCATTTTAAAACCTGAATCTTTTTAGTCCTCTTTGAGCTCTGCTCTGACAGGTGCTTCACCATCATGAAAGCAATGGTTAACACATTTATCTTGTGTATTTCACAGACGTTTTGCATAATACTATAAATTAAGCAGTCTTGTGAAACTGTGTTGGTCTAAGGAATTTCCTGAGGAAGTATCTAATGTAGGTTTAACCTAAATGTATTATACGTAATAAAGCATTCTGTCCTACTTTTATATTGGTACAGTGACGATAAGGTAGATCATAGTTCTCCTTTGTGAAGTAAGTTTTTTTTGTTCAAACGTTTTTTTACTAAAATAAACCACATGTGGTGATTCAACCGGATTTCTTTTTCTATATGCAAAGTGCACATTGCTGCCAATCGCACAAGCTACACATGTTGAATACATCAGTGAGCAAATTGCCGCTATACATGTTCCCTGACAAATAGAGTGAGATAATCAGTGAATGAATAATTGACCTTCTGATTGGAGGACGGCTGATTTATTTCCTGAGCACACCACTAATTATTACAGCCACCATTGCTGCTGTGTAACAAGAGGGAAGAGATAGGCTTTAAAATACTTAAAGACGACAAATTAAATGTTACTGAAAGTTTGATTTGTTTGACAACAACTTGGAAAGAAAGCCATATGTAATAAATATGTGCAAAGCAAAACCAACAAGACTGCTTTATAAAAAGCATAGTTTTCACATTTCATCAAGCTCAAGAGATAAATGAGAAAAATATATGACATTTTTAGTCATTTTTAGATGACTAAAAATGGCACAACAGAGAGAAAGATTATGAGACTTACGGAGAGCATGCCACTCATCCTGACGTATGGTCTTTGTGATGTTGATGGGTAAATTCCGTGGAAGGATGGACGAAGAATAGTGATACTTGACTGGGGTACATCTTTGAATTACTCCTGGTAAAAAGACAAAATGAAAAAGACAGTTATAATCAGAGCAGCAAGGTTTACTGAAGGAGAGAAGGAAGTTAGAATTGCATTTTAAACCTTTGCTCTTTTTTTCTGGGATGATGCGACGATGTGTGCACAGACATAGCATTTATTTTTCACCCTGTCTGAGTTTTAATTTTCCGAGCTGGGCCTTTTAACCTTGTTGTTCTCCACTCTAGCACAGTAATTAAAGAGGGATTAGGAAACAATGTGGTACATGGATTATACTCCCAAAGGTTTCATATGTAAATGTTCTGATTTAAAGTGAATCTCATCATATTTTGTGCATGAATTTTGTTTTTCAGAGTCCATCTCTGTATTCTCGCTCTGGCTCCTTTTTAGCAGTTTCTGAGCAAATCAACACTTTATATACTGAAATAAAGACTCATTTATTACAATAAACTGGAGTTTCTTTCATAGGTCTGTGGCGACATAAACATTTTTATTACATTTCTTGAAGAAGGCCACAATTCAGACAATCTTTCAATGAAAACACAACAAGAAGTACAGCTCTTTTGTTTACTGTATAGGATCTTCAAGGTTTTAGATGACAGCTCTTGGTAATGGCATTCCAGGCTATAATCTGTCATGATGTGTCCTTATGTAAATAAAGGAAAGAAAACTAGAATATGACAAGAAAACTGCTGGTGATGAAAATATGCTGCTTTGCCTCCCCCCTCACTTCACATCTACTAGCAACCTCAGATCTGATACCACATAAATTGGTGACATTGAAAGCATAAAACGAGCAGATAGATTTATTTCAATCTAGCAGTGCTGGTCCATTTAAATTACACCAAGATAGAAAGAAAGCATCTCAAGTTGGGATTTAAGTGATTAGTAAATGGGATTATTCACTGCTGAAACCAACCTCGAAGATTCCCACTTCAAAAAGTCTAAGAAAACCTTAAAGAAAATCCAAGGCAATATTAATTTGGTAACTGTGTAATGTCTATGAACATTATGGTTTGATATGTATTTGGGTTTTTGGCATGCTTCAACTGGAAAATAATTATAAATGTGTGGTTTTTTTCCTCCCCTACGTTTGTCAGTTCTAATAAAATAATCATTTTCAATTTCTGATATTATTTGATTTCATTATTTTCTAAAACTTAAAAATGTGAAAAAATTTTCACATATCACATTACTAGATATTTTGTTGCATATCTTAAGAAATAAATTAGTCTATAGAGGCATAGCCAATACCTACAAAGTAACCACTTGAAACATTCATTGTTGATTTAAATAAGAGTTTGTCCATATTTGCGAATAAAACACCTTTAAATCACTTTGGAGTTGCTTTAAAATATTTCAATAATCTAGTGTCCCGGCTCTAGCTGAATGCAGTTTGTCCGAGTGTTGGGACAATCCCTTCTCATCAGCAAAGATTACTCCAAATGCAGTTGAGATGTATGGAGTTTGGGATGATTGGATGCTAAAGTAGCCATTTGGAGCTGATTTTTCTTTACCATCAGTTATGTTTACCTTGTTTCAGGTGTGAAATTCTGCTAAGTGCAGAGTGAGCAGCATTCCTTGAAAGATGCATAGGTTGACATAAAGTTTTGGTTCAGTGAAGTTTACTTTCTCTGCAGTAGCTGCAGGAAAACCTTCATGTTCCCAAAGGCCACAGATTAGTGATAGCTGGGAATCATTTTGACTTTGTTTTGGTGTTGCTTTCTAAAGTTATAAAACTGCATTGTGCGCTTAGTTCCGAACATAAACATTCTGTATGTGTTCAAGTGCAAAACAGTGCTGTATTCAATCTGTGCACATGCATACTGACAGACTTAGTATTCTGTCAATACATATTACAAAAGCATGTATTGTTACACCCCTACTGACAAGAACATAAAAGCATGTTTACTCTGAATGGGTAAAACCCAATTTTTAAGTTGTCCACCGGATCTCAGCTTAAAGGGGCAGTATTATGTATTTTTCAGGCACATAAAACCATTTTATAGCATAATCTAGTAACTATGTTACCTTCAGTTGTCATAAAAATGCTGATATATCAAACATGACTTAAAAGAAATGTGACTTCGCAAATTAACGCCTTGAAATTGGGCCTCTGTCTCTTTAAGAAGTTCCTGCTCTTTCTGACACTCAGCCTTCATCACATCATCACAACAATGCTTCTCTATTAAGTTGTTTACAACATTCTTAATAGTTCTGAGAACTATTAAGTTCTCAAAACTTAACAGTTCAGTTCCTATGAACTTGAGAAGTTCCTATGATGACCTCAGTAGATTCTCAGTTCCACCAGATGCTTGCTAATTGTTGCTGCCACTAGTCTGGAGGAGCTGAGTGGGGGAGGGTATTATGTGAGGCAGAAGCTCAGCTTAGAGACTGCAGCTGTGCGGAAAAAGGCGGCGCTGGTGAGACCAGGCGTTTATGGACTGCCAAATGGTTGCCTTGGGAGATTAAAGAATTTCTCAAACATGCATTAAAGAATCAAAGCAATGCTTCAGATGAAGGAATAACATTATAGCATGATATGCAGTTCAAAAAAGCTATATATCTTAATACCCACTTTCCTTTAAAATAATAAACAAATATAAATTAATACTTTCGAACATTTGGACAATCAATAATGACTGCAGTATTTCCATTTTATTTTCTCAGTGTTTAATATTTATACTCCATTTGTGTTTATTCTACCAATTACTGATCTAATGAATCCACACTGATAAAATGTTAAGAAAAATGTGTAAAGTCCCACAATTTCAATCAGAACACATCAAACAAATATAATATAATTTAGAGTCTCGATCACCTTTATTTACAACACCTGACTTTTTCAATACTGCTCTATGATAAGAGATGTTTTCTATTGTGTATTTTCAAATTAGCATTCTACTTGGTAAACAAAGATCTGACACAGAATCCCAATTAAGGTATTTTTGGCCATATTAGTTGGTGTGTATGTAAAACCACACATGCTCGATTTAAACCCCCAAACAAGATAACTAATGTTTGATATTTATGTATCTAAGTCAAAAACACACAATCAAATGAGTGTAAAGAGAAAATAGCAGTCTCTTACTTTCTTTTGGTAACTGTTACTGGTCTAAGTGAATAATCTATGAACAAAATCAAATTACTTTGTTATCAGTGCTGCCACTTTCACTTAGCAACAACTCAAACATGAAATGAGTGAAATGTGAATTTCCGAATCACACACGGCTTTCAAATCTGGGAAATAACATCTATTAGATTTGACTGCATAAAACATTTACATCCTGCAGCATTAAAACCACCATAAATATTTTATTATGTTTAAAACTGAGGCCATTTTTTTAAAATCAGGGACTCCCCAATGAACTCACAGAGATTAGTATATTTAAAAAAATACTGAGGCAAAGAAAAATGAAATAACAAAACAGGACTTTTCAAACAAGCTTAATCCGTTGTAATGATTATTGTGTAATAATCTGTCAACATTAATCGGAGAATTTAGGACAACTAAAAAAGAGGTATAAGTGGTTGATACTTGACAAAATGAGTTGCTAGAAGTGACAGTTTCATTATTGTTTTTTAGCTTGTTTTAAGGTGAACTGGTCAATAAAGGTTCTTCTGCCACCACTCAAAACATTTCACAAGATAATAACATTGACAGCTGTTTCACTAGATAGGAAACTCCATGTTGTTGTGCAAGTGCTCAGTTTTTGTTACTGACTCAATTGGACAGGGGGCACAATTAGATGAAATGCCATTTTTCATCTAATTGTGTCTCTAGAATCTAAACTGAATCAAGTTCCTGCACAACAAGTAACTTCAGGACCTATACCATTATTATCATTAACAGACAAAAGATCAATAACAAAGAAAGCTGAGTTAATAAATGGATGGGGGGGGGGGGCATCTACTATGTATGCATGTGTATACATTACAGAATATATATATATATATATATATATATATATAGCATGCTAGGCAGTGAAAAAGGCTCTGATTCTGTAACAGTATGATTCTTTCAGCACCACGGACAGAGAACGATCACAACACGGAAAATTGCCAAGTTGATATGTAACATTTTAACGCGGAAACCCATCACTGTATGACTGTATGATGCATCTGGATTGTTCTGCTTCATGTCAGCTTAGGTGTGAGCTCATCGCCGAGAATCACGGCCTGCTGTACATCAACAGCCAGGTCTCCATCCCCCCTCTGTTTACCTTTGTAAATAAGGTCCTCGGTCTCCAGGTCGAATCCTTCCCGGTGACACTTCCTCCAAAGCCCGGAGACGGTCGAGTTGAACTGTCTGCTGCAGTGGGATTCCATTGAAGACGACGCGGGCAGAAAGTGCCGCTTCCCCCTAACGAGAGGAGCAGCATCTGGGCCGGTTTTTGGAGGCATCTGGAGGGGGAGGTTGTGGTTTGAAATGTAGATGTAACCGGGGTCGTTCCGCTTGTTGGCATAGTTTTTGCACCTCTCTCGGTGTCTCCTGGCGTCGGTCTCGTACCAGTAGTCGGTGCAGATCGCCATGGCGAGGAGACCCAGCGCGCAAAAAGCCAAGAAAAGCCCAGCGCTGGTTAATATTTTCATAGCGGCCATCTTCCTTTGCTCGATGGAGAGCCCAAACAGTGGCAAGAAGGTTCCTCCGTGGCCGTGGTGGTGATGGTTTGGGCTGGTACCGGCGTGAAACAATTCACGACGGCACTCAGAGCTTCCTGCAGTCCTTCGCCGGGAGCATGATGCTGCAAGGCCGTAACGGGGTGGACGGGATGCTGCGCTCTATTGTTGTGGTGCCCGGTGCATGAAATGTTGTTCCCACCATCTGTTATGGTACAGGAGGAGGAGAGGGGATGGATGGCGACCAACGCTGTGAGGAGGAGGCAGGGGAGGTGATGTAGTTGCGCTGTCTCTCCTCCAGGTTGCTGAGGGATGGGGAGCAGACAGAGATATGTTCTCCTTTTGAGGGAGGAGTGGTAACTATTAGTTATGCGTCGATGAGCGTCTTTTTCACTTTTGTAAATGTATAAAAAACGATGTGTATGTGTGGTTTTAGGTTTAAACCTATTTTGGAAATGAAAGGTCACACAATAAATAGCAGCAAATGTAATTTATTTCCTTCAAATTATCTGTGGTGATTATTTTACACCGTTTTTATATTTAAAAAAAAAAACTTTCATTTTGATGAACGTTTGAAGGAAACAAAGGGAAAACTGTATGATCTAAAATGCCTTTCAGACTAAAAGTCATTCTAAGTTTGTGCTTTCTTTTTTCAGGATGGAATGATTATATAAAAAACTTTGATAGATTTTAAAAACTACAAATGTGTGCTCACATGGTATTGAGCATTCTCTCCCACAATAAATGTTTGTTAAAATGCCCAACCTTAGCAAGTTGCCCCTCCAGCACACAGTTTTTCATCAGCTCTGTTTGGATTGACCTCTCAAATAAATTAAGTTTACCTTATTTTTATAATCTGAATTAGTGGGAGCATGTTGATATTAAATAGAAGCAGCCCCAGAATTGAACCTTGGGTTACGCAGCATCATGTGACTTTTGCCTTAATGACAAACTACAGATTTGCTATTGTAGATAAAATAAACTTCTGAGGCAATTAGAAATAAAAAGTCTTGGGAAACCTAATTCAAATGACAAACAATCTGAAAATACGTTTGTCTCAAGAATCTGTAAATGACGTTAAAAATTAGTGCTGCAAAAAGTTCTTCATGCCAATGTCCATTTTTCAATTTCCCCCCCATCCTTAAATAAAGTGCAGAGAAATACATTTGGGATCACAAATGTACATTTACACTCAATTTCATACTTACAACTCTGGAGTACTTGCAAATAATGAATGCTATTTCTTCTTTTTTGGCATTTTTTTCATTTTACAACCAACCACTTTATTGTATTTATGAGGTTTTATGATATATAATAACACAAAGGAGAACAAACTTAGAAAAGTTATTTATAAAATTATTTACAAATGAAAACATCGGAAAAGTTCACCATGCATCAGCCTCTTTTACAAGCAGGAAATGACCTTCAGAAGTTACATAATAGTAAATGTACCTGAGTGAAAGTTATTCTCAGAAATAAAGCCATTTTCCAAAGGAGGTGGAGAAAAACTTTGAACATTATGAAGACCAATGAGTGTCACAAGACATGTCATTTAAATATTTTAGAATGTTTTAAAGCAGGGTATTGTTATATAAACGACATCCAATGTATTACACAGCACAGCTCAACTTACATGAAGAGTACAGTGCGACTTCCTACTGAGCAGACGTAGCCACCCATGGACAGAATTAATCTGAGAAACAAGAGAGGCTCATGGGAACTCTGGAGGAACTGCAGACAGGAAAAACAGTGGAAAGTTGGAAGATCTTTTGACTAAACATCTGCTACTGATAGACTCCACAAATCCTATGGTCAAGGAATATATATATTTAAATATATATATATATATATATATATATTTATATATATATATATATATATATATATATACAGAAACATCTGTGCAGAATATGGACTGGAAACCCCGAGATCAAAGTGGGAAACACCCCCAAAGGTGGCGGAGAACGCCAGAGCTAAGATCCTGTGGGACTTCCAGATCCAGACAGACAAAATGGTAATGGCGAACCAACCAGACATTGTCGTAGTGGATAAACAACAGAGGAAACCCGTTGTGATAGATGTAGCAATACCAAGCGACTGCAACATCAGGAAAAAGGAGCACGAGAAACTAGAGAAATACCAGGGCCTCAGAGAGGAACTGGAGAGGGCCTGGAAGGTGAAGACCACAGTGGTGCCTGTGGTCATCGGGGCCCTCGGGGCAGTCACCCCCAAACTGGACCAATGGCTACAACAGATCCCAGGAACAACATCAGACATCTCAGTCCAGAAATGTGCAGTCCTTGGCACAGCCAAGATACTGCGCAGAACCCTCAAGCTCCCAGGCCTCTGGTAGAGGACCCGAGCTCAGAGGATAAGAACCACCCGCGGTGGGTGAGAAGGGAATTTTTAAGGGAATTTTTATATATATATATAAATATATATATATACAGTACAGACCAAAAGTTTGGACACACCTTCTAATTCAATGGGTTTTCTTTATTTTCATGACTATTTATAAGGCAATAAATCCCACTTATTAACCTGACAGGGCACACCTATGAAGTGAAAACCATTTCAGGTGACTACCTCTTGAAGCTCATCAAGAAAATGCAGAGTGTGTGCAAAGTAGTAATCACAGCAAAAGGTTGCTACTTTGAAGAAACTAGAATATAAGGGGTATTTTCAGTTGTTTTATACTTTTTTGTTTAGTGCATATTTCCACATGTGTTATTCATAGTTTTGATGCCTTCAGTGTGAATCTACAATGTCAATAGTCATGAAAATAAAGGAAACTCATTGAATTAAAAGGTGTGTCCAAACTTTTGGTCTGTACATATATATATATTACCAACCCTGCACACAGATGTGCAGGGTTGGTAAAAAGTTACCTCAAATGACTTGTGGTTTTATTTATTTGATCAAAAGGCCAAGTAAAGCCACACTTTATAAAAATTTCTTTCCACACTTATTAATTTTTAGATTTGTGGATTATTTTTGAAAAGTATTCATTGTTTTCCTTTCACTTTAAGTTATGCACTGTGTACATAAGATTATAATAAATAGATTGAAGTTTGTGTTTGTAATATTAGAAAATGTTAAATAGTTCAAGAGATACAAAAGTTTTTTCATTGGATTCTAACAAGAGTTGTTTACAGAATTGCAGTGGTGGGCAGCCAGCCGGGCACTGACCCAGGTCAGTGCAGACAATTTGGTGGATTTTAAATTTTTATCTTCTTTGCATTATTTGCCAAAAGTTAACCTTTACCAATCCTCTCTCATATCTTGTCAGATTTCCAGTAATATTACTGAATGTAAACTAGCTTAAACTATTATCTTGTGATTTCATGCAAATATATTTTACCAAAAGTTGACTCATCCATCCTTCAATCTGAACAAAGAGTCAATCAGCATCTGGAGAGGTAATTATCTGAATGTTCATGTTTTTGTGGTTACAAATAGCTAAGTGTTCATGCTGGCAGAAACCTACAGGATCCTGTTGATGAATGGGTTTAATTGTTTACCGTACTCCTGGTTGACGCTTTGCTCATGACTTACGCAAGCTGACTGTGTGTCTGTATCACATCAATGTAAATCTGAATGCAGGACTTTTAATTCTTAGAGTAAATGGTGACATAAGAACGGGAATGTACCATCTGCCTCTGCGTTTACGGTTTTCTGCTCTAGGTCTTCCACTGCAGTGCAAGTGGTGATAGTTGTTTTTATGTGCTGTGACTGAAGAAGGCTCCCACAGACATTAAGCTGCTCAAAGCCTGATGACTAAGGAAGGCGACCTGCTGCTGAGTCGTTATGGCATTATAAGCTTGCCAGATACGCTGCTGAAACTGGAAATGTGTGAACACAGAGTCATTGCCCCCTCCCATTTGCTTCCATATGACAATTTATCACCCTTTGCAGTAGGATTATTCTAGCAGTGAACATGTTAATGCAGAAAGGTCCATGTGACACCATGAAATATCCCTGTGTATCTTTATACAAATCCAACCATATATTTTTCCAAACTCAGTCATTAGAGTAAAAGGAGACACTGCTCATCTTAAGCTATAAACAGGAAAGACACAACCCAGAATCTGGAGAGGTCACCAGTCTATACAGGGCAAACAACCTCACATGCACACACTTGTGAGCATCAGGGCACAAGTGTGAGTTTTTTTCCACACTCCGTGGAAAAAACTAATGCTTTCCCTTTGGGTTGTGTATTGATTCAGTCCAGACAAAGAAGATTTTTCACTAATATTTAGGTGCACAGCAAACAATATGCACAGATTTCTATTTGGGACTCATTATAAATGACGTCTTTTGCCCCATAAAATGCTGACTTCAGATTTTTAAATTGGGCTGATTTTATTTTTTTATATTAAATCAGCCTTGTGAGCTGATTTAACTTGTGCCCTTGTGAGCATCAGGGCACAAGTGTGCCCTGATGCTCACAAGGGCAATTTTGCCAAAGGCAATTTTGAATGACCTGCTAACACTGTGGGTGGTGGGAGAAAGCTGGTGTGTATGCATGCACAGCAGGAACACGCAAACTGTACACAGAAAGGAACATATCAATAAATACTAGACTTAAATTCTGCCATCAGTATAATGAATTTTACCCAATTGTTGGGTCCCAAAATAGTAATGCTGAAATGCCATGCTTTTCCAGTTATTAATATTTTCAGAGGGGCTTTCAACTATAAATACAAATGTTTACTATGAATTTACTTAAAATATTTCTATATCAATTTTCAGACTTCATAGCTAAAAGCTACAAAAACATCCTGTAAAATGGATGGCTGGAGAACACAAAGAATGGATAAAGACATGGAAGAACAGCTGGTGAGAGATTGAGAAATGGATGCATGAATAGACAGTTCAATGAATGATGGATAAAATAACAGATTAATGAATTGAAGGAAATATGGATGGAAAGTTAGGCATTGGAAAAGGAAATAAAATCAGTAAGAGATCTTGTTTTTATTATTTTTATCTGGACTTGTAAAAGTTTCTTTTTCCCCCAAATTTCATATTTTTAAAACTGTGTAGGAACCCTGCAGTTATTTGCATATTTTCTTCAAAATATAAAAACTAATCCTTTTGAAACAGTTGTCTATAATTTATAGTTTATTTCTTCAAAAGTCTTTTAAAACATGTATCATCCCCCGTTTTCACCTTTCTAAAAGCAATCCTTAGTTTCCCAGAAATAGCTAGCAACAAAAATTTAATGAAATTTAAGTTTTAGCAAATATCAATGTATTCTCATTAAATGTTACTACAAACAGTTCTTCGTCATGAATGCTGTGTGAGGAGCACAAGCTCAAAATGTGCAGGTTACACTGTATGTGAAAGGCAAACAGATAAAAGTTCTTTGGTAGAAAATAATATAACACAAAACAAGAGGGAGTGATTAAACAGTTTTCCATTCAATAAATATTCAGAAGCTACATGAGAACTGATAGCAAACAGTACTAGCAGAATAACATCTAAAAAAAAAACATCAGATGAACTTCTGCTAGTTATTATGTTAGTTATGAGATTGTACGTCACGCGTACCTGGTTGTAAATGTATGTGCAAAGCATCGTGATTGTCTAAAAAACAATTTGGTAACAGATTTCCAAACAGACCTTTTTCTGATTCTGGATAATTAAGTATGGCACATTTCAAAGTGTCCAAGTACAAACGTCTTGTCTTCTGATCACGACAGTCTTCCTTTCAGTCACTCCTAAATAAAGTGCTGCTCCTTGTCAGATATTTGCTTTAGTGTTCTTTGGCTGTGATGCCAGAAATTTCCTCGTCAGTATATTTCTGTGAGTAAGAGGCTGGTGGGGAAGACGGTTCCTATCCAGTAGTAGTGTTTAAGGCAAGAGAGTGTTCTCCTCCCACGGTCACTCGACAATGGCTGAGAGCAAAGCGATGGTACCAACCCCACAGAAGAGGAGCAGTATTTGTAACAAGGAATGTCTGAAAAAAAACAAAAAATAAAACAGATTTAGAAAGGTTTGTGGACTCATTTTTTTAACATTAAACAACTACCATATTTTCCAGACTATAAATCATACTATTTTTCATAGTTTGGAAGGTCTTGTGGTTTATAGTCTGGTGTGTTTTTTTTTCTCTACATGACACATTTTTTAACTGATGGTTACATGTTAATTCGTAGTGATAGACATGAGCCAAGCGTTAAACATTACAGTCTGCAGCTGAGAGGAAAGCTAAACGTGTGCTGAAGGAAAGATGGAGGAACTAGTCCAGAGTTAGGTACTTTAAAACTTTTTGCTAGGAGAGGCAGCAGTGACGTCTCCCCGCCCCAGTAGATGCCAAGAAGATGAATAAAAATGACTTTGGAGGAGGGAATCCCTAGTGTTACTGCTTTATGCAACATAACTGCTGCCCTATAACGCCAGATTCACATTGGATGCTCCTCTCCACCGGTAAAGAGCGCAGTGGAGTCGTTCCTGACCACTCTGATTTAGAGAATGGACATTAGTAAGTCAGAAACTGCCAGCAGACTTTCAAGTCATGATTAAGTACGTTGAAAAGCAGGTAACTGAACTAGATCATCAACATGGAAAAGGTCCCCTCAGGTTGGACAAGCACTAAATAAATGTGACTTATACTCCAGTGCTCTTGTAATATACTTTCCTGTCTGACCATTCTCCAATAAAGGTCACTAGAGTCAATAAAACCTTTATAAATAAAAATAAAATTAAAACAAAAGGTGCAATCCTGGCTCATTTTTCAAATTTAGAAGACTTTTTTTGGCTGAATAATTCAAAAGTCTCCAGTTGTGTAAAAGAGTAATTCATCTCGAAATAGAAACTGGACTGAAATGTGTGATAAAAACACAAACGTCATCTTAATCTAGAGAAAAACTGCATCTCAAAAGCATAAAAAAACACTGATTGAGATTAATATAACAGATAAAATCTGGCTACTTGAGGGCTAAATATAAAAAAATTAATAAGGGATTATTAAAAAAATATTTGGACATCTCTGTACACCTGATGGATTTGTTTCATTTGGACCTACAGGCTTTTAAGTTCGTATTTACCTTAAACTGGACTCCTGCAGCAGGTCAGGCACAACATTAACCAAGGCAATGTAGAGGAAACCCCCCGCAGTGAAAGGCAGAATCCAGCCAGAGGAGTTTTCTACATAAACAACAAAAATCTTCATGAATAAACTAATAAAATTTACATAATCCCCAGCTCATAACATATTTTGCTGTGTGTAAAATAGTCTTCTACTACCTTCACTTTTGGGCGACTGAGCACAGAGGGCAAAACAAGCTCCTAAGACCCCAACCAGAGCTGTAGATAGCTGCATCCGGGCGGCGCTCCAGCGGTCGAACCCGGCTCGCAGCAGAATGGCAAAGTCTCCCACCTGTGGAGGATGACATTTCTCTCAACGCAGAAAAAGCTAAACAACAACTGTGTTTACAAAGACTCCAGTGGCCAGATATGTTATAAAGCTCCAAGATATGCAAACAATTTATTTCCTAATGAAAACATTGAAATGTGCAGGATGGAAGAATCGTTATAATCTCACTTCGTGAGGGATTTCGTGAAGCAGGATAGCAAATGTGGTGAGGAATCCAACCTGGGAGGTAGAAAAAAAAGGCAAGAGCAAAGTGATTTATACACAACAGAAATGTTTGAAGCCCGTTTCTTGTAAAACAGAAGAATAACGAGAAAATGCTTCAAACGTTAAAAATGTAAGACAAGTAAAACGAGGTAGAAGGTTAATTTATATTGTTTAGTTTAAGCCATTTGCTTATTTTAAGTGAGTCTAACAAACATAAATAAGGATAAGAGTTTAGAATGTGTATAGCTGCAAGTCCTTTATTTATATTTAACTAAAAATTAATTTTTGTTTAATTTATTTTGAATATTTCAACAAGACAACTGTGACAAACACAACATAAGTGAACAAAAAATGCTGGTAAAGTCTCGCATGCGCATGTTTGAAATATCTAGTCAACTTCCTTTCTGGCACAATGATCAATTCTTCATGCTGTTAACCTTCTGTCTCTCCAGCTGGACTCATGTCCCAGAACTGCAGATACACGGTAACCTACTGAAGCGGTACACATCCATGTTTCTGGAGTTTAAAATGCACCTCTTAAAAAAGCTTGTATTAGAAAAAAGGAAACAGACAGAATATGAATATCTTTGAGTATTTAAACAATTGCTCAGTCGGTGAGGTTTATAATTAGATGGCCAGGTATATAACAGCTTAAATGAACATGACTTAGAGTAATGCCTTTCATCTTTCTATTATTTTGCTACATTAGATCAATTTGAACCTTTTCGCACATCAGTCATTGGCATCGTTTGCCCCTCTTTAGTCAGTCAGATTGGAGCACAGTTTTACTCCACACACAGTGAGGTTTTTCAAACTTTCACAGCTAGTTAGTGTCTTTTTCTCTTTGTGCATTTCTGCACTAATGACCAACTTATGACTTTTCAGCATCAGCTCCTTTTGGATTATTTGACCTAGGGTAATGAAGCCGCTTCTCCCACATACAAATGCAAATAAAATAAATAAACCTGGCGAGCTTTTGAGCTGACACAGCTTAAAATACTAACATTTACAGGGGTGATGAAAAACTGTGAAATAAAATCCTACCTTCTTGCTTACTGAGAAGCTTCCAGCTACTGCCAGTCCATGGGTGAAGTTATCAATGCAGTTGGCCAGAAGGTTTAGGTATCCACTTGTCTGTAACAGATGTATAAAAAACTGTCCAATTTAAAAAAACAAAAATGGAGCATTTTCTCTTTAGTACCTCATGCTAAGAATCAGCCTAAAATGTGATTTTAACAATATCAAATAAACATCTCTTGAATACTCACAAAAAACAGTTATTCATCTTTTTACATGATGAATTAATTGTTATTAATTGTCTTTAGCCACATTCTCAGGCTAAGCTATATAACCACAGGCTTGATTACTGCGTGGCCTGTAGTTGGAATAAATTACTTGAATAGAAGCTGTTTGACCAAATGAAGCAGGCAACAAAATGTACAAAGTAACACGTCATGCCTTGACCTAAAATAAAATCAAGAAAATATTTTTGAAACACGTAATTAACAGTCTGGAAAGAGTTACAAAATCATTTCTAAGGTTTTGGGACTCCACTGACCAACAATGACAGTGATTGTCCACACATGGAGAAAACATGGAACAGAGGTCACCATTGACCAGCCGACCAAAATTACTCAGACAGTACAAACAACAAATCAATGACTTCACAAAGCAACCATTTTGAAACACTAAGGAACCCAACTAGCCTCAGCTAAAATCCGTGCTCATAAAAGTGGCAACGAAGACATCCATGAAATTACTAAACAAAATAAATTTGACACCTATTTCAATTTCACCAGAACTTATTTTTGACTAATAACTTTTGGGAAAATATTCTGCAAATTGATGAGACAAAAGTATTTTTTTTTTTTTGGAAAGTGTATGCCTCTACATGGACTAAAGAACGAAAAAAAACAAGAAAGAAAACATCATGCCTATAGTAAAGCATGGTAGTGTAAGAGTGATGGTTTGGAGCTGCTTTGTTGCTTCTAAAGCTGAATAGCTGGCTGTTATTGATAAAACTCTCAATGCTCTCAGCAGAAAACTCTCAATGCTCTCAGCAAGAAAAATGTGCCGCCTTCACTCAGTGACCTTTAACCTTTAGCACCTTGTTAATACAGCAGGACACTGATCTAAAGCTTATTTTCAAGTCCACCGCTGAATGACGCAAGAGAATGAACGTTTTATAGTCGTCTAGTCAAAGTCGGAACTTAAATCCGATTCAGAAGCTGTTAATTAAAAAAAAATATCCTGATATGGCTGAATTAAAAACACTTTGCAAAAAAGAGTGGGGGAAATTTAATCCAAACTGATGTCAAAGACTCATTGCCACCTATTACAAATTCTTGATGTCTACTGTTGTTTAAAAAAAGAAGTAAATAGATGCAAAAAGCTTAGGGGGAGTTTACTTTTCCACAGAGAGAGGAAGGTGACTTTGGCAGCTTTTTTCTCCTTAAAGTAAGGAAATCATCACTTGACATCTTCTTTTTGTATTCACTGATGTTATTCGTCTTGTACATTAAAATTTATTTTATAATCTGAAATATTTTTTTAAAAAATTGTAAGACGGGAAATAGTTTTTTTTTGCCTGTACTTTCATATTGCTGTTTAGTCAGGCAAAAATAATTAATAAATACAAGCATCTTATATAAGCAACCCACATCAAAGTTAACTGTTTATCCCTACTGTTGCCCCATTTTTCATCACATTCTGGGATATGCTTTGGTTGTCAGCATTACCTTAATTTTCTCTGAGCTGTCTTGCAGATTCTGTAGCTTGGAGGATTTCCATGACTCAGCATGGTGTCCGTTTCTGAGTGATGCCTCCGCTTTGACGGCGAAAGCTGAACTTGACTGTGGAGAAAAACAACGCTTAACTTTTATAACACGTGCGCTCATCAAAAGAGATGCAAGAAACTCGGAAAGAAAGTCCTCCCAGTAGAATCGTAAAGCTCCCAGCGTAACCAGTCAAATAAAAATTGCAATTTAGTGTGACTCTAAATACTGCAAAGCAGCACACAGTTTACTTACGGTCGCTTTTGATATGCATTACAAGGATTCAGCCATTACATTTATTTTGTGCTAGCGCTTCTGTTTTCTGAGAATAGCCAACTTCCCTGTTCCATCATTTAGAAACCACTTATGTTGTCATTTGGACTGGAGCTCAAATAAAGCAAGAAGGAAATAACCTGCGGTCCTCCGGTTGCCACAAGGAAATGGTTGCTCCATTTCAGTGACTGAAGCATGAGGAAGTAATGAAGTGTGATGAATTTTACAGCTATTAATGACCTCCAAGAGAAGGGAGCTAAATTTCCAATCTAGAGCACTGTGTAAGTTTCATGTAAAAACAATGCATCGATGCAAAACACTGGCATGATTCACTACAAAATATATGCACCTTGTTACTGTTCTTGCAATGCTTAACGTTTTAGGAGAACACAGTTAGCTTCCCCCTTTTGCTGTAAATCTCTGTCCATGTCTATTGTTGCCTCTGCCTAAAAGCGGTGTTCTCCTGTGGACAGCGAAATGGCTGAAGCAGCTGCTTCATCCCCTGCACTAAAAATAGACACAAGGAGAGGAGCTGAGACGTGGATTTCAATCTTCTCCCTCACTGGCATTAGAAAGACATGATGGAATGTGTATTCTGCCTCTACAAACATACAGAACAAGGCTTTTTTACAGAGCTAGAATGAACTATTTTACTTTATAGACGTAACATAAAATGTGAATAAAATGCATTCACTTTAAAAATGAATACGCCCATGCTTTTATGTATATTAAACATGGCATCTCATCTCTGTGTGAGAAACTAAATACAAATATGAACAGCTGTTTCAAATCTGTGAGCTGCAAATACAGTATCTTTGAGGGTTAAGTGGCTCTTTGATAAATGCACTTCTTCTGCTTTTAGCCTTTGACTGGATGACTGGATTGAAGTAGATGATTCACCTGGGTAAATATACACACAGAGTGAGCAGCCATGCACAATAGAAGAGTACAAACACTGGCAATGAGAATATAAGAGCAGCCTGGCCATATTCATTTGCAATACGATCTTAAATAAAAAGATGAAAAGCTGCTTTGCCTATTTTTAAGAAGGCAGGAGGCTAAACATTAAACTGACACTTGCTTTTTGAGTCATTTATAAGGCAGGCAAGAAAATCAATAGGGATTTCTTCCCAAATGTGTAGCTGCTGCTGTAAACTCCCGGGTGTGCTACGGGTCATCTGACACGGCAGTCTTCAAAACGCAACTGACAGATGTGCAGACTAAGCATCATAGCATCTGCACAGAGAATGCCAACAAAAGGAAATATGTGAAGGCTTGTGTCGACATGCGAGACAGAAAGAAACAACAGAAATACTTACAGACAGGTTAAAATTCAGGTCTGAATTTGGGGGGGCATCCTCGAGGCCATCTTGATCTGGAAACATTTTCTCCAGGAGGTGGAAGGCAAACAGACCAATGAGTACCCACAAGCCTTGGGTCATGTAGTGGTTGTGTTTGCTAGCTGGAAAGACAGCACAGACTGTAAATATGTGGGCATGAGATGTACACTAGAGATCTGGCGATGCAGCAAACACTGCTTCTAAAAACTGCCACCGACCTGAATGAAGGAATGTATAAATGCTATTTTCTTTCTTTAATGAACCAGTCTTTTTTCTTACAAGAGGGATATATTTATAAAACCTGTGACTCTGAGACCCACCTGGAGGGCCAGAGAGCGCCCACGCTTCAGGAAGGAGGTGAAGAAACACGTCACCAAGGAGACCACCAATAGCAAAGCTCAAGAGTTGCTTCAGCTTCTGGCATCCAGCTGGCAAAGAAACAAGGTACCAATTATGACAAGGTATGATTAACAACAATCTCCGTGCTGTTTTAGCTTTAAATACAGTTTATGATTGGCTTAAAATACGCATTTACAGCATTAACAAAGATTGTGATAAATTAGCATCTCTTTTCCGACTGTTGTCATTTCAACATATGAGGCACTTAAATGCTCAGTAGCATCTCTGGCTCACCATGCATTACCTATAATATTTCACAGAAACTTTAACCTTGGTGTGGCTGCATTTCTCAGCCCTCAGCCTAAAATACTTCTGGAATGCCACGTTAGCGTGGGTGGGGCCTGTCAAAACTTTCAGCCCTCTGGTTCACCTAAAGTGACTTTGGTTGGGTCACAGAGCACAAGGAAAGTGTACAGTAGATCATCAGAATCATTTAGAAGTTACAAGTCTGGATTAAGCTGGACATATAAATTATTACATGTAGATATTTTCTGTATGCAAACTCATGTTTAGAAGGAATTATCAAGTGTCATCAATAACCAAGGATTGCAATAGATAGTATATGTATTAATGAAAAAGCAAAGTCTCAAAAAAGTAAATAATTCCCAAAGAAAAATATGATGTTAAATACAAACCTTGAGATAAACTAAACTCATTGGCTCCAGGTGGGCATCAAGCTAAATGTAAACATAAAGCACCATTGTGTTTGAATCTAGCCTCATGGAAGAAGTTTAAAAGCGTTTTCTGTTCAATGTTGTTGCACTTGGCAGCTGAAGCTCTTCCCACTCAGAACAGGAAACTCTTTACTGTAAATAAGAATCTTAAAAAAAAAAAGAAAAAGCTGTGAACTTGCATCATTGCACACTATAATTGTTTAGAAAACATGCAGCTGCGTTCATATTTGGGTTGTGCTAATAGTTCACTTCAAGCTGTGTGCTATAAGAAGCCTTGAAAATTTAGGATGCAGCTGCCTGCTTTCCACCAGAAACATCTGTTGATCCCACTGGAAAAAAAATCTCTCTAGTGTGGGGGTGAGATTCATCACAAGGCTATTCAATTGTAAAACATGGATGGGAGAAAGAAAAAAAGAAACTACTATTTATAGAATCTTACACCTTTAAAATAAAGAATAGTAGTAATAATAGTAATTAGGAAACATAAAAATTTATAAGTGATAAGTTTAAATTAAATACAAATATAAATACTCTATGTCTGTTTGCTTCTGGAATGTGTGCCTTGTGAGAGATGCTTGCAGGAAGACATCTAAGCGGGTCAAATTGGGAGCTGATTCCAGATGGTCTGCAGCAAGAGTGATAACTGACGTGGCAGAATAAACAATGGATGATTAAGGGTCAAAGTTTATGAACCAGAGACAGAGGAACTGTACATGAGACCACGGATGCACAAGACACCTCGTTGTTCTGTGGGTTCATCAGTTAATGCATTGTTTCTACAGAAGGAAGTAAACAAGAACTCTGAACTTTGCACTCTACATTACGGCAGCTTGTAGGTGCAACACACCTGTGACTCAAGAGAACAGAAGAAGCAGCTATGCTATGTGATTAACTCAAGATAATGAAATAGGCTATGTAACTAGGACCGACCTAAGGAAATAAAAAAAAGGGGCTGGGAGGAGTTGGTAGGAGAACTGAAGCACGCTCCTGTCCGTTCTCCTTGCAAGTTAATTTAAAACTCTCTTGTCTCTCTCTTATTTTTCAGTTTGAGAATGCTTAAGTAGATGAACCTGTTATTGCAGATTGTAATTTCTGAATAATTGTAGTGGATATGAATGGCTTCCTATAGCAGCTCCATAGCAAAACAGAAGAAACTGAAAAAAGCTGCTTCTTCTGCTTTTGTCACAGATACTCCAAACTGGTGAATCTGTCAACCAGTTCAGAGACACATCAGAAGTCTGGATTATATTATTATGTTTCTGCAACCATGAATTTATCATTTTTCAGATGTGTGAACCAGCAGCCCAGTTTACTCCATTTTCTTTCAGTGTTTCCATGTTTACAAAGAAGATGGAAAGAAGAAGTAAACCTGAACACAGTTCCCTCTCCCTCTTGCTCCAATCCTTCATATTTTTGGGAGAATTTGGGCTCCTCATAACATGAATTCAAAGATCCGCTGGTTCTGCATCTAAAAAATATCCCTAACATTGAATAATTCCCTGACCCATATAACAGATGCTAAAAAATGCTAACTAAAATCACGCAGGTGTTACAGCATCCAAACAAGCTAAAGAGAAGCAACAGCACATCTTGGGAAGATTATTTTACAACATATTTATGCAATTAAATTGATAACAAAAACAGGAACACTTCTTTAGGTTGCTACAGACATTTGAATCTGAACACTTCTGCTTTCAAAATAAAAACAGGAATTTCCCAGTTTGGCAAGAACGTGGTTCAATCTGAGTTAATGTTGGAGAAAAAAAACAACTTAAAATGTAAAGCTTGATTTGAACTAAACAAAAAAAAAAAAAAACAGTCATGAATAAATTGCATCATGGTTAAGCTATTGAGTTAGGACTATATATTCCTGATCCTACCTTCAGTTTTGAGGGCAGCTCCTGCTTCAATAGGAATAACAAGCAGAGGGAAAACCCCGCTGAGGCCCACAGCGACTGACCCCACCAGGGACAGGAGCCATACATGCGTGTGTTCACTGGTTAAAAAGTCTGCGACCGCCTGCAGGCCAGGGAGGTCATCTGCCAGACTGGGACCCGGTCCCGCAGCTGTAGCCGTCGCATGAGCCATAGAGGATTGTGTCATCTTCTGGCTGCTTGATGCTCCCCTGGAGGTGAGCATCAGCAGAGCAGCAGGGACAAACAGAGCAGCGACAGCCCAGCTGGGCCTTAAACAGCTTCCACCTTTCATCCGTCTCTCAGCCCAAAAAACACTTGGAGCCTGTGATGCTGTAACAAAAGAGTAGATATGACAAAATAAACTAAATTACCGTTTCAAATGTCTAAATCTTCTGCATTCAAAAAGGTGAATTCTAATGTCACTGAAGGCAACCCCCCCCCCCCCCGATACCAATCAATAAGTAAAAAGAAAATAAATAATTTGTTAGGTTGCAAATGAATTAAACTGTAGTTCTTAGTGAATTTAGATTTTTTTAAATATATGACAGCGGTAACAGCGCAGTAGAAATTCTGGGCACATAAAAAGCAAAAGCAGTTTCTCATTTCAACAATCGCCTTTGATGCTGTGCTTTGACCGCTCTGCAGGTGTACGTCCACAAATAGAGCCAGATCTCCTTATCGCATTAAAATGCAGACCACTTGTTTGCTGCAGCCAAGAAAAAAAGAAAAAGATAATATTTTCAATGAAAATATTTTCAGCTGGATATCTGATGACATGCAAGCCAGCGTTCTGGTTGTTTGCAATAAACTCTTGGATTTTCCAGCAGTAGGCTCGGAGCTCACCGTTTACTCCAACCAGATGAAATCTCAGAGGAATTCAGAGAATGTCAAAGAAAACTACAAGCACGTCTCTGGTTTTGTCATTGATCTGACATGTCTTCCTCTGTCTTTGAAAAGCCTCTTCCACTGAAGAATGTTTTTGCTTTCTTTGTGGCTCTTTTACATCAAACTGGTTGCAACTACCAACTACCAAATCTGCCTCCAAATCCCCAGTTTATGAAAGAATAAAATGATAAAAATGGATTCGATCATTTCTACTGCCATTTCTCGTGTACATTCTATACCTGCTGAATGTTTCTTGTTTCAGATTTTAGCATCAAACCGTTTTAAATGAGTTAGCAGGGTTGTCAAAATAATCAAAATTTTGAAGTAAATTTAAAAATAGTTAATTGACAGAAAAAAGGAAGCACACAGTGACATACTAAGGATAAGCGATTATAATTATATGACAACTGCATGCATGAATCAGAAACTGGTGCAAACTTTCATAAAAGAGCATTAACACATTAGGTGCTACTGTTTTGTCAAACAGCGAAGTTTAACAAAAGTTGACTTGTTCTATTGGTTTTGCCCTATTTAAGGAAGTCAAACTACAATAGTGATGGTTTTTTTTTGCTCTTAACAACAAACAGGTTATATCTACATTTAAAAGTATAGATTACAATGCTTACAATGGTCATCTTACAGTGGGAGGTGTTTTTTAAAATATGGCTGAAAAGATATCCTTATTGTGAACTTTGTTTTTTGCTGTGAATGCTGAAAACGACAGCGGAAATCCAAATGATGATTTTCAGTGAGAGTTCAAAGCACAGCAGGAATGCTGCCAGCTAAGCAGATACGTTAATCCATCACTAATTGATCAGAACTGACCCATATTCAGGAGGATCATAACTTGTGAATTATTAAAAATCATCCAACATCAGCTCTTAAATTGGTCTGCTGACTGCCATTCATAATAACCTGAATCCACTTGTACATTCAGTAACTTGAAATGCTTTGGGTTGAAGAGAGACCGTCCTGCAACTTTTAATCTTGAGTGTCATTTAAGAAGGCTGCTTATGATGACACAATATGTAAAAAGTTATAAAACATCTCTCGAAATGGAACCTGTTCAAGTGTACTTTTTAAATAGAAACCTCTCTAGTGGGAATTTGCTTGATTTTTCTGGTTTGTTTTTAGTGGAATAACAGTAAATTGGAGAGCAAATAAACTTACAACTGTTTTTTGGACATTTGAAATAGTCATGAACAGACACTGACCCCAATTTAAATAGTACATTGTGTTGTATTCCTTTGAAGGAATGATTCTCAAACATTTCACAACAAGTATCATCCTATCTAATTCAGCTTTAGAAGTAACCTCATCTTGATAGTCATGTTAAACCCACAATGGCTTTTTTTTTATATTTTGTTGAGTTTTATCATATAAAAAAAAAAATCACGAAAAAAGGATTTTCATTTTTCTTCCCACTAGCACTGCTTAATTAGTTGAAATGTTAAGTTTAATGATGCTGATGATTTTTTCGACATAGACATTATAATTTCCCAGGCTGAAACTGCAGAACTTAACAAGATCTTCAGTAGAAGTTGGAGTTTCAAGAAGGAAAGTCAGAGGCTTCCCCACCAAACTCAACCTAAAAATCCAAACTAGCAGTCTTGCTTTTAAAACTTGACAGATATGGTATGTAAACTTTTTCTTCACACTTCCGGCAGCTTGTGTCTCCGTAAGTCCTTCACAAACTCTGAACTGTAAATCCTCCAATTGTGAACATCTGTGCATATAAAACAGCAACTTTAGAAACAGTGAAATTAGGGATGACGTCACTCCCACATCCACGTTTAGAGGTAATTGATATGTAGCACAAAATCCCTGCTCTGTCAGTTGCCATAACAACCAAAATATCGACAAAAACCTCATTTATTTATTTAATCTGTACTCAGAGCAACACAATCTGTGCAGTAAAGGACACTTTTGAACCTAATATTGACGGTAAACCTTCAAAACATTAATAAACCTGACTGCTGTTGCAGAGATACGAGGCAGACAGAAAACTCCAGAAGGAGCAGACTTCCAGACGGACTTCCTCTCGGTAGATGATTATTTGTAATTTTTTCCATTACCCATTTCAGGGCGTCTGACCAGCTGAGGCGACTACCTTTATTTTTAACTTATTAGATGTAAAATGGATGCGTGGATTGATCCTACTATTAAATATTACAAACTCCGAAATGTCACGTCTGAGAGTTTGAGAGTTGGCGAAAACACGTGGAGTGAGTGTTGATTAAAAACAGTTGAGCTGCAGCAGCAAATGAGCTGGAAAAACTTGGGACGCCATGACAAAAGAAAGTGAGGTGAACTAGGTTTGCGATTAATAATGTGTAGTAGCCACAGCCCTGGGGTCTGCAGCTCGGAGCTAGCAGGCTAACAGCAGCAGGCGGAGGAATGCAGTCGGACAGAGTTTGCTAAAGAGATTAGCTCCTCAAACACGCAGCCGCGTAAGTTTAATGCTAACAGCGGCTGCTCTCCGACAGCTAGCATCAGTTTCACAAACTTACTGCGATGAAAAACTTGTTGAAAACCTCCCTGCCCCAAAAAGTACAATCTGAACAATGGCTAATTTTATGTACATACCTTGTGGTTTCGACAGTCTGTGCACCAGTGTGTCCCTGCCATCCAGACCTTGATGGATAGCAGCCTGAGTTCCTGCAGACTCCCAGCTGCTGCTGCTGCTGCTGCTGCTGCGGGGCGGACGGGGACCCACACCGCGGCTCTCCCAAACAGCCACGTATCAGGAACATGAGGGGGAGCACCAGGGAGAACACAAACACAAGTCACAGCGTGGAACCCGCCTCACCAGAGATTGCAGGAAGTAGCCCATCCTCCTAATTGTCCCAAAACTAACACATTTGAAGGGATTGTTTGCGTATTTGACGCAAATACACATTAAATAATTATTAAAAATAAAACTTTCTCTGCTGGGAAAGAGCCACTTCAGGCATAAAGCTGCAGATGCTGCATCATCTACAGTAGCTGGTTCTGTTCAATACGACCTTTCACTTTATTTATTCTATAATAGTGCTGTAATACATTTCTAAAATACTGCGAAGCATTGCTGAATATATGAATTAGCCTAATGAGAAATTTAGGACCATGGAAGTAATCAAATTATTCACATTTCCGTGCGTTATCAATGTTTCACTGCAAATCACTTTCAGTAGATAGTGAAACTGAAATATAAACTTGCATGCATACTTTACAGTGCATTCAGAAAGTCACTTTTTCCACATTTTAAGCTGCAGCCTTAGATCAGATTTGATTTCCTTCCCTGAGCTGTTTATAATAGTTTGCTGGAATTCTGGCCCATTCCAGTCTAACCAAGTCAGATTTGAAAGCGACCTTTCACCCCATGCAAGTCAAGATTCATTCAGCTGTAGATGAAGACACTCTGTAAACACACACATTACCCTAGAAATGGTAGAACTATGACATAAATCCTGCAACGATCGTCGCTGAAAGAAAGACGATGGTGGGGAATAACCCAGTATTTATTTATTTTTTATCTGGAGCTTTGACAAAAAATGTAAGGCATACATTCTGATCAAAAATTACAATTGGTAGGACTATGTATTACTTTTAATTATTTTTTAGTAATCCCTAAAAAGTGATGTAAAGCAAGAGCTGAAAGTCATACAGTTTTTCTTTAAAATCTGACTCTTTCTTACAGAAGAGGATACGGAAGAGGATTAGGGCCACCGAAAAAAAAAAAAAGTCACAAAGTCAGAATTCTGAGATTAAAGTCAGAATTTTGAGTTTAATGTCATAATTCAGAGTTTAAAGTCACAAAGTCAGAATTCTGAGATTAAAGTCAGAAGTCAGAATTTTGAGTTTAAAGTCAGAATTCTGAGATTAATGTCAGAATTCTGAGATTAAAGACAAAATTCTGAGTTTAAAGTCAGAATTTTGAGTTTAATGTCATAATTCAGAGTTTAAAGTCACAAAGTCAGAATTCTGAGATTAAAGTCAGAATTCTGAGATTAAAGTCAGAATTCTGAGTTTAAAGTCAGAATTCTGAGATTAAAGTCAGAATTCTGAGTTTAAAGTCAGAATTCTGAGATTAAAGACAGAATTCTGAGTTTAAAGTCAGAATTCTGAGATTAAAGACAGAATTCTGAGTTTAAAGTCAGAATTCTGAGATTAAAGTCAGAATTCTGAGATTAAAGTCAGAATTCTGAGATTAATGTCAGAATTCTGAGATTAAAGTCAGAATTTTGAGATTAAAGACAGAATTCTGAGTTTAAAGTCAGAATTCTGAGTTTAAAGTCAGAATTCTGAGATTAAAGACAGAATTCTGAGTTTAAAGTCAGAATTCTGAGTTTAAAGTCAGAATTCTGAGATTAAAGACAGAATTCTGAGTTTAAAGTCAGAATTCTGAGTTTAAAGTCAGAATTCTGAGATTAAAGACAGAATTCTGAGTTTAAAGTCAGAATTCTGAGATTAAAGTCAGAATTCCGAGATTAAAGTCAGAATTCTGAGATTAAAGTCAGAATTCTGAGATTAATGTCAGAATTCTGAGATTAAAGACAGAATTCTGAGATTAAAGTCAGAATTCTGAGATTAATGTCAGAATTCTGAGATTAAAGTCAGAATTCTGAGTTTAAAGTCAGAATTCTGAGATTAAGTCATAATTCTGAGATTAAAGTCAAAATTCTTTATTTTTTTTCAGTGGTCCTAATCCTCTTCCGTACTTTCTTGCTCTCAGAAACATGTTTTGATTTTTTTTTTCCACCCAACATTGACTGATGAATCACTGGTATATGAGTCAATGGCTCCTAAACTGGAACAAACAAATGTTTTATCCAGATATAAAGGACAACTTGGCAAAGAATCAATTTGAAATGGGATCTTTGGGCACTTTGTAACAGTGGCCATAGATACCCACCATGTCCTTATTTCTTTAGTACAATCTATGAAACATCCCAGAGAACTCAACTTGACCGTTTAAGACAGCTTTTTCAGCACCAACAAGGCGATTAACAAATAGCTGTTAGGTGATAGATTTAAATTATACACTAGCTAATAAATTTCAGGTCAGTGTTTTAAAGAAATAACTTTTAGGTGACATTCAGCTGTTGAAGATCGTATGTTTGGCACACCTTCTTTTGTCCTCTGCTCGTATTCTTCCATTTATTCTTTTTTTTTTTTCGTTTTGGCACATTGCAACATACTGTTGTGGTCTGGTAACGTTTCAAGGAAATTCTCTTCATTAGAGCGGCTAAAACAAAATCCAAAGCGCTGCAGATTTAGGCGTTGCTGCAACTGAATTTCTCCTATTGGGACAAATAGAGACGTTTGTTCTCAATAATTTGGATTTTGCTGAATTTCTATTTTTGAATGTTTGGTAGTTTTATCTACAAACCTGAATAACTGAATTGGTAAAGGCGTTAGACATGAACATTTTTGATATAAAATATTTTCTTTATGTGAATGTTGCCCATGTTGAGAACCGTCTCAGAACCCCGCTCCCTCTCCTCAGTTGGATGTTTCACATTAACTACCCGACCACCAGGTGGTGCATGTGGCAGGCATTTACTGCATGACTTGTGGTTTAACATTTGTTGAAACAGTAGACAAAAGATGTTAATTTATCTATAGTGGATGGCATGTAGTTATGTCTTTGGCTCAGCACTGATTCTGTTTTAAACTTGAAGATACTGTAAGTAATTAACTTGAGATAAACTAAAGAGCATTCTTTACAAGTCGTCCATTTAGATTTCTTTTTTTATTTGAGGTGCACAATATATCCATTTGTTCCCAGACAGTTTAAAACTAGCCACAAATAATGATCTGGGTCTTTAAACACATAGATATATTTGGAAATATAATTATTTCCAAATAGTTGTCAAAAAACAAAGACAGAGACATGGTTTTTGATAATTGTAGACTAACCAAAGTTTGAAGTTCTCAATTTTTAAAAATAGACTAACGGACAGGCGGACTTAACAGTGTGAGATGTGAAGATAACAAAAAAGCATGATTAATATCCGCACTGACTCATCTTTGTCTGACTTGAGCAATACACAAAAAAGAAAGAGGAACTACTTGTTTGGTGGGATCGAGGCCCAAAGCCTTATATGGGTAAATTTGGGCAAAGTGGTTGTTTTTTATATGTGTAGTTTGGGAATTAAGAGTTTAAAAAAAAATTATGTCATGCATTGTGAAACATATTGAGATGGCAGACTAACCAGATTTTGCAGAGCTACATGCTGATCTGTTTTGTGGGGAAAGAACAAAAAAACCCAGAAACAAAATTAAAGTGCCGTTCCACTGTTTGTACGCATGTGTACTAATGTCCATGCGCCTCGTGATTCACCCTTGTCTAATAATATCCGCAGGCCCTGTCTGAGAGCTGAAGGTTGTGGAGTCCAGTGAAAATGAGGAATCAGGAATAAGAAGTGAGAGGGCTGGATGTCCCCTTGGCTTGCATGTCTGGCGAGCGTTCCATGTCATTGTGAAACACACGATGGCCACTGAAACCTCGGGGGACTGTCAGCCAGGAAGCACAAACCCTACATGGATCGTCCAATGTTCACAGAACTGAAATATTCTATGCAGTTTGTTCAGTTTTTATTTAGAAATACAGTAGTTGGAAGCCCTCACGTCAGCAAAAAGCAACTTTTCACGTTTACTGGACAAATTACCTTGGTGTTTTACTGGAGGTTCTGATCAAATTGCTAAAAAATTAGGGTGAAATTGATCATCTTTTTATCTTTCTAATAAAATATAATTCCAATCATTCCTACATGAGCTTCTGCATAAAATAAAGCATGCCATGCATCAATGTTTATAAAAGCAGCTAGTTGTGACTATTTAGTTTTTGTTCAATATACACAGAGTAACATTTAACTTCACAGAAAAAACTTATTTATGCTAAATTTTCAACAAGCTGGCATCACCACAGCATAACTATGTAAACAAAAACAATTTGCAGTTTCTGTAATAATTTATTTGTGAAATACAGTCACAATTTTGACCTGACATCAGCGTTGCTTTTTCCAGATGATATTTTCGTACCTGATGTTTTTGAAATCTACTTTGTTCAGCAATCAAAGAGTCTCTGTTTCTCCATGCAGTGCTCATTTTACAAATTACTTCTGTAAAAACTTGATTATTTAGATTTTGCCAGTCTGTTCTGCATTTAGTGTATTTCAAGTCAGTGTTAAAGGGGAAGCGTCAACTATTGACTTCTCATAAAGATGTACCCAATGCCACCTAATTCAAATTATGGTTATAATCTTTGTTATAGTCAACAATGCATGCAGTCTGTTTCAGTTTCATGATAAAACAGCTTTGTCAGGAGCATGTGAAAACATACACTTAAAGAACAAACTTCAAATATAGTAATTATAAAAACGGGGGAAAAAAACACACACACTGCATGTTTTCTTTTTATTTCAACTAAGTTGAGACAGTAGCCTGTTTGGCTTGTTTGGACAAAATAAATTCAGCACCATCAGGATTTCTCGCAGCCTTGACAACTCACTTCGTAGGAACAGTTTGCCACCTTCTTGTTTTAATAAGGAAGAAGAACAAGGAGAAGAAGCAGAAGCATTACAGGACCAACCTAAATTGGAAGAATTAAGGAAGTTTTTAGTTCCCCTGCTTATACTGAGATATATAGAAAGCTTGCATTTTTCAACCACCTTTGGCAATTTGCTTCCAGCGATTCAACATCTCCCTGGTCGACACCTTTGGAGGCTCACCGCTGGATGTTGCTCAGAGGACGACGGTAAGAGACGAACCCATCAGTCTTCTGAGCGAGACTGTGGGCGTTTCCTGATTTTCCTGCTTAAAACCCTTTGATATGAATTGCTGCTTAGCTATTACAAAGTGTTTTGTGTTTTGCAAGTTTAGATATAGAAACGTAATTGCTTAAATAAGTACCTCAATGTTACTGATTGACGGAACACAATGCTGTTTATTTTCAGTTGTTTTAATCATACCCTTAAATCCTACAAAATGTATTTGTTTTTGAGAATGTTTGTCACAGTTTGAATGCAAAGTGAATTGCCGGCGGTGTTTAAAAAAACATTCAAAATATGATTTATTTATTTGTAAAGTGATCTGTGGGACATTTTTATCGGCTTCTTAGCAATTTTTTAAAAGGAGAAAATTGCAATCTTTTCCCTTATTTCTAACTCAATGTACTAAAACTTTTTTTTCTTTTTATCTTTTTTTTTTTCTCTTGAGTTACTCAACTGGCTCAGAAGAAATGGTGAGCGAAGACGATTACGAAATTTGAATACTGCCGCAGGAGTTACAGAGTGTGGACATCAAACTGCAGTCATTCTGGCCAAACTGATGTTCAGCAAAGGAGGAGTGCAACACTTCCTGTTGCGACGTACCCTGTATCCTGTTTTCCACAGTCAGTGGTCATGCGTGTCATTCCACTTTGCAGAGCAGTGTGGGCACAGTCTTGTGACCCTATTCTGTAAATTTTTCTCTGACTGATTGTAAAACGTCTCCAAAGTTCAGAAAAAAAAAAAAGAAATACATCAGCAGAAATTATGCATTATAATAGCACTGTAAATGTGTATGCATGCCTGTTGAGAAATAGCTGTGGGTTTAGTCAAAAATATGATCAGGCAAATCAAGATATTGCGAAATGACAGACTTTTATAGCGTTAAGGAAAGCGTAACAGTAACAGCATTTGGAAATCAGCAGCACACAGTGTTTTCTTTAGAGTATAAGTAGCATCTTAAAATAAGTGTCTGGAGTAACAGTAATGCGAACATTGACACCTCCATATAGCCTGTGACTCGAGGGGCCTAGCTACGTGACCATGATTAAGAGGTGCCAGCACAACTGTTTGCATGCTTGTGTAAGCTTTTGGCCAGCTCAGATACGTATCTTGTGACAGCGTTTAGACCAAAAACTGTGAAAAACACAGTTCCACCCTGTGGCGTGACCAAACCAAAAGGCTGGAGGTGCAGGTCACAAGAAAGGAATTTCACAATATGACACTTAAATATATTGGTACTGGAAGTTTTATCTTATTCACAGCAGAGGTTTTAATAATTTGAGTGGTCCCTTCCGAACAACCTCATTTTATTTATGATTTTAGCAGGAGACCTTTGAACTCGTCAGTGTAAAGCACAGGGTATCTGTGATGTTGTATTCCATATAAATAGTTCACTTTTGTATCTGCTGGCTCATTCTTATAGTTTGCAGCCATTTTTAATGGAACAAGTGAATCTTTTTCAGTCCAGACCATTTTTCCATCTCTTTTTAATTTCTGTTCCTGCAATATTTTGATAGCATTCCAGAGGATTAATAGTTTTTCTGTATTACCTGTCTTGTGATAATAGGTGACTGTAATTATTGACCTTTATTTAATTATTAGCTTCATGCTCAACCACATTAATGCCAGCTTGTAGCTCCTCTTTTATATTGGTTTACAAGGACCTGGTCAATTCTGCATTTAAACTACTGCTAGACTGCAAGAAAGACTTCATCAAAATTTAAAATACACAAATGTGGTTTAACTAAAGATAAGCACAGTTTGGGATATTTTTTCTAATAATTATTCCAATGCAAAACTCTGTATTATCTCACATATTAACTGATCAGTCCAGAAATTATCATTTTGAATGCCAACAAATATGCATTCTACTTGATTCTAATGAATGAGCCAGAACAGGCTTCTTCTGAAGAAAAAAGACTGCACTCTTTTGCAAAAGACCCCAACAACTATGCAAACTATAGTTTGGATTACACTGTAATTCAGAAAGCTCACAGATAAGACTTGTTCCTCAAATTACATTTCCACGCAAATGGCAAAACTTTCACTGACATGGGACATTGTGCATGCATTTAAGAGAATAAACTAAAAAAAACTCTAGTTTATAAAGACACCAAGCACATCTCATAAAACCTTCATTAAACAAGACTGGAGAAGCAAACTGCAAGGGGAGAGAGAATAGCAATTTTTCAAATGTATTATAAAATGACAGGATTCTATTACATTTAAGAAAGTACATATGATTTAGATTATGCTTCATCATTTCGTCATTGTTCACAACCTGTAGCTGTAAATACATTTATTTATAGATATCTTCCAGAACCGGATTGCTCTGTGATACTCTGTTAATGTTGACGGGTTTTTGGGATTTACAGTAAGAATTTTTTTATTTCGCTGTCCTGTTTTTTAGTTGCAAAAAGGGTTTTTTAGATTTTGATGTGCAAAAACCAAAGGAGTCTGATTTTAAAAAAATTGGTGCAATTAGTTTTTCTAAAACTGTAGTTTTAGAAAAACTACTGAGCAGACATTTTGTTCAAGGATGGGAAAATAATCACGTAGTGGATGAAGAATGACAGAGTTTCTCACCTGCAATAGTTATGAGGCCAAAGGTGGTGAGACTTCTCAGATTTTTCCCAATCGGAAATCGAAATTCACAAACCAAACCCAGTGAAGTTTTTCTATTGGAAATTAACAATTTTCAGATTAAGAGGTCAAATGACGTGGAGCAAGTAAATAAATCTCAAGCTATGAACTTTAAAAAAAGGAACAGTTCTTTTAGCTAATGGCTTGTGAAAGTGCAAAAAACTTTTTTCTGCCATTTTTTATGTGAGAACACTAAAAAGACTTCCATCACAGTGACTCTGGAGAAAGGTCATCAACTGGTTTGTTTTGATGTGTTTCTAATACCCAGAGCTCACCTAATGCCTTTAAATGTCTGAACCCAGTCATGCTGTGACTGAATGCTGAAGTAAACAGGAACTTTTGGAATTTCAAAATAATGCTTGCAGACATCTTAAACCACTCCTCATTTCATTGCATTTCACTTCTAAGAAGCCTGATAACTTGCAGTTATTTGAAAGGCCTTGAGAAATCATTCTTCAGGGCTCCTAATGACCTTTAAAGTTCTGCTTGAACATGAAATGCTTTATGTTTCACACATTTTCAGTTCAAAGCCTTTCTACCTGATTTTCTTTATTAAGTTAGTTAGTTTTTTCATCTTTCAAATAAAACCTCTTAAAGCAACATCTTTCAAAGATAAATAGACATTTAATCTTAGAATCTTTAAATCTAATGGACGTATAGAAAAGTTAGCAGAGAACAATGTGTTCTTGGAAATAAACTGAAGAGCTGCGGATGCCTCAATTTATCTTTTGTATTACTGTGACACCAGAAAACTGCATACTTTTTAGTTGTGGAGTTTCACAGACCATTGTCGGGGACTTAGAGGTTTTATCATTTTGCCCTCCACTTAAAGTTAATATGTTTTAGTCACAAATTAGGAGAATTCCAGCTTGGCCGATGTAATCACTTTTGCTTTTTGCAAAGCACAAAGGTGGTAACTTTTGAACAGCATTATCTTGAAATTATATTTTTTTTCTCTAGGATTATGAGGATGTTTGTCGTATCGTCTACATGGCCTGAGGCAAAATGAAAACAAGACTTTGTCTGACTTTCTTTCAACAATGGCATTTTTTGTCACACTTCCATAAAGTTTTTAATCTATTAACGATCCCTGAATCGTTAATAGATTATTCCATTTGGTTTGAATATCTCTTCTTATGTTACCATGGCTGCTTTCCTGATTAATGTTGCTGCACATACTGTCAGCAAAGGTGAACAGCTATGTCTTGGTAGGCTTGCAGCTGCTCTCTACTCTATTTTTGATCATGTGTGGAACGGTGCTCTGTAAAGTGTTCAATGCTTAGGATATATTGTAATCCTGCTTTAATTTTATCCACAACATTGTCCGATGTTCTTCTTTATCTTTGTTTTGCAACTTTCCCCCAACAAACCTCTGCGATCTTCACAGAACACTTGTATATGTTACGCTGAAAATCAATTATTCACACACAGATTTAGTTTTTCTGCCAATTACTGACAACATGTTATTTCAGGGCAATAGGTTGCACTTGATTTTATTTAGTGGTATCAGACAGAAAGGGGATGAAAACATGCCCTAGCCAGTTTTCAGTGTGTGCTGGTTTGTGTTGGTCTTTTTAATTTTTAAAACTAAAAAGCTTTAAAATCATCATGGTATATTTTCTTAAAATATATAATTGGGCAAATCTATTTTTAGTTTTCTTAGTCTGGAGCTCATTCAAAACATATTTGGTGTACTTATATAATTTATAAAGTCTTCAGTAGTTGTTTTTTTTCACATTTAAAGTTAACTATTCTTATCCAGGGACATGTTGAAATGTAGCCTGGAAACTTCAAGGCTTGAACAAACATAAAAACATAAAATATTTTCCCACTATTCCCTGACAACAGACTTAAAAAAAACAACAACTTGTGAGCAGAAAAGTACAATTGGATGATGGTCCCGTATTACATAAACTTATATTATTTGCATTATTGTTTTTATACTTGCGGTCTTCCTTTTTACCATGTTCAGGTTCATTTGCAACTTTTAATGCTGATGAGGATGCATTTGTAACAGTGTTGACATTATTCAAATTACTAGATTCAGACTTATTAGTAATTGTGACACTGTGTTATCACTGTGCTAATTTATTTATTTATTTTTTTTGTAAACATGGCATGTCTGTATTTGGTAAGAAAAAAAATACCATGAAAAAGGAAATCAGCAAAACTAAAATTGACTGTATGATGTAAAATTACATAATATGTCTAGAATTTTAATTATATCAAAGTTAATAAAACATTCAGTTTTTGAATGTGAGTGGAAAGGATAAAATATGCTATTAAATATTCCTTAGAGTGATTTTGCAGTTGCATGTGATCTGTTGTGGTTTATGTTTTATAACTTGCAATCTGTCTGTAGAATATGGAAAAGAAAAAAGCAGATCACTATGAACTCAATGGTTGATTTTCTTTATTTATTTTTTATTTATAAAACTTGTAAAATGAGAATGTACAATCAGTCCTGATGCTCCTGTAGCACATTTCTAAGCTGTAAGAAAGGAACTTTGATGAAATAAAGCTAAATTCTTATCTTCCACCATCTGTTTGCTGTACTTTCTGGCTTTCACAATATTCTCCATCACACGGAGTATTCACGCAGCGACCATCACAAAACTGTTGCAAACTATTGTTTCCTTTATGTCTTGAAACAAAATCAGAAATTTAGATACCTTTAACCAAACTTCACCAACCATTTTTAGTGCTTTGACAAAAGCATTTTAACATATAAAAAAACAAAGAGGCTACGGCATTCATGGTTGACAAAAACGTTGGAAGTCATAAAACTGCATGTGCTTATCTACAGAGTAACACAAAAAGATCCCAACAATGCAACAAGCTCCCATGGCAAGGTCTGGGTCATCCTGGCCAAAGTAATGCGTAAATGTATTCATTTAAAGGCAAGTTTCAAGGAACTGAATCTGAAAACAAGGTCCAGGTTCCTCATTTATCAGCATGTTGCTCTTGTTTAGCATGTAATGTGCACTGCATGTCTTTATCTCTCAGGCCACAAGGAACATAAAGAGTTACATCCTTTAAAAACCAAACTTTGTGGTGAAAAGTTATCACAGTAGCAAAGTTGAGTAACAAACCAGTTTAACACTCTTCAAAAGTAATATGTCCAATTTATATACTGATAATATTTTAGATAGTATAGACTGTTAAATACTTGTGAAATAAAAGACAATCTGCAAAGTAACATGATTAAAGGAGTAAATTACAAAGACTCTTGACTTATGTAACTGTATGACATCTATAAAATCATGTTCCAAAACCCCTCAAATGCCAAGAGTAAAAAAAAATCTACCTATCCGATTAATATAAAATCATGATCATTTTTTATAACATTTGTTGCTCACAGCAAAAACAAACAAAAAAAACAGTTCTGATCACAAATAATCTGAAAATAGCAGCTGGATCTAGTGTTTTGTTTGTCTTCCCTCATCTCAGAGAAAATGTTTAGCAACAATCCTTCTTTCAGTGTTATCAACAGCAAATATTTTTGCTTTATGCTCCATGTTTATTCTCAGATGAAAATAGATCAAGAAAGACCCCCGAGGTAGGAATTCAAATTTGCCACTATATTGTATAAAAGATTGTGCATGCTGCAAAACTATAAGCAATATTGGTTTATGTTTCACAAATATCTCATGTGAACTTGAAGAAATGTTCCTTCCAGGTACACATAAAATGAAAAGAAATACACTTGCATCATCTTTTATTAATTCTAGAAGTTAGCACCATCATAATTTGCAATACTCACTACTTTTGCACATTACAACTACACTCAACTACAGCTACATCTGAGTTTTAGCTAGCAAGCTAAATCCAGTGCAGTCTTTAGTCCTATCTCTCAGGTTACATTCAGTTTTTATCATCTTTATTGTTTTATTAATAACCACTTCAAGTTACCAAAGATACTTGCCAGGGGATAGCCATCAGGCATTTTTAAAAAATAATTTTTCTTTCTATTCACTGTGGGTAATGAGAACCAGTTGTATTTGTCCACTAAACACAGTTTGATTCTCTTTTGTTTTACCTCGTCTCACTATTCCAGAGAGATTACCAATTAGTTTGACTCAAATGTCCTGAAATACCTCTTGGTTTCAGTCATCACTGCTGATTCCAAAGTCTGACAATTTCCTTGTGTTAAAACTGTCTATGTCATACTCGGTATCTCTCTGTCTACTGTCATAGAGATCATACTAATCATCATGGGAAACATTCACACAGTCAGCAGCACAGTTGCTTTAGGCAACACCATTATTCCATCCATCCATCCATTTTCTGCACACCCTCTCCCCTAGTAGGGTCGGGAGGCGCTGGTGCCTATCTCCAGCTAACGTTCTGGACGAGAGGCGGGGTTCACCCTGGACAGGTCGCCAGTCTGTCGCAGGCAACACCATTATTACTTTTTGTATTTATTATTTTAACTGTCTTTACGCTCATGGCCAATGTCAAAAATGCCACTGACTCTACTTTTACCTTTGAACAAAGTCAAGATTCTCTAGTTGATGTTAATTTCTACATAATCTCTAAATGCTACAACTCTTTTGTTCCATTTGGCAACCTGCCCAGAATAAGCTTAAAAGTGTTAAGCCACAACAAATCCCAGCCCTGGAATTAACTCCTGCTCTTTATCCGTACCACTGACATGGTAAACATGAAGACTGGTTTGTTTCATATTTTTACTTTCTCTTGATCAAGTGTGTTGAAATGTTGTCTTGTTCTAACAAGACTTAAAACTAAGTGTTTAGAATAGTCAAAAGTAAAACGTCCTCTTACTGTTATTATTTCTGTTATTTCCAAGAGAGACCAACTTTTTCAAAATGAAAGACAGGGAGGAATTCAGTGAACAGCAAATACTGAATCAGCAGATGGTTCAACAATCCAAGAATACAATTTCTTGGTACAAAAGTGAAAATAGTCTAGGAGTGTAGGGAGTTTGAGAAAATAACAGTACAAGCCTGAAAACTACCAGAAATGTTTGTGATCTTAGGAGCTTCAGTCAACACTTGATAATAAAAAGTCTATGATGTGAGCAAGAAAGAGACTTAGATAGTTTCTGGATAGTTTTGGTGTATATAAATGCAATTTGAGTCTTTCTCATGCAAAAAAAGGAAAATAATTACAAAATAACATTTTGGGATATTTTTGGAATCAGTTTATGCTCAAGAAAGCAGTCTTAGATCATTTGAGCTTTGCAATGTGGTGGATTACCCTGCTGGAACTGTCCATGCAGAAGAGGAGTAGAGTATGGGATGGGCATGGTCAGCAACATTACCCAGGTAGTCTGGGACATTGAGTAATGCGCCATTGGTAAGGGGCCATCGTGTATGAAGAAACTATCCCCCACACTATTACACCACCACTAACTTTCCTCCCTGTTATGTTGCTGTAGTTAAACTTCTGGAAGTCGACTCAACCAGTCCTTACTGCCATGTCATTGACTATTTTGCAACGGAGGGTAACAAGCAATTGAGCAGTTGTAGCTAATTTGTTCCTAATGTGTCAACATTTTCTTAACCAAGATCTCTAAAAAAAAAATGTTCATCCGATATACTGCACATGTGTTGCATCTCCACAAAGCTCTACAAAAACCTCTATCTATCTTTGAAAGCTCAGAAACATGTAACATTTTAAAACTCCTGTGATAGATAATAAACTCCTTCTGTAGGAGTTTTAAAATGCTGTGCTTTACAGCTAACTACTCCCCAAATTCATCTGGTTTGCTAATTAGAAATGACTGATAAACTGACAGTAACATTAGTTAGACTCATGTTCAGCAACCTTCATAGATGCCATGTAACATTTTCTTCTGTTATTGGCTCAATGTTGATATGACTTTTTATTTTATTTTTGTTTCATGCTTGTATTAAGCATGAAACAAACCAGAATCTAAGTTTTGGATCAACTAAAAATAGTCATGATGGAAATAGTGCTGGTCTAGCAGTAGCAGCAGCAGCTCTCTGTGTATTAATACAGTCGGAAAATGCTGCTGTATCAGTTATGCTCAGCCAGCTGTGATTAAGACGGACCAGTGAAGGGGTTTGGCCACACTCTGTGTGGTTTTAACAGCTCTCCAAACAGCGAACTCTAACCAAGATGATCTCTCTACAGTTGAGTTGAAAAAAAAAAAAAACTCAACAAAAACGCTTTTTCGCATCATATAAACATAAGTGCTTATATATAAACTCATCTTTATCTAACACACATGCTGCTGAATTATGCAATGATCATTCATCTCCCTTTTCTCTATGTTTAAAAAGACTTTGTCTTTTGTGCATAGAGGAGAACTCTGCAGATCAAAATAACTTCAGTATTTTAAACATACAGTAAGTAATCTATTCACTGCTCTGTCTTATCACAAAGCTGCATTCTTCCTCTTGAACAAGCAGCCCTAATAATACACATTCAGATTTGTGTCGCATGCTTACTGTAGTATTCAACTGGTAGTTTAGCATAAAGGATATGTGTGTTTATTTTCAGCTGTTACAGTGGCCTCCTGTGACACTTGTCAAAGACACACCTAACCATAATGTCAACCAGACATTCTGACCAGAGTTTAACAGAGCATATTGCACATAAGCATGCTGATAGATGAAAAACGAACCATCTTTTATCAATTTGCTAGTATGACAGAAGAGCTGTGCAGTTCCTCTTGTGGATGGTTCCAAACAGTGACTTCTCTGTGAACTGCTGCAACACTATAATCCTAATCTTCATTCACAGCTCAGAGTGGTTTCAGCAGAGAGACTGTACCTTCATCTTATCTTCCAGCTGTGCATGGGGATATGTTGTGGCTCTGCAGAGAACGGTGTGGGGTCCCGGCTTATATTTTTTATTTTATTTTTTTTCTAAATTAAAGAAGTTTAAGAAGTCTGTTGGTGCAACAAGACTGCAGAATTGAGAAAAACTCTTAACAAAAGGAGGGGACTAGAAAATGTGTTATGCATATTTTAATGTATTTCTTTGAGGTCGTGTGTGGGCGTGTGCATTTTCAATGCATCTGACTCAGTCAGTCCATTTTTAAAGTCTAATTCAACAAATTACCATCTTGTGTCTTCTTTCTCCCATTTGGACCCACTAGACATGATACAAGTTATTCTTATAGGGTGTTGAGGAATTAATAGGATGAATGGTCACAGAAATGTCCAGATAGTAAGGAGGTATATTTTATATAAAAACTTTGTTTTACTTTGTTTTGTCTTTATTTTTTGTTCATCTGGTTCCTATTTGGGCTTAATGACTCCTTTAAAGCCTGGCATGTTGAAAACTTTGATGACACCTGAAAAATTTTGAATTGCCACCTGTTGGTTTTTAGAGTCACATAGCCACATTTCATTAAACTAAGCTATAAGTGGAAAACAGAAAATTACTTTCACTGTGCAGTTCTCAAAGTACCAATGAAAAACTCGCCTGGCTTCCCCAAACAGAGGCATAGTTGGTGCAAATTGACCAAAACTACAAAGGTACGAAATGGCAAAATAATCAGTCTACTTAAAATGTCCCTTCTGTTTACAATACTAAGCAGTGGGTTTCATTTTTGTTCTGTTTGTTTCAGGTCTGCAATCAGAATCTGAACGCATGATGGCTTACCATGACACACATGCCACCCAGTTAACAGACATTGGACATTATCACACCTTAATAAATCATTACTAAGGCACTGAGATGAAGCTTTTCTATGCATGGGAAGGAATACTGCTTTCAAGTTTGTCCAATAGTCAGAACTCGTGTCATTTAACTAATTTTATGTGTAGGAACACGCAGCAACATTGAATGAAAATCTCAGGGGTGCTTTTCTGTCTCCAACTTTCCTAACCAGAATTCCCACTTTAGCGGGCATTCATGTTTTTTTTCCCCACTGGGAACCTCAAAGATATTATTTCTAGTTTCAAAGACATTGCACCCCAACTCTCAGTTTCTGGAATGAATCTCAAAGCTTCTTCCTGCTTAGCTGGGGGTCTCCTGTGCTAGCAACAGGAAGGAGACCCTTTAGATTTGCTGCACAAGTTAACAACTTAATCGGTGAAGCAGATAAGGATTTACATTGAAATTTTTCATTTTAAAATTTGGACTTTGGAGGATGTGTTTTGGTAAATCTAATTTTAGACTTCCTGTATTAGCTTTTGCTAACAGTATAAAATGTTTCTGACAGAGGTTTAAACCCTTACAACTGAATAACAAGCTCTCTTTAAGCTCCCACCACACTAAAAACTGTCTATTGTGTTCAAAATACATGAACATACATAGATGTCCTGATATTGTGCATCAAAATATCAAACACTGTTTAAAATGAATGTGCAGAGTGTAAGTTTAACAAGTTAAATATATTCACACAGTAGTTCACAGTAGGCTGTTTATCACCTGTGAAGCAGATCTTTGAGTGAGAAACTGTCGCTGAGGAGAGTCCTTGATGATGATTGGCCACTGAGGGAGGGGACAGTATATTCTTCACTGATAAATGTGAAGCTTCATGATCTTCTCTGACAAATCATCAATAGCCAGGAACCTGTAGCAGGCACACTTGAATGCTCCCACCCACCGACATTTTACAGAAGTTAAAAGTTCCTTTTTCATTTCACCGGCAAACAACAACGAGGCCTCGTTCAGTTTGGTCTTTGCCTGACAGAGCAGCAGGCCTACGAGCGCGGCTAAGGTCACAAGCTTCTGCTATACAATAAGAGTGAGGGAGACATTTTTTTTTGGAGTTGGTTTTCGTTGAGTGAGAGGAAATTTTGAAACATTGTGCAATGGTGCCACAAAAGTTTTGAAAGGTTGTGAGAGCGTTTTTGCCAGCAAAGCGTCTGAGAGTCGGGTTGCTGGAGAAGAGGTCTCCATGTTGCATCCATACAGAATGGAGAGCTACCTCATCCCTCCTGTAAGTATATTTTTTTCTTTCTTTTTTTGTTATCGAAAACCTCAGTAGTCTTAGGTTGTGACAAGTGAAGCAGTTCTGGTTCAGTCTGATTTAAACCAGCTTTGACAAAGACTGAAAAATCTATTTCATAAACATGAAAATGGATATTAGATTTTTTTTCATATTAGTTGACTTATTGTGGTCTCTGCTTCAAGTTGAGTGAAAGACACAAATTGTAAGAGTCTTTTATACTACAGGCGACATGAAAATGAAACCCAAAAGTTCGAGGGAGTTTCAGAACTACAGGGATAAAAAAAGAAAAAAAAAGACTCACAATTATTCATGATTACATTTAATTTATAGTCATTTTTTCTAATTTCATTTAAATGAAGGCAGCTGCATTGTTTATGTGAAGATTTCACAAAACAGAAGTCTTTTTTAATTAAGTTTATAGATTGATGTTTTGTAGGAACATGCCGCTTATAGAATTAAATATCACTAGAGGAGTAACAAAAATGTGTTTTCTTTCCCTATGTTTCTGAAAACAGTTTTTTCTCTTTCCATGTGTTCTTTCAGCACACAGAAGAAATGTACGAGTCTGACATCTACAGACATCAAATTGCAGAATATTATAATCCATATGTATTAGATCCTGATATCCAGGCAGGTGAGTTTTAGTTCAACATCAATATTTAAAACGGTGACATTATAGTCAAACTGAAAAAAGAATCCCATCTGAAGCTGAAACAAATACATATGAATTTTTATTTATAATTATTAATCCAATGAAGGCAGATGGTTTCCAACAAATTGGTCTTACTGTTCAGAAGATCTTATTTTTCTTTTTTTACTTTGCCAAGTTAATCGTCCAGATGTTTTATATTTTAAGTCCATGACCCAAGGCGGTAACACAAACTTTTTTGGTTTATTGTACATAAAAAGAAAGCAGCGTGTGCAGCTGGAGCGCACCACATTAGGGTGTATGGAAACACAGGAAACAGATGCCTTTTCTTTCGGCCGCTACAGCTACAGACATAGAACAACTTTCGCCCCTTGGGGTTTTTGTTAATACATGAGAGGGTGCTTTACTTTCTCTTGAAATCAACTGTTTTGAATGTTGCACCAAAACAACTGAATTTGGGTGTAAGTGGGAGGTAAAAAAATGTCTGATGTGGGCGTTGGATAAAGTTTAAAAGCGATCCTGGAACAGCATCAGGTAATGGAAAATGCTCATGTGGATGTAGTAGTGAAAGAGTGGCTTTAAAGTTTTGCTTGAAGTTAGCTTAATTCAAATACCTTGTACTGTATTTGATCAACTTGTTTGTGTTGCAGCCCACTCTGTCTATTTTTAAATTTGTTAGAGTTCACACTTTAGAAGCATGAAACAGGTCCAATTCAACAATTGCACTTTCAAAGTGTAGGCCTTGTTGTTAAGTCCAACAAGCAGTATGACTTAGCAGGGTTTAGTGCAACTCTATTGCTTCTAATGGGGTATTTTTAAATGTGCTCAGCCCGACATCTACATGAGTGTCTCTGCTTTATCAACTTTTGTCGAGGGCATTAGTTTGGCGTGGAGGTGTGACTCTAAATTAGTATCCGGGGGTTGCCGTCAGTCAGAAGACAAGCTGAACATGTTGAGAACCACATCAGACACAGTGTGAAACAGAAAAAGACTTCTGCTGCTACCATTATCACTTTTTGCCATTGCCTTTGTTTAGATCACTGGGACTACCATTCGCACCCGCATGTGCACCCCGTCGAGTTTGAAAACCTCCAAGAGAGCAACTTCACAGAGCTGCAGAGTGTCCAAGCTCTGCATCCACCTGGGCTCATACGACACGATGCCCTGCGGTTCGACCCAGAGAACCTCCTTGACCCGAACCTAGCAGCACATTCACATGTGCTGCAGCAACCAGTGAGTTTTCCTTGTCACCCAACAACTTGAGCAACACATTTCAGTTGTGTTGTCGTGAGGTGGAACCACAATATTAGCTCTTTTTGAGGCGATGACTACAAATGAGGAAAAGTTTTCCTCAGGAGGACGACTTTGACTGATCTTAACGTTTACTTGCCACGGCTCTATCTGTGAGATAACAGAGAAATGATCAGTGAACAGAAATCTTACGTTTGCTATACACTTCTATCCTTGTACCACTAAACACCCTTGTTTTCTTATAGCTTAGAGTTTGGATTAAAATCACATGGGAAAAAAAAGACAGATTTGAAGCAGCAGAGTCTGCTTTCAGGACGCGGAGCTAAAATCAGGAAGTGAATCTTTGGGTTACAAGAAACACTTCAATTTTAGTGTTCTTACTCTTTTTAATCAGTTCAAAAACAGCGTTTTCTCTGAATAGATAATGTCGACTCAGCTATGCTCTTTTCGCTTCGACCTCTTTTTGTAAGCCATTGAGCTATAACAGAGGCCTAAGGTTTTTGGATAACATTTCAGCTCAGCATTTTCAACAAATAAACATCCTAAGTCTGAAACGATTTCACTTCTGCACTGCGTATTTGCAGCATTTTACAAGCTACTTTTCCCTTTAATATAGCAGATGATTAGTAAAAACAACCTGCACTGTATCTCTGTGTCAAAATGTACTACAAAAGTTATACTTTATGCCAGAGTTAGTAGATTAGAGCTGGAATTTTTAAGGATTTTTACAAACAATTTGCAAAGGGCAGAGAGCATGTGTGCGTTCGGTAGATTTTCTAAGTTTCACTGGAAATGCAAAGAGTTTTTCCAGTGTTTAATGTTAAGATAATGTGTGTTTATTTAAGGGAGGGGAAAATGAAAGGTGTCACTTCAGTAATAAAAATGTCATATAAAAATACAATGTGAAAACCACTGTTCCATTGCAGCTCCGTTGTCCTCCTTTGACTAGTCTTTTTTTTTTTTTTAACAGAATGTTATTAATAGATTGACAAGCTTTACCCGGCTAGGCACACAGATACCGACGTGTGCACACATCACAGCTCATGCAGAGAAAAGTTTGTGCCAAAGTCTTTTACTCACAGTGAGAAATACATAATAGAAACCCAACACAGTTTGGTATTTTTGTCCGCTGTTGGAGGTATGGTGTGAAATACTGCGTCTGTTACAAAGCAATGTAACTTCACCCTGAACATTTAGATTTAAAAATGGAAAACGTTGACATAATTACAGAGAACTTCAGATACTATGTAAAATATAATGTGAATCTGAAATTACAAATTATTTTTTCAATTATTGTAAACAGGGATAATCTAACATTTTCTATACTTTAAAAGTATTAGAGAGTGACCTGAAACTTGTTACATGTTTTAACAAAAATTGGCTAACAATGGAGATAGTGATTCAGATTAGGAATTTAAAATATGGTCCGTCATTTATTTATTTATTCATGTAGAGTTATCCTGTGTGCTTCCAAAGTGTGATGGTATGTGGGGCACCATATCTGTTAGTGATGGATAATACATGTTGGTTCTGTAGTAACAAAAGCTGCAATCCAGATAAGATTTGTTGTGTAAGAGGAAGATATTTCTTATTTAGGCAAGACAATGCAACCAACAGATATTACAACAGTGTGGCTTCTTAGAAAGACAAACTGGATTATTGTTGTTGCCATGACAAGACTGTGTACATTTTAAAAGGAAAAAAAGGATATCTTAATCTTTAGAGAGATTATACATTACTGAACATAATTTTTAACTCTGTGTATAATACAAAAATAGGAATAATTCCCATAGCAAAGATAGTTCAGTTATTCTTAGGCATTTTCTATGACAAGTGAGTTTATAAGTGAATTGTACTGATGTGAGACTCTTTGATTCTCATATAGGTAGCCTTCTTCTCTCGAACTGTATATCCGCCCCGTGTATCCCAACGCAGCTCTGATGATGAGGACCACGGAGGAAGGAGTCCCCCGCTTGAAGTGTCAGATGAAGAGTGCTTCAGAGATCGAGTCCCTTATGTCACATCAGCAGAGCTCGGTAAGGATTCATACTTCCTTTTCATCTACAGTGACGTGTTCTCAAAAAGCCATTCATAGTCTTAATTGTCTGCAAATCAGAATTTGCATGTAGAAAGATTTGCTCTTAAAATAGCAAAGCCGTCTCTCTCTCTGTAATAAAGCAGATTTGAATAGAGCAATTTGCATTAAAAAAATCCCCAATATTAAATTATTTCTATTTAAGCTGCACACTTTTTAGGGCGGTGTTCAATTCTCAAAACCCACTGTTATTTGTGACATGGAGATGGCATGAAACAAACACATAGGTGCAAGGAAGTATTGAATGAAAAAATTAAATATTACCCCGCAGGGAAGTCTATAGCAGGGGGGCAGAATGGAGAAGTGCAGAGCAAGCAAGCGAATGCACAACCAGGACACCATCCTCTCCCCTTTTATAAAGTGTGGACGTCACATTTAAAACATCTAAATACATAGTAGAAACAACTTTCTGCGTTCCTGTTACACGCAAAAGCTTGAGTCTTATCAGGACCCTGAGTTTACAGAGGGCAAATATTTTTCCTCTTTGAACACCTCTGCACCTGCTTGTGGTTGAAGCAAGGGCAACTCTGAACAGTGACGCATAGGTCCAGGTCGTTCATCTCTGCTGGACGTGATGAGAGTGTTTGCATCCACACGCCTGTATTTACTGCGTGAACAGGTTTCAAGTATTTTCTTTGCAAAATGAGCTGAAATACTAAAAACAAACATGCAACAAAGATTAACTGCAACGTGGGCAAATAAAGAAGAGAGTAACACTGCTGACATATGCACGTCCCGCTGACGTTAGTCTGCAAGGTGTTGTTGCAGACTAACTGTCTGCAACAGTTCCTACCGAACTTGGTAGGAAGGGATTTGAGAGGCGGTTTAGTTTTTCATTTTGCGGGTTTATTGTTTAAATTTTTGTATAGCACATTGATCTGCTTTTATTATTAAGGATGCTTTATAAATAAGATTTATTGGTTGATTGATTCATTCTTTGATTCACTGGATCTACATCCATCCAGTCGCACTAAGAAATGTAAAGATTGGTTGGCAACTTGGATTAAGTACTTTGGCTTTACTTTGGCTAGACAGAAATGACAATTGGCAGGAAAGAGAGCTGAAATCCAACGCACAACCTTTTGATTGCAAGATGACTACTTGCCCCATCTCTTAACTCTGAAGATGTTTCATATCTCATTAAAACAACTTAAATTCTGAACATGGGTTGGAGGTCTCAGGCTTATGCAACTTTGCAGACAGGATAATTGCACCAATATGGTCACTGAATTTTGATACTTGTTTCCTTTGTTTAGAACTGAAGTCTCGAAAATAAGAAGTGAAACATCTTTAAGTAACTTAAGGAAGGGGTCCAATTGCCTTTTATTTAAACTCTTGGAGCAACCGTCACAGCTTGGTGAACTTTCACCCATCAGCCTACATGTTACCATTTCCAGGTTGTTCAGGCATCAGGAATTTTGCTGTGTTATTGTTATTTATGATTGATCAAGTAATAGCATGTTTGTGTTAATCTTAATAAACTTGACCAACAAAGTAAGAAGGGAAAAGACAAAAAGCTTTCTTATCTTATTTGTTTCCGACCTATGTTGAGTATTTACTCAGCTTTTTTGTTTTGCTGACAACTTAAGCAAATTTTGTAGAATGGACTATTGGTTGCACAGCTGTTTTTGACAGTGCTGGTTTTCCATGTTTAACTGAGGAAACAATAAAACTACAGTATGTGACTACATATTTATTGTAGATTACAGGAATTACATTATATTTATACATATACATTATAAGTGTTTCAATGTTAGAATGTTTGGGGGATAATTTTCTCCATTCAGCATAAATGTGACTGTCACCTGTGTGTTTAATTTTGGTTAAATCCGCCACTGTGTCTGTCAGCAATATTTTTGTCAAGCTATTTGAACATATTCGTATTTATATAAAAATATAATAAATGTATATACAGAGAGAGAGAGAGAGAGAGAGAGAGAGAGAGTTGGTTTTAGCTGTGTTTAAGTTGAGGATTGTTTAACCACTGCAGTTTATTAAAATATTGTGGTGGCAGTTTCTATCTGAACTAGTCAAAGGAACAAAAGAGTAAGAGGAGAATGGGTGTTTGTGATTTGAAAATGTGATGAGATGCGTCATTGACACATGTGCTTAGTAACCAGTGGTTTTTTCATAAACACATGACCAAAATATTGAGACAAGTTGTTCTTCTTAATGTATTTAGGCAAAAGATTAAAAGTAATAATGCAACACCATGCTATTTCCAAAGGTAACAAAAAGAAGATCCGTCTGTACCAGTTCCTGTTGGACCTTCTAAAGAATGGAGACATGAAGGACAGTATCTGGTGGGTGGACAGAGACAAGGGGACATTTCAGTTTTCCTCCAAACACAAAGAGGCCCTTGCACATCGCTGGGGAATCCAGAAGGGAAACCGGAAAAAAATGACATATCAGAAGATGGCTCGCGCCTTGCGCAATTATGGCAAAACAGGCGAGGTGAAAAAAATCAAGAAAAAGCTGACATACCAGTTTAGCGATGAGGTTCTCGGGAAGAGTCATCTGGAGAGAAAACCTTACATGTAGAGTGTAAAAATTGTTTCTGGTGTATCTGTTGGATAGCATTATAGAAATGAAAAAGATGATACTGTACAGTACCAGTCTGGTACTTATCCTGGCCATCCCGCTTTCATGATCTCCTGACTCGTTCTTTGAGAATATGTGGAGGGAAACCACTTGCTGAGCGTTTCAAAGAGACCTTTAGAGGCCAAACTCAGTGAAATGCATCAAATAAGAAGTATAAAAAGGGTTGTTTTAACAAAATGAAATAATTAATTTGACAATTGGGAGTAGTTTCTAAGTGAAGTGTTAAAAAAACACAAAATAAATTACATAAATGAGTTAAATACAACTTCATAAGCAAAAGCAACCAAAGCTATTAAAAATACATTTTGTTCCTTTTCTTTCCTTCATATTTCCTGTGATGCATTTTTTCCTGTATTTGCCTTTTTATTTAAGAAAGTAGACTTGCCCATAAGGTTTATTGAGGATCCTACAGTTAAGTCGTAAAACAAATTTTATGTCTGCAGCTAATTTGTTTATCTTATGACAGTCACTCTGTCCTTCTTTACCTGTCTGAATGTTATTAGGTTGTAGATTTGTGCTTTTATAAGAGCAGCATCAACTTGAGTAGCAGAAGACCATCACATTTTGTTGGGCCTTACTCATTTTCTCCACTTTCTGTGACTCTTCTCGTTTTTCATATGAACAAGTTCTCTTAGTTGTGTAAATTTACTATGTTTATGTAGCCTCTTTATATAAGAAGGTTAGTATTTAAACAGCCTGGAGGCAAAGAGAGGAATAAGTGTAAAGATATCCTCTGTATTCAGGTAATATTGTGCCTTGTTATATTCCAATAATTGTATAAACTGTACTGAAAATTGCTTGTAAAGAATAAATTGTGCATTAATTATTGTGTGTGTTGTTCTATTTGCAAAGATTACATGGAGGCAACTTCAGCAAACATTTGAAGCTCGAAAAGAAGAAGAGATCAAATATGAAGTTAAAGAGTGCTAAGTTGTTCAGATGAACTTTATTATCTATCATTACATCTTAAAGATAACAGCCAGACAGCTAAACTTTAAGGAACTTTGAGGCTAATGGAGGCCTGAGGAGGTGAAGTGTCTTGTCACTTAATGGTTACTATAACTGAATCCTAACAAACTGCAGGCATCGGCTTTCCGCTCGTGGCTGGTGTGACGACTCTGCAGTGACACGTCTGATTTCTTCATGTCTGTCGCTGCAGTGACAAACTTTACGTCTGTGTCCAATTATTGTCTCTTTGTTTAGAGAAAGTGTTTCATTGAAGACATTAAAAGACAGACTAGATTATGTTTTACTGAATTCTCTTGAGATATGTTGTGTTTATTTCTTTACATAAACAGAAAATATACATTTTACAGTTTTATTTGTAGTATATTTAAAACCAGTAGCAGAATTCACCTAGAAGGAATGACTAAATATTACAGACCTCAAAGAAATAATATTGTTTTAAAAAGGACTTACCAATTTCGTTAACATGTGCAGAGCAGTGTGCAACTATAAACCAACTCCAGGCTTCTTGAGAGCCAACAGCTCCCCACAATGGTCAGCTTGCATCCAATACTAAGAGATGAGAGCACTGAATGAAACATGACGCAATAAAATGCAGTGTAGTGAGCTGGTCCACTTATTGAGCTGTTATACATGTTGAAGGCATGTTTTGACCTGTATACACAGCTGTGCAAAACTTTTAGAACAACTCTCATCTCTTTTTTTACATTCATGTAATTATTGCAATGTTTATGTTATGTTAGTCTGTAGTTCTTTAAGGTTTCTAATGTTCAACACATTTTCAACTACAACCTCATTGGGTGTCAGTCACCTGGTTGGTGCCCAAATCCTCTTCTGTCTGTCAAACTGATTTATAAGAACTGAGTTTATGTGACACAACTAACAAAAACTATTAATTTCAGAAATTCGCTGTGCAATAAAGCAGCCAAAGCTCCAAGAAAAAACTCTGAATGGCCTTTAGAAATGAAAAACAATAAAACATAAAAAAGAACAATCCATATTTATTGGTTCTATGAAAATAAAAATATGTATAAAGTCTTAAGATGAGTTGATGTTTTCATTTATTAGCATCATGTCTCACTAATATTTGTTTTAAATATCTATTTGGAAGATATTTATTTGAAGTGCAAAAAAATCCATGCTTAGAAATAAGTTTTTTTTCACAAAATCACTGATGCCACAACAAAAACTAGCATGAACATGTACAGAAGGATCACAGCATTGGTTTTTTTTTTACGACTAAAGCATATCAAACATTAATGTTTCTTATTTAGCAATGATGGACAAAGGTAAATTGTTTCATATAAGATTATTAACAGTGATTACTCACATGAAATGACATTTAACATCACTGGTACAGAAAACCTGACAAACGTCCAAGTCCAGCTTCCTGTAGCATTTAATCTGCCCCAAATGTCTTGAGAGGCTCCAGGAGCAACAAATATACGACCACACATCGCTACTGTCAAAAGAGTCACTGTTATAACAGGGATTTCCCCAGCAGGTGCGCTTTTGTGGTGCGTTCAAGTACAATGGATTTAAGAAAAGATCTCCAAAAAGTAAAAAAAATTTAATCAAAATTTGGCATGAATTAATGAATTCATAATCTACAACAACAAATTTAAATGATTTATTGTTATATTGAATAATCCTACTATATATACTTTGCTTATTTCCTCTTCGATCCAAATTTCCATTGAATTTTATTCTACCCCTTTTTGAAATATTTGAATATACTCTACATTGTTAAGACAATATTTATATGTTTTTTGTTTGTTTTTCATTATTGAAACATACTGAATTTACTTATCCATGACTGAACTGAGGTACATGATTTTTGTGTACTGATTACACCTCTTGTCTTGTCAGAAGATCTTTACCCACCTCTGTAGCAGAATAGTGGTTCACCATCAAATACTTGTTCAATTTGTAGCTAAAGTTTGACACCTGAGCTTCCACTGAAATTTAGTGGTGGGTCCAGACATAATCCACAGTCAAAAAGAAACAACACACCACCTTCCAAGTCTCCTTGTCAGAGGTAGATGGTGACAGGGTGCAGCACAAAACCTTCTCTTAAATTCTTTGTTCTAATTATATCCCCTGTGCTACGTCCCTTCCTCACACTCTCAAGGCCTATCATTCAGCAGAGGTGGCGCGGAAAGGATAGTCGAAATATAGCTCAAGGTCAGACATGACCAGGGTTGGGTGGTGGGAGCCAGGTCATTGCTCTGATGGAGAAACAGTGGGTGTTTTTTTTTCTTCTTCATACTCTGTTAGGTCTGAGGTGGAAAATGGCTGAAGGAGTGGGCTGGGTTTGGAAACAAGACCACTATTAAAGGCTGAGGCTTGACCCCGGGAGCAAACTGAGTAGCACTGCAGAAGAGAGAGGATATCGTTCAGGATGCCAGAACCGGCCAAAAAACCAGGTATGTTTCTTCATTTAGCCGCTTAATGAGACACTCAACTTACAATAACTTAATGTCTTACCTCACATTATGTCTGCTATTGTTACAGTCACACCAAATGTACGTTGTTTTTTTTAGGAAATTAAAGAAAAATGGAAAATTATTTCAATGCGCTAAAAATTTAGAAAGTATTTGTGTGAATTGGATAAATGAGACAAATATAAAACTGCATCATAAGTAAAAAATAAAAGCTTGACATGAGTTCAAACTTAAAGTCACTGACAATATACAGAGTTAACAACTGTAACTTCTACATTATAATTTTAGTTTTGCTAATTACATTTGTTTCTCTGTTTCATAATTCATACTGCTGGTTTTAAGATTTAACAATGCCCAGGTGGGAGCCAAAAGAAGCACACTAGGTGCAATAATGTGCGCCATGTTCAAAGTGCTTTCAGCAGGAAACGACTTGGTCACTTCAGGAACTCTTGTCAACGCGCTCCAAGGTGGAGGCTTTGTATGAGATGAACTCCACACTTGTCACATTTCTGACATGGCTGCATACACAAAATGATCCAGAGATCCAAAATCCCCAACAGGATTCCAGCCTGACAAATGATAGCCACAGTTTCCCCTTTGAGGGTGAGGATGAGCTGCTTGTTTGTGCTATCGGATGGCACAGTGGTGTCCAAATGGCTCACTTGTGTGTGGTAAGACCTGCAGTGTGAAGGATTTGAGCAGCACAGAAACTGTTTGGATCATCTTGAGCCTGCAGTTAGACTAATAGCTGTTATTAACACCCTGCGGTCTGTGTGATGCAGAAATCATTTGACAAGCAAAGCTAAATAAGGAATCCACCTGTTTCTTTTTTTAAACAATATTCATTCAGCTTCTATTATGCTAAAGAAATACACCCACATTTACAAACTTAGGGAACATATTGATATTTTTCCCATGACCACATTAACTTAAAGTGTTTGTTTGTGATGTGAATAACAAGGCACAACATCCTGGGCATCGTGCTTTCACAGGATGGTACAAGCTTTCAGAAAAAAATTAAATAGCTTTAGCTTCCTTGTCCAGTCAACTGTTAGTATGGTTCCCATGTTGTACCCATTATAATTCCTGTAAGAAAATATGATTATAAACATTGTCTGGGCAAAGATGCCAGTTCGAACCCCCAGGGGCACCGCCAGGAATCTTGGGCCCCATGACAAAAAATGAAACCTTTCTCCCCTATATGGCGCCCCTGCGAACCCCCACTCTCTGTGTCTCAGTCATTGTGACTGCTTCGTTTCTTTCAGATTGCCTCAGGGCAGCTGTGGCTACTTGTAGTAGCTGACCTTCAGCATGTGAATGGGTGGAAGTCTGACCAAACATAGTGAAAAGTACTTTCTAGTCCTCAGGACTAGGAAAAGAGTTATACAAGTAAATGCCATATTCCATTTATTTAACCCCGAACAGGGATAATTCAAAACACAGCTGAAGACTACTAAGGCATTTATTATATTTACAAAAACAAAAAACTGCATGAATTTAAAATTAATTCAGATTCTTTAAAACACTATTATTTCATGTTAATCTGAAATTATTTTTTCAGTGTATAACTTAGAAAAAAAAACTAAAATCCCCCATCTGCAAATACGAAAAGTAGGGAATTAATCTGCATATGATGACGTCTCATAGCAAGTTAGTAAACAGAAATAGCTTTAAGAATGCCTGGTCAAAGTGCATTACAATGAAATTCATGGAAAGATAACATGCAGTGGAAAGTATTTTGACAACCCCTGTGGAAACCAAACTAGACATCCTTGAACATGGGTTGTGTTAAGAGTCTTCTTAAGAAGTGTGGCTTTCTATGTGACATGCGAGTAACAAAACAGCGACACAGGGAGAACATATGACGCAAGTAACCTCAAATATGGAGAGGAAATGTGGTGTGTTGAACAAAGCCATTATTGCACAGTTTATAAGATGCCTTTAAGCAAGCATGTGGATCTGTGGAACACACCAGTCAAATTTATGACACTTGTCAGGTTGGAGATATTTTGAAAAATCAAAGACTGCACTATGGTGTGTAGTGGTTTGCATTACTCCACTACAGAAAGATCCACCCAACCATCCATTCATCCATTGGAGTTTAGGTTCCTACTTTTTAGATGATAACACCCTTCTAATATGTTGTGATGGCTGAAAACCATCAAAAATATTTACTGTTTTAATATGCCTTGCTGGAAAGTTATGGTCTTATACGGTTGTATTTTATTTTTTAAATTAATTTGTTAGTCTGATTTTATTATTTTCTCATTTATTGTTAGTACCACATTGTACTCCTATGCTGAATTGTCCCACATTTAAATCTGTAAATAGCATCTGTATCTATGTAACATACATGCAGTTCAGGATTCCAGGCACACCATGCTGTGTGTTAAACACCTCCACCGTCAGAGCTTTCAGTCGCACTATTTTTAGACCCCTTTTAAAGACGACAACTGTTTGCCAGCAACAACTTTTCCAAACAGGGACAAAGCAGGAACTTTAACAGATGGCGTATTACGCAGGCACAGCGAGAAGACCTTTACAAGGAAATATCATGGTCAGGGTATCGTTCTTTCTGTAGGTCGTTAAAGACACTTAGTCTTGCCATTTTTTCTCTCACATCAGTTTTTTGAACATATTGTGTTTCTGATATTTCAGAGCTTCCTATTTTGATTTATGACTCACAATCAAAAGTATTTTAGCCCATAGACTTAAGAGACACCCTTATTTTCACCCTCAATCTGAAAAAAATGTTGGTCAGCATAATTTAACATCAACTGCATTTTTTTTATATCAGTAGTGATTTCAGGGGCATCATTCTTGGGTATTTCATTTTAAAAATGTTCACATCTTCTTTGAGAGAGTTAGAATAAAGTGTCAGTTTTTTCTGCTGGGTGCTTGTGTTGCAATAGTTGGATTTCTGAAACGTAGGATGGAAATCAAGAAGGTTTATACATGTGTGGGTGTATGTGCAAGGAGAATGGATTAGTTCTTTTAAATAGGAATAAATAAAGAGGAACTAATATGAAAACTGGACATGAAACTAGCACTACACAGGCAAAGATAACAACAATGTAGAAATCTGACAAAGAGAAATGCTGCAACAAATCTAAAGAGAAATTTAAGACAAAAGACGACAGATGTAAGCACAGTGCAGAAATGGCAAGAAAATAAGATGGACGTTTCATTTCATTCTTCAGCACTAAAGCAAGAAAGACCAAATTTTTTGCATCAACGCCCCTTTGTTGGACACCACACATGAATTAAAAAAAGTTCTGTCCATGTGATATTTTGAGAACAAGCTGCAAGAATGACTAAACCAGGACCATCAGAACAAAATTAAATTAGGAGTGGACATTGTTACAACACGAGCAAGGCAGCAAGAAGAGAGAGAATTTTGTTCTTGTAGCCCAGGGAGAGAGAATCTTACTTTGCAGAGCATGTACATGTGTTTAAATATGTGCAACCTTTCACTAGCAACCCAAAATAAACCCTAAAGTGTGCAGGCAGATTTGGGTCACTTTAATAGGATGTAACATTGATGTATTGTTTTGAACAACTAGACATGCACATTTTTTATTCTGTTGTTTATAATGAGTCCTTTTGTTTATTAGCGTCTATGATGGCTCCGAAGCTTTTAATCTCAGCTTTCCCCTGCGAAAAGAGATCAACATAAGAGGAAGCTCCATATCTCTTTGGCATTGACACTATGATTGATTAATCACCACTCAGCAAAAGAACGAAGAACTGAATTCCCTAATCAAAAAGATCACACTCACTTTTCTACGCTTCAGTGAGTGTACTTTGACTCCAATGTTTTTAGTTTCAGCATTTGCCAAGAAACCAAAGACTCAGGAGGCAGAGGAAGGCTCCTGTGTGGTTTTTGAAGCTGAGACAGAGAAGTCTGAAGCTAAAGTAAAATGGCAGTGCAACTCAAAGGACGTTGCCAGCAGCAATAAATATGCAATCACAGCCGCTGGAAACAAGCACTCCCTCACCATAAAAGACATCACCATGGAAGATGCCAATGTCTATGCTGTGATTGCTGGTGGTTCAAAGGTCAAGTTTGAGCTGCGGGTCGCATCAAAGCCAGGTGGGAGACTTTGATGCTGCAGCTGTGCATTTGAGGCCTCTGATCACTCATCCACAGCTCGTGTAGCCGTCACTGAGCACAAAGCACAGCACTCAATTTAGAAAACCACTGAGGCAGTAAACACTTGATGCACTGCATGCGCTTGATGTTACCATGATTCTACATCCTCTGATCAAATTTCTGAAACAGCCTGATGTGTTTTTTTTGTTGTTGTTGTTGGCTTTTGAAGAGTTAGTAGAACATGTTGAGAAATTAACGTTTTCTCCCACTGAAGGTTTTCAACTAATAAATTAAAAGCCAACCTTTGATCAGAGTGAAAGCTACAAATTTTCAAAAAATTGGTAGCTTAAAGTCTATGTTTATAACTAGGAGAAAAATGGAGCAGCATTCACCTGTCGAAAAAACTAAAACATTCAAAAATAGAAGCTTTTCTTTACGCCATAATGAAAGAATTAATTTGCCATTTTGAGAAACAATTTAGACCTAAATTTAAAACAGTACTTCTTTAACACTCCACACGTTTTTAAATAGTTGATTATCCTTCTTCATTGTACATAAAAACACAAATTTCAAAGTGAAGAAAACAGATGTGCAAGTAATAATAGTTTTTTCCTCCAGATGAAAGTAAAAAGCTAATGATGAGTGTTTTCTTCACGTTACTCGGTTGTTCATTAAAATATCTGTGGTTTGAGGAAATGCTCCTAATGTGTTTATTTTCCCCATTTGTTTAGAAATTCCTTAAACGTACCAAACAGTCCTTTAACGAGTGCCAATTGTGTTTCATTTCTTCCAGAATATTAGCACTGCATTTTCCCAGGTTTTGCTTGCACAACAAATTTGGAAGTGTTATTTCAAGTCCTAGGGAGTTGAATTCAACACGGTGAAAGTGTCTATATTGGTCCACTCTTGATTGTGTTAAAGTAACACTTTTAAAAGTGTTATTTGTGATAGAGTTGAAGCAACACTCTGAGCAGTTGAAACTTGACACACATCAGTGTTGATTTACTTAACACTAGTGTGTAATGTCAAAAGTTAACACTACGGATGTGTTAATCTAACACAGAAGTGTTAAATATAGATCAACATAGAAATCTGAATTTTAAACTACTACTGGTCGGGTGTGCTGTGGTGGTGTAGGGGTTACGCACAACCCACATATGGAGGCCTTAGTCCTCAACATGGCGTCGCAGGTTCTTCCCGGCCTTTGAGGCATGTTTTCCCCCCTTCTCTCATTACCCATTTTACTACCAATTCACTATCAAATAAAAGCCACTAGAGCCAATAAAACCTATATCAAAAAATACTACTAGCAGTCAATAATCCCCAAATTCACTTTAAAAAACATTAGATGTCACTTGAATCTACAAAAACACCAACACACGTTGCAGTTTTGAATCTACTTGTATGTCTTAGCTTACAGAAACATCCTGGACAGCATTAAAAGTTCTTTCTTAAGAAATGTGTGGAAGTCATCATAACAGGCTTCAGTCACCAACATGACGTACTAATGAAGAAAAAAGGCAGCCAATATGTCATCATTTAGTGTATGTATAGAAACATTTTGGCTTAGCTTTGATCGCATAGATCAACCCACCGGTCCAGCACAGTCACTCTCCCCATTATGCCGTCTGAAGCCAAAAACATCAAAAAACGACTCCGCAGCTAAATAATGTTAACTCAAATGGACTTTCTTACAGTTTTAATGTTCGGTTAACCACCCGACACCTCGTGCTACACCTGCTTGGCTAGCTGCTAACAAAAATACTAAACCAACGGTGCTGAAGTCCAGTCCTCGACTACGGAGCCCTCTAGGGGACATGGGGAAAAAATTTTCTTTTGCGAAACTTTTGCGTTCCCTTGCAAAAACTTTTGTTCCCTCGCAAAACATTTGCGTTCCCTCGCAATACTGTACTGATCAGTTTTGCGGCATTATTGAATACTGTAAGCCTTTGCAAAACGGAAAATTAATGCATCCATAAAAAATAATCAAAAACATGATAATCTTAACATGGAACTTATCTTGTCATGATAAGCTCCAGACAAGACGCCATACTGCTGTCCCCGCTCCTCGGGCAAACACGTGACGTCACAGATACGTCACAATTGTGGGAGCAACTCTGTCTGGTGTTGATTTAAATTTAACTCTCCGGAATAACAATAACTCTTTAGGAAAACTAACACTCATGTCGTTGAATTAGACTAAACAAGTGTTGAATTAACACTGTAGTGCTGTGTAGTGTCACTGACTAACATTGCACCAGTGGACTGTCACTGTGACGTACTTAGGATGTTTATATTTTATAATGTAAACGCAAATGTTTTGAAGAAAACCAGCTAAAAGGCAGCAGCTGTCCACTGTCCGCACTGCCGCCACGCTCACTCTTCCATCACGGTGACCTGGACCCCGACACCAGCACATTATTTCCTCATGAGTAACCACCACTCAACAGACCCTGAGCACTGTCAGAGAGGCCACTGATAACATGTGGAAAAGTTAGCCTGCCACTTAGATATGATAAGGCAAAAGAAATATTTAGAATTTAAATGTTCAGCCCAGCGTATTTGCCAAATAAATACTAACTTCCCAGGCATAATGTTTACTTTCACTGCTTTTTTTCTCTTGTGTGTGCTATTGATGCCACCAAAAATAAAATCAACACAGAGGTTCCAGCTGAGGCCCCTGCTGGTGAACCTGGGAAAGCTGACCAGGCTCCTGTTCCACCTCCTGCAGCTTCCACACAGGGAGAAACCTCTGCTGCTCCAACACCAGATGCTCACCCAGCTGAGGGTAAGTTACTGTGTACCATCATCAGGCTTCCATTGCATTTTACACTGAAACATTTGTACAACAGAAGAACTCTTTACACTGAAACAATGTAAAGAGATTTTCTTCACATTTGAGTGCAAAAAATGAGTGTTTAATTGTCTGCAGCATATATACTGTATATAATTTGTTTATTTTCAGCAACTTTAACATCTGTAACTGTTTCTTAAAATATAGACTGAATTAGCCGACATTAAATGCAGATCTTTGTCATGAGGTTTGTTCATTTTTTACTTTCTTTCACTTTGTTTTTAATTAACTTGACCTTGGTTTGGATTGGATTTTTCTTTAGATGCGCACCCTCCAGACACCAGACAGGACTTGACTGGACTCTTTACAGAGAAACCTCAGTGTGGAGAAGTCACTGTGGGTGAGTGGACTGGATGTACCAGACATTGTTTTGAAGGAAATCTTAATTCAGTGCTTCATGGTTTTAGTTTTACCAAGTAGAAAAAGTTCAATATGGTGAAGAAAAACAGAAATAGACAGATGCTGGTCTCTCATTACAGTGTTACCAGTGTTTCAGTCCAATTACTGAATCAGAAATGCTAAGTTAAATTGCTGTAAAAGAGACAGACCATTGTTGTATTTCTAATTCGTTGACAAACAATATAACATAATATGAACTCAAACTTCTCATTATTTTTCATTTCCTCTCCTTTTCTTTTCCACATCTTCACCCATATTTTTGAAGCAGCTTTAAGAAATGACAGAATACATTACTATAAGCAGAAATAATAATTTAGAAAAATGCAACAATGCTGCTAACTTTCAGAATTTCGTCATTGCTGTATGTGTATTTCTTGTACGAAGGTGAAAATATTACATTTGTGGCTAAAGTAAATGCTGACTCACTTCTGAAGAAACCCAGCGTGAAATGGTTCAAAGGGAAGTGGATGGACTTGGCCAGCAAGTGTGGAAAACACCTGCAGCTGAAGGAAACTTACGACCGCAACACCAAGGTGAACAGAAGGCATACTAAGAAACATGTTGATTGTTCATCATTTTAGTGTTGATTGGTTGTATTTGTTAACATTTATTAGCCATAAGAATTTGTAGAAAACAAGTATAAAACTATTAGAGGCAACCTATTTGTAAATTCTGTACTTTTTTTTTTTTGCCAAAGTTAGGCAAGCTCTTTCTTCAGACACCTGTGCTAATCACATATTGAACTGCATATGGGACTCTCTGTATTAACAAAGCAAAGTTGCAAAGTTTTTGGTTGTTTTCTTGAGTAATATAGTTCAGTATTTGTATTCTTGAACCTTGTATCGTCATTATCTGTCGTTTCAGGTGTACACATTTGAGATGCAAATCGTTGCTGCTAAGCCTAACTTTGCTGGAGGTTACAGATGTGAAGTTTCATCCAAGGACAAGTTTGACAGCTGCAATTTTGACCTTGCCGTACATGGTGAGTGTTGCGTATGCTTTGCTTTCGATGTATTATGATTAAAGATGTTTCAGGACAGCTGATCAGTTTGGGACCTGCTCTTGTTTCAGAGGCCCGAGCTCCTGAAGGTCTGGACATAAGAGCGGCTTTTAGACGCACGTAAGTGACTCGGAGTACATAAAAAGTTTTTATTTACATAAAATTATATAGCTTGAATTAAGGATCTGCTGATCTTTTGCTGAATTTGAGCTAATATTGTCTTCTAATGTTGTTTGAAAGAAATAATTTGATATTTTAATTCTAATTTGAAAAAATCATAAACTTTAAAGTCAAACACAAAATATCTTAGTTAGAGGTTAATTCCTACTACTGATGTTATGCTAAAGAGACAAGACAAAAGTAAGTTGATGTCTTACTAAACTATAAATGCCTTGCTGGCTAAATGGAAAAATGTTTATGTCTTATCAATGTAAGAGAAAAAGAGTTTTGGCTTGAAGAGTAACACTGATTTTAAAGAAAATAAAGTTTTCTTTAAAAACTTCATTTTAAAGGAAAAATGATTTTTTTTTTAAAGAAAATAACCAATATTATGGATGTCTAACCAGAAATTACTTCAGTGTCAAAAAGCCCTTACATAGGTGCTAGAGGGAATAGCTTCCTGCATGGCTTTGTAGTTGTACTTGAAATCAAAGCCTAGCAGTAAAAAATACTAATTTTCTCCACAGAATTCAAGTTAAGAGTTTTATATTAAGTAGTGCAAGTACTGAGTATAAAAATGCATTGGATTAATATCATAGAATGCGTGGTAAATATCTGTGAAAAATGCTAACTTATCAGGAGTGAAGGCGCTAAGAAGAGAAGTGGAACAGCAACAAGGTAGTAGAGATTTGGTGCAACCATGGAGGCTCGTTGTCAAATTCTAAAGACTTGGATTGTTTAAAAACAGAGAAATTTGCATCAGGAATAGAGGCTTTCGCTCTCTTTCCCGGACTCATTATTCTCTGCGTTCAAGCCAAACAATCCAGTGTTTTGGATTTCACAGCCGCCAGTTGACCGAGTTTTGAGACTGACCACAGGAGGAAGATCAACAGAGAGCTAAACCCAGAAGTTAAATACCAAAATTAACATGGTGTTAACCTTTAACTTCATGATTTGGTGTTCCAACCATTAAATAGCTGGCAGCAGCATATGTCAGCTTCTTCTGATCCCCTCCTGAGTCTCAATCAAAACAGCCGAGCCAGCTGCCCAAGCAGCCATGTGGCTGAGTGAGATTTGACGGTGGTGTTATTGTACTGAAAGTGCAGGATGTGCTAAGACATTCAGGCTTTTCAGCAGCAGACCACCGCCTGGGGGGGTTGCCTCACAGAGGAAGTGCAGCTACAGTGTGTTGTAACTTCACCACACAGAGCAGAGACTCACCTTCACATGCTGTCGGATCAGAGATTGGAGATTATCTCGTCTATGTCCGTTTTTATCTTTCATCCCACTGATAAGAAACAAACACACGCGCTACGGTTGCCTGCTTTGCTTCACGACTGTTTTGTTTTGTCATTGCTTGGGTTATGGCTGCAGCTTGGTGAGATGGTTTTGTGCTTTTAGGATATGTAGAAGGTCTTGCTACATATCGCATCTTTATGTCATGTTTTTCTCCCTACCACCTTTTTTCCTTTCTTCGCTAGGTACCATGTGACCTCCCAAAGGAACAATCACCTACTGCAAGACATGACCAAATCATGAGTTGTTAGCAGCTGATGCTGATGAGTAAAGACAGGGTTCCTACACATTTTCCATTTTTAAATTCCAGCTGTTTACTGACTCATTTTAAAGCCTCCAAGATTGTGCAGAAAAGCCCATTTATAAACCCAAACAGCATGCATGTAAGATAGCAATATTTCAAGGTTGTCTTGTTTTGATCATGTTTCATATTTAATATCTTGTGATATAGAAATATTCATATCTCAAGCTTATTTAGCAGTGATAAGATTCTTATCTTTCCTTGACCTCCTTTCTCATGAGCTCATTAAATTGAGATAACTACATCTTAGGCTTTTTGTCGTTATAGTCGTTTAACAGTTCAGTTACCTCCAGATTACAAAACACCAAGCTTGTTTTGTCCTGACAACAGTTTTCCTATCACAGTAACATGGCATAAAACAATTTAATGATTTTTTTGTTGTTACCACAGTTCACTTATTCAATTATCTGGAGTTGTCACACAGAAAGTTTCATTATCACACAATACTGAGACCCCCAACTTCATTTGGTCATGGAAACAGTTTTCATCACACTATTATGTTAAAACACAGAGACCTTTAATTTGGCAATTGCCCCTCATTCATTTAAATATTTAGCTCTTCATCTTGTTATTTATATGAAGTTTCAAAATCTCATTTTATCAAGATAACTGTATCTCAAACTTTAGTAACAGTACCATGATTTTTAATTATCTTGAGGTAACATGACCTCATTTTGAACCAATGTTGAGAAAACTAGTGTTTAAGGGTTTTGTTGTTTTAACGGTTTAAGTTTTTTTCTTTAAGATAAGAAGAATCTTACATTTTTTTGCCACTCTAACTGTTCTATTGTATTGTTATTTTGAAATATCACAGCTAAAATTCACTCTTGAAGAAATGGATCATTATATTTATATTTACCCAGAAATCAATACATTGAACTTGGCAGTTGGTTCAGTCTTCAGGAGGAAAATGTTTCCCATTGAAGTTCAAACAAGTTGCTATATGTTATTTCATTCTTTTCCATACTTATCCAGACTGGTAAAAGTTTAAAAGTATACTCTATACTTTGTCATTCTTCTGAAGCCTTTTCAAACTATTAAATTGGGAGAGACTTGTGACTGCAAAACCAACACCAAAACAGTTGTGTACATCTCTGATAGAGCAAAACCACACAAGGCATTTTTAATTTTGCATAAAGCAAATGGAATATAAAGTGTTTAATTAGAAGGAAACATCTGCAGTGACACATTTCTGTTCTTTGGAGAATCTAAATGATTAAGCCATATGCTAAACTGTTGATGCTTTTTGATGTCTGCAGTAGCACAGATGGCAAAGACGATTCAGGAGAGCTGGACTTCAGTGCCTTATTAAAAAAGAGGTGAGGAAATCAACATTTTAAAAAGTTCTACTTAGAACAATGATGACTTTTTTCGCTTTCATAAAAATGCCTGTTTTTTTTCTAATTTATTTTTTATTCTTTCTGGGTGATCCTCTGTCCACAGAGAGTAAGTAATTTCTATAATTGCAAACTATATAACAGTAATCTATAGGAAACAAACTTATGATCACTAATAACAATTTCACTTAATCTTTCTACTGAAAGTCAGTCTATATATACAGTATATATATATATATATATATATATATATTATATATATATATATATATATATATATATATAATATATATATATATATATATATATATATAACTTCTTAACCTTATATTATCATAATAATGAAATCATTGCAAAAAAAAAGCAAATATTAAACCTACTTTTTGCATGGCGTTAGCATGTGTTCCGACTCATGTTATTTGATCCTAAATGTGTGCAGTTTGCTGAAGTGGAAAGAGAATCCCTTCATTCCTAATTACATAATATCTGTATTTTTCTTAGTTGTCAGAATGCTGCTTTTGTTTTAAAATATTATTCTCTGCATGAGGGAGAGCCTGCTGACATGTCCACAGGTTGGAAATTGTATTTATTTTTTTCATAAATGTAATTGATTCAGAAACCACTGCAGAAAAAAAGAAATTACTTTTGAAGATGGGATCATTTCTTAAGATTGTGTGAGCTTCATCCTGTGGTGTGAAAAACTACTACTTTATCTACTTTTATTTCAGTCTTTAGAGACTTGATTTGGACCAGAGGTGAAAGATTTGGGATTTGACTCCCCATACAGTTGAGAATTACTTTAGCTTGGGAAAAAATTACTTCTTCTGGTAATTAATTCTGGTAAATGTAATTTTCTTCTTAAACAAATTACTCTTAATTAGTCTTTGGCTGCTGCTGTTGGTATCACTGAGTATGTGGCTAAATATGCTACCCTGGTGATAGTCTTGCAGATGTCATTATATTGAGACCTGGAGAAGGATGACATTTGATCTAGTAAAGAGCACAATACCTCCATAGCATATCAGGACCAGCTGATTCAAGGTTATGCTATGCTTGGTGCACAAAACACAACACTGCACTGGAGTTGACTGTCTTGTGCAGCTGGAACCTTTCATGTAATGTTTGCCAGCCCTCACATTCCCATCACTTCCAACTCTGTGCCACTGTGACAACTGTTAATTCCATGATTCGACCACCCATGTAAAGCTGTAATGGGATCCTTGTCTGGGTTTAGTGACCTTCACTCACTACTGAGTGACAAACTCTTGAGAAACACCTTGATAAAACTCCAATCACTTTTGATGCCATCATTTCTGCCCTCTGGTGCTTCTTCTCAACATGTCAGCTCCTTGCAAACAGCAATCATGTTTAAATTTTTCTATTTTTTCTAAGTTTTTAGCATATTTTTTAACCATAATATTGTAGATGATTTATTGTTTTAATGTATTTTGGACAAAAATTTGTACAACTTAGATTAACATAAGCAGCCCTACTGGCACATATCTAATTAGTCTTTTCAGTTGTAGTTTTTTGTTCATGATTTATGTTTCAAAGTCTTTGCTTCATGCCTGATTTTAACAACATTATCCGATTGTCTCAGGTCCATCAAACCGGCACACATGAACACAGATCCTGATGTTGACGTGTGGAACATCCTCAGTCACGCTCCCCCCTCAGAATTTGAAAAGATTGCTTTCCAGTACGGCATCACCGACCTGAGAGGGATGCTCAAGAGGCTTAAGAAGATGAAGAAGGAAGAAAAGAAGAGTGAAGGTCAGTATGCTGGGATTAAAACAGGGATTACTTCATCTGAACCTGCAAAAACTTGAAAGGCTGATTTTCATTTGCTATTTATATTTAGCATTCCTCAAAAAGCTGGATCCTGCATATCAGGTGTTAAAGGGCCATAAAATAAAGCTGGGAGTTGAGGTTGCCAATGAAGATGTGGAGGTGAAGTGGTTAAAAAATGGACAAGAAATCCAAAAGTCTGGAAGGTTTGAACTTACTTGCATATAATAAGGACGTTCTGCACCCATGCATCACTATGTACTGTACTTAACTATGAATGTTCACTTCTCTCCCCTGCATTTGGATCATGATAACCTATCCTTTCATTACATCTTCAGCAAGTAAGTATCTTCTGAGTTTGGTTGAAAATTTTATAAAAAGCAATCCCATCTTTTTGTGCTATAAAAATATTCTTGGTTTTCCAAAGGTATATCTTTGAGAGCGTTGGAAACATGCGCTACCTTACCATTAACCACTGCTCCTTAGCAGATGATGCAGCTTACACATGTGTCATTGGAGAGGAGAAATGCACAACAGAGCTCTTTGTTAAAGGTAATAAATAGTCAGAGGCAGTTTGGACCAAACCAACATATAATTAACTTCATGTTTCTCATTTGTTTTGTCTTTAGAGCCTCCTGTTACAATTGTAAAAAATCTGGAGGATCAGATGGTGATGAAGGGTGAGAGGGTAGAGTTAGAGTGCGAAGTATCAGAAGAAGGAGCCAATGTGAAATGGTGAGATGTTATTCTCTACACTACAGTTTTAGTAGTTAGTGGTTTGGCTTCGTGCTAATGAATCATGACTAAAAAGTAAAAAAAAAAAAAAAAAGTTGTAAACAACCATGTTAAACATAATTGCCAAAATAAAATCTGTTTTCCCACAAAAGGTGTACTGATAAAAACCACATTAGTCAAAAGCAGACAGAAATGTTTCCACAGTCATATCAGATGGGATTTACTTCAGTATGCCTTATTTTTATTGGCTCTTAAACATTTGATTACATGTTTACCAATATCCTAATAACTTAGATCCCTTAAACCAGTGTTTCCCAACCCCGGTCCTCAAGCACACTGTACTACATGTTTTAGAGGTTTCCCTGCTTTAATGTGCCTGATTGAACTGATTGCAGTTCAACAAACAAATTGATGACTGTTAAATCAGTCATCAATTGAAATCAGCTGGACTGAAGCAAGGAAATACCTAAAACATGCAGGGCAGTGTGCCTTGAGGACCAGGGTTGGGAAACACTGCTTTAAACAACTTTGATAAACAATAAATGTCAGAGGTCTTGAGTTGAAATGGCTACATTGTATATGGATAAAAGAAAACAAAACACTGAAGAAGATCAAAAATACCTCAAACACATGGATTGACATTATCAATGAATGGTGATGTATTTCTTGTCCAGGGAGAAAGACGGGGTTGAACTAACCAGAGATGAATCCCTGAAATATCGCTTCAAGAAAGATGGCTGCAAGCATGTGCTGATCATTAATGAAGCCACCAAAGAAGACGGTGGACACTACAAGGTCAAAACAAATGGAGGAGAGTCTGTAGCTGAACTGCTGGTGCAGGGTCAGTGTCATACTTTGGCTGTTTCTTCTGTCAGTGATGAATTGTCCAAATACACATCCCATCATAGCTAGCCAGTAGTTGTGCAGCCTTGTCATTCTTGGCAGGTTGACTTTGTGTAGCTTGCGTAGATCAGCACAGGTTCCGGCACCAGGAGTATGTCAGCTAAAGTTAGAAGATGTACACGTGAACACCTGAAAGGCAGAGCTCCATTCAGTACGTGCTGGTTCTCTTTCTCGGTTTCTCAACTCTCGGTGAGTTGTTTGATTGGAAGTGAAAAGGAAGAATATGACCTAATTTATGGCATTATTTACTGACATTTTATCCCAGTCAGTGATTCAAATGTTACGTTTCCATCCATTAAAAAAAGTTTGAGACAATTTAAGCCTCTATATACAAATATACTCCATCTAGTTCCACCCATGACTTCAGTTCATCTCTTAAGGTACATGTCCTCCTTTTAAACTGCAAACAACTTTGAATACATGCATGGCTTCATAAATATTTTCGCATTTTTGTTTTTCTTAATGTCAAATTTTAGTCCAGTTGTTGCACTGTGGATAGCTTTCCCTTTATATTCCTGTCTTAAATCTGTTTTGATCTCCCAGGAGTTTTTGTGTATAATTTGAAGCCCAGTAGCTGCTCCTGCTGTTTATATCCCTTGTTAATTAAACTCTAACCTGCCAAGAATGACCAGCTGCAACACTGAGACAGGGATCAACACTTCAGTCCATGGCAGAGTTTCTAGTATAGCGCCATTCCTACCATATCTGCTTATTCTGCCTGGGCAGTGTGCTGACTAGCGTAGCCTTTGAATTTCACAGTGGACAATATCTCCCTGCATATTTTCTTATGATATGAAGAAATAATCTAGAGCTCCTGCATGTGTTTTTCAGGAGATACCCATTTTATTTTCTTCACAAGTCATACACACTTCCTCTTTTGTCTCCGTCGCATTGCTGTATTATAGAAAACGATGCTTCACACTGGACCTTTATTATCACACCACTCCTCAAATGGTGCCCCTGTAACTTTTTCCATCAAAGTGTAAAGGCCTTGATGATTTTCCTTCTGAGCTCCTTGAACTTGTGTTTTGTTTTTTTTCTGACTCCGCAGAGAAAGAACTGGAGATCTACCAGAGCATTGCGGACCTCACGGTAAAGGCAAAGGATCAGGCGGTGTTCAAATGTGAAGTGTCGGATGAGAATGTGAAGGGAACTTGGTACAAGAACGGTGTTGAAGTCAAACCCAATGCCAGGACAAACATCTCCCATATTGGAAGGTGATGACACTAAATTTGCTAAATTGTGCTTGTAAGGTAACATGTACATGTTATGTAGATCTCATGTTCAGTGACATGATTTTCTAAATGTTTAAACACACAGAATACACAAACTGACCATTGATGAAGTGAAACCTGAAGATGAGGGAGACTATACTTTTGTGCCAGACGGCTATGCTTTCAACCTTTCTGCTAAACTCAATTTCTTGGGTAATAATTATTTCTTAAGCTTGGAAATTTCAAAGTCATCATTTGATCCTCACAAGCCAAATGTTTAAAGAATTTTTCCTTTATATTTGATCTTTCAGAGGTGAAGATTGATTTTGTGCCTCGCCAAGGTACACAATTGCAAACTTATACTCTTGCAGAAAAATAAAAGTCAGACCCCATTATAACCATATGCATTACTTTTGAAGATCCTCCTAAGATCCACCTTGACTGCATGGGCCGCACTTCTGATTCAACAATCATAGTGGTGGCTGGAAACAAACTGCGTCTGGATGTCCCCATCACTGGAGATCCTTCTCCGACAGTGATCTGGACCAAAGGAGAGAAGGTAAAAGAGATGTAACACCTGGTGTTGTTAATATTCTGACAGGAGCCATCTGTCCAGAGAGCTGTAGGTAAGATCTGGCATCTGAGACCTGCTGAGAAAGTTTGTCATTCTACAATCCTGCAATTTAAGATGCAAACAAGAAAGCCCAAGCGGATTCTAACATATTTATTATAAGCTCAAAGGATGCTAATCACTTTTAAAAACCGTTGTATTTTCATATATTCATTTTTGCAACAAGCATGCTGTGCCCCACTAATGTCAGGGAAACTAATGCATTGGCAATGATCTTAGGTGAATCAGCGGTTTCCCACCCTCCGTTATCAGCTTTTACTGCTTTGCTGTCCTTAACTGTAGGCTAGCTCTGTAAAACCTGATGGGGAAGAAAACGCAGGGCACTCAGCCTGTTGGACCCTAAATGATGGAGAGGTAAGTGCATGATTACACTATATATATATATATATATATATATAATATTGTTTTGACTTATTTGGTACAAGTCTGCATGATGCCAGCATTGAGCTTGAATAGCCTATTTGAAAAAAAGAAAGGAGTCAAATTTCCAAAAATGTTTCAATGCAAGAAAGATGTTAGTTATGAGAAAAGCCATTACTTGTGAATTAGTTAACCTTTTATGTTTATATTTCATTAAAACCAATTTTAAATTTGACACCAGGCTCCTCACAATCTAAGGAGAATATTTGTCATCAGTTAAGAAAAAAAAACTTTTTTTTCATACAACTATACATTTGTCATGTTTTTTATGTTGAATAAGTCATCCCCTTTATGTACTGTAGATTTTAAATGTAAAAATGATTTTCATATCTTGACTTTAATTCTAATTTGTTGTGTTCATCAAGATGGTTGAATGATTTTTCCATTTTGTACATATGATCAATAAAAGTACTTGTGATGATGCTAAATTGAAAATATAAAAAGTTGAAAAAGCAAAGTTAAAACTGAGCCTTGTGGGCTGCCATAGATAATTTCTTCTTTTCAATTATTAAAAAAAATATTTATTCAAAAATCATAATATGTCATGTGAAGTATAATGAAAGCAGGCTAAAATCTGGACTGGTTCAGCAATAAGTAATAAAAAAACTTCTTAATATTAATCTTTGCTTTTGTGGTTTAAACTGTTTACAACATAGCTTTTTTGAAAATTGGATTCCTGTATATATAAATTAATATAACTAATTTACAGACACAGGAAGAAAACGGCATAATCATTGTAAACAGCTAGCTTTGAAAATGCTATAAAATTGTAATAAGACCCTAAAAAACTAATGTTTCAACACTACCAATTTGCTGTTTAACTATGAAAAATATTATAAAATACATTTAAAATATAGATGGTATTTTTATGTTCTTGTTCAGTTTTATGCACCAGTCAAAGAGCATGATACTAACAGCATGCATTATCTTTGGTCAAGGTAAGCTTGTGTACTGAAGCCTCTCAGACAAAGATGACAGGAGACTGAGCAGTAAGTATGTTTTGCATAGTGGCTTTAAAAAGTAACAACATTGAAAAAGAATTTTCATTTTATTTTATATTCGTTAAATACCTTAAAACCCTAACTTAACCCAGATTCCTGTTGTCCAACATTGATCTAAAGAAGTCGGTGAATGGAAAGTTTGATGAAGAGCTTTTTGTTTGTTTGTTTGTTTTCACTTCATTTCATCAGGTTCATCATGACACGACTGGAAAATGTTAGAAAAAGAATCAAATAAACTACTAACATAAATACTCTAAAGCTGTGCTGAAATTAGTTTTAGAATATGAAAGTTGGGTTGCACCATGGTACAGTTGTTAGCAATGTTGCCTTGCAGCAAAAAGCTACTGGTTTTGAATCCAACCCTGGCCTCTTTCTGGATGGAGTTTGCATGTGTGGGTTCTTTTTGGGTCCTCTCACTCCATACCAAAAACATGACTGCTAGGTTGACTGATCCAAGTTGTCCTAATTTGCCCTGGGATGGCCTGTCAACCAGACCATATCCTGGCTCTTGCCCAAATACTACTGGCAAAAGTGCCCCTCCTAGACCTCCCCAACCCACACCTGCAATGATAAGTAAGTATAGATGATTGAATTGCATGGTCACTTTACCAAGTGGCTCACCTCAGTGTCTATCTCTTTGACAATATCCAAAAATCCTTACTTAAGCACAATCGCCTCAGCTCAGGCAAGTTATAGTTGATTGTTTGCCAACTGTTTTACATAAAAGTATTATACCACAACGTCAGGCCTGGGTTTTTGCAAAATGAGTTGACTCATTTGTAATGATTAGGTCATCACAGAAGGAGATGGCAGGGTCCATGTGGAATCCACCAAAGGCCACTGCATCTTCACTATCGAGGGTGCCGAGAGACAGGATGAGGGGATCTACTCTGTCGTTGTTCGAAACCCAGCAGGGGAAGACACAGCTGATATCAGTGTCAAGGTTGTTGGTAAGACAAAGACACTCTGCTCATTGATAAAGATAAAATGAACTTTTACAACAAACATGTTCTAACTACATTACTGTCTTGCCACATAGATGTTCCAGATCCTCCCCAGGCTCCTAAAATCCTCAGCGTTGGGGAGGATTCCTGCATTGTTCAGTGGGAGCCCCCTCTTTTCAATGGCGGAGATCCAATCATTGGTAACAACACTACTAAATTGTTGAAATTTGCCAGTTTATGTAACAAATTTTATTCCATGTCATTTCAATACATTTTGGAAAAGTAGACTTCCATGATATGCCTTTTTTTTCGCCTGAGACTCAGAAGAAAAAAAGGTTTTGGTATTTAGTGGGTTTTTTTCTTCATACTTTAAATACTAAGGTTGAAAGAAACGCATTGCAATTTTTCTTTTGTCATAAAAAAAATTATTTAGAGTTTATCAAATGTCTCATATACTGGTCTTGCTTACATACAATTTGACTTTACTTAATGAGCTTTTAAAACCGGTCAATTCCATTCATTTTCATTTTCTAAACGCTTAAAACAGATTCCTACTTTTTAAAATTGACGTTTTAAAGAAATTGCATGAAGAAGTGCTTTCATAACTAAAAGACTCTTTGCACCTACAGCGCTGACGTCACATCCGCATGAGCGAAATGTGGCTTTCTTGCTTCCGCTTTGGTCTTTCCTACCATGACAGCTAGGAAAGACAAAATTGTATTTCAGACGCAAATAAAGCAATACCGTAAACATTGTTGTCTTCCAAATATAATGGGCTCTTAAGTTTTCATGGATTTCCAAGCGATCCTGAATTAAGAAGACGGTGGCTTGTAAATATTCGTAGCGACAAGTTAAAGCTAACGCCACACAGCAAAGTTTGCAGCCTTCGCTTCACTCCGGATCAGCTTCTGCAGCCTAAAACGACCGCGGGGAGACGGATGGTAAATAAATGAGCCATCCCTGTGTTATTTCCATAGAATCACTTCTGTATTCAGCCCAAAAGAGCGAGTGTATGGGAACGAGTGAGCAGACCAGGTTCAGACAGCCGGCCAACTGATCCGCCTGTACACCCTGCTGTAAACACCAACCTATTTGAGCTCTTCATAAGGAGCATGCAAAAGTAATACAACTAAATAACACGGACATTTTTTTCTTAAAGCATCAACTTTGAACCTGAACACTCAGCTGAATTAGAACTCTGACACCAGAGCTGCCCTACTTTTAAGCCATGGGGCTTGTTGTGCTTCCTCATGCTTCAGAAGCAAAAAGCCCAAACCGTGGTCTCTGACACTAACGACAACAAACACACATTACAGCAATATACATCAAAATAAAGACAAAATAAGGTAAAAACATTTTCGGAAGACAATTCATAGAATGAATGAAAATGTTTAGATACTTAAATAGCATATTTTTATAATAAAAATGTTTGAGAATATTGCCTACTACTAGCATAAGCTAAAGTTAATGTTAGCCACAAAGTTTAAAGAAAGTAAACCTCACCTTCGTATCCGTGAATGTATAACGAGGCATCTTAAAACCTTTCTCCAGCTTGTTTGTTGGGGCTTTGGTTCCTGCCTTACAAAAACGATGTGCATCGATAATTGTTAGCTTGGGCAAGCACCTAGTGTAAAATGCCATTTTCAATAGACCGGAAGTGACCGGGCCGCTTATCCCTGAACACGGAAGCAGACGTGGAAAGAGTGTTTTTGCTCAAAAAATGGGTGTAGTAAAATGTTTTATATGCTTTATATTGCATGTACATAGACAGGAATATAATGTGCTGCTCTTGAATGCTAAGGTTATGTCGTGGAAAGGAAGAAACTGAGGAGCTACAGGTGGATGCGACTGAACTTTGACCCATACCCTGAAACAACCTTTGAGGCCAGGCGCATGATTGAGGGCATGGCATACGAGATGCGAGTCTATGCCGTCAACAACATTGGCATGTCTCATCACAGTCCAGCCTCCCAACCATTCGTGCCAGTGGGTGAGTGTTTTTAGGAATCTCACACCAAGTAATTTATTTTTATTCATACATAAATTACCTCATATGTTTACTAAATGTTAGTTGTTGGAAGTCTGTCATAAAGACAATTTGATTAAGACAGGAGGAACAAAAGAGATTTCAAATGTCATACAATGATTTTAGAAATCTTGTGTCTTGCTGCAGCAATATTTGCTGTGTTTAGATCAGACTCAGTTTAGTCTGATCTAACTAAACTGAGTTGGATCAGACTAACTCTGATCTAACTGAGTTAGATCAGTTAACTAATCTAACTGATTAGTTTGATAACCACAGAGTGGTTACTCTATACCAGGGGTCTCAAACTCCAGGTCTCGAGGGCCGCAGTCCTGCAGTTTTTAGATGTGCCACAGGTGCAAAACACTGGAATGAAATGACTTAATGACCTCCTCCTTGTGTAGATCAGTTTTCCAGAGCCTTAATGACCTAATTATTCTGTTCAGGTGTGGTGCAGCAGAGGCATATCTAAAAGTTGCAGGACTGCGGCCCTCGAGGACTGGAGTTTGAGACCCCTGCTCTATACCCAATAGAGGAATTAACACTGTGTAATGCTAACATTTCTGTGACTAATGCTAAAAGAACCACTACAATCATGAAGCTTTAACATGCACATGATTCATCTTACTCTCAGTTCCTCCTAAAATCCCTTATTTTGATAATTTGAGTCATCATGGTGTATATGTTTATGTTTGCACAGTACGGACAGTTAAAGACTCTTTATTTTACAAGACAGATTCAACTGTGGGCTTGTGGTTGAAAGGCTGTCTATATCTAGAGCAGTGCTGTTTACAATCGTACCTATCAAAACATTGCTGAAATCTTAATTTAATAGTTTTGCTATGTGTAGTCTGAGTAACTCCTTATTCAGAATCAGTCCAAGATTATTTTGCTTTCTAAAGTAAAGACAGCAAAAAGACAAAAGGAACTGTTAGAGACAATGAGAAGACGAACTCAGAAAACAGACAACGAAACACACAACATGCTTGATAAGCAGCCATACAGTCACTGGAAAAATGATAAAACTTCAGCTTCCCAAGGTAGCAGAGAAGAAACCAGTGGAGGATTTGATGCTTGTGGAAGCAGAAGAAGAAACCAACAGAGCCAAGAGCTCTTTAACTCCTGCAGCCAGGAGATTATCACCAACAGCACCCCCTGCAGAGTTAGCCTTCAGTCTGGAGGTGGGAGATCCAGCTGACAATGAGAAGCCAGCAGGAGGGAGTGCAAGTTTTCCTGCAGGGAAGGAAACAGTGGTCTCCAAGGTATCTGCTGCAGACAACATGTTTGCAGAAGGAATTATTATCTTTAGGTGTAGTTTTGTCTTGTTGCTTTTATATTCAACCTGCCAAACAATGCAGGAGTGTTTGTGTTTTAAAATCCAGATGATAGTGATATTAAAATGTTAGCTGAACTACAAGAAAATTCTTTCCATCTGAGTTTTATAGCTGATGGTGCCGGTTAAGGTTGTTCTGAATCGTAAATGATTTGATTATGTATCGAGTAGTGCATAAAAACAGGTTCCAGGTTATTGTAACCCCCATTGCTGTCTAGATTGGCTCAGCTGACAGAACAATAACACTTTGAAAAACAAAAGAATCAGTTGATGCTAAGTTGACCTTATGACCAGCTTCCAGAAACATGCAAAGCTCAATTTAGCAATCCATCACATGCTTTGTCTATTTCCCTATCAATAATGCACTTTCACCTTTTGCGTTTTGCATAAGCTGTTTCAAAGGGATGTAACAGTGGTTTGCTTTTGGCACCTCTGCAGTTAGAGCATTCCGTGGTTGTAGCCAATAAACCAAGGTCTTTTTATGCACATCAAAATCATGTCATTTTATCCCCACTAGACGCGTAGCACAGCAGGCACTTAGACCTCAGTCTGACAGTGAACTGCAGGTCAGACAGAGAGCTCATATTTCTCTGCATGAAAGAAGGCGCCACTCACAGGCTTACAGGGTAACAGACTGTTAGATAACTGGTGTCCCACTTAAAAACAGGCTGGCTGATTCCACCCGCTGTGTGTAACCAGTGACTCGTTAACAGAGATGAAAATCATGCAAGTCAGTCGACACTCTGACTTTCACAGGTGCCCCTTTTTAAGGGGTTTTAACTTTACACATGTAAAGACATCAATGGCCACGTCTGGTGTAACTTTATGTAGATTCAAGCTGCCTCATTTGCTCTCATTTTTACTTGCATTTGTCTTTCTGATCACATTTAGTTTGAGCATAAAAATCAATATCCAAAAACTTCTGCAACATCAAAATCATAAGACACCAAAAAGAAGAAATAATGATGATGCATTTGCATCATCAGCATTGGAGTTTGTTCTCCAGTGCTGCCATTTATTCATTAGAATTACTGAAACAAATTTACACTTTGTGTTGCAGGCTCACCTGGTTACACACGCACGTTAAGGCAACACGTTAGTCTTTAGTTCTCCTGTTCATTTTGATGTGAATAAAAAAATAAGTCAATTCCAATAAATTCAAGGGAGATTCAGACATTCAAACATGGCTGAATGCTCTGCAGGCATGTTAGTGGCGTCAATCAAACTCGTCCACTTGTTTAGGTGTTCATTTAGTACCTATTGCTTTAATTCGTTAACCACCTAAGCAGGCTCTTTATCTACCCTCTGCCGCTCTCTCAGCCCCTACTAGCGAGCCCATCGGTCTGCACGTTGAAGACATCAGCGACACTTCTATCACACTGAAGTGGCGAGCTCCGGAGAGGATCGGCGCTGCTAAGCTCGAGGGCTATGGGGTCGAGTACTGCAAGGAAGGCAGTAAGTGCTGCCACCTGCATGCTTCTGATAAGGGCAGCCTATTTTAGAGTTTATCTCCCGAATGGAATACTTGCAGCAAAATGGCGCGTGAGCTGCACGACTTGTTCATCTCATGTTCATAAATAATATTTATCTATCTTAGCTATTAAATAGTAATGCAAACATGACAATTATGTGACTTTGACTTGTATTCCTCTATGGTGGCAGCTGATGAATGGATTCCAGCCATCCAGGGTCTTACAGAGAGATCATCGATGACTATCAAGAACCTGACCACAGGAGACAAACTGCTGTTCAGAGTGCGGGCCTACAACATGGCAGGGCCCAGTTCTCCGGCAGTTCTGGCACAGCCTGTGACTATCAGGGAGATCATGCGTGAGTATTTCTACAGCGGATTCTTATGACGTCCCTGCTAAGCTTATTCAGTTTCTCATTTTGCTTTATGTAAGCGGAGCAACCAGGAATCTGTGAGGTGTTTGAGTTCTCCAGGGACAAATTTAATCATTCCCAAAGTCTTCCAAAGGGGTTTGTTTTTTTTCTGCTCAGTTTCAGTTTATTTATACAGCTACGGATAAATTTGCTGAGCACAGCCTTCCATACGATTTGATATTTTTATTGTGACTTACCAGACCTTTTCCTTTTTAATTAACTACTTGACTAATTTCAGATATTTTTTTCTTGTTTTTTAATCCCATTGGTTAGTTGGACCTTTGGAAAAACAAATGTACCAGTCTGATAGACATAAAAAATACAGTGCACAATATTATAAATGAGACATAAGGAGTATTCTTTTAGTGTTGAAGGACAATATCCATAATCAATAATGAAGGTTGTTTTGTTTTTTTTACTGTAGGAAGTACAATTTAGTTTTTCAGCTTTTACTCCCATGTATTCAAACAGATGATTGAGATTACTGATGTGTTAAAATTAGGTAAAGACTAAACAGTAGTGACAAGAGTTTATTAAATCACCAGTGAAGTGACTGTTTTAGGGTACTTGTCTATTTTCAAGACATGCCGAGTTAAAGATCCTCCTATGAGCCTCACAGGTTTCCTAAAAATGTCCGACTGCCCACTTTGGTCTTTTGTTTTCAACAGAGCGCCCAAAGATTTGGCTTCCACGAAATCTCCGGCAAACCCTCATCAAGAAAGTTGGAGAAACTGTTAACATTATGATCCCGTTCCAGGTGATTTACATTTTAATTTTACTATTATGTTCAAAAAACAGTAAATACCTCCCCACCCAGACAGCTAGTAAATATTATTATTAAAGACAATAGGAGTCATTGTCTAGTGTTATGATAAATTCTAGAGTCTAGATATATAATATAATATATATAAGATATATATATATAATATTAACATGTGCATGTAGGCGTGGGGTGAACAATGACTTATTACACATGTATTGCACATTAGTGTGTGGGACACATTATGTTTCATGTTATATGTGATGAATATTAAAATTGCACATTGTGAACTTTACATTTTAGAGTGGTGTACATTAATTCATCTGAGCGCTGAGATAAAAAAGTCCCTGAATTCGGTGGCCCCTGCTGGAGGCTTGCAAGAAAGGTTGCAGGCTGATTGTGTCATGAAGTGGTGATGTGTTGATGGTTAGGCAGATGCAGCGGACCCAGGTTAGATGAATATGATGATTTTTAATTATAAATAAGTCCAGAAACACGGCAGCTCGCACAGAGACACACCGACGACGAACAGACTAGACATTGACGAGGACCCGACGAGGAACAAAGAACACAGGTGGAGTTAAATACACGGGAGGGTAATCACAGAGACGAGACACACCTGGGAACAATCAAGGGGAGGACAGGACAACGAAGAGACTTAAGGACACAGAAAACTCTAAATAAACACAGAAAAACACAGATCCTGACAGTACCCCCCCCCTCAAGGGCGGCTACCAGACGCCCACAAAACAAAAACACAACAAGGGTGGGTGGAGGGGCGCTGGACGGCGGGCCAGAGTCCAGAAAAACACAAAACAACCCACCGTTGTGGGCGGAAACACCGGGAGGGCCAAGAGTCCAAAAACAACAAAAAACTACCCACAGGGTGGGCGGAGGCAAAGGAGGCGGGAACCATGGAGGTGGTCTGGCGGTCGTCCGCGGCGGCGGGAACCACGGAGGCGGTCCGGCGGTCGTCCGCGGCGCTGGAGGCGGGAACCACGGAGGCGGTCCGGCGGCCGTCCGCGGCGCTGGAGGCGGGAACCACGGAGGCGGTCCGGCGGCCGTCCGCGGCGCTGGAGGCGGGAACCACGGAGGCGGTCCGGCGGCCGTCCGCGGCGCTGGAGGCGGGAACCACGGAGGCGGGAACCACGGAGGCGGGAACCACGGAGGCGGTCCGGCGGCCGTCCGCGGCGCTGGAGGCGGGAACCCCGGAGGCGGGACCACAGGAGGCGGTCCAGCGGCCGTCCGCGGCCCTGGAGGTGGCGATGATGAGCCCCGGGGGCCGCCCACAGACGGCGATGACGAGCCCCCCGAGGTAGGGTCTCTGGTGGAGCACAGGGGGTCTCGGTCGGAGCACAAGGGGTCTCGGTCGGAACGGTGGGGGTCTGAGTCTCGGGTGGAACGCTGGGGGTCTCGGTCTCAGGTGGAACGCAGAAGGTCAGGGTCTCGGGTGGAACACAGAGGGTCTCGGTCTCAGGTGGAACGCAGAGGGTCTCGGTCTCAGGTGGAACGCAGAGGGTCTCGGTCTCAGGTGGAACGCAGAGGGTCTCTGGAGGAACGCAGGGAGTCAGAGTCGGAACGCAGGGAGTCAGAGTCGGAACGCAGGGAGTCAGAGTCGGAACGCAGGGAGTCACGGTCTCAGGAGGAACGCAGAAGGTCAGGGTCTCAGGAGGAACGCAGAAGGTCAGGGTCTCAGGAGGAACGCAGAAGGTCAGGGTCTCAGGAGGAACGCAGAAGGTCAGGGTCTCAGGAGGAACGCAGAGAGTCTGAGTCGGAACGCAGGGAGTCTCGGAAGGAACACTGGGAGTCTCGGAAGGAACGCAGAGAGTCGGGGTCTCGGAAGGAACACAGGGAGTCTCGGTAGGAACACAGGGAGTCTCGGTAGGAACACAGGGAGTCTCGGTAGGAACACAGGGAGTCTCAGTCTCTGGTGCGCCGGCTGGAACGCCGGCTGATTCGGCCTCGGGTGCGCCGGCTGGAACGCCGGCTGATTCGGCCTCGGGTGCGCCGGCTGGAACGCCGGCTGATTCGGCCTCGGGTGCGCCGGCTGGAACGCCGGCTGATTCGGCCTCGGGTGCGCCGGCTGGAACGCCGGCTGATTCGGCCTCGGGTGTGCCGGCTGGAACGCCGGCTGATTCGGCCTCGGGTGCGCCGGCTGGAGGTGAGCCGGAGCGGAGCCTCGGGGCCGGTTGCGGGGGCGAGCCGGAGCGGAGCCTCGGGGCCGGTTGCGGGGGCGAGCCGCAGCGAAGCCTGGGAACCGGCTGCGGGGGCGAGCCGCAGCGAAGCCTGGGAACCGGCTGCGGGGGCGAGCCGCAGCGAAGCCTTGGAAACGGCTGCGGGGGCGAGCCGCAGCGAAGCCTTGGAAACGGCTGCGGGGGCGAGCCGCAGCGAAGCCTTGGAAACGGCTGCGGGGGTGACAGCTCCGGAAGGCGACGAGGGGCCGGGTCCACCGGCGGCTCACGTCGCTGTCTCCGGGCTGACCGTGGAGGTGGCGGCTCCGGAAAGCGACGAGGGGCCGGGTCTGCCGGCGGCTCACGTCGCCGTCTCCGGGCTGACAGCGGAGGTGACGGATCCGGAAGGCGACGAGGGGCCGGGTTCACCGGCGGCTCACGTCGCTGTCTCCGGGCAGACAGCTGAGGTGACAGCTCCGGAAGGCGACGAGGGGCCGGGTCTGCCGGCGGCTCACGTCGCTGTCTCCGGGCTGACCGTGGAGGTGGCGGCTCCGGAAAGCGACGAGGGGCCGGGTCCACCGGCGGCTCAAGTCGCTGACTTCCCGGACGGAGGAATCGACGGGGGCCGAATCCGGGGGGTGCCAACACCAGTCTTGTCCCCCGGAATAGCTCCCGCTGCAGGTCGGCGAGGGCTTCAGCTAGCTCCGTCTCCTCCCTGCCAGATCTCCGCCTCCCTCCGCTCTGCCTTCTTGGAGGGAACCTCACTCCAGCTGGGTCCATTTTCTTAGCAGCCTCACCGTTCGGTATGGTCGGGTCCTACTGTCATGAAGTGGTGATGTGTTGATGGTGAGGCAGATGCAGCGGACCCAGGTTAGATGAATATGATGATTTTTAATTATAAATAAGTCCAGAAACACGGCAGCTCGCACAGAGACACACCGACGACGAACAGACTAGACATTGACGAGGACCCGACGAGGAACAAAGAACACAGGTGGAGTTAAATACACGGGAGGGTAATCACAGAGACGAGACACACCTGGGAACAATCAAGGGGAGGACAGGACAACGAAGAGACTTAAGGACACAGAAAACTCTAAATAAACACAGAAAAACACAGATCCTGACAGATTGCAGTCTTTCATGATGCATTCTGTCTTTATGAGACAGCTGGGTGGTGTAATTGTCCCAGATTGCTGAGAGAAATGTTCCAGTGATCTTCTGAGCTCGCTTCCTTCCATTTTCCAGATCTCTCTTCCCCTGAGCAGAGCAGCTATCACACCAGGATGTGATACACCTCATGATGGTTCAGTCCTCAGAACACATATAGAAACTCCCTTCATTCTTTAATAGTTGCAACAAAACAATGTTTTAGATCCAATTTTTAATCCTTGTACTAGACTAGTATTTTGTTTCAACCAAACAACTATCAAATATTAGGAGTCATTATTTTGTCAGCCTTTGTTAAACAGTATTGCAGTGGTAACGCTTAGTTAAGTGTCATTTAAAGCTTTACATCGCTGCATTTTGAGCTCAGTCTTGTCTTTGTCTGCAGGGTAAACCCAGGCCAAAGGTTACGTGGAGTAAAGACGGAGAACCTCTGGAGCCCTCAATCGCAAGCGTGAGGAACAGCGATTTCGATTCCATCCTCTTCATCCGAAAGACGGAGAGAAAGCACTCTGGCCAGTACGATCTCACAGTGCAGATTGAGAATGTGGAAGACACAGCAAAAGTCATGCTGCAGATTGTTGGTGAGTTAGTTAATGGACAGCATCTAAAGTTTAGCTGGACTGAATTTCTGTAATTATTTCTTAGTCATTATAAAACGATACTATCCCTGTAGATCTCCCGGGGCCACCAGAGGTCCTGAAGATTGCCGATGTGTGGGGGTTTAATGTGGCACTGGAATGGAAGCAACCAAAGGACAATGGCAACTGTGAAATAAGTGGCTACACTGTTCAGAAAGCTGACAAGAAGACCATGGTGAGAATCTATGCTCTTTGTTATAATGACCGGGTTGAAAACATCAGAGTAAAGTTGAAATGAATATTTTATTGTATTGCAATTAGATCTACAAAGCATAAAGCTTAGTACATCATTTTTGTGTATTGCTTACTCACATAATGTTTTTCTGTTATTTAAAATGTCATTTACTTAAAATGACATTTAAAATGTTATTTATTATTTATTTATTTGTTTGTTTGTTTGTCATAAAGGATATCACTGGTCTCGCAGCGCCACCTGTTTATTAATATGATAAAATGTACAATAATTGTGGATGTTTAAAATCTAGCTCACATGTAATTGTGACAAAGACCTTCAATAGTGGAAAAACAAATACTAAAAGGAATGGTCATATTGTTAAGACACCTAACACAGACAAAACTAACAAGTATTCTGTAGTATGGCTTTTGGTATGTTTTTATTAGAAAAAAAACATAAAAAAAAAAAAAAACACAAGTAGCAACAGTCCCCTGAAAAAGAGAAAGGACAGACTGACACTCAAATACTATTTAAATAGAAAAACTACCACTTACTTCCTTACAGTAAAAGGACAAGAGAGAGAGAGAGATTTATTCTTCAATTATCCAATGCCGAACATGTTGTCCACTATGTCCACCAGTAATGATGAACCAGTTGGCAAAGATCTCCTTCTGCCACCGTCCTCCACCTCAAGCTGCCAAGAACAATGTTATCCAGGAATGTCCTAATCTTATCCTCTCAGCCTTGACCCGGTCTAGATAGCCTGTGCAGTGACGCAGAGACATTGTTCGCCAGCCAGCATGGCGGTCAGCTCTTGTTTCACCGCAGTCATTATTAGATCAAATTAATTTTACTTCCAACACAATGAGCTTTTAGGTGGTGGTCATCATGTTACCAATAAGTCTACCTGGTTCATGTTAGAGAGAAAAGCACTGAGGTCAAATGTGCTTTAAGGTTGCCTTATATCCTGTTTCAATCCTGCATCTAAGAAATAGCCTGTACCAAAACGCCTTCGGTTTCTGCTACAATATGAAGACAAGTGGAAGTTTTTCCCACATTTTTCATTAGGGTTAAGATATATTTTTGTCTTCTTCCGATTTCTCTTACTTTTGTAAGTTCCGTAGAAGAACAAAAAAACATTTGAAACAATACATCCCTAAAATTGCACATGCAAAGGACAGACAGATAAGAAGTGATGTTTTGGACCTATTTAGTTTGATCAAATCTCATTGAAGCATTTTATGTGCTTCACATAAAGGAGTGGTTTACAGTCCATGATCACTACAGACGAACACACTGCGTGGCGTCCGACCTCATCATGGGGAATGAGTACATCTTCCGCGTGTTTTCCATCAACCTGGTGGGCCTCAGCCCGGAGCCACTCACCACAAAGGACAGTGTGTTCATCCAGAAATCAGGTCGGCTCTGTCTTATAACTCGGGGAAAATGATAGGAAGTACAAGAAGAATGCAATAGAAGAAAAAAGTTACCTAATCTTTGTGTGTCTCAGCAGGTATCGACTACAAATCTCCCACATACAGGGAGCATGACTTCTCAGAGGCTCCCAAGTTCACACATCCTTTAGTGAACAAGTCGATAATAGCAGGATACAACGCCACCCTCAGCTGTGCTGTGCGAGGAATACCAAAGGTGTGTGTCTTCAAATTAGTTCACAAAAACTCAGGTTCTGTATTTGACTAAAAAGGATGTTGGTAATTTAATTTAATTTATTGCTTGAGCTTAAGGACACAGCAGAAGTAATCTCTGGGTGCTTTATGGGACAATCAGATTCAATGTATATACATATGAAAAAAAACTCTCCAATTAATTTTGATCCAGTCAAATTCACTTTAAATAAAGTCCTGTCAAACACAAATCTAAATCAAATCCAATCAATAACAAATTAATTCAGCATGTAGCAATTAGTAAAGAGCAGTTCATCTAAGGAAATCAGCAGCCACATTATATTGGTGCTAAGCTGTGAGGAAAGAAAATATACAAAAGCACAGAGCGAGGCGTATTTTTTTATGGATAGAAAAACAACAACAACAAAAAAATTACAAAAATATTGTCATTTTAGATTCAGGACACTGAAGTCAATTTAGTGAGGACACACATCTATTCTGTCTAGCATAAGTAGCTTAAGGCCTAGTTTGTACCCGCTAGTCTGTAAATTTCATTCTCTGTACCCATCCAGTTGGGTTTGCTAGGGATTTGTACGGCTATCTGGTCCAAATACTTCATCTCCCACAGCTTCCTGTTAATGAAGTGATTAAAATATTTTACAAACATTTAGTTTTGACATTGAAACACCAAAACTATGCAATTCAGGGCACAGATAAACTGTGAAGACCAAACAATTCTTATTCAAAATGACTTAAACTTGGCAACAGAAAAATATATCTCAACAAATGGAATTAATAATAGATTAGCAAATTACGATCACTTTAATTAAAGCAAATTTACAACCAAGCATAATCTGTAGTTAGATTGAACCAATGATGGCTCAACCAATAATATTGTTAAATAAAAGTGTAAAAATATCACATGACTGTTATGTTTTGTTCTGCCTCATTAGCCCAAAGTGACCTGGTACAAAAACAAAATGGACATCTCCAATGAAGCCAAGTATCGGATGCTGTCTAAGCAAGGTATTCTGACGCTGGAGATCCGTAAGCCATGTCCCTTCGACGGCGGCGTGTACATGTGCAAAGCTGTCAACGACAAGGGCGAGGATGTGGTGGAGTGCAAACTGGAGGTCCGATGTAAGTGGCATGCTGGTTTCCATCCATGCAAAGGTAACCCGTTTTTTTTTACAGAGTAATAAACGGGTCTGGGGAAAGTTTTGGTAACTTTCTCCAGAAAATAAATGATTTATAGTCATATATGAATTATTAGAGTATCTGCAACATCCTGTCTCAAATTTCCATATTACCAAAAACATGATTAAAGTTTTTGCAGGTCTTCTTGTGAGAAAACTTACAGACTTGCAAAAAATTAATTCAGAAAATTAGGACTTTATATTTTAAAAAAGAATAATATGGAACAGTGAAAAACTGATATTTAAAAACTGAAAGGTGAATATCCTCAAATGTACTATACTAAATATACCAATTGAATAGAGTTAGTTAATTTTACTCCAAATCACCAAAAGTAACTTAATGCAGGTTTAATTTGTAAATTTCCATTCTTTTTTAACACAAAGGGGCAAAGGAACAATCAGTTTAAATTGCTGATTGTTCAGTTTTGCAGTTTTCTTTGTAATTTCATATAATGCTAATATATTTTAATGAGTTAATGCATATTTATTTCTGATTTGCAGCTCAGATTGCTAAAGAAGAAAAGAAAGAGGCCCAGTGAAGGAGAGTTTTGTCTTTGAATGAAGAGGCGATGAATCGATCTTCAGCAGGATGACGGCTTAGAACCACAAGATGCTTAAGTTACATCCCTGAAAGTGCTTAATCAATAACATCTGTCTTTTTTCATCTGCTGACATTTTGGGTTTCTTTCAGTGACAGAATTGGCGCACTAATGCGTTATTTTGAAAGTAAGTCATAGTTTTATCGGAGTAGTTGCTGCTCTTTTCAAGCTACAAGGATTGCGATTTCTGTGTTTAAAAAGTTTATTTGACTGATAATAAATATAAAGTGTTGGATGATGATGTATGGAGCAGTGTGTGGATAAAACCATAAAAAGTCCAACTTAACTGCTGTTTTACTTAGTTGTGATTGAACGATTCACCTTGCATAAAGGAATTTTGGGCACTTGCAAATCATCAGTGAACGTGTGAGGTGTTCTCCTTACGGTGCACAGCAGGATGTGTGTGATGGAAAGAATGATCTGGGACGTCTCCCAATGAAAACATTTGTCAGCAAAATGAAACACATGCTGTCTTTCGGCTTTTACAAGCTGGGGCAAGTTATTCCTCTGATGCTGTGAATGTAAATATTTCCTGCCTTGATGTACAGCTGCAAAAGATCCACTGAACTTTCCACACGTCTCTCTGGCCACATAAAGGGCCAACAGTGCCTCTGTGTCTGTCAGGTGTTTCGACACTTAACCAGGTCTTACAAATTATATGTGCAAAGGACAGCAAGGTACTGAGAAAAGTTTGATTTATCAAATTAGTACCGAAGATTATTTTTCTACTAATCATTAAGACAGATCAAGATGGCAGCAATGGTAGGATAGCATGACCACGCTGGACGAAACCACGCAAATGCTTTGAACCATAGCCAGAAACAGCAGTAATGTGACACCATGCAAGTAGGAATGTTCTCATTACAATGCTTTTTCCAGATGCTTACAGATGTAAGACATAAAGCTGGTAATCCAAAAGTTTCAATGTGACCGAACAGGATTTTTTAGAATCATGTTCTAAAAAACATGATTTTTTTACAGTTCAAATACTGTAAAAAATGTTTCAGTTCACTGCTAGGTCTCTGCAGCCAAAGCATTTATTTATTCCAAGCCTGAATTCTTTTGCATACATATTTACTTTTTATTTCTCTACATGCAATTTTTTATTTATTTTTTTCCAAAATAGAAATCTACCTAAAAAAATAACAATAAACCAACACATTTGATATATAGACCTACAGAACACAGAAGCCATATTTTTCAGGAGAGTAAAACACTAAAGCAATATTCATATTTAATATTAAATAATTTACAGTATTTTTCCGACTATAAGCCGCTACTTTTTTCCCCACGCTTTGAACCATGCGGCTTATAGCCGGGTGCGGCTTTAATATGTACGTTTCCAGTTTTTAAAAAAAAAAAACTTTGTAGATGCAGCTTATAGTAAGATGCGCTCCATAGTCTGGAAAACAAAGTAATATTTAATATTGTCAATATTAAAAACAACTAAACATGCTCACTTCAATACTGTTTTGCCTCAAAAGTTGCCAGAAGGTAAAAAGTATTTTTTTTTAATCGATAAACAATCATGTGACTCTTTCCTTTCTTGTTAAGTATCATTAACTGTTACTGTTGTAGTTTCCTGTATTTGCTGGCTGTGCTGCAGTACCAACACTAGCTTGTATGCAAGCTGAAACAAGTGGATATTTAGCTCTCTAACAATGCTACAGCAAACATGTTTTATTATAATCTCTTTTTTACAGTGTACAAGTCTATATTGCTACCTGGTTGTGTTGTTTTTGCCGTCACTGAAATGTCTAAGATGCAACCGTTGAGATCTAAATTAGATTATGTTTTTATTTTTTAAATCAAAGCCAAAAAGTTAGCATAAAAATGTTATCTTTTCTACTCCTCTGTTGATCAAAATGGATTCCTCTTTCAGCCACCACAAGGGGGAACTGCAGCCCCTGTAGCCACCCTTCTTGTGCTGATGGTGAGAACTGGGATTCAATCTCAGGAAAACAAACACCTGGTATGATTCATTTAGAGATATTTACCTACTTTACTCAGTTATCTTTTGATTGACCATGAAAACAGAGCAAGTCAGTAAAGATGCTGATATATATTTGTGGAAACAAAAAGCTTTTTCCCAGTGTCAAAGGATAACAGGTGTGATTCTCCCAACTGGCTGATCTCAGTACTGCTGACAATACAGAAATTGAGAAAAATTTGTGATTTTTTAAAAAGAGCTTAACATTTTTCTTATTTCATTTTTTTTTAATCTCTTGTTTCCTTGCATTACTTTTTTTATGTAGCAAAACTAAAGTTAAGAGTCTGCAGTTTGAGAAGTTGAATTTGGCCAAAAAGTATGTTTTGTTTTTTTTTTGTTTTACTTTAGAAACCGAATTTCTAAAGTAAAACTTACTCCTAGGAATGCAAGGAAAAGATATATTGGCTTGGCCATGTGCTATAACTAACAGTTCAATTCCACACAACAGTGTAATGAAAAAATGAATGAGTATATTTCATATTTAAATATTTAAAACTGAATGAGCATAAAATAAGATCCATGTTTTGTTTTTTTTTTGTTTTTTTTTTTCAATTTTATTCATTCACAATTTAAAGAATTCATTTACCTATTTGAAAAGAAAAAACACAGGGAGATTTGACACAAAACTACAAGTAAGATTCAAATTGAACAGAAATAATGTAAAATATTTCAGCTAATATATATTCTGTAATTTTGTATCTATGAGAGAAAAAAAAAGGTCATATTTAAAATTTGGTTAAGAAACAGGAAAAAAAAAATCACAGTATACAGTACATAGATTCCTCCCACAACTTGTACATTACTAAAATGATGCACAGCCAAGGTTAACATCATAAAGCTGAGGATGCAAACAGTGAAAAATAAAAACACTCTCTTTTACAAAGCACTGCTGGCAGCCTCAACAACCGAGGAGGTAGCTTCCTTAGCAAGCATCCCATTCTTGAGTTTCCTTTTCAAATAATTTACATTAAAAATATATATAAAAAAAATAAACCACTGAAAGATTCGTACATTTTCAGGAGATCAGATGGCAAAACCAAACCAGACATTTTGGTTGATGTGTCTATAATAATCAAATTCAACGCAGACTGGAGCCTAAAGAAGACGTGAGAACGTCTCGGTGCTGGAGGAGAGCAGTTCCCTACATTGCCTGAATTCCTGAGCACTCACATGGCGTGCGCTTGTGGATACATGCTCCGAGGGTGTAACCACCTCAATGCGTGCAGTCATGCTTGAGCACACTAAACATCCGTCAGACTCTGTCACGCCCAGCCTCAACCAGGTAAGGATGAAAAGACATCTACATTTATTCACTTTGTAATACAATAATGCTCTTTTTGTCACATACATAAAAAAACTAATTAAGGATACAGTAAGAAATCACCAATAATGGAACTTGACAGGAGAATAAATATGTTATCTCATACCATATTTTACCATTTCTTACCATAATGTATGCATTTCAAGCCACAAAAAAATGTGGATATATGTAGGAGCAGTTCTCCATACCTTCTTGTTGACTCAGCTGGTTGCCAGTCGTTAACCAGCACAGAAAGTTAATCTCATTCGTGAGTTTAACTTGGATGGAGACTTAATTAAACTGAATTGTACCATAACTGGCAAGGATTATTTAACGAGGCTCAAAATAGACAGAAGATACAGTCTATGCAACACTATTTCATTACATAGTCTGGAAATAGAAAAAAAAAACACAAAAAAAACAGAATGACAAAACCAGGGGAAAAAGTTCAAAGTTTTAAAGAAGGTGAGATTTTCCTAATTTGACCTAATGAAAGACGGGAATAAAACGAGAGGCGCTGTTTTGGTGAATGCTTGGATTATAAAGACTTATTATTCAGAGGCCACCACAAATCCGCCTCCACCCAAACACTACTGTCTGCTTAAACAATAAATAACACGTGTCAAAGCGACAACACACAGTTGTTAAAACAGTGATATCTGCTACTTTTATCACATTCTTAGTATGAGAAGGTTAAAGCAAAAAACTTTTTTTTTTCTTACAGACTGACCTCTACCATTCCTGCGCCGGTGTGCGACAATCACGTGCTCATTGGCTAGTAGTTATCGATGCTAAATCATTCAACTCTCACAAGGTGAAAGTCACCAGGGTTCCAACACACTGATCATTTAAGAGACTCAACTTTCCAGCGTTCTTTTATATGTAATATTGAATTTCACTGAAAAAAGGGAAATGCAGGAAAAGAGACAAAGGAGGAAAGGAGAAGGTCATAAGGTGACAATAAAGGAAGAACATAAGGAAGAAAAGAAGGGCGGTATAAGACAATAAGAGAAAGAAAAAAAAAGAAAATGAGGATAGATATGGAACAAAAAGTAAAGACTGAGACTGAAGGACATAAGTGTGTAGGGAAGGAAATGACACAACGAAGAAAAGATGGACACAAAGTGGGAAGGATATAAGAAAGAACTAAATTTTTAGAAAATGGGAAAGAGAAGTCTGAAAATACAATTACTTTTCTTATTTTGTTTTTCCAATCTCATCTCAACCTGGAAAATGTGTCGGAACCCTGGATCACCTTAAACATTCACACATACACACACAAGAAAACCCTAAAAAAATCTAACAATGATTATTACATTTGCTACATTTATATATAAAATCATCAAATTAAAAAAATAAACTTGCTGTGGAAACATGTTAAAATTTGATGCATGATACATTAACAGAGCTTATCAGTACAGAACATACACAAAAAATCATTACATCTTTGACCCCCTTTAGCTTGCGTCGTTATCATCATCATCATCATCATGTCAGTTGATCGCAAGAGGCAGGCAGGCACCGGTGGTCAGATTTTCTTTAGTTGAGCAGTTTGTAACATGAAGTACTCAGTTCATTTCATCTAGAAATGATCTTTCAGCTGGAAATTCCCTTTCAATGATTGGTTGCATCTTTGCTAACAGTAATTACAAACATAAGTGCTTGATGAATTGCAAAGGTAGTTGGCACATTTTCTGTTCTGACATATATATATGTATCTGACATACATATTTATATATAAAAATTACATAATCTTGAAGAATCTAAATTCACATGACAGACATATCTGTGCACATTGACGTACTGGAGCAATGAGGCATCCTTAGTCTTTGACTCGAGGTATGTTGTATGAGTAGTGTACAAGAGGAAGTCCTCTGCTTTGGCAGAAGCAGGCTCTGCCGCAGGCTTGAACCTGGTCTGAACTGTCTGAAACAAAAGAGTCCCCCTCATCAGCGTACTCGGACTGAGCAGAGGGCGTGCCGCTGTCTGCCCAGAACCCCTCGGAGCGCGGGCATATCGCGGCTCCAGCCAGAAGGGTGGGACAGCTGTGAGACTTCACTAAATGTCTGCAGACCGACGAGGCTGAGGGGGAAGAGCAGGTCCGGGCACGCAGGGCTGCCTCGCACTGTTCGCACACAGTCTCTCCACAAAGCTGAGAGTACACACCACAGTCAAAGCCCAGGTGGGAGAAGGATCCCTCGTCTGTGAGCTCAGACCCTCCACCGCCATCGTCGCAGCCGCTTTCAGTGCCGGCCTTCACCTCTTGTGTCAAACCCATGTGACCGCGCAGCCTTAACCAGTCCTCTTTGAAGGCTGGGCTGAAAAACACATACAACACCGGGTTCAGGCACGCGGGGAGGGGGAAGAAAATGAGGGTGACGGACTTGGCAATTTCTGGGCCACCAGCTGTAGAGCCGGTCAGGAGAGGGGCGAAGGAAAAAGCTGCGACGGGACAGAAGAAGATGCAGTTGGTGAAGATGAGCCAGGCGACATGACGGAGGGCGCCGGTCTGCTCTGGGTCCGCCAGCTCCACCCTGCCGAGGTGGCAGTAGAGCTGGGTGTAAACTGCAGCTGTGAAGAGGTAAGCCAGGGCGTTGAGCAGGACCAGAGTGACAGTGACACTGAGAGCCGGACTCTCCCCACCAGCGAACGGCAGGCAGAGAGGAGAAGACGACTGGTCCCTGAAGGTCAGAAGAGGCAGACATGCTCCGGCCGCCGCCAGCAACCCCAGCAGCCCCGCAGCCAGGCCAAAGCATTGGTAACCTCTGAAGCACCTGCGATGGCTGCTGCCGTTCCTCGTGGGCGACATCAGCACTTTTCCTATGATCATCCGGACCGCCATGCTGCGCTCCACAGCTGCCAGCGCCAGCAGCAGCACCGACCACTCCGAAGAGAACACAGCAAGAGCTCCGGTGATCTGACAGCCGGGACCCATCTCCCACCACGCGCCGAACTCAGCGAAGGATCCCCATGTTGCCGCATCGAGCACGGTCAGAATGCCGACATACAGGCCAGTGAGCAGGTTGGCCAGGGCCAGCAAACCCATTAGCAGCCTGGCTGGTGACAAAGACGGAGTCAGGTAGTGGGAATAACCAGAGGCTTGGTGAGCGGGCGAGAAGGTGGTCACCAGCACCAGGCTGTTGAAGACCAACGACACCAGGCAAATAAACCACACTGTCAGACGAATCATCCAGTTCCCTAAGAGGTGCTCACAAGGCTTGAAGGCTCCTGAACACAGAAACAGTTTAGTGTTTAGAAATGAAAATGTAATAAGATAATTTAGGACTATCTAAGAATTCTTCAGCATTGTTTCATTAACACAGATACAAGATTAGAGATGCTTGACTGTTTACCTGGTGAAGGTGAACAATGCATTATCATTGAGACCTGCTCACCATCTTCTACACCTACAATGGCACAAAAGTAGACATAAAAAAGAATGATCAGACTATGTGAATGTGTATAATCAGCAGAGATGAACACAAATCAAGTTTTCTAAGTGCAAGTCAAATCCCAAGTCTTTCGCCCCAATTCAGAGTGACGTTTCAAGTTTCTAATGACTTGAAATGAACATTTTCTAATCAAATCCACATTTAGTGCAGCTCCAACTTTGATTTGATGCTGTAGGTGAATAACTAAAACATTTTTCCTTAAACCTAAATTACCATAATTTATTTTAAGATTTATAAACAGTCGTCTCTTAATTATCTGATGTTTAATTTATCATCCAAAAAACTAACTTATATTATTTTGAAATTTGTTCTAATGCAAAATTTACACCATCTAAGACAAATTACAGAAATAAATTAAAATCCATTCACGTTGAATTTATAAATTTATCATAAACAACGCTGTGTTTTGGTGTCTTAATAATGACCAAGTTAACACCTGTTTATTCATGTCTTCATTTTGTCCAGTGTATCATAAAATATTGCATTAAATATAGTTTGGATGGTTTCCTTCTGACTCTGAGCCTGAGAATTGTTTTATAATACTGCGAAGTCTTATTTTCTAAATCCAGCTTTAAAACCTTTGTTGTTAACTTGTGCTGTCTCTCATAGAGGATGGATTCACGTGGTTTAGTTCAACTAATTCTCTATGTATAAATTAACAACAAAGGTGTCACGTCAGCTATTTATTTCTAAAAAGACGAGCGTCCATTCCCACCTGTGGATTTCTTCATGTCTGTTTTCTCAGAAGACCTCATCACTGAGTCGCATCCAATAAACGCGCAGCATTGGTAGGCATAAGGGACCGAGATGGACCTGCAAACAATAATTTAAAATAAGGTTTTTAAGAGTCTGTTGTTGATTTGGGCACATCATCGTTAAAAAATACTCCTAAAAAGATTATTAGAAGTGTGTGGCTCAGCAAATATTTGGGCTTTCTGATTGTTTTCATCCAAATATTTGGATGTTTTCCTAAAATAGCAACAAATATGCAGAAAACAGGTTTGCCTGACTTCCTCATTAAATGTTAACACACAGTTGGATTCTGCTTTGCTGTCTCTTTGCATGCAATTTCTCATTTGTTTCCAGTGTATCAGCTAAAGTAAACAACAACAGAGCACTCAGTGTGAGTTTATGCAGTGCAGTCTGTATTACTCCTTTGGAGTGCTTGCGCTTTTGTGATACAATTTGTCCAAGTCCTAAAAAACACTCTTGCTACCTTAACCTTGGAAAAACACACATGTCATTACAAAACACATTTCACAGGCTGATAAGGTTGCCTTTCATTAAATGTTAATGTTTCCATTTATAGATTTGTTATTCAGTTTTCTTTCTTCCTTTTCCCCTTTGTGCTTTGGTTTTATCACTTTTCAATAACTAGTAACTCAACATTTTATGTTACAATGTATATTTCAAGAAATCAAATACAATACCTTGCAGAAGTCAGTTAATACCTCTTCAACTTTTTTCCATTTTCTTATGCAACAAGCACAAACATTAACATATTTTTTGCGCTCTACCAACACAAAGTAGGGCATAATCATGAGGAGAAAAAAATATTTTTTACACAAACGGAAATCTGAAAGGTCCTTTCCCTGATTCAATCATTTAATGAACAACCTTTTGAAGCAGTAACACCTCAAAGTCCATCTCTACCAGCTTTCAGAAACTGAAATTTTACTATTTTCTTGGGAAAATCATATTAATCCAACCTCACAGAGGGCATCAAAAGAAATGTAATTACAGGTTTAGGCCATTGTTGCACATGAACATGCTTTGAACAAAGTCATTCCATAGTAGTTCTGGTTGTTTGTCTTAGGAACGACTAGAAGGTAAATCTTTGCCCATGTATCAAAACTTTTGTAGCCTCCAAATGGTTTTCTAATTGCCTTCTCTTTAGTTTCATCCATCTTCCCATGAACTTAGTCTGCCAAATCATATGTTCGTATATTTGAAGTTATACCATAGTCTTTTTATTCTGAGATGATGAATTGAGCAGAGCTCTGTGAGAAGCTCAAAATACGCTGAGGTCTAATTTTATATTAAATTTAACCTGAAATGTCACAGTTCCACAGTCAATTCTGTCCTGGATGCTTTAAGCGCAAAACGAAACACGAGTTCATTCTCACCTGAGTTTTGGCAGGTTTTTTGCAGGAAGAACATTTTTCATCTGTGGGTTTCCTGAAAGTTTCAGCTGAATGACGGCGCTCAGTCCAGTTGTCGGAATGACAGACAGGGAGTTCATACTCAGATCTCTGCAGAATCATTTGAATAAATCCAGTTAATGTTTATGAAACATTTGCAAAATGGACAAATCCATGCAGGAGATTTGTAAGAAGGTTGTACTCACAGGTTGGTGAGTCCAGTGAGACTGAGGAAAGCATCTTTGTGGATAACTCGAATTTCGTTTCTACTCATGTCTCTATAAATTATCATATTACAAGAAAACACAAAAACATGGAGTAAAATGTTTGTTTTCTTGAACTTAGTTTTTGTTATTCCGTGTCTAAAAGCACTTACAGCAAACGGAGCGCTGAGAGATCCTGAAAAGTATCTCTGTCAATTTGTTGAATGTGATTGTGCTGGAAGCTTCTGCAGATTTCAAGAAGAAGTTTTGACATTTACTTTAGGAATCATTTATTGTAACAACTAACGGTATATTTACAAATAAATTCAACTCACATCTCCTGCAGCCGGCTGCAGCCCTGGAAGGACGGTAACTGCTTCACCTCATTGTAGGACAGGTCACTGTTTAAAAGAAAAACCCAGAAACCTCAATAACAAGAAAACCATCAACTGGGGGGAAATAATTATATAAACTGCTTATACCTCAGAGCGAGGAGTCTGCAAATTTTAGTAAGTTAAGTTTGATCTTTTTAAGATAAACATGATTAAAATTTTACTCTATTAATTATGAAATAAACGTAACAATATACATATTTTTTTTATAATTCACTTGCTTAACAGCCTAAGTACAACAAATATAATGTTACCTAACTTTCTATAACGGTTTAAAAGTTTCATGATAGTTACTGACAACAAGCTTCAAATAAGATTCTTCATTACAACCCAAACCTCTTCAAATAGACACTTTCCTGTAATGATGGAACAGAATAATGTAAAAATAATAGCTGAATTTTGAATTGTATGTACATTCAATCTCAAAGCAGTTTAGTCAGTTTAAGAAGCAGAATCATTCCTTAGGTTTGTTGGGAAGGCAGAAAGTCTGGAATTAAATTCATTTCAAGTGCTTCCCTGCATCATGGGGTTTGTAGTTCAGATATAGGATTACACGTGAAATGCTCAGCCAGAACTACAAAATACAACATAAGGGCATTTCTCAAAAAAGACCACGAGAGAATGGAAAAAAATGGGCGTATTTCAAATCTTTAAGGCTTAAAAAAAGATCTATGACTTTTAAGGCCTCACAGAAGTCATGTAGAAAATATGCTGCGGTTATATGCTGTCACAATTTTTATTGTCACTTAAATGTTCTTTTTGGTCTCTCACCCCATTAGATAGGTATAAAATAACACAGTATGCAATTAAACCCAAACTTTTCTAATAAGCATAAATACTTTTTGACCAGATATAAACCAAAATGTCATAGTAGCAACATTCAACTTGTGATGATACAGAGTATAAAAAATACATTGTTTAATTAGTAAAAGGTGATTAATTAAGACCACCTTACTATTCAGCATTGCTGCTGCGACCAGATCAACATCGGCATTTAAGACAACCTGAAGCATCAAGCTAAAGCGAACAGAAGGAAATCAGAGGATGAAGCCCTGAAAGCCAGACTGGATGACATGATTTACACTGACAATAGAAATACTCAGAAATTAATGGACCCCCTGCTGTCAGTCTGAGACGTATTTATAAAGTAGCGCTTCACAATATCAGCAAAACATGTACTTGCAATACTATTACTGATATTACAATGACAATGTTGATTACAATTAATCATCACAATGTCACCTCCACTCTGTCAGAATCAGCAACTAATACTAAACACCATCATTTGCATTGAGGACAATCCAAAAGGTCAAATTTATTACTAGCAAAAGTTTCATGCATCATCACCCTGAGTTATAATATCCCAGATTTTTGCAATTGTAATATTTCAGACACTAATACTGAAATGGTGGCCGTAATTGTATACATTTTCCAGTTCTAAAGAAGCGCATAATACTGTAACTGGAAAAGTCTCTTACAGTGTCTGAAGGAATTTGAGATCTTCACACAGATCAGCAGGTATGGATGATATCTTGGTACCTGAGAGGGTCCTAAAGATAAAAAGAAAGAAATAAACAAACAAAAATCACACTATTTACTTGCATCTGAAACACAAATAAGCACCAAAGAATAAAATGTTATATTACTCACAGACTATCCAGATTGTTAGTCCATGTGAGGATGGGGAAGTCCTTCATCAAACTGGCACCACGCAACATTCTGCAAAATGCTTAGAATTAATACTGGAATGTTTCTTGTAAAAACTGTGGCATGTGTTGATGGGGATGACAGATAGATGCTATAAACCAAATATAATTAGCTTAGGACCTGTTTTGACAACAGCTGACTTGAAGAGGTCACACAGATAGTAACTCGTGGTTCATAGTCAAACTTACAGAGAGCGCAGGTCTGAGAGATTTTGGAAAGCTGAAGCTCCCACAAATGACAGAGGGTTGTCATAAAAGTGTCTGAAACGAGATCAAAATAAGAGAGGAGAGCACAATGAGTATGGCACCATCTTCTGGACATTTGTTCTGTGCCTTAAACTTGTCTCCTTTAAAGATAAAACCACATGTAGACTATTCCTTTCTGTGAGTTTGACCTTACATGGTTCGCAGCATGGGGTTGTTATGAAAGGCCCTTTCTGGAATGGCAGCAATATCATTGCTGTGAAACCCACTGCAGAACAAAAGTCAAGGGACAGCAATTAGATGCTTATCACCACTGTCAGGTTAACGTGACAAAGACAATATAACGGAAAAGGACAAAATTAATATGATAAAGCAGTGAGCATAGTTAGTTCCATCAAATTAAGAAGAAGCAGAACAGAAGAAGCCAGAAAATATTATTTTAAAAATGAAAATAAATAAATAAGTGATTTTTCAACTGTTAGGTAAAGAAGCTTAAAGTAAAGCCTTCAAACTAACAGCCTGGAAGTTGAAATTTGTCTTTTTTTATATGAAATTAAGAAGCAAAATGTTGTTCGATATAGTCACATAATAAATGAATTACTTGTTCACTTGCAGATTTCTTTCATTTTGGTTTTTTTTTGTTCATCTTCTCAAATTTATAGCTCAAATACTCAAATAGTTGTATTTTTTAAGACATACGACACAGCAAAAAGCACTAGTTACAGCTTTAATAGCCTTTATCTTAAATTGGTATATACTTACAGTTCTTTCAGTTTGGGCAAAGCCTCTATTGCTTTAGGAAACTCCTTCAAGTTGTTAAAATTAAGATCTCTAAACAGAGAGAGAGACAGAGAGATTTGAGTCACAGTGTTAGATTGCTGCAATTGGCTCGTGTCTATGTAAAAATTATGGATTGCCTTTAAGGCAATTTTAATCAAACTTAAGTGAAATGTGGGGGAAGGAAGAACCTATTAGATTTCAACAGTTTCAGATGGATTTCTTTAATTATCATAACAGGGATCATAACTATAGCTTTCATGAACACATCCCCTTTGTTCAATAATACATTTATACATAAACTGATTCCAAAATGTGTCTTGTTAAGCTTTTTATTGGATTATGAAAATAAATACAAATAGAAATGTGCTTTCAAAAATCTGCTGTCAAAGTGTTTTAAAAAAGTCTCAAATGTTTCCAATGGCAGCCTCCAAAATGTCACGTATGAATCATCTTACAAAGCTACAAAATGTCTACGTGGTGGAATTAATTTTATTCGATACATTATATTTTATACACAGCCTGATGGTAATATAACACATTTTTTCCAATATAATGAAACAATTGGTGAAAGTGTGAAAGGATCACCATGTACAAAACATATCACAGACATTTTATTTTATTAGGATGTTAGACGATTTCTTAAAAAGGAAAATTGCCTTTAAATCTCCAATGTTCAAGAAATGAGCAACAACAGTTCAATTTCATATTTATCAGCTGACCATTCAGAGAAGATTAATGTCTTTGTCACTAGGTAAGGCTGTGAGCCAGTAGGAAGTGAACAGTTGGGAGGGAAATTTTGATAAGCATCATGTACTTTGCTCTATTTATCCTAGAGCAATTAAAGGAGGAAGTGGACACAATGATGTCTGAGGACTGTAGCAGAGATGGGTGGGGGAGCTGTTGGCACATACAAACAAGCGTCCAAAAACCCAAACTGACTCAAACTGATACATAAACACATGCAGGCATGCAAGTATACATCTGCACACACACATAAACAAAATACAAAGTAACTGTGGACTTACAGTGTCTCCAGGTTCACCAATCCAACGAAACAGTTGGCTCCTATCTCCGTAATTCGGTTGTTATGAAGATGCCTAGAAAAGCAAAATAAGTTGCATCTCTGAGATATTCAACAAGACTTAATAAACTGAACATTTAGCACAAATAATTTTTATGCGGAGCAGGGTCAGTAAATGAAGCATCTGTACTGTATTCGTACTCCACAGCAGAGCTGAACTCACTAATAAATTCAGGTCATTTCTTCCTGTTTATTCTGGTATGTTTATACAAACCTTCACCAGTACCACTCAGTGTGCATGGGTGCTTGGATGTTTGTGTTTGTCCAAATGTGGAACAGCAATAACAACTTTGGTGAAATCACACAGAATCTAATGTGGACGGTGCCGTTTTTCTCATTTTCTCAAATCATTATAGATGCTCTGACATGGATCCGTCAACCTCCCAGGTTACATGTGTCACATAAGTGGAGAATGTAGGTGTTTTAACTGCCAAACTTCTTCAAATGAGATCCTGCAGTCTCACTTAAAAACTGTCCGTCCAGTCTGGTCCCTCTGTTTTGAGCTGATGATAATTCTGCTATTATATTTGTGCCACCTCTCAGAGTAATGTTAATAGTTTGGAATGGCCCATTCTCTGATAGGGAATCTATAGGAGATGTCAAAAGGCCCCAAAGACTTGGAGTTCATCATCAAAGATAAATTGGGAAAAAGAAAAAGCAAAAAGCTGGTCAGCTGATTTTGATTGCTGTAATGCCAAGAACACATTTCCACTGGCTATTATTAATAAGGGAACAAATCATTTTTGACATGCGACTTTAATATTATATATACCTCTGGAAAAAATTAAGAGACCACTTAAAATGATCAGTTTCCCTGATTTTACTTTTTATAGGTATATGTTTGAGTAAAATGAACATTGTTCTTTTATTCTATGAATTACTGACATGTCTCCAAAAGTCAAAGCAAAAATTTTGTATTTATTTGCAAATGAGAAATGGTCAAAATAATGAAAACGATGCAGTGTTTTCAGACCTCAAATAATGCAAAGAAAACAAGTTCATATTCTTTTAGAAAAAAAACAATACTGATGTTTAACTCAGGAAGAGTTCAGAAATCAATATTTGGTGGAATAACCATGAAGTTTTCAATGGGGTTCAGTCAAGTGGGCTCAAAATTTTTTTTTCTAGAGCCTGATATGTCTGTCTCATTTGCAATCAGAAATAAACATCTTAGTTTAACAAAAAGCCAAATCTACCTCTGCCAGGGGTATAAGTAAGTAGAATTATTATTAACCGAGGTTCATAAAATGATCCATCATTTTATGAATGATGGATCATTTTATCAGTGTTCATCAGTGTTCATAAAATGATCCATCATTTTATGAACACTGACCTGTATTTATACTGCAGATTAACCAATGATAAACAAAGCCAAAGTGTACTTGATCTAATGAACAAATTTAACAGCTTATGCTGAAGACACCAATGTAAATAGCAAATTGCACTTCATGATCTGATGGTTACTCTGCTCTGTACACACCCTTCGCTATGGTAAACTCTCCAAAGAAACGAGTGAATCACATTGTAAACATTCAACGCCGCAGTGTAAAACCATATCCTAAACCACAATCAGACCAGAAGCTTAATAAGACTTACAGCACAACTAGACTAGTCAGATTTCCAAAGGCGTTGTCTGGTATATACAAGATCCGGTTGAGTGCCAGAGTCAGAGCTTGAAGATTTGACTGGTGTCTCAAGGAACTGACGGGGACTTCTGTCAGGTGATTGTCATCCAGCCACAGGTGGCGCAACTGTTGGAGACCTTCGAAGCTGTCGTCAGGAACGGTTGTAATGTGGTTGGCATCCAGGCGGCTACAAATCCAGAAAAAAAATTAGTGGATCAATCCCATGTATATGAAACTATACAGATATTAATGTTTTCAATGTCTTTAGTTCCCACATAATGAAATAAATGTATCGATTTTTTATTGAAGGGTTTCATTTTACAATTTCTGAAGTGCTCAGACTCACTGACACACATGTTGTCAATTTTCTTTGAGAACAGAAGCTTAGAATACAACAACCTTGATGTTTCTAAATATAATTTGCTGAATTAAAATAAACATAATACGATTCCATAAAACTTATGATGCTGACGTTTAAACGTTTTAATCAGAATGACCACAATCACAGCGCTGACTAATTATTACAGGGGTAAATGCAGGTTTAATATACGTGTCATTTAAATGTCTTTGAAAGTATTTAATTATTTTTTAGATGTGGTTTGTATGGTTGTAAGTATTCTGTTGAAGCTGCTGCTTTAAACAAACATCTTAGCGCCACTGTCAGGAAAAATATGACTGATACCAAACAACACTTGGACACTGCCAGTGTGCTGTGATTGCAGTTAATGGATTACAAAATAGCCACAGCAGTAAAACATTAGAAAGCATTCATCTGTACCTCCAACTGCTTATGAGCAAGCACTGTCAAATGTAAGGAGAGTAAAAGTCATGATGCAATCTAAGTTATAGGCAGACCTGTCCACTTCTTTCTTCTAATAATCAAAACAAAATTATGTCCACTGCAGAATCTCAACATAAAATAACACAAAATGTAAATTAAACTTAAATAAGAGATAGGAGATGTGGAATCCTTACATTTGACAGAGATTTCAGATGGACAAACATTTCCCTTGAGATGATTAAAAAAAAATAAAGTTGTCTTTGTTTAACCTCTATGAGCGTTCGTTTCACTTGAACCAAGCAGTTTTGTCCTAGAATCTTCCCTGAATGCGAGTCTCACCCTCCTTCAAAATTCCTCAAGTATCTGCGCTGGAAGGAAAACAATCTTGATTGACATTTAGCTATCTAAGGCTTATTACTAACCAAGTCTTTTCTTTAGCATAGTATATTTCTTTAGCAACCGAACTTAAAACTATGAATGAAAAAAAGATATCTGTTATAGACACGAAAAGGCAATTTAGAATACAGGAGATGTAAAGTGCAGGGGGAGGAAAAAACAAGAGTGATGGGTGAAAACTGAATTTTCAGCACATTTCGACAGCTGAACTCATTACTCCAAGTCCCTGTCAAGCTCAAAGGCACATTGTGGAGGGAGGCAACAGATACAAAGCTAAGACCTTCAAACTGTATCAAATATGAAGGCAAGTGGGGGAGGAAGCTTTGAACGATAACATTTTACACGCAGAAACAAGATGAAATACACAATCTTCTAAAAAAGAAAAACAGGACAAACTGAAAATGAGCAAAAATAATGTCTGAGTACACAAAGGTTATTGTTAAGAAGAGGAAAGTTGTCACATATAATCAAGCCTTCTCATAACAAATGAGGGCATTTTGTGATGCAGTAGTTATATACAAGAATGTAAAACCAAAATTCAACATGACTAACTCCAGCAAGACAGTCTCAAATTACGATATTTGCCCCTCAATTGGATATTTCAAGTAAAAAAAAAAACACCTCTTACAATAATCCCCAAGACTTGGTGATTATTTGTTTAGTATGTGAAATAAATGCAGACTACAGAACAGAATAGTCATTCAGGCAGATAACAAGTCAGAGTGTTGGAATGAATACTAGCAATAAAACCCTAACAAGGTCAGTGCAAACATTTTGGAATTTGGGAGGTAAAATGTTTATTATTGCGATGACACACGTCTGTAACATGTTATCTTGACTGTTAGCAGATAATCAGACGGAGTTTTGAATTAGATTTGTATAATCAACACTGAATAGAAAGCAAAGCTGAAGTGCTGGGGGAATTAAAGAGATTTATCTGTTGCTGCAGTGCTCATTTCAATGGTGTGAACTGCACATGCACTCTGATTAGAGCGCTCTGTACTTGACTTTAACTTTTCACATAACATGTACCAATTTATTTTATTTTTTTTACTGTGACAGCAGAGATACATAAACACATATGATGAAGATGCATATAAAATCTTAGTTCTGCTTTTGGAATAGCCTTGGGTACTTGTGGTATTGTGTATACTTGTGGTATTACTGCTGGACAGGAAGCTCCACCCAAATATAAAGGTTTTGCAAAAGAAAACACCCATAAATAATTATGAAAACACATATGTGCATATATGTGTGTGTTCATACTGAAGACTTACAGAGACTGGAGCGAGTGAAGGTTTTTCAACGCTGCATTGGGGACAGATTTAAGTTGATTATTTTGCAGCATCCTGAAAGGAAAAAGAAAAAAAAAGATTCAAATGTCAGCCAATGTCACACATCTAAATGTGTGAACCCGAAGTTCACACACTTAGATGAAAGCTTAATCAATGAACACAGGCAGGTGCAATCCAATTCAGTTGGTGAAGAAAACTGGACTACGACTTATTTATTTCTGTTGATGTAAAATCAACAGAAATGCCCTTTGTGTATCTTTTAGGACATACAATGTGTGCACAACTAGTCTGATGCAACCTGGCTGATGAAGCACTAAAATTAAAGCAGTTCTTGTATTCACTGTTCTGTTGGTGCTGCCTCAGAAATTTTGGGCCGAGATGAACAAAATGCATGCTATACCAAACTTCACTGTTTACACTCAGCCTGTCATGCGGAAAACTTTATATTGCCATATTTGTAAGTCTGTATGCAGATGTTTGTGTACATTGGCAGGGAGGGAGCATGCTTACAGGACTTTGAGCTGATGCAGACCAGACAGGGCGTCAGGGTGGATGAATGTCAGGTCATTCCCAGCAAGTCGTCTGGATGAGATAATGAGTCAAAATTATATTTAATTATTAAGCTTGTACACATTTCAAAAGTACTCAAAAACATTCACTATACTTTATCTCTTTGTATTGAAACTGTAAAGTACAACAGATTTTTAAATTAATCATCGCTTTAGTTTTAAAACTCCACATGCACCGGGCAGCTTAGGTTCCACCTCTCAAGCTGATTATGAAACTCAAAGTGACAAAGACATGTACCTTTGTCATGGACTGTTGTCACTTCTTCTATCACCCAACACAGATTAGACCTGCCTATGGATAACTATTTTGTTAGATCCCCTTTTTTAGTAACTGCAACTTCAACAACCAGTGGTCCTTTCACAAAAACATTGAAAAAATAGTTAATCCCTCTTAGGGTTACAGAACCTATATTCCAAGGAAACTGTTATTATCAAACAGCTGCTTCAGTGCGTGTCAAAATTATTTAAGAGAGGGGACACCTCCCTTTCCTGCTGGGAACAGGAAGTAAATAGGAAACCTGGGTGTAAATAAGCATGGGACAAGCTGACTGGGACATTGGAGCCCAAGTACACTATCTTGCCTGAGAGATTAGCAGGAGATTTATCGCCATGCAACATGAGTCAGACCAGGCCGAGTTCCCAGCAACAAGAGCTGCTATGTGTGAGGCTGAGAACCAGAACTGACTATGTTAGAGCACCAGTAGGTGTGAGAGATTACGCAACCCTGGCCTGGAGTTTGTTGAGAGTGCTACCTATCTATTCGTGGATATTCAAATGGGGAGTTTTTTTAGGTTTTTTTTACTTTGGTTTAGCACCACAGGCAAATAAACTGTGAGACTGCATCCTTTTAGAAAGTGTGTGTGTTGGACAACTTCATACTTTATGAGGTACTAAGACATGTTGCTTGACTGTATGCAATATATATAAAAACTAAGGGCTTGAAAAAAGCAAGAATGTGACTGATATCACAGGGAAGCAGAAACCTTTACCATTTTTATTCCAGCAGCCCAAGTCAATCAAGTTGGGGTTGAAAAGAATGATCATTTCTATTAAGTATAGAAAAGTACAGCCGTCTTATTTTTTTATTATATTAGTTAGTTTGTAGGTACTTTTAAGACATATTTAAAACGACAAGGTAGCATGCAATTATTTCACTCAAAACATATATTCACTTTTGTTCTTCTATTCCAATAAAACATTTGAGATGTTTTGCCATCTTGCTTTGTAGGTGCTAAATAAAATAAAATTATATAAAACACAATAAAATTAACTAAAATAAAATAAAACAAATATAAAATAGAATAAAAATGGCATGCAAAATGGCCAGTGGCTGCCTCTTATGACACTGGCTTAACTCAGAATATCTGCACATCATTAGTAGGTGGAAATGTAATTTAATCCCTCGTGTATTTTGCATTTGAGATATTTGTTATGAAAATAGTCAAGGTTTTTGAAAACCAACATGATGTAATGACATCTTAGTTACCCAAAGTCCCTGATAAATATTTGCTATTAATTTATGCTTACAGGGAAGCTATTAATTTAGATCATAAAATTCAAATCAAACAACTGCCAACACCAGGATATTAAAATACAGTGGCTGCCACTCCAAGTTAAAATGTATGAATAGACAGTATCTTCGAAAAACATTTAGGAAAAAATTTGATTGGAAACCAAATTAATCAAAATAATAATCTTCTAAAAGACAGTAAAATGAACCAAGTTTTATTTGGTAACTGCAAATAAGAACAAAAGATTTGACAAATGTTTCGGTTTGGCTACCGGTTTCACAACCGAAAGTGCTTCTCTACTTTAACCTTTCAGGTGATTTATCACCTGTTGCTCCAGGGCTTTGACAGCTGTCACGAAGAAGAGACACACTCTTCTAGTTGTGCAACACTACTCCGACAAGTCTACCTTACACTGTAAATTAGATGACAAAGTTTAAACTTTTTCTTTGATACATCATTATACATAAAAACCAAACTCCACCTCACACATATACACTCTCGATATGTTTCTACACGTTCAAGACAGTTTTTGTACCGCTGTTAAACAGGTGACACAAATGATGAAGTGAATAGTATGACTTCAATTCTTATGTGCATTTTTGCCAAATGAACACATCTCATTTCAGATACATACCTGCCCTGGTTTGAGTCAGTTTAATGTAAATATAGTTCATAATGTTTCTTTACTATTGCAAAAATATTCACAACTTTTCAACTTATTCCACACTTTTATGTTATAAGATAAATTTACTTTAGTTTTACTTTGTGGTGTAATAGTGAAGTAGAAGAAAAGCCAATAGATGGTTTTGAAAGTTTTTAGATAGTAAAATTTTAAAGAAATAAGGCGTGCATTTGTACTGCGCCCCTGGAGTCAATATTTTAAATTCAATCACCTTTGCACTTGCAGAGACTGACATTTTTACCCATTCAATCATAATTATGGCTGCATCTTTAGGTACTTGAACTGGAAGAATGCCAGCCTCAACTTAAATTTTTCAGCTGCTCAAACAGGCTTTTTCTATATTTAGTTCCCTCCATATTCCCATCAGCTCAGACCAGCTTCAACTTCCCTTCTGAAGAGAATCATCGCAGCAGCATGATGCTGCCAAGACCAAGTGTGGGGAAAGTGTGTTCATGGTTAAACTACATGCAGCAGTTTTGGTCTGACCTGACTAGAGCTCCTACATGTTACTTATGTCCCTTCCATCTCGTATGACTAGCTTCAAACTGGATTTCTTCTGGTTGTCTTGGTGATAAAATATTGTATTATGCCAGAAAATATTTTTAAAAATCTTTGCCCTTTATTGCTTAAACTCCTTGATTATGTGCTAATTTGTTTTGGAGTGTCAGATAAAACCCCAACAAAATACATTAACATTATTAAATTGTAATGTGATCAAATCTATAGGTTCAGAGTTCAAAATGTATGAAGACTGTTGAAAGGCATGGTATGTAGATAAGATAATCCAATTTAAAAAAATGTGTCAGTTTATGTTGTATTTAAACAGAGCAAAATATTCTTCAGTACAATGAAAATGTACCCATATTAACAGTTTTCTGGAATATAATACATTTCAAATATAGAAAGAAAAATGCTAATTGTTGCAGATCACAATACATTACTAAAACTGCAGAATCACAATGTTAAAAAATATAATTTTATTTTTTTGTTTATAAATGATGCCAGAGCATATCACAATATCATCTGCTCAGACTGATACTTGTGAAATGAAGTTGTGATTGCTACATGGATAGGATTATCAATTGCAGGTTACCATTAAGAATATAAACAAACTGCAAAAGGAGACAGACAATATCTCTGTCATCAAGTCTGTTGATCTTCTGGGCATTCAGCAAAAGAGGTTGCGTGACTAAGAAGGAGGAATATTTTTTTTTCTCGCTTGCTTCCCTGTCTCAGGATGGCCTGCACTCTGTTTTCCCCCTCTTTCTCTGTCAGCTCACTCTGTTTTTGCCCTGAGGGCCAATGCTCTGGTTCATTGACAATGCTGAAGACCTGAAGCAAAAAAGTCCTCCAAAGTTTACAGAGACAAGTCTTCTGATTTGTTCTCAGAGAAACAAAGGTTACACAAACACACAAATTAACTAAGGGTTTATGTCAATCAAACAGACCATCAGTTTTGATGAGTTAGGACAAGACACTCGTCGTGGAGAGATCAGGCGAGGTTTTAAGTCCCGTTGCGATGGAAACCATTGTTTTGCCCTTTTCCTTCCTGCCTTGCATTCCTCTGCACAATGCGATGAAAACTAAATTGCTTCTCAACAAAGAAAATTGGATTGGTGTAAGAAAAAGAAGCGGGTGAAGCTTCAGCCAGCTGAAAGATGCACAAGAGCTGAAAAAACATCTTAACAAAGGCCAGGTGGAGCAGGAACCTCTGGAGAATTTTAATTCATTGGTCATTTTGTCTTCAGAGGGCTGCATGTTACCTGATATCAGGCAGACTGATTTTTATCTTTGACTCACAGCAGAACTAAGCCAGACACTGAAGTATTTAAAGAGCAAAGAAAAAACATCCACCAAGATCAGATTTATGCCCATTCAACGAGGTCCATGCGCACAGATGTTTTTGTTTCTACCCTCATAATCCCTTAAAAGCAAAAATCCACATCGGATGTCACATGACTGTTGCTTCAATGCATGTCACCTTGCAACGCCTTTTTAACTGAGCTGTATGACATGCTTTATAACCTCCCTGGCTCAGTTCATGAACGTTGAGTGATTTGTTGCCTCATGCCTGTTTTCCACACCTCAGAAGGAGGGAACGCTCTACACCGATGCCGTGCGTCCTGCAGTGTGAATTCAAATACCCAGGTGCGTTTCATAAAGAACAGCGCTCATGTCAACACTGTACAGAGTAAATACATCCTTAACACGAGAAAGAAGGGCATGTACTCACAGTTCTTCTAGGTAGGGGAACTTCTTGAATACATTTGCTGGAAGCTCAGTGATGTTGTTCATACTCAGGTCACTGTGGAGAGAAAATACAAAAGCAACACAATGACACATTAGCTTAGCAGTCATTTAGTTTAAGATCTCGATGATGCTTCAAGATTGAGCTAATCAATGAGTTGTTTTACCTGTTAGTGATTAATAAAATGCTTACTTTGATATTTTTACTCTTTTCTCATTTTGCAGTGTCCTAGTTTTCATTTTAGACATGGAATCAAGAAATACTTACCTTTTGTAATTCTAAAATCAACATTGCTTACAGCTGTTTTATGTATCTGCATTAGTCTAAACTCAAGAAAAAGAATACCATGAAAAAAGCCCTTCTATTTAGCCCCAGGGATCTTCCTTTTTCGAATCAACAAGTAAAAACAGACATGTAGCTGCATGAAAAGTATGCATTCAGTACTTGATTTACTTCCTTACTAAATCCACTGTAAGTTTGTGTTTTTAAATTTTTACAATAATTGTAAAAAAAAACTTCTAACAGGAATAACGTAATGGCACTTAACAAAAGAATAAAAAAACAGAAGTTTGCCATCATGCCTCCTGAGGCAGAGATGTAAACAATGAGGGCAAATTCATGTTTCATCTTGATAAGAATGAATTCCCTTACCCGGCCTAAAGAAAAGATCCCTAAGATGACAACACAAAGGATGACATGGCAATAACTGGGATAAAAACCCTAAACAAAAGTAAAAAAAAACAACAAGCTTTTCAAATTAAGGAACCCTTTGAACCCTCCTTCCTTTTTCACTCCCCAACTGACCATCTTGAGTTTCATAGCCAGATCTCTCTCAGACCTTGTGTGTGGGCCCATGAATCCTACAAGGATCACATTGCTCTTCCTCTGCAGACCCAAATACACACACAGACACATATGCACACACAGGCTTTAAAATATGCTCCCTGACAGAACCCTCATCATCTCAGCGACCTATGTCCCATCTCCACTTACCTGCTTATCCAATTACCCTACGGACTATTCAGCTACAACGTTTCTATCAACATCTAGCTTACCACTATCACCTTTTACTACCTGGACTACTTCTCTGGTGGTGGTCTGCTGACAAAGCGTGTGTTTAGCTGCTAGTATTCAAATGGGTCCATCCCTAATTACATTTTTATAGTTTGTCTAAATTCTCAATGAATTGTTTACTGGTCTAAACCTTATGCAGGGCTTGGATACTGGAGGCCTCACAGTGACTATCACACTCTTTCCACCCTCTGTGCCTGGCTGCTTTACTCATCAAGGTCCTGGCCTGTCCCTGCTAAAACAGATTTCAAGAGGACACTAAAAATGCAGCTGTGATAAATGGTGACAGGCTTAAATGCTTCCACAAACAGGTATCTGCAAATTCCTATCCCATGTGCCCTTTGGATTTATTTCAGCACCGAAGCAGCAGATAATCTGAGAGAGAAGTGAGGCATGCTAATAAAAAAGAAAACAGAGACTTTTAAGGGAGAGGCCAGAGTTAAACATCAACAACTAATGTAAAGACATTACAGCAAATCTACTTTACAAAAATGGTTATTGAAAATGTTAAGCTTTCAAAATTGCTTTTCCTCATTTTAAAATCAAATTATTCATAGAACCCTGTTTACTAGCTTGCAGTGAATGGTTTTTAATATTTCTTTTCAATGTATATTTGCAGACAAAATAAATGTTCTGCATTACAGGTGTTTTAACAACCACAAGTCATGTCAGACATCACGTTTTGTTGTCAGTACACACACTGACTACAACTACATTATGACCACTAAGGGTGCACAATATAACATGAATATATTGTTAATAATCATATTTTTTAAGTTGTGAATTTTCATTTTCCATGCTATTGTAGTATTTAGCCAGTTGGTCAGTCTTACAGATGCTCAAACTGGACACAAATAACATTACCCAAAATGCTCAAGATCACAGAGTGATGGAAGCACAGAAAGAGAGAAAAGAAGAAAATAGGCATAGAGGACCAGGCATATATTGCAAGTGCCATTGTGATGTTAACCAATAATATCACTACCACAAGATTTTCTAATATCATGCAGCCTGAATGAGCGCCCAATTAACGTAAAGCTTTGTGTCGTTGATGTCTCAAGTTATTTAGGTAAGTATTTCTTGAGTCCCTTTGAATTTTGTTGTGTTTTTCTTTTGTTTGCAGTTCTTCAAAACAGTGGATGTTACTGCTGATACAATCTGCGTAACACTTGGTAGCAGAAGAAGAGTGTACGCAAGAAGTTGATGCCGATGGTGGCGATGGTGGTTTGATCCCCGTTTCATCCGCCTCTGTCGTTGTGCCCTTGGGAAAGACACTTCACCCACCTTGCCTGCTGGTGGGGTCGCAAGGCCCGGTGGCGCCCAGTGCATGGCAGCCTCGCTTCTGTTAGACTGCCCTGTGGCAGCTGTGGCTGCTATCCAGTAGCTTGCCACCATCAGCGTGTGACAGTGTGCATGAATGGGTGAATGACTGTAGTTTGAAGCGCTTTGGGGTCCTCTGGACTTGATGAAGCACTACACAAGTACAAAGCTAAAGTATATTTCTAACATAACTAACTACAAAGTTTTACCTTAAAGATACTTTGATCAGTTTTCAGAAGTGTATGCAACATTTTGAAGCAATTATTCAGTTTTGCTTATAGTCAAGTGTGCATGCGCTTGTAAAAACCAATATCCTTTTAGTTTCTACTTTCTACCTTGTTGCTTGTTCTTCTTGTTTGACGAGCACCACTCATAATGCCTGCAGACCGTTCTGGAAATGGGAATGCACACAACTGTCTGAAACAACAAAACACGCACCCTAGGAACAGCGCGCTTCTGCATGTGAGGACAAATATGGTGGGTATAAACTAGATCCAAGGCACAATCGTTATCACAACATCAAATATCAAAACGGATGCAAGTTGGATGGGCAAAATTATTCCAAGTGTCATGCAGCAACATCTTGTCCATATAAAATTAGCTGGTCTGAAGAATTGTTACTGTTAAGAATCTGAAACTTACAGAGAATAGTGGGCGCAATGGGATGATGAAAAACGATAAGTGAGAGGAATGTGGACTAATTTCAACTGATGCCATAATTGCAATATTCAAATGAGCAAAGTTAGTCACTAAATCTAACTACGAGATAGGCAAGACTTTAAAATTAGCTTAAGATAAAACCAGAGTTCACTGGCTCCCACAGAAGGTTTTTCAGCAAGATAACTAATACAGCAGTTGACCAAAAAAAAAGAAACCTGTAGATAAAAAGCAATACAAAGCGGAAAAAAAAATTATGTTAAAAATATGTATTCTAGCACTTAACCATAATGTATATATTGTAATTTTTATTAAACTATAGACCATATGATTATAGGTCAAACATGTGAAGAAAACTCCCAAAACTGCAATAAGACATACTATGTTCTGTCCCAAGGTACACTCCTGGCACACTCCCACTTAAGAAAAATATTACAAAGCATCAGTGTTCCACAGCTGCAGCCTAATAGCATTCAAGTCACGTTCATTGCTGAATCCCATTTCACCCCATCCTCGTCAGTCTAGGCCTAACTTATACTGTGTGTTCGCTTCAACGTTTAGGACATTCCAGCCGTTTCAGAGGTGTAGAAGAAGCCCTGCTTTCAGTCCACTAAAATTTTATAGTTTTAATAATAACCATAAAACAGAAACAGGTACGGCTTAGGTGAAAATTTTCTTCATTAAATTATTACTGTTAGCCAAACTACATAATTCTGTACTTTGAGTTCTTTACAGCAATGTTTTGGCAACTCTGTTAATTATTAACATAACAAATACCAGAGGATTTCATATTTAAAAACATGTTATTGTCACAGTAATGACATGGTTAGACTAACGTATGCTAATTTTAACAAGCAGAGAACAATTAAAACAAAACAAAAACAAAAAAAACACTGTTGTACTTACCTGTACCATTTGGCATTACAACAAATACAACAACCAATGAATGGTGACGTCTAGTGCTGGCTTGATAACTGTTTATATGTCACATAGGAACATACTGAAGTTGAATCTGTTGTACAAGGAATCCACCTTAAATAAAGTGCTAAAGAAGGCAGGGTAAAGGTAAGCCTGGGTGTAGTAGTATGGTAAAATTCAGCCTGGTTTTTCTGAAGGCAGAGTCACTCCTTGTGATGTGCTGTAGATAATTAAACTAGTGAGGCTAGGTAAAGCAAAAGAAAATTTGTATAAACTGCAACTAGAAATACACAGCTATTCCAATTGTTGAATTACCGTCTTAGTTTGTCATTTAATTCTGAATCGGCCTGGTAATGACCCACTCATCTAAATCAGGTGATGGAAGCACAAAAACAACTTTAAAACATGCAGAGCACTCTTTCCCGAGGACCAGTGTTCAAGACCATCAATGTGATGTTAAATTCTCATTACATCCCCATTCTTTAAAAAACATTACTCGTTCTAATAAAACTACTTGTCTATCCTGTTTTATACCAACTCTACCTGAGTCTAAAGGGTGTGATCCTTCTGTTTTTGACGCCACTAAAATAAAATTCTTCCATGTTGTTTGACATGGTGTTGCATAATGATAAAGTCTTTAAGGTGGAGAAAAATCACACTGTCCACCCAATTTTCTAACCTTGTTGAGAAGACACTAGCCACACAGTGTAATGGTTATTGTGGCACTAATGTATTTGTAACAGAACACTACACTATTTTTTTTCTTCTTTTTATTATTTATTTGGTTTCAAAGGATACTCCATTTGACATAAAATGTAATAAGCATTGCCATTTTGTATATGCAGAAATTTCAATCTGCATCTTACTTGGGTGATGATTACTTTGAATAATCAAAATTTAAACATGTCTGCTAGCAGTGTTAAGAGAAGACTTCTTCAATAGAAGAAAGTGGAAAGCAGTAGAAAATTTCCAGTTGAATGTTGGCAAAAACACAATTTATAATCAGAAAGCACCATATGGCATATACATCAATTGCTCATAATTAGAAAGAATCCTGTGTTTAAGACCACAGAAATTTAGCATGGTGGGATGCTGACTGTTAGAGTTAAATCTATTATAAAACAAGCTTAGAAACTCGTTTGAAGGAGCTCACAACTCTAGTATGTGAGTTAAAGAAATTTCAAAAGGAATTTACTATCAGCTACTCCACGATACAGGAAACATACTACAAGTAAAGGACATTAAGCTTCAACTTTAGGCAAAGTACTTAAAAAGACATACCTTCATTTAACACATTACATATTACCAATTAACTAAAATATTGTTAATTCAGTAATATTTTTTTATTTTTTATATTTTTTTCTTGCTCACGTCAAGAAAAAATATTGTAAATATAACAATATTCAACTAAAATAATGTAACAATTTTTTCTTGCCCAAATCATCCATCACTATATTAACATCTATATAATCTTCTGCCTTCCTGTATGTAACTTTACAGCTGCTATGCTCCTCTTTATTTCTCTAGCCTGGAGGTTGCAGAACCCTTTGCATAGCTTTAGAAAAATAGTAAAGCACAGCAAAAATAATTACAAGAGCAAAACAAGATACACTCAAAAATGATTTTTAGTTTATAGTTTTTAATTAAAGCAGAGCATTTTCCATAATTTAATAGAAGGGATGCCTCTAAAACTGTTGCTGAACCAGTGTTGGCTTTAAAGTAGATAAAGTAAAATGAAGTGCTAGCCCATTTTTATAATTTCTGTCATGTTTATTCAGACAATACATATTTTAATATATATATTTATAAAGAGCATCTAAATTGTACTTGACATAAGTGAAAATAAGTCTTAAAAAGGGCACGCAGATCAGCAATAGAAATAGATTCCAATTCCACAAATATTTCATTTGTTAATATCATTAAAACAGAGATTAAAACCAGATTAAAGAATATATATATAAAAAATAAAAACCAGGAAATCTAAAAGAGAAATGCAGCTATTTCTTTAAAGAGAATGGAAATGAATGTTTTAAAAGAGCACAATAGAGTACTGAGAGCAAAAGGAGTAAGGAAGGTTAATATTCCTCAATTCACGCTGCTTTGCAGCAGGAACTACTGACTAGCTCCTTTCACCTCTACTGACCAAGAACAAAAGTATCATTCAAATGAAATGGACTGAGGGCACCAATGTTGAAGCCAGCAAGTTCCACCAGTTGAGTGCAAGACCACCAATACCACCCCTTGTTTTTCCCCACGTCTTACCATTCAATGGAAAACCCAACCAAAACTGAAATGTAAAGGACAGCAAAACTTTATATCTTAAACTAGACAAGAATCTGTGCAATCATTATATAGTTAGAAAATGGTAAGCTACATACCTTCAAATAGATTGTTTGCTTTATTACTGGCTAAGCAGCTCTGTTTTTTTCTCCCTCATCTGCTTTTCTGTGACAGGGCTGTTGCCACTACTGACGCCAAACCTCAGTCCCAAAGTGAGCTGCAGGTAAGATTTTATGCCAACACTGTCAAAAGATTTATTGCAGAAATGTGTGGTCTTCCATGAGCAGGTTTTTCCTACAAATCAAGAAGGGATTTACAGCCAAATAATCTATTACACAATCTTGTGACTGAATGATTTCCTTGCATACTGGATACTAAGGTCTCAATTTAGGAAGTATTTTTTATTGAAGTCACAACCAATCCAGTTAAACAAATTGGCTTAATTTTCTAGCAGATTTTCACCTTTTTCAGTGTCACTGAATTCCAAGTACTGTAAAAACAGAGCACTTCTACGTGAGGTCTTTCTTTAAGACATCAGCATATCGCTGCGGGTGCATTAGCCCAGAGAGAGGGAGCATTTGCAGCTGCAATATGTCACACTAATCCATCATGATCCCTAACCCCACCGCTCTACACACAAAAGGCCGAGGGAGAGGACAACTAAAGTTCACCAGACCAGGAGAACAAATGAACAGAAGACAGAGAGAGGGACAAACAACCTTTTGCATACTTTAAAACGCAAAGGTGAACCTATTAAGAAATTCCGTATTTAAACCTGCCAAAGTGTATTAGGATCTCAGAATTAAGTATTGAAAGATAAAAGAAAACAAAAAGTTGAAAACATGTCTTTTAAAAAATATATAGCATAAAACATTAAAAAAAGGAGTCTGTAGAGATAAAATTTTCATCTTGTGAGTTTATTACTTTTTGTTGTAATTGAGGCATCAGAGTAATATGGAGTACGGTTCATTTTTAGGTTCTAAAAAGCCTAACCAATCTATGATAACAATGCTAATACTCAGCATTTTGTCCTATTTGTAGGCCTTGTGTGACACATTTTCATATCTGTTGTTGACTTCAAGTGACACACATTAGTTTTCGTCCATTCAGTCCTACACCAATAGGCTTAAAATGTATAAACTTTGTCTGTAATTAAAATATTTGCTACTGCCGTAACCAAGTCACGCACTGAGATAAACAGTCGACTAACTAAAGTCATAATTTCTTTTATTTGTCTTTTGCGTAAGCTCATGGAGGAGCGGTTGGTTTGGTTTGTGATTAACCTGGAGATTGTGAAACAAACTGTTACTCTACAGGGCAATCATCAACTGAATCAGCAACACTATAAACACCTAACCTACCTGGTATCCATTTGCTTTAGTTTCTATGAAACTTAGTCGCTTCTTTTAAGGTGGCTATAACACTCAAACGTTGCCAGGGAATGTCATTCCTCCACCCCAAGTTGCCTCCTTTATTTTATGTGTCTAAAACATAAACATAAATTAACTTGGAACAAGTCCATGCTACCCAAAAGCCCAACAAAACACACACAGATTTATCTATGTGACCTTAGCTGTTGTCAAAATAGCTTACATAACATTGACTACTTATCTTTTTTTACCAAGAACCAATTAGCAAATCGTTTCATTTTGTTGTTTGTTTTTGTGTTAAAATAAAATCTTCCATTTAGTTGGCATTAATTTATTTTCCAAGACAACCCGTTAAAATATATTTATTAACAAACTGCACTGACTTACGTCTGAGTAGTTCAGTTTGTAATATAACATGCTGAGACAGCTAATATGCTGAAATACTAGATGTTAATGCTGATGTTGTGATGGTGTCCACAAATTTATGGTTTTTGGAACTTATAAACACGGATCAATGTGTTACTTAAATCACAAAAAGGGCATAAAAAAACTCTAGGTTAGGAAAGATTTGCAATGTAGCAAAGAAGGCTGCAAATGATTTATTTAGCAAAGGTTTGAGGTTTTGCTGTTTTACTAGACTGCAGAGATTATACACTTAATGTGGTACACTTTAAACAGTACACTAAATTAACTAATCACAATCAGCTTGATTTTGACAAATTACATCGAGTAGTGTAATTGTGTTGCTAAGCAATACAAAGATTGCTTTAAGTTCCTGGTATGTAGAATATTGCCCTTTCCTACTTATTAGTTAAAAGTAAACAGAGTGAAAAGAAAAAAAGAGATTAAAAATGTGTTGAAAATGACATCGAAAATCTTCAAGCAACAAAGTATAAAATTAACTTTACTCAACTACTGAATTACATATAGGGAAGAAGAAAAAGCTCATGTTTCACAGCCTCATTTAATAGCAACTTGTACAATAAATGTGTGTGAAAAACTTCCTGCGTTACCTTTTCAAAAGTAGAGATGAACTAATCCAACAGCCACTGATTGAATTCAACGCAATTATCAATTGCAATCAATTCATTCTTCAACAGTGGTATTTTGTTGGACTGTAAAATCATTAACAAGAAGCAGATTATTAAATTCAGATATAGGTCATTCTTGTAATCAATTTTATTAGATCAATGGTACCTTTATCAAATGATATGAAGCTCATTTTCATATTTCATGGTGACTGTTTCTTAAATTTAACAGTCAAACTAAAACAATTTTTAAACAAACATGTTTGTATAATAGGAATCAATCTGGCTTTTAATGGCCAACACCAATTTTTAGTATCATTTGCGATTTGGCCTGATAAATGACCCATATAGATATTTTCTGCAAGGGAAAAAAATGAAGCAGGTTCTTTAGTAGAGCCAGTAGCTTTAAATCCAGCAGAAAATGAAGGAATTGCGAGACCATTTTCATTTACTCATCAAAGCATGTCATGCAACTTCAAGATGTTTTTTATTGAACTCAAAAAGTACATGCTGTTACTTGATGCCTGTACAGACCAATTATTTTGATTAATTGGACTGAGTGGGTTGGGGTTACAATATTCCAGTAATAAGCCAATCAATTGAAAATTAGTCAACTTTGAACTCTGTCCAAGGAACTGGTCCATCTAGTTTGTGTTTAATTTCAATTTACCAAGGTCAAAATGGTTCAGACCAGACAGACAACCAGATATAATTATTGGCCAGTAAGAAGCCTGATTGGTGCATCTATTCAAAACAATAGTCTCTTGCATCATGCCCAATTTTGCTGCTGTCTCTCTCTTTTAATCATATTATATAGCAAAATTATAAAATACAGCACTTTTAGGGCATTGACTTCCAGCAACAACAGAAAGAAAAAAAGTTAGCACAGTGATGTTTAACACCATGTTTTACTTATCTTGTCAGAACAAAAACTCAAATTGAAAAAAAAGAGAGTAACACAAACGTGGTTTAGGTTATGGGGATTCTCATTGTGGACGCTGATTAGTACTTACAGGTAGTAGGTGAAAGTGCTGAGCCCAGTTGGGACGGTGGTCAGTCCTCTCCCCGAGCAGTCTGCTCCCCCATCTTCATCGCAGCTGCATGAGGGCGAACATACGGCCGTCGACTGCCCTTGACCGGAGGCGCTTGGACGAATGAAGCACCACAAACATATCCAAAACAAATCCACACGCATGTTTTTGTTTTTTCCCCCCTTTCCCTGTCGGTTCAGGTGGGAAGCGGTGAAGAAGAAGAAGAAGAAGAAGGGGGCCTTTGTTTGCGGTTTATTCTACCCCGGACGTCGACTTCTCATGTGGTCGGGTCGGTTGAGGCATGAAGAAGGGATGAAGCCCAGCCGTCGCTTTTTTTTTTTTTTTAAAACCAATCTTAACGTCCCCAAAACAAACGCATACTCACAAGTCCGACCAAAAACGTGAACATGAGCGCATAGCTAGCTTAAAAGCCTCACACAGCCATCGAGGACGAGCACGTTACCTTGCTGTGAAACATTTCCCAGCCCTGTTTATGTCGTATTAGTCCATAAAGTAGCTCTGCTGGCGACAGAAGCGGCAGCCTACCTTGCGTTTTTTTTGCGTTTTCGCTGTCCCATTAAATAGCGAACATAATAACTATGCGCAATACATGGTAATGCGTCGCTAAAAGCCTGACCCTTCACAAGCTTGAAACGCACAATACGATATTTTGCGTCCTGGTTTGTTTCCTTGCAGGAGAGCACCGTCAGTTTTCAGCCATTCCTCACGTTTCCCCCCCTTCTCCTCTCCTGACATCAACAGCGTGTTGTGTAGCTCGACAGGCACCCTACCGGACAACCTGCAGCAGCAGCACTGGGGCCCCTGGCCTGCGCAGCTCGGAAACCTGCGCTGCAGTGTTAGACTGCCAACCAGAGCACACTCCCCGACCACAAGTTTCAACACAGTCAGGTAAAACATCTCTGCAGGGCCATTATGACTGCTTATGGGTGTCTCTGCATGTAAAGAAGGGCATGGATCGCTTGTATTTACCTCTCGAGTTGTACGTGTCACATTTCAGAACTAGTACCACAGTCAAGCAGGCACTCGATTCACATCCAAATCATAAATTAATTTTAGAGTTTTAAAGCGATTCGCTCATTCTGATTCTGTGTAAATCTAAAACTTAACAGCTTTGGCTATACTTTTTGTAAAGTTTATGCTTTACTATTGTGGTTTCTTTGACGATTAAGGTTATTTCTCAAGTTATTTACACATTGATTTGCTCTAAGTACTTAATGAAAAAAAGCATTTATTTTCTATATTCAATCAGTTTTGTAGGTTTATATTCAGAATTTACTCTTAAGATATAAATCCTTAAAATAAAAATAAACTATAGACACTTAATGACCTTTATGGCCACTAAATGTATTTTTTTACAGTTGTGTCAAAATAAACTTGGGTCCTCTTGGGTCTTGTTCAGCCTTTATGAACCTTTTTTGTCTTATTTCTCTGGCTGTTTAATTGACTTTTCAACACATTTCTGCCTTTAGTGAATGGCATGATATCTTGTCTTATTGTGGAGCAGCTAGAAAAATCTACTTCTGTGTCAGCTCACACTTGTCTTTCCAATATATTATTGTCTACTTCTGGTGAGCATAATTGTAGCCAATACCTAGTGTGGGACTTTGCTGCTGTAGACTATATGTTTACAGATTCAACAAATTGTTAATTCAGAGTTGGTGCTTGGATACTTGAACTATTATTTGAGCCCATTCTCTATCTCTAACATCAGAGATCAGTAATTGTCTACACAAGTACTCCTCTTTTGGAAATCTCTGTAAATATGAGAAATGCTTATGCTTGAAAAACCCAGTCAGACCAGCCCACCTGGCACCAAAAGCCATGCCACAGGAAAATTGAACAGGTGTACCTATTAAAGTGGCCTGTGGGAGTACATTACCCCAAAGTTCTAGTTTTCTCAGATGTTCACTGTGTAAAATCCCAATCAGTTCTCTACCAGGTAATAAAATGCAACTCATGCAATTAAATACACTACACTGTTTGTCTATTCTCGACTCCTTTTAATGGATCATAAGTATATGGTTTCACAAAGTGCAGAACTCCCTGTACTTGCAGGTACTCACACTGTGCTTTAACACCAGTGCTTTTCTTCACTAATCTGATGTGATGGATAATTGACTGGGTGGAGACCTTACAAAAGGAGCTTCATGATGCACAGAGTTCAGTGGAGATTACATTAAGTACGCTCGGATAAGTCAGTGTTCTGTATGTGCCACATCCCAGGGAATGTTTGGAAAATAATTAGATACCAAGAAATTAACTCACGCTGCAGCACATGTAAAATAATATGCTGATAAAAAGTGCTGAAGAGTAAAATGTGTACAAAGGTGTTTCTAGCAGAAATGCCTCAAAAACAAGTCCACAAAGGGTTAACTAGTGCCAAGAATGCAGAGGCTAATGACTCCTGCCTCCAGTGGGTTACACATTGTTGTTTTTAGGATTACCTTTTACCTTGTTGTCTGTTTAACCCACAGTGCACAGAAGAGCACAGCACTGAAGGTTTAATTACCTTAAAAGTAAACAAAAAAGTGAACAGCTCCTTGGAGTCAGGTTAAAGGTTTCCTAGATGTGGTACTTTGTTTTCTCTGTGTGTATTTTTGAAAATCAAATTGTTTTCCATGCACATCTGGGAAAGATGTAATAATTTGAACATGAGATTTCCTTATTCAATTGGTACAACATTAGGAGTTGTTCAATTTATCATCCTAAAAAAATATGTAAGTATAAGATTTTCTGGCTGATTTAAAAGTTAACTATATGCAGATGATTCTTTAAAAGAAAAAAAAAGAAGGTATTGTTTTAGATTATCTTAGTTACTTAGACACGAGGAGAACCAGGAGGCATTGCAACCTGAAGTCTTGCTGATACTGTGAATGTGACCGAAAATCATAAACTAAGAATTACTAAATTGGTCAAAAAGTGCTGTTTTGGTTCTAAATCAATTAAAACACAGAACTTGAACTATTAAAATAATGCATGAAATGCAGTTTTTCTTTCTTCAGTGTTTAAATTTTTTTTCTGATGACAAATTCATTCATAAATCTTCAGAGATCATTTTAATTTGCTCTCTATTGGAGAGTTGGGTTACTTTTGGGTAAAGGTTAATACCAGGAGTTAGAACATCTTCTTTTTTCTTACTCTAACAGTCTAATTTGCATGAAATGTGCACATTCAAACAAGTGTTACTTGTATTATGTTTTTTCCAGTTTTTGACACCTGCATCATTAAGACTTTTTTTTGTCTTTAACCACAAAGTTCTGACCATAACAGCAAGGGTTGCTCCTTTTTCCAGGCACCCAAAGATGCTTTGTCACATGTTATGTAGGTGACATACTTGACCATTTCTTCTGCAGTGTGCCTTTGATTGTTATCATACTGAAATATTCCTCTCCTGCTATCGAGACTGGCAGGTATCTCATCTGCCAGCGTTTTGGTTTATCCACAGGAATTCATGTTGTTATCTGCATGTGCAATCTCCTCAACACCTTCCACCCCCATCCAGCTGCATATCATCACTCTTGCAACTCTGTGATAAACCGTTACAATCACGCATTCACTCTGATCTTTGTCAATTGCATGCCAAACATGCTGTGTCCCATCTGAGACTATAAAAATTTCCAAGGCAGTTGTGTTTTAACTGATTTTCAAGCCATAATCTCTTATCTTTGTCCATCCTTGTAAAGGTTCACAATCAAATTTGTGCTTATTCTGTTCCATGAAAAGCAGTCTGGCAGGCATGCTGAGACCAGAGGTTGAAAGCTTTTAAAACCCTGGAGATTCACCAATAATTACTGGAACTCAACTTTCTTTGAATTTTGACATATATATATATATATTTTTTTTTTTTTTACAAAAAAAATATCTAAGTTGAAGCTATCAATACTTACTATATTAATAATATTCCACATTACATTTATTCAATAAAGATTGAAATATGCAAATTAAATTGTAATGCATACAGATCCTGACTTTATCTGAAGATGTGTGTTACATTTGGGGTACAAATCTTCACTTTGTAAGCATCATGCTGTAGCCCATCATTTCTTTTTTTTTCTCCAAAAATATACCTGACTCTTTAGGAATGAGGTAACCAGCAGTGCATAGGGTAAAGGGCAGTCAGTTGAATCAAGCACAAGGTGCACAGGGTGTGGTGTCTATCGATGGTATTTATTTAGCTGACGGCAATTGCCACACCTGTTGCACATATAGAAACTAGTGTTAGATTACCACAAATATGTTATCAGTGAGATTGTTTACAGTATAGCATCAGTTATGGCCTGTCACATCAGCCTTGTTCAGCCACTTGATAAGGGCTGTGCTGTGATTTATCTGTCACATGAATGTTTTCATGCCTTCTTGATAGTGTGCAAAATAGAAACAAGACATCCTTGTAGCAGGAGCTTCATGTTTATTAGAGAGGATATTGGTTTTAGCAATGCTAACATTAAAGATATTTGCATGCATATAACACATAACACATATAACTTCACTGATTGAATATATTGTAATAAGTGTAGAGTTTCACATGGGTTTTAATGTTTCCTAAAATGTGGCAAATATTATGTGGTTTTACTGAATCAGACTCAGCACTCTATGCTGTGTTGCTTGAATATGAAACAGAAGATATTAAGCAAAAACTTTTGAGTTGATTTTAAGGCTTCTTTCAAAGCCTTATAGTTAACAGTTAGTAACAGCTAATGAGCATGACCCACAAAAATAGGGGTTTTTTATTTTTTCTTATAGAGATAGAAAAAAATGGGGCCCCTGTCAGTTACAAAATTAGTCACATAGTGCTTTTAAAATTGTTTTAGCAGTAAAAATTAAATATTCCAACTCCCAGACTAAAACACACATCTAAATTTGCCCTGAACACCCTGTGGATCTGAATGAAATGGTTCGTTCCTGCGCTTAATGGTGACGGTGTTCAGCAGCAGTCAGTGGAAGACAAGAACAACCGTGGCTGTTACTATGCTGCCTAGAAAAATAATAAAGTCAGGTTTTCAAAATGAGAGAGAGAAAAAAGACAAGAGTATCAATTTATAGCCCAGTTTTTCTTCAACAGAGGTGGGTAGACTGTGTGAGATTATCAACCATGTAGCATAGCTTAGATGCAGAGTACAGTTTGCCTCCATTTGACTAGCATTTAGTGAATTAAGGAAATAATTTAACAACATATTCATATATTTAACTTGTCTCTGTACCTTTTAACACAGTTTATTTATTACTCACAGAAATTCAAAAAATGTAATAAAATCTTCCATTAGCACACTTAGCAATGAGTGAAAGAGGACACCGCTCAGACTGTTCTGGTTCTTATTGGTTGTTTTGGTCGAAATGTTGTATTACTTTAGCTAACAACAAAAATAAAAACAACAACAATAATAATAATAATAATAATACAGACCTTTGGGCACTTAAATAACTTAAAAACAACATTATATGTAGGAGAAAATATAAGATACAGATTATCTACTGTCACAACATGGTGAGAGCTTTAACAAATATGGAGAAAACATGTTTTTTATTAAAGTTATATACTGCAGCTTGAATAAAAGGCAACAACATAGCATTTTTTGAGAAGTCTGGATTGTTTTATGTATATTTTGCATGTTGCCTGTTACTGTTGTTGGAGGGGAGAGACATTTCAATAAGCTAAAACTAGTAATAAAAACAGTTTAAGCAACCTATTTACATGCAGTATGTGGACTGTAATTCAATAGTAAATATTGTCTACTATCAGTATTGAACCAAAGAATCAAGGCAGTTGCAAGCCTTTAAAATTGTGACACTTTTGATGGGTCAGATAGACTCAAAAAATTGTAACAGCAGCTGCGAAGAGGGGGCCCAATTTAACTTTTTGTCATGGGGCACAAGATTTCTACATGATGGTCCACCTGCATGATGGACCATCTTTTTAAATATCCTTATTTAAGTTAAAATTAACTCTTAAGGGGGAACCCAAACCAAAGTCTTATTGGAAAGTTAAGGTTAACAGGTGCATGCACTTCTGGTGCAGAAGCAGCATTCAGCTTCTATGCACCACAAATTTGGAACAAACTTCCAGAAAACTGCAAAAAAAAAAAGCTGAAAAACAGAGTTCCTTTAAAAATCTAGACTACAACCCAGCTGCTTAGAGTTGCTTTTGAAACATAATCAATAAAACATTAATCAACAATCTGGTGTGTAATGATGGCTCTTGACAAAATGTTATGTTTCCATTGCTGACTGTGTGTTCTATGACTTTGTATTTTTGTGTTTTTATGATTTAAAGCACTTTGAAATGACTTGTTGCTGAAAGGTGCTATACAAATATAATTTGATTGATTACTCGCGTTACTAGATTCCTTAAATAGCCAGTTTTAGTTAATATTTACCTCATTATTTATCAAAAAATGTTATCTCTTTAATTTAAAAAATGTATGTTTTATACATAACAAAAGAAATGAGCATGTTTAATTGAAACTTTGCTTCTTGTTAAAGTCAGTCAAAAAATCACTAAAATCCATGAATATCAATTATGTAACATTATAAATATTTCATAAACCCCTCATTTTCTTTATTTATTTTTGAAAGACATTAAAAATAGGAAAGTAAATGTGCTGGCAAAATAGTTTCTTTTTAAAATATTTGCAGGCAAAGCCAAGTTGTTTTGTAGAGAAACAGTACCCCACAGTGGCTAGTTTTTCTCAGTGCTCCAAAGTATTTTCCAGTTGTAAATATCACCAAACACCCCAGCACCACCACCCAGTCTCCCAGCCAACCCTAGGAATGTTGTTTGGTGGGATTAAAAACAATGTACTATAATAGAATACATTTCAGATTACATTTATAATGAGAACATTTTGAGAAATGTCCACTTATATAAAACAGTTCATCTGTTTTTATTAAGAGAGAAAGTAAGAGAACCTTAATAGAGAACAATATTATTTATTTAAACAATATTCACCAAAAATAAAGGCAAAGAACTGAAAAAATAACATAGTGCTAATATTATAGTCATGAATTAATTCTATTTTTAAACATTTCCATAATTGTATGTGAGCATAACAAAGAATTTTAGTTAAAAGGTGAAAACGTTCAAGGCCGTCTCAATCCTCACTCCAAAAGAAAACCTGTGGACTGAGCTGAAAAGGAGAGATCATTAAAAGATCCGGGACTCTAAATGATCCAGAGAGATTTTGAACAAAATAGTCAAAGATCCAATATGCTTCAGCCTGGCAACAAAGTGCACTCCTACAATGGCAAAAAGTTTTTTTTTTTTTTTTTTTTTTTTTTTACAAAGTATGGACATCAGGAAATTTAATTATTGTGTTTTTATTCAAACAATTATATCTCAACTTGGGAATGAGTAATTGTACTCTAATGCAAAGATTGGTTTCTCAAAATTTCTATTACTACATTAAGCTGTTTCAATAAAATATTGATGCTTTACTATACTTTACTAAGGCTGCCCACAAATGTTGCCAGTACTGTACAGAGTTCTAGAACCAAACAATTTATAAAAATTTTTTATTTCTCTTCACTGCATGAAGTTTTTAATCTGTGCTTACTAATAGTTCAAAGGGTAAAAAAGAGCAAAATCATTTGAAGAAATGAAAATAAAAGAACAATTACCAGACATGGGTTATGGGCAGCACTTCACCCACCTTGCCTGCTGGTGTTGGTCAGAAGACTGATGGCACGATATGGCAGCTTCACTTGTGCCAGACTGCCTCAGGGCAACTGTGGCTTGCCATCATCAGCATTTGAATGTGTGCATGAATGGGAATGACTGACTTCATTGTAAAGCATCTTTGAGGGTCATAGAAAGCGCTGTAGAAGTCTGATGGCATTTGATTATTCATTTGATTCCCTCTGGCTGCTTTCATTTTACCTAAATTCCAACGTAATCTACAGTACTGTTATTTTCTTTAACTTGTTAGTTTCTTTTTCCTTAGCCTGAGTTACTCATCATTCACATACTTAATAGCGACATGTCCTATGATGTACACTATCAGAGAGGAGAAAATGTTTTTGTCTTGGTGGCTGCAAGGCTGCTCTTTATGGCTCCAGTGCTCAATGACGAAGACAACCCATTAGGGACAAATTTATGCTGGGGCTTGAACAGTTGTAAGGATGTAAGTGACAGTGTGGCCGCAACGCCAGGAGACGCTGTCTGTCCTCAGAGTACTTTGACTTGCCATAATGATAGCCTTCTAAAATGGCCTTGGATGTCCGATGTTCCTCATTCTCAGACTATCATAAAGCATCTTTTGTTTGATAAGCATAGCTGAGACAAATCCAGAGCATCTCAGGCAAAGGATCATAGACCGGTAGCTGGATGTGATGTGAAATAACAAAAGTAAAGACTGGTGTTTCAAGTAATAAAACACTCATGTCTTTTCAAAAAATATTGTATCGATAAGCTGTGAAACTAGGAATTTTCCCCTATTCCTTGAGGATGTATTCAAGAACAAATGCAGCCACTGTTTCTCTTTAGTGTAATTTACAACAATTTTCATAATTTGCAGTGAAGAGTTTCAATTAAACTGTTGTTGGCTGTAAATAGAAACAAAATTGGGGTTGTACTGACTTAGACAGATGAGGCTTGCAGTTGTGGTGACCTAGAAATGTTAACTATTATGGCCTACAGCTAACACACTCATATTAAAGGTTAGCCATGGATATAATTCCTCAGTAGCAATGGAGGACAGATTGCTCTAAAGAAGCATCTAAGTGTGATCTTAAAGCCACCACTCTCATTAAAAGTTACTCATGGGTATAATGACTTATCGGCAAACGAGGACAAATTGTTCCAGATTTTTAATCAGAGAATGGTTTGCATCAGTTAACTAAGACACACTCATTCTGTGTGCGTACTTATATTTAATTTGACTATTTGCTGAAAGGCTCTAAGTGTAAGAACTATGTGACACAAAATGTCTGAAAGTTAAAATGTTACATCCTGAAAAGACCCTTAAAATCTTCCTGAGATCATGCCCAGTAATTGCATTCATGCATGATCCTCCTATGAGGTCATTTGACTCATCCATTTCATCTGTATAAATGCTCATTGTGGTGCTGTCCCCTCCAGCTATAGTCAAGCATCATCAGGACAGTGGTGACTGTTGTTTCTCATCAGTTGGTGACATATGTTTGATGTAAAGTGAACAAGATGGCCCTTCATTAGACTAATGACTGTACAATTCACAGTGAAGTTTACCAGCGATGTGGTAAGCGTAAATATATTCCAGTGTAAGTTATATGAGAGGGGAGATGGAATGTTTTATGTCCTAGTAAACTTTGATTCACACAATTTAAAGAATGCCAGATGAAAGCCTTTACTCCCAAAGGCATAAACACAGTGAATGCCATTTTCATCTTTCTAACATTAGGGTTTCATCTCTAGAATCCATCCATCTATTTTCTGTACACCCTTGTCCCTAGTGGACTCGGGAGAGGTGCTGGTGCCTATCTCCAGCTAACGTTTTGGGCGAGAGACTGGGTTCACCCTGGACAGGTCGCCAGTCTGTTGCAGGGCAACACAGAGACAGACAGGACAAACAACCATGCACACACACACTGACACCTAGAGAGAATTTAGAGAGACCAATTTACCTAACAGTCATGTTTTTGGACTGTGGGAGGAAGCCGGAGAACCCAGAGAGAACCCACGCATGCACAGGGAGAACATGCAAACTCCATGCAAAAAGACTTCAGGCCAGGAATCGAACCCAGGACCTTCTTGCTGCAAGGCAACAGTGCTACCAACTGCACCACTGTGCAGCCCCATCTCTAGAATGTGATTATTTTTTTCAAGAAGCACATATCAAATTAGTGCTACAATTATTTTCCACAGTCACAGTTCTTTTGAAATACAACATGATAAAAAAATCCTACTTCTCCTAGACACTGTTCAAAATGGGAAAGGCAAAAGAACGTCATTCCTGTACTGTAAGGCTAATGTATGTTGATCTTCATAAGACAGGAAATATACTGAAATGGAAGCTTCAAACATACTGTTATTGCAATAATGCAGTATGCATATCAGAGAACCGCTTGATCTGCAATAAATGTTTGCTAATATTTAGGCAAAATGTATTCAGGCTCCCTTTACCAGCAGGATATTTGATGATACTGGATATTGGATAATGTATCACAAAAAATATTAAGTGGTGGAGAGATTATGAAGGAGCTACAAATAAAATGTTTAATTGCCAAAACAGAAATCGCTTTTTTCAATAAAATATTTGTCTTGCAATTAAAATAATGAATTTTGTTTCTGTTTCAGCAACTGAATAGTCAAATCAGTATCTGGGGTCTATATTTGCAGTGAGCCCAAAGGAAAAAGACACTAACACGTTTTAAATACTTGTTTTTTCATCACAATTCATAACATTTCAATATTAATCAGCATCATGACATATTGAATGCTTTCTGAATATTGTAAGGCATTGCCAGGAACTGGCTGCAGAAAAATAGCTGCTTTCCTAATTTTTTTCATTATCTACAGTCAGAGCAATAACTACAGAAACATTAAGACAGCAGAAACTGTAACACACAAAAGCTTGCAGTCACATCTAGTCTCCAATTTAGAGACAACATGTCAGATCACGTTTGCTGTTTGATGTCTGTTTAGGTTGCATGCCGTTGAGAAGTCTTTCCTGCTATCAAAAATTGTAATGAAACACTAGGACATTTTTAATAAAAATCATCATCCGTAGGTTTTTCATTAGGATTAATACCCAAAACATACGGCCAGATAAACAGAATTGGTTCATCAGACGTAAAATTAAAAGATTTTTTATGATAGTCTCTCTAAATCCTATAGAATATTTTTTAGACAAATTGTGTAAGGGGGATGGTTATAAAGCTTTTTCTTGTGTGTGATTCAGCCTGTTAGCACAAGAGGGTTGTATAAAATATGACCTGCAATGATTCAAGTAAGTGTGGCACAAGTGATTTTGTCAAAAACTTATGTTGTAATTATGTATGTTTAAAAGTTCCTCCAACAAATATCTAGTTTCAAACTGAAGGCAAATTTTTGGCAAAGTTTCCGAATTGAAGGCCTTGTAAATCTTATAATTAGAGCTACCAAATAAGTATGGCTGCCAGTAATGATATTAAATGTATGATCAATAAGGTAAATCAACTTTGAAAAATTTACTGGCAACAGGATAGAAAACAAGCTTTTGTGAGAGAAAAAAAAAATCACCACATGGAACAATAAAAGAGACCCAGCTGACAACAAAATCTGGACCCTTTTAGCCACAAAAACCAACCCAGTGTGAAACTCTGGCCAAACAGTCACAAAACATAATAACCAAAATTCACAGAGGCAGGAGAAGTGTGGAAACTCACATTAGCCCTCCAGTATGTGTGTCCTGTAGCTCCAGGCCGTCTTTTGAAAGCATGCTGTCAGATTAATTTTCAACCTCTGAATCTAAAAGTCCTGCTGATGGTGAGGTTCAGCTTATCCTGCCTGTTCATTGTTGGAATACATTGCAGTTCATAGAGCATCAGAAAACCATGCTGATTTCTTTTTGTATGGCAACAGAGTCCACTGGATGTGTACAATAAAAAGAAATGGTGGTGCAATCTGAACAGTGTGGTGTGAGAGGAACAGGGGCTGAAAATAAGTTAAAAGGTTGCTGCAAGTATTGACAAACCAAACAGGTATGGCATGATATGTTGCATTTTAGCAGAGAGAAATCTTATGAACATAAGTTAATGCTGCAAAATCATTAAATGTTGATCTTTATGAAGATAAATAAGGGGTATGTCACTGGAAAAAACGTTAGTGAGTTCCTGTGTCATATTAATTTTTAGAATTCAGCATTTTAGCTGACATTTTATCCATTAAATATTTTCTATACTTTTCTATTTTCTATACACATTCTGTTTTTTTTTAAAAAAAAAGAAACAGTTGTTTTTTGTGTGTGTGTTCTTTCATTACCTTATTTTCCCTTATTTTCCATTACCTTATTTTCCTCAAGGTTTGTATTTTCCTCAAGGTTAGGATAGAAAATAACATGACCGACCAAAAAAATAGCAAATACCTGATCTAGCAAAGGTAGGTTAAAAAAACCCAAAAAAATCAGTGATTGGCTTCATGCTGGCTGACAAACTTAAAAGTTGGATGACTGGTTTAAATAATAAACTATAGAGTCTATAAGGAAGCAATCACTAAAGTGTAATTATGGGCATTGTTGCCAATTTATGACTTTTTGTGGAATAACCTACCACCTTTATGCTGGAAATTAAAACTGAAATCCCTTTTGCCACAAACACAGACTGCGTACAAATTAAAAGGGAAGGGACAAAAATATTGGTCATACCGATCAGCAATTCTTCAAACTGTTTCTATCTCTGACGCTGAAAACATGATATGTTGCATTTCAGGTATAAATTGTGCACTGTGTACTAAATCCTAATGCCTTTGTGGAACAATCCTGACATACATTGCATAAGACAACTCCTCCTTGTTTCTTAAATCACCCGATTTCCTTTTTCGTCCTTGCAGAGTTAACCCACTCCCTGGTGAGAGAAAACAAACGATTTTCTATTAGTTCTCAAGATTCAAACAGTGAGTGTGACTCACCGTTGGCTTATACAACACAAACCTTCATAGTTCTCTAATCTCTCCTCTGCTATCCTCCCTCCTTCTGTCACTCTTCTGATTCTGTCTTTCTTTCTCCATTTTCCTCAGCATCGTGCAAAGTCTCAAGGGTAAACCGAATGTCCTCTTCCATTTGGCTGCTATTTTGGTCTTCATGTCAACAAGATATGAGTCACCACACCCTTCAGAAACATGGCCATAATCGCTAAAACATGGCACTATTAATATAGGGATCAACTGGTTCATTTGCTGCTCAACCTTTACTCTCTTTCAGTCATGCACACTTTTAACAGCCGACTCAATAAAATGGGAATAAAAAAATACCTATTCAAGCTGGTGAAGTAGCCACAGATATTTCAAGAAGATTAGCCTATTTTTACGTAGTGCTATTGAACAACTTTTAGCAATAGTAATACAGAATAATAACCAATATGTGTCTCCATAAAAACTTTGAACTGTAGGTGTACACAAATTGAAAGGTGGTAATTGTCTTATGTGAGGCTTTTTTGCTTGAAGGAATCTTGAGAAAACTGAGGGGTAGATTAAGACCGAATTCCTCGTCTTAGTCTTAAATCGATCCCTATCGCTTTGCTGACAAGAGCAGCAATTAAAATATTCTACTGGGTGAGAACACTCTTTAACAAACGTTTTATATCATTAGCTGTTTTCGGTCATTTTTGTCACACTGATGTGACTTGAATATATCCACATGATGTATGTTATCCAAAACAAAAGAAAGCTAGCCTGTAACATTAGCATGCTTATTTATATGTATTGTTTCAACGTACCTAATGGTATTACCTTATGTTATTGGACACTCCTGTAGGGCTAGCTCCTACTTAAGGCCACTTACAACCCATAATTTAATCCATACAATGCATTTAACGAGACAACATCTTTAATGCAAAAGAAAAAAACAAAGTAACGATAATTTTGTACATTTTTATTACCATAATCTGCACCTTTTATATGTGATATTTTTTGCCAGTTTAATTTTCTTCAGTAAACAGGAGCGTTTCTCTCCAGTAACAGGATGAGAGACAGGGTATACTCTGTACAGGTCACCAGTGCATCTTTTATTCAGGACAATAGTGCAGACATAGAATTGAACAAGAGACATAATATAAAAACAAACATTTAACTTGACAAAAGTGACACTGGCTCCATGTTGCTCAGGGAATAGATTTTAAAATACTTTTCTTACTTTATAAATCATTGAATGGCTTAGCACCAAGATATATTAAAGACCTGTTGTGCGAGCCTTTCAGACCACTCAGGTATTCTGGTTCTGGTCTACTCTACAACCCAGAACCAAACATGACACATGTTTGTTCTGGAGAAAAAGAACAAACATGGAGAAACAGTATTCAGTTTTCTGTGTTCCTCTAATCCGGAACAAACTTCCAGAAAACTGCAAATATAGTGAAACACAGAGTTTCTTTCAACTCACCTATTTAGAGTTGCCTTTGATTGATAACTGGAACACTAATCAATATATTTGATGCCTTTGCTTGATGATGGTATTGGACAAATGTAATGTTTATTGCTTGTTTCATAATTGGTTCATGCGATAAATTGTTATGGTATTAAACACTTTGAACTGTCTTGTTTTTAAAATGTGCTATACAAATAAACTTGACTTGACTTTATTCTATAGCTTTCCACATAGAGACTGCAGTTTGTCTTCGTAAAATAGCAAAGACAAACTGCAGCTCGGAAAGTCTCTGTAAGAGCACCAATTTCTATCGCCTTTTCAGGGATTCTCAATTGAATTTAAGTCTGGATTTTGACTGACAATCCCATATTTTGATCTAAAATATTCCATTCTATTTTCATTTGTTGTCCTGCTACATAGTGAACCTCCACCCAAGTTTCAAGGCTTCTGTAACCTTTAACAGGTTTTATGAGGATTGCTAGATAGTAATTAGCACCATCCATCTTCTCTTTAGCGCTACCCATTTTCCCTGCCCCTTATATAGATTGAATTAGGCTGGAGCTTAAGGGGACATTCAAAGAAAGCAGGTCAAGCCAAACCCTCTTTTTTAAAAACCTTTTAAACATGGTTAAAAAAACAAAACAAGGATTGCTGGAGGAGGAAGGTATCAGGATTCCACATATAGAAATAACATAAATTAGCCCCAAATGGAGGCATGGACTCTGTTGAAGTTTTACATTTTACCCAATCGCTAATGTTTGGCTGTGATGAATGTAATGCACCACCCTGATGAAGCTTACCAGAAATTGTGTGCACTGTAAACAACCCTATGGGGAGTAGATCCACAGCATCTTTGCAAACATGGACTGAATGGCTTCATTCACTTCCACCGCTGCCATTGCCAAACTACAACCATAGGGCGACTAAATTTCTAAAACACGCAGAAATGGACATGATTCACCACTCCACCTTCTGTTCGGTGATTGCCCTGGTTGAAATTCAACAGGAGAAATGTAGCTCAATGGGAGGAATATCAGATGGAGCACTGAAGGGAGATGAGAATTGAGCAGAATTTTTGTAAGAAGGCAATTTTATGCTAAGGTATAAGATTGAAGTGGGAGTGGTTTGGACACGGTCTTAAACCCAAAATGTAATCGTACCATGTTGGACGAAAGGTTGGAGAACTCTCCATGAGCTGACCAAAACTTAAGATACTGTATGTTTGTTATAAATATAAATATTTAATATAAATATGTTTGTTATACATATTCTTTAGAAATAAAACCTTATTTTGTGTGACAATGTGTCTTTTTTCTTTCAATTTCACAATTATGTGTTAATTTATTTTGTACTTTAACACAAAAAAGAAGATGCAATGAATTTTGAGGCTGCAATGTGTAAAAGTTAAAGTTGTATTATCTCTTTTCCCACACACTGAACGTTGTCAACTGCATTTGACAAACTTGTGAAATTAAAACACTGAAGAAAGCTGAAGAGTTCAAATATAAATGATGTAAGCAAGCCTCACTGTCTAAGAGAAAATATACCACACTATGAAAGCCAAGTATAGCAGAAACTATCTCCAGCCTACCACTCATGTGCAAAGCTAATTAATAATTTCTTAGCTGATGTCCTCTGTGAAAGACATCAGAGGGTTGAAACACGTCACTGGGTCTCTGTTGCGTACACATTTCTGCAAGCAGAGTTCGGCAAGGCTTTTCTAGAGACCTCTAGGCGTTTCTACTTTGATGAGATGCTGGTAAAGGAATTGGGAGGCTGTGAAATGCAGAGAGACTGAAGGGGATTAACATTGTTTAAGTCTTATACTGTATTTTCACATTCACTTAATCAACTCAGCGTGCGCTTCTGAAGAAAGCTTTGCATGTTGTGTAATTTTATAATTGCATTAATAGAAAGAACTTTTCTGTTTTTATTCTCCCCAAAAATGCCAGTTTTCCTCCAATAAGTGATGATGTGCATCATTGAGAATGAATACACACACCGCCAATGCACACATAAGCTCTGAGTTCTCGTTTGCAAAGTTAGCAACACTTTTTAGAATGAATGTGTGGAAAACTTTGCTGTGAACCTTGCTTGTATTTGTGCTGAAGACCAGAGCAGCTTGACAAAAATACACACCATATTATTAACACAGAGATGATAAAGACTTCAAAGCCAAAGGCTCAACAAGGAATAAAGGAAGGAGGGGTGATTTATGCCAAGAGAACTCAACAGTGGTCTGACTCTCTGGAGACAGGACCAACTTTAATTTTATCCTAGTGACACTTAACCTAACCAGGAATAACATGAGCTATCGAGACATGAACTCCTAGACCTATGAGGGTGTGTTGTGATATTTGGCACCAACATATTAGCAACAGATACAGTGGGTCCAGTATGCTAATAAGGGGCGCTTCATAAGTTTAAAATGGTTTGTCCAGAAAATTTTTTGATTTTACTCAGATTTAAGGATGTTCAAAGTCAAGGCTTGTTGAAATGCTCCTCAATCCATTTCTAACAATACCTACTTTGTGACAGAACGCATTAACCTGCCAAAAGATACCACAGGCATTAAAGAATAGTTTCCAAGAAAGGATATACATTGTCTTAGGTAGAGAGGACTTGTGCATGTGTAGAAGCTGCACATGTGCAAGGTTAGCCAACAGAAACCTTCTTCCCATAGTGCAACCTGCTTCTATATACTCTTAAAGTGCTCTATCATAAAGCGGATATATTTTCTTTGCCCCACCTGTTACAATTATTTCCATCTTCTACGGATCAGGCTGATATGCCAGTCTGCTTCTAACCTATCCAGTCACAGAACATAAATGAGAGTTTTATTTTTGACTGAACTAAATGTTTTTATGTTGGAATGACTTGTCACAAAATTTCCGTTCTGTGCCACAGCTGTAATGATGCGCTCGCAGGTGTCCATCTGCCAAAATCTGCTGTTTTTCTGCATATATTGTCTGTTTTGTCCGCTTCTCAATTCATTCTGGCTTCAAGTCAGACTTGTCACAGTTTATTACTATATTCCTGGAACTCAGGAATCTTTTAAAGGTAAAATAACCAATTTTAATGTTTACAGTAATCATTCCTTGATTTATGTCGGAGCAGAGAGCAAAGCCTAAATGTAAATTATTGGTTGAGGTGGATGTTTTTGAAGGGACGTGTTTTTGAATAATAACTAAAATTGGAAAAACTTAGGGAACTGTCAGTATCGGTCTATCTTCTAATGCTTTGTAATTTTCCCGCTGCCTCTCTTACGCACTGTGAGCCTTTTCTCTCGCTCTCATTTCTCGGTACTTCTTTACACCATTCAACACTTAGACTCATGCGTCATCCTCTTTTTCTTTGAAAGTCAGCTCACGGGCAGTCCATGTCATGATGACATTTCGTACCCAGAGCTTGGATGCACCTTAATTTGAATTCACATATTTTCCAACCATTCTTCCTCCTGTACGTTTCATTGACATTTCATCAATAAAGAATATTCTTTTATAAAATAATTAGCAAGAAGTAATATCCTGGGCAAATTTTATATGATTCATATCAGTTTACACGGGCTACATTCGGGTGTATGTGAATTCAAGCAGAATGAACTGGGGAAAACAATGGAAAAGTCATCTTTTTGTGAAATAAGTGAGGACCACCTTTGAGGTCTTGCTCATAGTACGTGCAAGAAATCTATATGGCTGCACACAGGTGGTGGAAATTTGCCACTGACAAGGAAAAAGAAAGAATTTGATGACAATGTTGGAGTTTTTACTCTCAAATTTATAGATGGAGAAAGATGAAGTTTTTTCCACCATAATGAAACAGTTCAAACAGCACTTTATATTTTGATTTTGCTTCAAGGATTATTAGAGAAACCTGGAGATATTTGCTACCCATCTGATGTTATTTTATGAAATGGATGTGCACGCATTCCTATTATATTCTATGTGTTTTCCGGGCACATAGTGCTATTTTATAGCGTTTGTGTCACTGAGCTAGAAAAATAAGTGTATTTTATTATTGATAGTTTTTTTTTTTTTGTTTGGTCTCATTTTTGAAAAGCCCCAAAACTAATAAGATCTCACAAAAGCAAAACAACTATGTTGGAACAAATGCTTTCTAAAAGGCAGAAAAGAAATTGTTGCACAGTAAACACATTCAAGGTCCACCAAGAGAAGAGTAGCCATCCTTGCAGCTGTGTTAACACTCATTCCCCAAGCTGATACATGCGAGAATCAGAATTCGCGTCCTTGTCCCCTTCCACCTATTCAGAGAAACTATGTTCCCATCCTCCGTAGCATCTCTGTAGCTGCAGTGGGAAGGGGCAGAAAGATGCAAATTATTTTGTCAGAAAATGTTACAAATAATGGTCTAAAAAATGGAAAATGTTAAGATAAAATGTTTAGCAGGAGCGTAACCTCACAGGTCTTAGTCCAGTGTTTTAAGTGAAACGCTGGTGTGATTGGTTAGCATTTTAAACATTTTAAGTGACAAGATATTTTTTTTGTCACACAAGTAAATTGCCATATAGTAAACTATTTGCTGAAATTTAATAGCCAGACTCCTGTTTCCCTGTTGTCAGATCTTATAACAAGCAAAGCTTATCATCCCATTATGCTGCTTTTAAAATAGTGTTGGGATTTGCATGTAATTTACTTTTTATCTGGAAAAATAAGCTTCTTGAGAACTACTCTATCCACTGAAACAAGCTGAGGTCTGACACTTATGTACCAACAACTTGGACTTTCAAAAACTAGTTTCTCACAATTTTCCATCATGTATCTCATGTCTTTTTCTATATTTTTGTATAGGCAAATTAAAACATTAAAGAGGGAACTATATGTCACCATTGTCTTTATGACAGTCATACTTCTGCATCTCTGAGGTGTGTGCCATTAAAAAGCAATATTTCCTGCTTTAGAGACTACTTGATAAATATGTCCAAGCTGGTAACTCTTCTAGATATAATGTTTGGCAGTTTTCAGTTTTTGCGGGAAAGGCTAAAATTGTGTAGATTTTACAGACATGGATTCAACAGCTCTCAGTTAATCAAGTCATTTATTGTACCACATGACATACAGTCGAATTAACCAGAAAGTAGACGTATTGATGAACAAGAAGCTTGTAAATTACCACCAACAGACACAGTTTCTTACAGTTCATCATGAAGCTGATCACCTTCAGGTATTTATGATGCACTTTCTGGCTGTCATAAAAAAAGACCTGCTTTTCTGGTCCTTTTTATTTCCTACAAGAGAAAGCAGTTGTGTCCTATTGTCTACTATTCCAGGGGTTCTATTGAAAACAATCATTAGGCTAGTAATAAAAAAATGAACCAGGAAAACTGAAATTAATTTCTGGGATTTAGTTCAGAAGCTCATTTTTTCACTATATATTATGTATGTGCATTCTTGTGATCATGTGTTTCTGTATATTACCTTCGTCCAAATCTCTATATAACTATAAAACCCTTGTCAAACACAAAAGTCATTTTAAAGTGTCACAAAGCAAATGGCTTCAATCTGACATGTAATCCAAGTTTCCAAAATTCCCATTACACAGCACCCCTTCCTCGTGATTTCCCCATTCAGCTCCTTCAGACTAGCCAGCAGCAATTAGCAAACACCTTTCAGGAACTGCACATCTGCTGAACTCATTGTAGGAGCTACTTCTCCATGCAAGGCTGGTAAATATGTTGTTAAAGTGTTATTAGAGAAGCAATGTTTTGATGATTTGCTTTGGATGATATGTAATGGACAGAGCAAGACTTTCTTAAAGAGACAAAGGCCCAATTTCAAGGTATTGAATTACAAAGTCAAATTTCTTTTAAGTCATGTTTGATATATGCAACATTTTTATAACAAGTAAAGGTAACATAGTTACTCGATTGCATTGTAAGATTATTCTATGTGGCTGTAAAACAAACAATGCTGCCCCGTTAGCTGTTTATAAATTTAGCCACTGTTGAATAAAATGAAGATTTGAGGAAAATACAACCAATATTTCCTTCTGTCAACTGATTCTCTCACCTGAACAGTACATCACTGCAGCTCCTCCAGAGTTACCATGGGCATCTTGTCTACTTCTTCAAATAATGCTCTGTTTTAAATCCTAATCCTTCGCTAAACTCCTTCACAAATGTAACCCCTGACATGTTTACTGTGTTTCTTTGTCTTCACAGTTCTCCTTGTTCCCCAATTTTCTCTAAAAATATGACACACGTGGAACAGATTTGCAAATTTCTTGTCTTTTGAAGATAATTGATCCAAGTGTATTCTATTTTCAGGGTAAAAGAGTTAAAGCTGCTTCATACAAACATATGTACATATGTACAGACTGTATACACATGACTGAATAAGAGTTTACATTACTAATTTAACAATGTTTAAAACCACTTGTTCTCTTTTCACTTTACAATTATGCCCTATGTTTTGTTGTTCATTTACAAAATATATAAAATTTCAAACATTTTAAGTTGTATTATGAATTTTTCAAGGAGCTGCAACTGAAGTGTAATAAATGGAAAAACCATACGGTCTGAACAGTGTGCCATCACACACAGTTTGTCTGCAGGATTCTAGCAGTGAAAAATCAGTCCTTTTTAAAATGGGTCCACAGTTAACCATTACTTTTTCTGTAATGTTTGGAAATGAGGTCATTTGGGCTGGGAGTAAATACAGGCACAGAAAGCAATCCGGTCCTAGCGGAAATTTGCTGGATATGGAAGGGAATACTCCAGGAGTGACTCATATGTCTGGTTGATACGAAGAATATAAGCGTGTCTAACATGGTTATGCATTCTAACGGAAACATTTAACGCAACATTTACATTCATGCTGTTACAGCAAAGTGCAGATGACATGAACACTGTACATGGCAGCAGCTCCTAACCCAGACTACTGATTAAGGAAAGGCATCTGCGAACCTGAAAGTGATCTATGTATGGAACACATCTCTTCATTTTATGGTGTTAAACATTTCAAGGGTGACTATTAATGAGGTGCTTTTGGAGTTAGCAGACCTTTTGCATTCCAGTGATTCTTATGAGAAAGCACTTGTGTCCAAGTTCAGTGTAAGACTAAATGGGATCTCTCATAGCTTGTCTTCCAATGTGCTTGTTTTCTTTCTGTCCCTGTCTTCCTCCTCCCCTCAGTGTTATTCTCACCTCCAGCTCCCAAAACTGCAGCCTGGCTGACTCATCGCTGGCCTCGCTATTAGGCTCTTGCCAACAAGCACTGATTAAATCATAAAGGAAAAGAAAAAGAAATATTATTGAACACACTGGGTCCTATGCATGTGCCAGTAATTGAATGCCATAAACAAAGTGATAAAACCTGTGCAGGCAGCTGTTGGAGCTTTCTTCCAAGCCCTTTTTGAATAGTCATTTCTTTCCAGTGTATAGCATCAATTATAGATGTATACAGAGTGGACAAGAGACAGCAGATGTGGTTTATAGTCTAAATTCAACAATGACCACAAAGAAGATATCTGCTCACGAAGTTGTAGTTATTAATTTCCTACCACTAGAGGGCAGAATAACTTTAAAACAAACCGATATTTATAGCCCTAAATTATCCTTAACTAATTTTTTTCTCAAACACAGATGATTTTTTTACATGCAAAAAATGCAAAGTAACATTTCCATGTTTTGCCAGAAGTATTTCTGCTATTTTCTGTAAAGTAAAAAAAAACAAACATTTGAATTGATATTCTTGTCACCAACCCATCAGCATTTTCCGTACATAAAAATAAGCGGTTTACTTTTTCTCACTTGACAATTGTTTTGTGGTGATGCAGTGAAACTAAGTAAATGAAAAGACGTGAACTTGACACATTATCTCATTTTTATCCTGAAATCCTAAAACATTAGAAAACAAAGTACACCTTTGAGGCTTAGAGACACTGCTATGAGCACAGCATTTTTGTTGGAGCCAGGTCTGATCTTAAGCTGAGTGCAGTAACACTGTGATATTTCCTTTTTTAGTCACTTTCTTGTAGATTTACTGCTGTAACTGAGATCACTGTTGTGCCTCATAAACCAGTGTGGGTAAAGCTACAGCTGTTATACTGGTGGACACGCAATTGACCATAAAATACTTTTTTTATTTAGAGGACTTCATATTGAATTCAGTGAGTGCGGCAGATTCAGTACCAGCAGTAGAAGCACACAATCAGCCCTCCACCACCATGCTTAACAATTGGTCTAAGGGCATTTTACGACACACAACATTTTTTTGGAATATTTCACAAAATCTTGGTTCACTCGGCACATCCAAACAACATCTAATTTGATGTTGTTTGGCTGAAAGACATTGATTTTGCAACCCTGTTGATATGTGTCTTTACAAACCCAACTGTGCTGCCATGTTCTGTTTAGAAAGACAAGGCTTTCCCCTTGCAGCCCCTCAAATTAGATGCAGTTCCGTCGTTTGCTAATTGTACTTTCATGAACTTTAACATTTAATATGCTAACTGAGTTCTGACTGAAGCTAAATGAGGTCGGCTGAGCATTACACGGTCTGACCTCAGAGTGAACTTGCTGAGACCTCCCCTCTTGGGATTTTTAAAAATACCTTACATTTTTTCAACATCTGAATATGTTTTGCACTCCTTGTAACCTTTCCTGGATTCATATACAGCAACAGCTGTTCTCTAAGGAATTTCTTGATGTCTTGTATTCCCTGGCTTTGTAATATCGCAAGGCTGAATGACTTCAGGAAATTGCCAACACCCTCTGATTACACACTCACTGGCCAATTTATTAGGTACCCCAAATGTATTGGTGTGAATCAACCAGTCGTATAGTAACACAGGCGGCTTGATGAATTACGACGTCTAAAAGTGGTTCAAGCTGAGCGCCAGACTGGAATAGAAAGGGAATTTAATTGACTTTGAACATGGCTTTGTTGTTGGTGCCAGATGGAAATTAAATATTGGATGTTTACACAAAAATGAACTCCAAGCAGTTGGAGTACAGCAGGAGATGACCAGACCAAGTACCACACCTGTTAGGTAGAACAGAAAGCCAGGGCTATAATTCACAGAGCCTCACCAAAATTAAACAATAAGAGGCAGGAAATATACTGAATGGCCCCATAAGTCTCAATTTCAGACATTGTGATGGTAGAACCTTGTTGAACCTTACATCAACAATTCTGGCTGGTGGTCCAAAGTTTTGGTAAATATTTTCTTGACAAATTTGTTGCTTACTGTTCATGCCATTATGACCACATGTACCCATCTCCTGCTGGTCAACAGCAAAGTGAAATTGCTCAACGTCCTCAAAATTGCTGTGGAAGAAATTAGGGTTCATTTCATTTTTTCACAATTTAATGTGTATATTTAACAAACCCTTGCATCGTGCCAAGTGTTTTTTTAACAGGTTGGGTATCACAAAGAAAGTTACATTTAACCCAATATAAATAATTTGTAGAATTTGAAGAACTTTTTCTAAAAGTAGGATTGAAAGAATGATGAATATAGATTACTAACCTACAATGCAATGTAATTATCACTGACGAGGTTCAGCAATCTTAGAAGTGACGTCAGAACATGGAGATAGGGAGTGGCTGTGTTGCTGTAATGGTACTTGAAAGTGCCTCATTCTTCATGATCAGATAAAGATATTTGCTTCATTAGTCATTATGTATGTTGTGGTGTGGGAATTATGATAACTGATCTCTTATTCTACTGTTGTCTTTAAAAGATGCATAATTTCAACTTCAACGTTTGATCCAGAGCTGTATTTGCTGCTTCACATTCATAGTCACAAGTTAAGCTAAGCTAAGCATAGCAATTAAAATTGTAATTTGTCTTTTTTGGACGTTTTTCAGGGGTGTTGGTGTGTAATATGGACTCGGGTAATCTGTTTGATTAGGTTTAGGCACCAAGACAACTTGTAAAACATTTTAGTTTGGCTTGAAAATGTTACATTTTTCAGCGCTAACTATGAATAAAAATAAAAAAGAAGAATTTTTTTTGTTTACTTATTCTGACTTTTGCATGAGTTCTCACGATTTGATTATAATCGATATTTAATCGATTATATCGATTAAATATCGATATATTTAATCGATATATCGATTAATATATATCGATAATATATATCGAAAGAAGAAATATTATTTTCTTCTTTCTGCTACCTTTCATTTCATTTTTTTAAATTATTTTATTTTTTTCTTTGTATTAAAAATTTTTTTATTTGTATTGAATGAAATGAATAAAGATAAAAAAAAAAATAAAATAAAAAAAAAATCTGACAAATAAAAGAGCCGATTGTTTTGTAAATCGTAAAAAGCCGGCATCACACATCTTGTCGTGACTTAAAATAATTGGGTTTTAAGAAAAGAGCACTTTCGGTTTGACTGAGAGTTGCTGAGATTTTCAAGAGCAGTGCAACATAAATAGATGGTACGTTTCAAGTTGTGTGGGGCACAGACAACAGCAGCTCTTTGATTCTGGGAACACCTCTGGCTTTTCATATCTTTCCCTCCCAGTTTTGATCATAGTAACATAATCAGCTGTCCCAAAATAGCTCTTCCTATACATTTTCAGGTCTGTCTGAAGCACATATTCAAGCACCTGCCTAAATATTCTTTAGAAACCTTGTTATTCATGTCAGATGTGTTATATGCTCAGCATATTTGTCTTTGTTGCCAAACCGGTTTTCAATTCCTACAAAATTTTCCAATAAATATGCATGTAATCCTCTGTGGTTTACACAGACACTCAGGAACATTTGACAACCATTTGTTACAGATTGTACCTTTTGCATTGGCATCTCAATTTCATTATAAGGTGTGTGCACTGAAGTACAATGGAGAATGAGAGCTGCTCCTTGTAATAAGGCAGGAGGGATGAGTCATCAGCGGAAGAGTTGCTTGGAAATAGGGAAAGTGGAGACTGTGGCCTCTGGCTGAGATGAAAATCTCTTGTTCTCTGAAACAAGCACAGTCCTGTGCAACTGAGGTGCCCCACAAGGACTACTGGATCCCTTGCCGTCTCATTTGAGTTGCACTCATTTTAGAGAATTAATTATGGTTATAATACCTATTGGCTACAATTCTGATGAGTGAGTCATTCTACACATTAATGAGGACAATATTCACAAATATTGTCATTTTCATGAAAATAATACTATTAACACTAAGACGAAACCAGCTGGATACTTGGTGTATGGAAAACTATCTGGAAATATGTAACGTGTTCCCTGACTTTTATTGTCGATAACTTTTCTGAGTAGTAGTTTATGAGTGTCTTACTTGCAGCAGATGACTGTCTGGATAATCTCAGAAGAAACCAGGGGACTTTCATAGAGTTGTAATGGACTTAAAGCAGCTTTCATTTTGTTATTTCCATTTTATAACTGACTTTATCTAATCTTACAGCCTCATCTCAAATCTCCACATCCCCAGTTTTAATCTCATCTGAATCCACCTCAGCCAAGACCTGAACTTTCATACAAACAACCTGGATGGGACCACAGCCATGTCAGTCAATATAATAAGCACTGCCTCGACAAAGAATTTCTGCTTAAATTAAATTATAATGCCTTGACAGATTTAATTATGACCATATATTCATGTTGCTTTTAATACTATGACTTTATACTTAAATGTTCCAGACTTTATTCATTTTGTCAACCTTTTCTATTAGGATGCTGCTATACAAGATAAAGTCTATGACAGTAAAAGAAACTTGCGTCAGTTTTTCTATTCAGATATCCTCAGTTCGCCTCCTACATGAACTTGAAAACCTTTTGTTCATTACAAGATGTGCAAACTGAATACTCAAGCTTCTTGATTGTTTCTAACTTAATAGACAAACATTCAAATGAAAGAAAATGCCTCAATATTTTTTTCCAAGTATAATGTGAGACAGCTAATCATTTAGAAGTTTTGAGTCCTGTTTGGGCAGAGTAGTTCAATGTTTAGTAGGAACACCAAATTATTGTGCAGAGCACACAGCGGTTCTTTTAGAGAAGTCACCCCATTGAGTTCATCAATGAACTGACGCCAGCCTCTGAATACGCCTGTGTTCTGTCATGCAGAGACGTTGGCCGACACCAAGGTCTTGTGAGTCTAAATAAAAGTGATCTGCTTCTTTTCATAAATCAGGCTTGAAGAATGCATGGCATGTGCAGCATTTTACCAAAGAGGTAAGATGCAAGTCGTGCATGCGTCATATATAAAAAGAGAGGAGAAAGATAAATCATGAGAAGCCAATTATTCACCCTCCAACCTTTCGACATGATGCTTCACGATTAAGGTAATGTAATAAAGGTTTACTATGAGGATAGAGGGGCTGGTGAGTCATAGGTCAGCTGTGGGTGTAAGGTGAGAACATTGGAAAGCCTCAAGCGTTTAGGGAGATAATGAGACCTCGTGTATCTCCCAAGTGTCCCAGCATTAGGAAATATTACTTCCTCTTTCCTCTTGTAGGTACAAGCGGCTTGTATCATTCACTGTCTGGGTACAGCTGCTTTAATCATGTTCACAAAACTGGCAGCGCTGTCTCCTTATCTGGGGTCTGGGATTTTTCCACGTGGAAACAAAAAAACGAAGGAAAAAAACGCTCAAGAGATCAATAAGGAGGTAAGGAGCATCACAAAGGAAGCGCTGGTGATTTCAAAAGGAGAATTCACTCCATAGGAGGCAGGGCTTTACTGAAAACAGCCTGGCTCATTGTTTTATTGCCGTTATGACGCTTCACTTATGTCATTTAGAGCCACCAGAAGAGTTTATATAAAACGCCATGCTTAGTTTTCTCACAGGTAAAATATGTATGGGACCTCCCACCACACATTGTGATGTGTTTCAATATTTACATTCTTCTGTGGCATCATAACGAAGCACACTTACCAAAAAGAGGTTGTATGTGAAGCAGAGCCCTTGCTTTGTTATTCAAAGGGAAGCAGGTCTTGATTCTTGAAGCATCTCAAGTACTGTCACATGGCCACAGTGGAATCTGAAGCATTTTCAGGCTATTAATTTAGAGAACACAGTGATCTTACTTCTAAGATTACATCATGTTGTGCTTGTGCCTGAGAGGATACTGCAGAGAAGCGGAACAAGCTTCGAATACACATGACAAACCACAAACATATACATACATATATATATATTTAAGCAGAAATTCTTTGTTTTCCACAACTAGAAGCTTTGCTTCCATTTAGCATGTTTTATTAACTAAAGTATAAAGAACATAAATTTTACCTTAAACTAGCCGCTGGTGGGACTTGTGACAGCTGAGAAAATAAAAAATCTGTGTCAAAGCAGCTGCAAACAGATGTGCAATTGTACAACGTTACATGTTTGACCTCGAGTCAGACCCTGAAAGCAGAAGTGGACCCTCCTGCATGGGAAATAAATAGATGTATATATGAAACTTGTTGCCGAAAACACCTGTTGGCCTCAAAAACTTGCTGATGGCTTACACCTATACTACTACCTTTATATCTTTATATACTCTTATTCTGCAGTCATTCAGCGCAAAGGAGTTTGTCATCAACCACGCATTGTTTTTATGTCCTTGATTGTATACCTGACCTGTTTCCTGCCTCCTGACATCACCCTTGCTTGCCTCTTGTCTGCCCTGTGATTCTCTGCCTATAGCTCTGAAGCCAGGCCCATGTGCTTGGACCTCAATTGCCTCTCAGATATTGGATCTGTTTTGCCCTCGCTGCCTGTTCTGTTGCTGAACTGGATCGTTTACCCAAACCACTGTGTTTTGGATTATATACCAAACCATCATCTCCTTGCGATGATGAGATTTAAAAGTAGAATATCTTTGTGTAAATTCACCGAATCTGTTATCATAGTTTCCACACTCTGTGTTATCCCTTGTTTCTACTGTATAGAGTTATCCCCTCTATATGGTCCTGCGGGTAAACCAGGCCCTAGTAAAGGGACAACACCTATTCCTCACTTTCTTAGAGGATCCAGGTTAGTCAGGGTCTGAGTCTTTCACAACAATCTTGTTGGAAACCAGTCATGTCGGGTAACCATACATTACAGTGTGGTGTTGTTAAAGCATGTAAAAGAGCCCCCAAAAAAACATTGCTTAAATGTTTGCTAGAAAATTTAGTGAAGTGTGATGACTTGGGACGCTTGGACTGTAGTGCGTGTGATTATCATCGTTCTAAAAATGGACAAGTGCTTTTGTTCAGATGTTTAGTGATACACAGTCATATTTAATACATTTAAATAAAATTCATCCATTATCCAGCACACTTGTCAACGAATGAGAGGCAGGGTACACCATGGAAATCTCGTCAGTCCATCACAGTAATTAGAAATATTTATTTCAGTAACTCAATTCACTGATGAAACACATTTCATAGGTTAATGAAATCAAAATATATGCTTTCAAGTCTTTATTTCTCTTCATTTACTGCTGACAGCTAATAAACATGCATGAAACATACATAACTAAATAAATAAAAGCAGTTTCAAAACAGAAATGTGGATTTTATAAAAACGTGTGTTAAATACTGGATTAAAAGTTATTCTTAAAATGTACTTTGAAACAAACCTTTCTAAAAACATGCCTTCTTGGAATGGATCTTATAATTTGTTAAACATGGCTACGAACCTAGTTTCTCATCGTCCCGGTTTTTAAACTTGTGCTCCTAAAGTCGCCAGTTGCGAGTACATAAAAGAAGGATCGACAGCAGAAAGCTGAATCCAATTTTTACTCTACTTTGCAGTTAAATGGAAAACAAAGTTATCCTACTTCCAAGGCTTTCCGACTTTGTTTTTCCCATTGTTCAGTGACCAATGCATCGCACTTTTATTCTCAGATTTGTTGTGCTGTGAATCATTCTGTTCTCAGAAGAAGGGGTATCCGCCTTGAAGTCCTGCTGGGTTTTGCGTTCATGAGTGATGCTTCAGCAAGCGACGGTGAGTGGAATCAGGTCCAAGTGCCGAAGCTCACATACTCAGGTATGATTCAGACTCTAAGGGTTTATTGGTGGGAACACAGAGGCAGCGGAGGTGAAATGAGGTGCAGGCATGAAATTTGAGGTAGTGAAAGAGTATTGTTGAACTAGAAATGTTAATCAAACTCATGCAGCCTCCCCAAACTCTTTCTCACCACTGTGTTTCTGATTAAATAGTCATATCCTGTGCCCAGAGGAAGGAGATAAATTCTCTTATAAAAGCCAGTTAAATATCTCTCAAATAATAGCATCAAAAAATAACATGGGGCCCATTGCTAATAAAGGTCCCAAAACACGTTCGGGTGGGTTAAATTACCAGCAGTGTAGGAATAATAAATGAGGCGAATACAACAAAATCACTTCATATTATCCTGTGTTTTATCTTTTTTCAAACAAAATAGCTTTTTGCTATAATAATGAATGAATTGGAGCCCTTAAAGTCTTGAGGAGAATCCTGAAACTCTATTGATATTTGAGGTTGGTGGTTAAATAGTTTGTAGTAAACATCAGCCTGGGGTGTTTTGGTTATCATTCTGGTCTCTGCCATGGAAAGGATTATTCCAGCTTTTAAACTACTGTAAAAATGATTCTCAACAGCTTTGCTTACGGCACTTCAGTTTGTTTTGTTAGGCTTGTATTATTATTCATTTTAAAAATATACATATTCTGACTTGAAATCTGGCCTGGTTCCTCTCTGCATGGAATTTGCAGAGGGTTTATACTGGCTACTCCAGCTTTCTCCCACAGTCTGTAAACATCCATGTTACGTTACATAGTCTGAAATTTCCCTTAGGTATGAGTATGTATGTGCATGGTTGTTGTCCTGTGTGACTGTGAACAAAGTTTGGTTTACTGAGGACAACAACCACCGGAGAAAAATACAGAAAAACATCCATTGTCTTTCGCTTTTCCAGGGTTTGAGGGGGAAAAAAAAAAATCATATTTATCTATTTTCATTTGACCTCTATTTAGCCAGGGAACATCCATTTGTGATTAAATGCCTCTCCAAGGAAGGCTTGTCAAAGGCAGATAGCATATTATAAAACTCCAGCTGACAAAGTTGCACAGGGAAAAATGACAATAATGATAGTAAAAAAAACAAGATATAACAGTTTGGATTGCAAGTGGATTTCTATAAACAAGTAAAGAAATAATCCAGCTTTCTGTGATCTTACAAAACAAATGAATTAATAAAGACTCCTTTTAACATAATTTTTTTTAATTCGACAGACAAATGCGAAAATGTAAACAAAGACTTCCATTTCATTATGGTGTCACTTTCTTGACCTGCTCGCAGTAAGTTTTCAATAATGTCCACCTCTCAAATTTAGCTCCCGGGGAGTTACAATGCTGCTCATCTTGTCATCTTTGGAGCCATTCGGTCTGAACGCAGTGCTACCATTTATTTATGTCTCTCCTCACTCTATCACTTAACTCTGTCCTCTTAAAATCATTTTTCAGCCTTTAAAACAATTATAGATCATGACGTGTAGTTGCTAACGAACACATGTCCTTAAAACTAAATATTCCGTTACCTTTTAACAATGTCAGATTTATTTTGAATACTCAGAGTACTATGAAGACAAGCACTTTCACAACATAATTATTAAATTCACAGCAATTGTTTTTTGGCTGATTCAGATTTGACATGGAGTACACTGTGTGCACAGTTATTACGCAAGTTGTAGCTTTGAGGATTAATTTTATTGTTGAACAACTACAGCACTCTCGGTCAATCCAAAATGTTAATAACCTCTCAAACCTGAATATTTAAGAAAGTAAAAGTGAGAGTTTGGCTTTCTTAGGACAATATCTATGTGTGCACGATTATTGGGCAAATATTAGTGTGCAGAATTATTACACAATTGAATTAAAACTGAAAATTTTCCCGTCTCACTTGTTTATTGTCATCCGTTAAAGTGAGAATAATAAACATGTAACTCAAAATTGACAAATAAACATTTGTGACATTTAAAAAAAATAAATCAGTGACCAATATAGCCGCCCTTCTTTTCAATAGCAGTTATAAGCCTTCCAGTTTCTTGATCTGTTGACAATCAACCTTTTGTGCAACAGCAACCACAGCCTCCCAGACAGTGATCAGAGATGTGTACTGTTTTCCTTCACCCGTTTAAGAGGGGCCCATAAGTTCTCAATGGGGTTTAGGTCTTATAAGGAAGTGGCCCTCTTCGGCATTCTTTCATCTTTAAGCCCTTTACAGGCTAGCCACATAGTGGAGGACGTTGATGCAGGATATGGAGCAACGTCCTGCGTAAATGTCATGATCTTCTTGAAAGATGCAGACTTTTTCCTGCACCACTGCTTGAAGAAAGTGTCTCATAAAAACTGGCAGTAGGTTTGAGAGTTGATTTTGAGTCCATCTTCAACCTGAAAAGGTCCAACTAGCACATCTTTAATAATACCAGCTCATTCTAGTACCCCACCTTAACCTAGCTGACATCTGATGTGAAGTGGAGCTCTGATCTCCCATTACTGATCCAGCCACAGGTCCATCCATCAACTGGGCTGTCAAGAGTCAAAACTACACAGTTTGCAAACATTTTTTTAAACACATCTTTATCAAAGTTACAAATACATGTGAAGGAAATTGTGTAGATTTGTATCCAGGGACTAACTAGAGCAAAAGCAGGGTTTATACAGTACAGACCAAAAGTTTGGACACACAGTTGTGTCCAAACTTTTGGTCTGTACTGTATGTCACTGTAATTACACTGCCTGAAGATTATATCTTTGGTTGCTGCAAAAAGAAGTTGCCTTTCAGAACTTCACTAAAGAGGGAGAAATAATAATAATAATATCGCCACTTACAACATGTGGGTATTTCTAGATCATTAATTATTAGCATTTATTCCATCTAATCTCTAAAACAAATCAGTTTGTATATAACTTGTCAATATTTCACTACTTAAAAAGCCACAAATCCTGCTTAAGTCCCGATTAAGAGGAGCTAATTCTCCTTGAGAATGTGCTGCCAAATCTGATTTAATATCTTGACTCCACATATCTTCTTGCCATGCAAAGAAATTCACCAAAAATGGCAGATGAAATCAATTTAACCCAACAAAAATGTGTGAATAAAATAAGAAAACCAAGCAAACAGGTTGTATGTTGCATCAACTTTAGCAAAACTCGATGTAAAAATCACCATTACAGAGCTCAGATTTCATGACGTAAATAAATATTCAGATGTGCTGGCATTTTTTGAATGACGTAAATATGGATATTTATGTTTGGTACATCAAATCCTCCACCACTGAAATAAGTTTTACATTCTGAGCCAGAGCAACAGTATAAATTTTCTTTAATTAATCCATTCCTAATTATCGGCGCGCATCTGCAGTCATGGAAGACATTTGTTTTTGTGGTAATAAAAAGTCAGCCTGTTTATGTGCCCTCCTACCATTCTAGACTATGACTCATTTCTAAGCCTCACTGCAGAGAGTTATATGTGATGTGAATACTTATCAAGGCAACAATTCTAAACTTGTTTCCACACTTCAGCCTCATTGTAAATCAGCAGGAGGACATCATGTTTTCTTTTAACATGCAGAGTATATTAATAGCTGCTAACATACTTTATTTAATTCTGTGGAGACACGAAAGAAGTGTGACATAAATGCAGAAAGAAAACGTCTTTATACAAAAATACAGATCACCTCCAAAATAGCAACAAAACATCTGTTCTAAAATTGTGCATTCAAGAGCATTTATTTATAAAAAGCGTTCTCTGTGCTGCTTGTGTGCTAAAAAGAGAGTTTTATATTTTGAAGTCTGAAAGTTGTTCCGTTATCGAGTGTGTTTTGAGATGGGAGGGGGAAATGTTAGCTGACCAACTGAAATAACTTATTGACGTCACAACTTTATTTTTAGAAGGTAATATATGGGTATGGAAGTGCCTTTTCATGTTAGAATCAAAATACAAACACATAACATACACACTGTGATGCTCTCGTGTGCACATGACGCAGACAATGTGTGCGTGTGTGTCTATGCATTTTGTCCTAATACCAGAGATGGCCATGTTCCCACCTGCTGATGAGCAGGACATGTGTGCACGTGTCGGTCTGCACCAGTTAAAGGGGACTGACGTGATTATGTATGTGTGAATTTTACAGAGTCAAAAGGACGTGGAGAAACTTCAGCTGCATTAGACCTGAAAGGTTTTGGAGTTTATTTCTGGCTCTCAGCAGTAGGATCCTCACGATGGTGAAAGCTTTAACTGGGATTATCCTGTTGACTCCTGGCTTGTCACTGTCACCCAGAACAAACACATGACCAACATGGACACAATCCTGACAAGTTAATGTCATTTACATCACATACAGTTGAAACCAGAGACTTACATATACTTTGCCAAAGATACAATTTTTTTTTCCTCATTGTCATACCTTCAGTCACATTAAACATTTCAATCTGGATAGACTCACACAAAGAAAAATAGCAGTTAGAAGATTTATTAGTACAAAGTTCTTTGGCGCTCGAACCCAGCAGATGACCAGTGAGCTGAGGATCACCAAGGGCAGATGATCGGATCGGGTGAAGCTCAGGGTAGTCTTCCCCCGGGTCAGAATACTGGTGGTGGAGCGGAGCCTGGAGATGAAGGAGCGCAGAGGGAGCCAGGAAGGTGTCCGTCGGGATGAAGGTGGGGATGGGGAGGAGATGGGGAGGAGGCGGGTCGAAGCGTGGCTGATGAGCAGGTAGACTCAAGGTAGCTTGTCCTTTTGAAGGGATCCGTGAACGACGATTGGCTGGACTAATTCACCACTGATAAAGACAAACTAAATCTTACTTTGTTTTTCCTCAAAGTCTGCTGGGATCCAGAGGCAAAAAGCCATAAGTTGAACAGCAGCTCCAAAACCGTCTCTCATTTGATCGCTTCACTCAGCTCAAGCTACTGCAAATTTAGTTAAATTAAAACTTTGTAACTGGAATATTTTTATTCTTTGTCTTTAGCCCCAAAGTTTTCTCTCTGGATCCTGTTTGGACTATGCTTGCATAAGAGAAAGATGTAAAAAGCTTATACTACTAAATTCAGCCCATCATAGCAGCATGCTCCTAACCCACAGAAAAGCTGCCTCCAGTATCTTGGGAGGTTCAAAGGGCGCAGAGCCAGGAAGCACCAACTGGCAAAGACAGAGCGGAGGTCAGGTTGGGTCATCGTGTGAGGAAAAGAAGGGCAGATAGGGGGAACAGAGGACATGACTGGCAAGTTAATGAAATGTGCATTTACTTTTATTTTAATAACTAGTGAAGTGTTTTCAGATGAGAAAAGCCTGATTAAACCACAAAAATGTAGACGACCTTATCAAATTATGTCCCCCTTATCTTTTAAGTTTGGGTTTCAAATAATAACAAAACTTTATCACCAATAGCATCCTCAGAACTGAACATACAAATGAATTTATATAAATATGTATATAAATATTGCAATACAAGTACAAATATGTCATACTAAATACTAACTGATTCCATTGAAGTATCATTCATTCATACTTAAAAATTTTAATCAGGATAAAACTGAGAATAATTCAAACCTGTAAAACTCTAAATGGTTTATGAAGCAACATATTCAGTATTCAGCAGCTAAGCTCCAGTGAATGACTTGCACAAACTGACCCTGAAGTTGCTGGGGCGGTTCTGTAAGCCTTGGCTGACATCAGAAGAGTAACGGGGAATTTGGCTAACATCGCCACTGATCCTTTTTGACTTTGCCATACACTGCTGCTTGTCGACTATCTGGAAAACGGGCAGTCCAATCCGTGTCAGGGGGTGTGGCAACCTGACAATTCTTTGTAGATGGAGCAGTTCTGCCACATGTCGTGGTATGTTGCAGTTGCCGAGCAAATTGATCTGTGCTGACACTTTTTGTGTTTGCAAATGCCTTACTCTAATTATTTGTTTGAATGTGTTCATACAGCTTGAATCACACAGTTAAAATTCTCAATGCCCGTTTTACAAAACCTTTACAGAATCAAACAGCAAATGATACTCCCAAGCTGAGCCTTCTGAACTGAACTGAGTGGAGAGTATCCTTTCCACTCGTCTTTCATTGAGTATCCTTTCTACTCGTCTTTCATTTGAAGAGGACAACGGAAATGTGCTGTCCTGAAAACAGCACTTTTCAGGATGTCAGTTACATTTGTAAAGACATAGTTGCAAATATCACTAATGACATGTGCAACTGTCATCAATGAGTTGCCATTTTAGTGTTACTGAAGATTGTTTAGTGCTAAAAACATTGGTTGCATACATGGGCGACAATGTGGAAAACTTTTGAGTTAGTGCAGATGTCAAGTAAAAGCAGACTCCCTTCATCTGCAGAAATTCTTCAGTAATTCTGGACTGGAGACTCAACAGCGTAGCTGTCTACAAGATAGGACTGCCATCTGTCTGCTGGGGAAGCAGCACAAGGCAGCAAGAAATCAAGACAATTACAGACAATCCTGAGCATTTTCATCATAGACTTTTTTAGATTTGCTGTAATGCAAAGCCCTACAGGAGATCCACACCAATCAGCATCAACAACAACTAAAGAAAACTGAGTTACAACCACATTTTATTTTTTGGAACTAATTTTGGAACTGATTGTATATATACAGTACAGACCAAAAGTTTGGACACACCTTCTCATTGAATTCAATGAGAAGGTGTGTATAAAAAAATACCACATACAATAGATATAAATGTAGGTATGTTGCAAATTAACAATATCAGGTATATTTGGACATAGTAGTAACGAAACTAAAATCTTTGGGATTTGAGACCGAGTTTCAGCTTGAGGTTTTGTGCAGTCCATCCCAACAGTATCTCAAGAACAGCTTGATAGTCTAGAATCACAACTGGATGCTGTTCACAGTCTGAATACAGATAATGTTCATGTTGGTTCCAGAATATCAGAATATCCATTCATTGTCTATACCTGCTGCTCCGTGTTGTGCCTCTCTCTAGCATTCATTGATTGAGAGGCGGGGTAAACTCTGGACATGTTGCTGGCCCGTCCCCGGGCAACACACAGACTGGTCCAGAATAATAAGCTGAAAATTAGTATGTCCAGTTCAGATTTCATCTATAAAAAGGCTTTGTTAACCTGCTCAATCAACTTTGACACGTTTTCAGCTAATTTATTTACCCGTAGATGTTTTACATTTTTATTGTCCTTTTTTTTTTTTTTTTTTTTTGCAAGAAAGCTTTGCTGCACACTTGACAGCTTCTTAAATTTGCTTTGAGCTTTCACAAAACATTTCACAATCTCTAGCAATAATGCTCACTGAAATGAAGCAATTTAATGAAAAAGTCAAGACATTTTTCACTTCTCTAAACACTGTGTAAGTGTGACTCAAAACTACGAAAAGCTGCACAAATAAAAGCATTTATGTTTAAATGGAATTAAATGTGGCTGTGGTAAAAAGAAATAAATTTATGAATTAAATTAATATGCAAAATAAAGAAATAAAGCTTGTCTCAGAGTTTTATTAGCTATTAACATTATCATTATTATTATTATTATTAGTAGTAGTAGTAGTAATAGTAGTATTTTCCATATAGAAGAAACTTGTGTGCCACTAGTGGTACATGTACCAGAGGTTGAGAACCATAATTCTGCTCTCTGCATTACTTATTTACAGTCAAAGTTTATTTTATTCTTATTCAAATTAATTTGTCAAATGGATATTATCTTCATCATCTCGTTTGAAAAAATAATTCTGAGCATAACAAAGCGATTACTCATAGAATAAAGTTTTTCCTTTAAAAAAAAAAAAGAACTGAGGAGTATGGAGGGTGACATGAAAGCAGTCAGCTGATGCAGCTTATAACTAACCAAAAAGCAGCTGAGTTTACAAAAAAAATTGAGCCGCTATTTTAATGATGGCCATATATTGGGAAACACATTCTATACACCATGTCAGCTATATATAGAAAATGTGTTAATGACATCACACACAGACACATATTCAAACTCATTGTGCATTTTTATTTGTCTCACCGTTTGAAGTAACTCAAAGTGAATATGTGATTTGTCAATTGATTCTTTTGCTCCAAGGCTATGAATAAAATGCTTTAATTATTTATGAACTGACGTCAGATGTTCGCTTGAATGTTGTATGTGGTGCAGACCTCTTTCTCCGGGCAAGCTACTTCCCCCGCCCTGCTCTCAACCCAGCACCCCCACCACCACCACAACCGTCCCTCCCGCAGCAGACGCCCTCCCACCCCAGCTGATAAACGTACCCGCCATGAAGACTGGAACAAGTTGTGTGCAGCTAACACACCGATATCAACCGATGCAAAAACTATTTCTGCAGCTCTGCATCTGCCACTCCTCCCAACCGGTCCTCCTGCGGTTGTACCCACCAGAGGGACAGTCATGCCAAGCTGCCCAAGCAACAGTACTAGACAGAAAAACATATTTTATATGTATTTTATATATACATGTAACAAAGTTGCACATAGGGTGAAATTTATACTTCATTATAATCTTTTCAAAGAAATCTAAGCAAATGTTTTCCTTGCATATGAAGATTTTGGTAAAAAAAAAAAATTGTTTCTCTGTTGATCTTATTTGTTGACTGATAAATGCCTGGAAAAAATCAATTATATAGAAGAATTTCCTAGCTAATAGTTTGTCAAAGCTGTCACATCAAAACAACTTCCAATTCACACATGTCAAAGCGGTTTGTGTGAGCCACTTTGACTGAAAGCCACTTTCACATTTGCATTGGAGGGATATTTACAGTCGCTCCTCCTTGTTTACAATGACAATTGCTGAGCGTCACCATTTGTTACAAATTTCCATTTTAAAATTATTTTCCCATGTGAAATATGTATTGCTAAATACATAATTATCTTCTTGCTGTCAAAAGATGTATGTATACAACATACTTTTTGTTATAAATAATAACCACAAAATGCAACTCTCTGTTCTGACAGTGAACTTTAGATATTTTCTTACCTTTATCCTCATAGGAAATGGTGGTGAGATAAACGCAGTTCTAGCTTTCTCTTTTTTATAAGTTTGCAGTCATTGTAGATATTGGAAAGTCGGGTAAGCACCTATTTTATTTGTGGTCATTTTCTGAGCCGAGAAAGCATAAACACACCTCTATTTGGCAAATGTGTGTGTCTTTCCCATTTTCAAGAGTAGCAATGAAGAATAGGCCTTTTTCTGAAATTATGACAAAGCAGTAAAAGAGTTTGCAATTTAGACTGTGACCCAACTTTGAGTGTTCACCGTTGACATGGACCCGTACTACAAAAACTTAAACCTCGGCTAATGAAGAGTCATTATCTTATGTAATCAGAGGTAAAATGAAGCCTGTAATTGTAGCTCATTTGAGCAAATGGAGCAAATGATTAAAGTTTTCCTCTCTTTGAAGCTGCAGTGTAAACAAATAATTTGTGTTGATGATAACAGCGATAGTTCTCAATAGCATATTCCAGTACTAAAAGCAGCTTTCCAGGTATACCATGTTTTTATAGTACAGGTATAGTTTGCTACCTTTGAGCAAACTCTTCACCATGAAGAACTGTCCATTCAGATTCATCCCTTCTCCAGCACACTTGAATCAAATGAATTCCTCGTTACATGCTGAGCTGAATGACTGCTAACGAGGGAATGCAGCAATTTGATGCAGGGATGCATCTAAAGACTAGCAAGTCGCTCGACAACTCGAGCACCACAGCTTTACAACAAGTAAGCAACTAACATCCACTCTGACAGATAGCAGCATATTCTCCGCTCAATCATGTGTTTAATGTATTAACCTATAAAGTTTGGGGTCTGTGGGTCATTAATGGCCCACGACAATCTGTTCGTGTTTGTTGTCGTACACATGATCCTGCCGTTGACTATTAACCTGAACCCTTCAATTCAAAACAAAACAACTTTACTCACCTAATTCATCTTCTTCCGCTGTTAAGCCAGCGTCATCATAAAGGCACTTTGGGTTCTTCCAAATGCAACCACAAATCATAATAAACATCAAATTAACATTGCATAAAGAATTAGTTAAGAAAAACCTGTGATCAAACAACAGTTATGTACAATGTCTTCTCAACAACAAAGCACCTTCTTATAATGAGGCTAGAGGGTGAATTGTTCCTTTAAATGAGGCCAAGGATTTTCATTTACTTCACAATGAGCCTCAACTAAATGAGATATCTGTGCTTACTAATGACAGCAATGTGTGCCAGTTTCCTTGATTTTGAATAAGTAACAACACTTTCTGTCTTGCTACACAGTACAGAGAAGTGTGCAAAAATCTTGAGTCACTCATCAAGACAAGCTGTCTTTATTTCCTTCTTTAGTCCAATCATTGGATGTTTTTTAAAGATACATTGTAGACTATGCTTTTTTTAGTCACGTACATTTAGATGAGAAACAAGGAAAAAATAAATAAATTAAAAAAATTATAAATAAAAAAGAAAACCTTATTTTATCTATATGATTACTTTAAATATCCCCAAAACTATGCTTAGCAGCAAAACATAAAGATCTTATAGTTGGTTTACTTTTGCACAGCACTGTCTTGCATCGACTTCCTGTGCACACTAAATTGTATGAACATTTCCGAAAGACACACATTTTCAGCAAACTTATGATATATACACCCTAAAACGGCAAATGACTAAAATTTTAATTTGTTGCATTTCAAAGAGTAACAAGACTTCAAACTCTTTATTTTGGAAATAAAAATGCATATTGATTTACATTAAAAGTTTAAGGTTAATAAGTGATAACTAATGGTAGTTTGTATTTAAGCAAACAAAAATTTTATTTTTGGTGCCACTTTTACAACCTGTAGTGGACTTTTGATCATCATTATGTGTAATTTAATGATGGTGAAAAACAACATAAAATATTACAGTGCATTGATGTTTTGTTCACTAGCTTTTTGAAATGCTTTCATTCATTTAGTTTGCATACAAAACATATAATGTTTACCTCTGTACACTTTGTCATGAGTAAGACATCATAATTCAAAAGGCTATGTTTTATTACTGAAAAATTAACCCTTGAGGGTTTAGGAATGATGACAGTAAAAGTTCCCCATATGTTGTTAATCGCTTCATTATCAGTCAGTGCTGTTTGGGTGAAAGCTGCTGGGAAATGCCCCCAGGGGAAAGGTAATCAATAGAGGTTTATGGGGTACATTTTGTCTGAGCGGTTCGACTAAATTATTTTAAGCGTTGTTCTGCTGGTGATGGGTGAATCATCCCTGCACAGATCCATCACCAGCAGTATATTCTGCATTAATGAGCTCCTCATCAACATAAATGTTCACCGCTGATGCATCTGCTCTCTTAACCTGAGCGTAGCCAGGGATGGAAGATGTTAAAAAGATGCTGGTTTGTTGTCTGGCTAATAGTGCGGAGCAAAGGTGTGACTCATTGTGCTTGCACCACTAAGCTGTTTGTTGTCTGAACACAGTCAGAGCAAAACCATATCATGTCGACATTGTCAGAATATCTACAAAAAAAAAAAAAATCTGTTTTTCACTCATTGTTTGTTGATGATGGTCCCTCTTCTGTTTGTTTTTGTTTTATTTAACACCCCCGCTCTCCAACTATAGTTTTAAAAAAGGAAAGATCGCTCGCCCCATAATTAGAACTAAGAACATTTCATGCTTGCAGAGCACCCACGACAAAGTGTGCAGAGGGAGACAAAGACAGACAAGCAGAGCTGGAACTGGCGTATGCCATGGATGTGAAGAGATCCTCCTGAGGCGGTGGAGGGATGGAAGGAGGCAGAGGCACATTGAAGCAGATGCAGAGAAATGTGAGAGGGTGTCAGTGAGACTGGTGATGACGCGCTCATGGCTGCGGAGAGCTGGCGAGGCCGCGGCCCTGGCTCTGACTCACCTCGTCCCCACGGGGCCTCCTGGTTGACGTCACTCAGTGTGAGCTGTGGCATTTCTCTGCTTCAACTTCTTTGTGTGCAGCGGCCACACTTGAGCCTTTTCTCATATCTGAGACTCTGAAAATCTATCTATCTATCTATCTATCTGTCTGTCTGTCTGTCTGTCTGTCTATCTATCTATCTATCTATCTATCTATCTATATAAACTTTGCTTTCCTAATCCTTGAAAAAACAATCTTTTTATTTCCTGTTTTCTTTTCCTCTAGTCAAACGACTTCAGTTACATTCACATTTTAGGTGGGGCAGGTGAAAAAACAGCCACCTACAACATTCATTGTGATCTCTCCACTGACTCAGACTGCTGGTCATGTGTGAAAATGAAACATTTTCACATTGTAAACACCAATAAGCAGTGCTTATGTATCATCCACTGGGATAAGATTCTCAAAACTGAGAGAAAAAGATGAGAAATTAAAGAAATCAAAATAAATTTGGTTAGAACCATGTTTATTTTAGATCATATTTGCTTGCTGAGTTTTGGTATATGTATATGTAGAGTACCACCTTCCCATGTTGTTTGTAGATTTCTATCTATATGCCTGTTTAAAATGTGGATTTTGGTGATAGCGTTTCTTCATAAAGGATGTGAAAATATCGTCAAATATTCATCAGACATAATTGCTTTTTTGTGGTTTATAATATCCTTAATATCTTTATGACTTTGCAGACTATCAGAAGTGTGGAAGGCAGTGGCGCCAACAGCACCATAAATTGGTGTTGTGTAAATTAGTTTAAGTGACACTTGGTGCTGGACAGGAAATACAGGACCATCTGACTAATCCGGGTAATTACTGTAGTTGTCATTATTAATTTGTTATACAGTATCATTGATGAAAGTGTAAATGGTAGCAAAGCTACGATCATCAAGCATTAATAAAGCACATAATGTGTGCTGGTAAACACAGTGATTTGCGATAGTTGTGTTTGTTTTGTTCAAATATAAATGATTGCCACCAACTTTAACTCTTTCCTGCATGAATCATGTTTTCCTCTCTCAGCCTTTTCATGTGTGTTTTCAATCATTTTTAGGTACACACACAAATTTTCAAACTTTAACTTTCTAAGTTACTTTCTGTAACTTTAAAAGGACTGGCAAAACATTCTCTAAGAGCTCTGTCTGACTTTCTTTATGACTTTGCAGACTGAAACACTAGTGCAGTCCAAATGACTGGTTTATAAGAAGAATATTTGTATAGTTACTCTAGACTTTAACTATCTCCAAGCTAACCAACCAGCAGTGCTAAATAACACTTGTGAACATGGTGAGAAAGAAAAAAATAATCTGTGAAGCCAAACTGAGATGTCACATGTGTCTGTCATGTGTCTGACATGAGTAGAGTGATGATCTGTTGGCGTCCAGCAGCCACACAGCTCTCTGACCAGAGGGGAACACTCCTCTCTCACTTCCTGCTGGTACACGGGAAGATCCTCACCCACGGGTCTATCCCTGATGTCACACAAACATCTTAAAGAGTGCCACCTGTCAAGAACCGGTCGCCACACATCTTTATTGGGAACATGACACATCTGATGCAAATTCATTGCCCTCATCACTAACAGGACACATCTTAAGGCACTACCAAACAACACTAAGCAACTATTACATTGAGGCCTCCACAGGTTGCAGAGATCATTTAGAGCTATTAGCAGGGTCCCTCCAGCATCTAAAAAAGACTTAATTTAAAAAAATAAAATTGGGGTTGTATTTGCTTCTCTAGTATTGTAGTACTGTAGTGCTTAAACAGTTGATTTATCTGTGGCAAGCTTTTACAAACATGGTTTTTTAGCTAAAGGTTTTGACAAACTCTTTGTTTGAATCCTTGTCGATAAAAAAACGGCAGTTTTGTTTTACAAATGCTACTGATTCTTTACAGGGTTAAACTCATACCAAGCAATATATTATTGGTTCAAAGTATATCCAGGAACTAGAGTCTTTCTTCAGATTTCTTAAGATTTAGCAGGACTTGATGCTCAAGCATCTGATAGCATAAAACATTACATAAATTTTCAGTCAACTTTTGGAGTTCAATAGCCTGGCCATTGACTGTCTGTACAATGCCGTTTGAAAAAAATCTTGCTTATATCACAGTCTGGGGTTTCTCTGCTAGACTTGGATTGTCTTTGGTAGATTTTCTACCGGGTCAATCAGCAAAAGAGAGGAAAAGTTGTGAACAACTTTTTCATTTTCTGCAGTGTTTCAGAATTGTAGTCTGCCTGTAGTTTTAGCAATGGCAGCCGAGGAAATGATCAAATCCATTCGGTCCGTGTTGGCCACACTTCCAAATATTGAATTAACATTAACAGTAGCCTCGTTCAGCTTGGCTCTTCTCTCTTTGCAGTGCAGGATGGTTGTTTACAGCAGTGTTTCCAAACCCTGGTCTTCAAGGCACACTGTCCTACATGTTTTAGAGGTTTCCCTACTTTAATGTGCCTGATTCAACTGATTGCAGTTCAACAAACGCCTGTTAATCAGTAATCAATTGAAATCAGCTGGACTGAAGCAAGGAAATACCTAAAACCTGCAGGGCAGTGTGTTTTGAGGACCAGGGTTGGGTAACACTGGTTTACAGCACAGGCAATTTCGGGTGAACTTCACAGAGTCGACCTGCCACATTTCATATGTCACAGGCAAACATCAGCAATTGGGTAAAATTTAAAACCTCATCAGCTGAGAGCTCAGGCCCAGTTTACAAAGTAAATAGAGTACAACAAGGTGCTGGTTTTAGGAGCAAGATGCTCCTAAAACCTTGCTCCTATAATCCCTTTTAAATTCCCTATAATCAGGGTATTATTATAATTAAAGGTTTGTGTTTTATATGTTTCTGTACTTTATTTCAATTTTCTCATGCAATGGTTTCTATTCTGATTTTTATTCATGATTAGTTTTCTCTTCGTGGACTTTAAATCCTTTTTTTGTTGGTGGACTGTACCTTGTCTATTCTATTTACTTCTTGTAAATAGAACAGACAAGGTACTCTTCAGCTGTTTTATGTTCTGTTGAGATTTGTGATTTCTGTGTTCCTTTTGTCTTTACTATTCCCGGTCAGTTCAGGGGTGTCATAGTCCAGTCCGGAGACCAGAGGTCTTGCACCTTTTTAGAATAACCCAGAATCAAATGTACAAAATTGCTTCCTCATCATGCATCCAGCAGAACGCTGATAACCTGCAGCTGTTTCCAACCTAAATAAGAAACAAGCATATTCTTCCAATGACAGCCGAATGTACATTTGCAGCATACATGTGCTGGTTGTGTAACTGGACCAAATGTATACATTAACCTTGGTACCAACCGTTGAGTGTGAAAACAAAACACGTCATGATTTTGTCCTTAATAACCCGGCATATGCCACGGCTTTATCTGTGCAAAACCTTAAAACACAGCCTACTGTATACATTGTTTCTTATTTTAGACATTTTATAAAACACTGAACACACTAAAAACATTGTATAGACATAAACAACTCACTAAAGCAGTGCCTTTTAATGAATCTTTTTTATGCACTGATTAAATTCTAATTTTGTCACAGATATTGGTTTAACATAGGGCAAAAAAGGGTTCCAGATGTTCAAATTATTACCCATATTTCAAAAAGACCTAGTCGATGAGATCCCAGTTGGTGTTCCCTGGTTATCATCATTAGGTCATGAAATGACCAAACTATCACCACAGATAAGAGTCATTGATGTGTGAGTGAATAACAAAGTCCCGTGTTTACACTGTCGCTGCAATTTCCTCGAGCCAACAGTGCATGCACTGATAACCATAAAACGAGAAGGTGTCCATTGAAGGCCTGAGTGATGGTGTCCTGTGTTCCTGAGTAAATTAAACTGGAACAAACTCTATCATTTTAACCCCAGGGTGACTGTTCAGCATGTGACCTCTGTTTCACTGTTGTTGTGGAGAGTGGAGCCTTTCTAAGAGCCAAATGGATGACTGCTGGGAATATTGCAGGCTTGTACTCAGACAGGCAATTTTCACAATGTTGGAATAATGGAAAGGAGGAAAGATTTACTCATACACGGCACACCTACTTGGAGGGTGGTGATTTTACTCTGCTCTCACAGCATCCAATGTTTCGGCTCATTGGTGCCGATTACAGATAGGCCCTAGTTTTTAGACTTTACTTCAAAATCATTTGAAATTAGCCTAAAAACTGCAGAGACACAAGCACATCTGTTGACATTCAAAAGGAGTGGACTTACAAGCCTAAATATTGAAGAGAAAAATTAAGAAGAAGTGTTTCAAACAGCAAAAGATACATAAAAATATTGCATTCATATCTTGTCATTTATAATTTTTTAACTCTCCCCCAATCTCAAAAGACACAATAGCTGGATAAAACTTTCTATCAGATCAATGTAGCCAATATTCTTCCTTGTCTTTATATGCTTCACACCTCTAAAGTGTCTGTCATGTCACAGAATGAAATACCACGTCATATTTGCTTCAGAGTCTTAATAACATTTTATCCATTAGAGAAATTTAATTGAGAACCGGAGTGTAAAATTTCACAATCCACTACTTTTAAAAAAGACAAAAAAACAACAAAAACCTGAGACACCTACAGAGTTGTCTAACTCTCTCTACACAGGTCAGGGTAGGACGGAGAAATATTAAACTAGCATTAATTCAGAATATCTCAAAGTTATTACTGAGGTAGATGAGGAGCAATGCTGAGAACATTTATATGACTGTTGGGAGTTCAGCAGCGTGTATGAGCCACAACAATGTGAAGATAATCTGCCGAGCAGCAGAGGGACCAGCTGCCTCTGCAACTCAGATTGGGATGTTTTAAGTAATTTGTTGTGATTTTTAATTTTTTTTTTTTAAGTAAAATGAGGTTACCATTTTATAGATGATGAATTTACAGCGGGTTCCTAAACCCTATCCTGGAAGTTATTGTTTTTGTCATTTATTAGCGGAATTCAAAAAAGTATTTGAGTGTGGAAAAGAAGGGTTCATTTCCAGCTTTACAAGCAGATGGTGAGTTTGAGCATCAGGTTGGGTTAATCCTTAAAATGTCCCAGATGGCAGTTTATGAGAACAAGGTCCAGCAGAAGACATTACGGACAACAGATTCTCAGACCAGTAGAGGGCATGACCAAGATGATTACCAACTAACTGGATGCTCCCTCGTTAGATATCTACTTTAACATCTTAAAAACTTTCATCCCTAATTTGAAAAATATTGAACAGCAGTAAGATTTTTTTTTTTTTTTAAAGTGGAAATCTCCCCCTTAATAGATACGATAAGAGGGAAACTGGTCAGGGAGTCTACCAGAGTCTGACAATCTTACACTCAAGGAGCTGCCGACCACAAGGTATGTTCAAAGTGTGACAATAATCACCTGCTTTATCCTTCTGCAAAGAAACATTGCTGTGAAACATAAGCTGTTTAAAATAAAGTCACCACCTAAACATCTTTTTGGGTGACAGCGGTATGATAAAACCAAATTTCAACTTGGGACCACAAAGACAAAAAGTATATTTGCCTCTACAACTCTAAAAACACCTTACCTACCGCAAAACCTAGTAGTGACACTATCATGAGCTGAAATGTCATTTTTTTTCTTTTCAGATGGAAGTAGGGGTCTTTGATATTGCTGTGTGTATGTAAGTGGTTTAAAGACCCAAATGCAGGCATGAGGGAGGCAATCCAAAAACAAAACAACCCATAAATAAATAAAACAAAAGAAAATCAGAAGATTTTTACTACATTAATTGCACAAGACAAAAGAAAAAGAATGGATTACGAGCTGGTAGATGGTGGCCAGCTGAAAGAAAATAGGATGTGTAAATTCTGGAAAGATGACATGATGAGATAGGTGTGCAACTCTCACCTGTTTCTCATCAGTGCAGGTGAGCACACCTGTAATTTGTCACTGTGATAAAATGCAACTGTGCAAAGCTGGAAACAACAGAATCTTTGGAGAATCCAAAGGAACATCCTAAAAAGTCAAATGAGACTCAAACAAAAACACAAAAGTCTTCAATTCACAAAAATGCACAAAAAATAAAGAAAAAAGTTCAATAAACTAAAATGTAAGCTTCGTCAGTTAGTGATCACATGGCACATTGTCCAGTGACAGTAAAGTTGTGACCTGATTAGTCCAGAAGCAGAAGAGACTTCAGAAATCCTTCTCAGTTGATTTTAAAAATAAAAACTTTAGTTAACCGAAGCACAGTAGTGGACCCTGGCTGGACTGTAACGTCACAGTAACTTTTTATCACACTGCAATAAGATGCCCATGAGACCTGCAGGTCTCGCAAACAATATTCAAACAGCTCCAAACTCTGCGTATTGCTGTGAAAGATCCCTTTATAGCAGCTGGAGAAGCTGAGATGGGCAGGTAGCTGGAGAGGAGGGAAGATGTGGCCTGAATGAGCTCTCTGTTTTCTGAAATTCAAACGCTTTTCTGTCTGTCAGAGGGGGAGTCACAGAATGACGCACGTCTCTTTCTTTACACTGAGAGTTAATGGTCACAGCGCTTCACTCCCTTCTGTCAGCCACAAGTGGAGAAATAACAGAATACTACCGTCAGGGCAGGATGAATATCCAGAGGAAGTGCGTCGTCATTTATTTTGTGAGAGTGCTGAAATAGTGCCTCATCCGTTAGCCCACTAGACATTTCTCTCCAAGCAGCTGCCTTTTTGTTTTGTCTCGTTATAATAAATCTCCTCCGGTTATCTTTTGAGCTTTACTCTCTAAACAGCTGTGTCATACAAATCTATTTTAATAATTTCTAAATAGTCTACAGTGACTGTGCCGAATAACAAAGAAAGCGAAAATACAACTGGAGTCCCAGTTGGTTGGATTATAACAAGTTGACAGGGGGTGCAACCACAAAGCTTGCAGTTACAGTTAAGGACATTAACTATGCAGATTAATAGGATTGTAACAAAACTGAAAATGTCACATTATTTTTGGTTGTCATATTATTGCATGGGCCAGTAGCCGCTTGATGAAAGTACCAGTCCTTATCATCTGTTTCCAGTTTAGAGAATATTATAGTAATGAAGCAAGAGCGCTACCGAAAAATGCATTTTAGCCCAAGCCGGTTTTTTTCTGGCCATAAAATGGTAACTTTGAATCCCAACATCACTTAAATTCAGATCTCTTGAAAACATTTTTGAGAGCTTGCTAATCATTTTTGAAAATATTCAGGTTATTTCCCTAGTTAACATTTTTAATGTAATAAAACCTTGGGAAGCATCTCTAACATATGATAGAATCGAGGTGACACTTTTTTCTGAGTCATAAAATGGTTGCAGTTCTTGGAATTGGCTTTTGTTAGGAAGAAAACTAATCAAAGGAACAGACACATAGCTGGAAATTGTTGTTTATTTACTGATTATTCTGTGCAAAACTATCACCATGGGCATTACTAGTAAATCATTTATACTGATTTATTGTTATAGTTGGCAATAGAATTATTGAACCCCAACAGCAAAATAAGTATACTGACAAAAATAAAATTGTTTGGATTTGAAGTTAACTGACCATTTAAATAGGTAATTTAAACAGGTAAACAAGCAAAAATTAAATATAAATCCAACACAAAATTGTATAATGCCCGTAACAATACATATTTGCAAATCAGGTATCTTGATTAAAAACATCTCATCTCCACAAATGAGCTTCAAACATTTGATTGATTCACTAGATAAAGAAAATTGAGGGTAAAAAAAATATCACATTATTATATTATATAATATTTTATTTATTCATATTATTTGAAGTATGGTAAGCCGCCACAGATTTTGCAGACATCTGTACGCTGGAACAAACTGCACAATTTGACACATTTAGAAGATGTGTTGAAGTACTCAGTTTAACAACCTTCCATTTAATATTAGCCTCATTTATAACTTTTTTGAGGCCAACCTCACATATTCGGTCTAAAGGGGAATTTGCTCTCGTGTGCGATGAAAAAATATATACATTAAAGTGACAAATAGCACAAAGCAACACTGTCCTATGTTCCCTGTACAGCCAGAAGAGGCTGAAAATTGACTTTATTATCTATGATGCATGAAGATTTGATACATATGAGGCTCGGTGCATTTCAAAAACGTGATTCTGCAACAGCTGCTAATAGTTTTGTTACAGGTAGTCAATTTATGGATTGATCTGAGGATTTAATAATAGCATCACCTTACATTTTATTTACTGTTATCTCTCCCTTACTGTTTCCATGGTGACTGAGAATCACAGTAATAGATGAGAACAATCTGAGGGTAAGAATCTCAGTTATGATCATTTTCTTCATCAAGCAACAAGTCAAGGTCATTTCTATGCAAAAGTGGTTTGGATACAAAGAGAAAAAAAGGGGATTTTATTTTAAACCAAGTCCACTCAGAAACTTGATACACACATGGGCGTGCTTTAGTCAAATCATTGCGTCTAGATAGAACAATCAGATTGTATATCAAAACAAAAGAGACCAAGGAGCCAGGCATAATGAGCATACATTTCTTTGAAAGGAGGTCTATTTTTCCCCACTGCAAATGGTACCGCAATCAAACTTCATTTAGAGCTTACAGTGCCATTTCATGCATTAGCAAGGCATCCGCTGTGTGTAGTGGCTTGTTTTTTTTTTTACTTACTGTCTGATGATCCAGCAACTTCCTGTAAAAATATTACTTCACTCGTGTGTTACTCGCCCTGCCCTTTTGCGTCACTTCACGTCATTTCTTTACGCATCACTGCGTGCAAAACACATTAAATTGAAATCAAATTATTCCTCCAGGGTGCCTAACCTTTTTCTTAACATTGACTCTGGAAGTGAACTTCAAAAGGTAACTAAAGACAGTCCAAACAACTAGCAAAACTGATCAAACAGCAGAATTAACAATGTTAATTTACAAACAGTTTAGTATTCCTACATTTGAACTACAGTGATCTGCTTTTTGCAAAACATACAGTAAGGCGTGTGACATTGTGCTACTGAAATAAGAAGAAAATAAGCAACTTAGAAATGCATCTTCATTGCCTCAAATATTTTTTTTCCAGATGGTGCAAATTATGTTTGTCATGCGCATTAATGCACATATGTTGGTTCTCAAGTGTCAGCTCATAACAAGCTGGATTTCGCTGTCATCACCTGAGACAGATTTGTGCCAGCTGTCTGAAATAATAAAATTCGGTCGCAAACAGCATTTTTAATCACCTACATGCCAAAACGTACTGTTCACAACAGCAGCTGTTATAGCATTTAAATTAAATATTTGACATAAACTATGTTTGTGACCTTGCTTGGTTCTTTAGGACGCTCCAGCTTTTAGAAGTTGGCTTAGACATGGGAGGCATGTGTGACTGTACCTCGTATTTCCAAATACATCAACATATACATTTCTATAAATACCGAAAAACTAAGTAATAAATAACAAAACTGAAGAAAGGACATTTTAAAAAGTATTTATAAAATGCAATACAAAAATGAAATTTCTGGTGAAGAATCAATAAGGACACCTCTTCATTAATTCTTACTTAAAATGGCTTAAATCAAACCCAAACGTATCACATCAGATGGACATGATAAGAACATCATTACTCTGCCTTTTGAAACAGGTTTGCCCTGTCATGTTAAAAAGCTCTGAATAATCGGTAACACTTTATTTGACAGGTTGTGAATAAGACTGTCGTAACACCGTCATAAACATGACATAACACCTGTCATGAACATGATATAACACCTGTCATGAACATGATATAACACCTGTCATGAACATGATATAACACCTGTCATGAACATGACATAACACCTGTCATGAACATGAGTAAGTCTTCATGAATATTTATGACTATTGTCATAAAGTTTCTTTCGGTAAATCATGACACTTTCAATACAAAGTTGACATTATTCAAAATGTCTTTGTTAGGACAACTTAACATTAACCAAGAAATCATGATCTGACATAAATTTGTTATAAAAGTAATACTGATTAAACTTTAGCTTTAATAACATAAAGCTACATAATCCTTTTTTTTAAATAACGTGACTATAGGGCCAAAAAAATTGGCTTTACATTAAAATACATAATGGATCTCTTATTTCCTGGGGGCTCTAAATGCAACAAAACAATCTTGCTTCTTATTGGCCATTGTGATTGATCAGTGTCTTATGTGTAACTGGAGTAAATACAGAGGACAGCTGAGTTTGCATGCAGAGAGTCATAAACTACATAAAACTAAATCACAAATAAATTTGTTTTCTGCAGTTGAACATACTGTAATTTCACAATGTTACCGTTAGATTTTTTTTTGTCAATCCCACACACACAAAAAAGGACATTCAGAGAGATTCTCGTAGAGGTTTTGCTGAATAACTGGCATAAAAGAGGAAAACCTAAAGTATGATCCACACCACACAGCATAACATTGTGCCGCGGTCATGACCAAGAACTGGACAGAAAATGAATCAAATAACTCAACTAAAGTCCTACAAAACATTTTTGAAATGCCATCAGAAAGTCTGCAGATTTAATAACCAAGGCCAGTTTCAAAACTGGAAGAATGTTTAGCTGTACTGAGTAAATAAATAAATGAAGGGTGAATCGAGACTGATTCGCAGTTCTGTATCTTGGCATCTATCTTGACATATTGAGAAGATGTACAGATGTGAACATTATTTCTGTAATTAAATCAAAAAGGTGAAAATTATGATATAAAGACAAATTTTCTACACACTGACTTATTTTAGATGCATATTTGTTATTGTTGCTTATAGGTAATAAATGCCCCAAAATGTAGTTTTTCAAAGCAAAAAAAAATTAATTGGATTTAATGTTCCATGTATACGTTCATGTACTGTATAATTTTTACATAATACACTGTTGAGGCTCAGTTTGCATTAGTTGCTGCATTGACGTGATGTTGCATGGAGGTGTGTGACCCATAGTGCTGCTGAGGAGGCTTGGGAAGCCCGGGCTGCTTTTAACAGCCTTCAGCTCGTCTCATCTTTGTCCCAATAATACTTAATAGCTTCATTCTGGGGTTTTACACTGTGAGATAATGGGCATTAAAACAGGTATATTGCTACTTTTGTCAGTGTGGGAAATACTAAATCTTGATTGAAAATCCAATTAACATTTCTATGTCTGTAGATGGAGGCACTTAACAAAAAGGATCAACACCAGCAACACCGAAATCATTACCTCCTGTGGAAAACTGGATTTTGAAAGTTACACTTTTCATAATATACTGAAAGTTGTTGAAGGATAAATTCTTGTTTGTTTTAGCTATTATGTCTGTTATAGAGCTTCATTCGCACAGCTTTTTGAAGCTCAGCAAACACTTTACTTCTGTGAAGAAAGAAAAAGATCAAATGTCCTGACATATCCCGAGTTTTACATCCACAGATGCCACCAGGAAGGGGCGTAGAAAACTCCCAATACAGCTTGTTTTCAAAGTAGATTAAACTACAGGATATAAATTTAGATGCACTTGAGTATTACTTGCACCACTTAGTTTCCAAGGTAACTGCAAGGGTATATTTAGAGAGCACAAAACTGAGAAAGAAGAAAAAAATTGTTAATAATCTTGATGAAGCAATTACAATTAGCCAAACTTAAATAGTAAAGATCAAAACGCCTCATCTGCTTACAGTTGAAGGTGAGAGAATGCTCAAGAACAACCACCCAGCTCATTCAGCACCACTTCTGACACTTGCGTCATTCAGTATTTAGTGGCATTACTGATTCATATGGTGCAGTAGAGGTTGCACTTGAGCTACTCATCAAGGGAGGTTCACGGAAAATACAGACGTCAATGAAAAAAAAAATTCTGTGCTGGTTTTACATATTAAGCTTCTGGGCAGCAACAACTTCAGGTGCCATCATACATAGCTTGAACGTGTTGTAAACAAGCACAATTGTTGTCTGGACAATGAGATAGCTTTTTGACATTTTTATTTTGAGCTGTTAGGTAACAAAAACAACAACCATGTCCTTATTTGACAATTATTATAAGGACATAACAGAAAAAGTCTGGTCCTACTTTGTAAAATCTCTTTTTTTTGCCTTTTCTTAGGACCTTTTAAAGATATTACAAACAATAAAAATTTCAATAGAAAAGAAAGAATAGAAACTGGCAACATCCTCAACTTTGTTCATATTGTTCAGACGAATAAACTGTTGGGCTCACCTACACCAAAAAGCCTGGAAGTCAAAGACATCTTTGCTGTCTTGAAGTAGAAAACAACTTTAAAACATGATGCTCAAGTCAAAAACAGTCTCAGAAAAAGAATACTATCAAAAGACACATTTGAACAGAGGTTAACCCTAACCCAGGATGATGAAGAAAAATCTGTCAACTTGGGCAGCATTATCACCAAATCATCTACTGTAAAAACAAAAATGGCATTGGGTAGTTTATCTCAACCAAATCTTTTCCAAAATAAACTGCTTGGTTTGCAAAAGCTACTTCCATTTCCACAAACGAATCTCAGACTAATAAAAAGAAAGCTTTGCAACGCAGCTCTTTGCTGGGCCACACACATGAAACTAAAGATTTCATTGGTAGCAGGAGACAGATTTGTGAAGACCAACAAACTAAAATGTTGAAGCCTCCATGTTTAGAAATTTAGAGTGAAGAACATTCATCCTGTTTTGATAAAATTGTGCGTTATCAATTAAAAAAAGTCAAATGAGAAATAATTTAATGACACAAGGTTACTGCTTCGTAACTTCAGTGTCAACAGTAACATTGCAAATTCTGACCGGTCACAAAAACTTTAACTAATTTTAAAAATGGATTTTGTGATGTTAATTATTACGATTATTGTATCTTTTATGATAGCCAACTTGTGTTTATAAAAAAAAATTAAAACTGTAACACTATTGAAAAGTACTGATCCGTTGTCAGAATACCAATCAGCTTTGGACTTGGGACATTTTTAGGCCGTCTTTTCTTAAACCCTGTTGCTGCTGTTCACTAATAACACCACTGCAGACGTGCAAAGTGATGCACTCTAATGAAAAGACATACATCTTCTGCAAAAAGTCTGCTGAATAATGTACAATTACAGTGAAGCTTAACATAAGAATGTTTGTATCAAATAAATATAAAAACATAATGAACTGACAGTGAAATATCTTTGAAGGAATTTTGCAAGAATCGAGTTTTGGTTTTTATTCCTTTTCTTAAAAAACTAGATTACAAAGATGAAGCATGTTGTTGCCTGGCATTAATTCTCACTTGATGCAAAAGCTCAGATACTGTCACCTTTTTTTCTGTTACCAAATGGTCCGAAAGCTGTTACACATTTCAGTTCAAAGACAAACCACTTCACTGCTTCACTAGGCAACAAACTCAGATATGTGTGCAGTATTGTGTTCACAGTAAAAAATGAAATTTTCATTATGAAATACAATTTTTTTTCCCATGATCGTTTGAAAGTTACTGCCGTAGAGCTATCCGGAGTTTAGCAGATCGTCCACGAGGATTCTCTCTCACGTCGTCTTTTTCTGGATTGACCACTTTTCTTTTCACAGGAAACCAGTAAGAACTTTTGTTACATTCACTGTCCTCATCCACCAGTTTTTTCTTTCTGCTACCTTGCTTGTTTTGGCTAAAGTGGTATTGATCCAAGTTAGACAAGTCATGCCCCTGCAGGAAACGTTTGACCAGTCTGTCCTCCAACGAATGAAATGTGATCACGCAGAGCCTTCCTCCAGGTTTCAGCGCTGACTGGGCCACGCAGAGCCCCGTGTGCAATTCATTCAACTCATCATTCACAAAGATCCGCAGGGCCTGGAACGTCTTAGTTGCAATGTGGGCACGACGTTGAAGACGGTCTTTACGTGCGTAGACAACGCCTGGAGGAAAAGCTCCTAAAAAAATAAAATAATAATAAAACAGTCACGTAAGTCCATTTGGTATCAGATGGATGTGAGGAGTTCGAAGGATTTTCTTAGTGAGGTAATTTATGACCAATTTAATCAGTTAACAAGACATACCAAGTATTTGGGAATCACTTTGTTGGTGTAAATTTTTGTTTTCTATTATGCATTAAAAAAGATTCTGTCTCAAAGGTGAAATATTAGCATATTTCTGAGCAAAGAAATATTAAGATCTTGAAAGTACAGAAACAGTTAAACCACAATCAGCCTTTTTCCATTACATTTCAAAACAGACAAGTAATTTTAAAACACACTTTTCTGATAGAAACACAATCTTTGAACGATGTTCTTCAGACCAGATATACACTACTGTCTAGATCTTGTTTCTTTCAATGGCTGCAAACAGATTATTTTCTTTTAAAAAAAAACTTTCTAAAGGATATATTTTAAATGTGTAGCTGCTTACTGGAAAAACAAAAAAAGGATACAGTAAGCTTTTCTGCTGCAAAGATTCTGCAGGACAAGAGAGTGAGCATCATAAGAGGAAACAGGCACAGAATATCTTTCCTGACCCTCCAACAACAGTCTCTCTCTTGGATTCTTTGGTCCATGATTATGACCATAAAGGATTCTTTAAGAGAAGGAACAACCAAAATGTGTGTTACAGGTACAATGTTACGCTTATAGAGCATAATCAAAGCCTAAACAGCCAGACCACTGAAGCATTTGAGAGTGTCAAACTCTTATAAGTAGCCTAAAACAGAGACTTACTAGAGACTTGCACAATTACTACATCACTCACGAATAAAATGGAAGTGCAGAAGCCCATGCGTCAGAGTAGCTAAAGCAACACTCTGGGTTAAAACTGTAGCAGAAATGATCTGAAAGCTGTTATTTTTTTTTTTTTTCACAAGCAATCTTTCATCATTGTTATGAATAACAAGCAAACAGGACTAGTCACAAACCATTTTAAAAACCCTCCACAGGTTGCAGGTTGCTATGTTACTGAAAATGTTACTCCTAACTCTGCCTAAGTTTTATCTTCCAAACATAACATCAATGCATTGCTCTGCAACATTTCGCTGCGCTATTGCAATGAGCTACAAGCCCAAACACAACACAAAAGCGAAAGTCTGAAAAGTGACGGAATACGCCTTTTAATTATTTTTCATAGATTAAACCGATTAAAGCAGAACCAACAGGCTATATGTAGCACATGTAGCCTGCCTTTTTAGTGCCCAAAAATCCCAATTTACTTTAAGTGTCTGTTTTATGTTGACACAACATTTTATTCTTTAAGTTAAGGGGTCTCTTTTGTGCTTAAATCATTCAAAGGCTATTGGTAAATGGCCAAAAGACAGGAAAGAGAAGATTTGATTGTTCTGCAGAGACTTGTTATTCCAAAACAAGTTCATGTCCAAAGAAAGCTTTGAAAGACCCTCAGGGAGTCTTGGAAACTATTGCTCAAGAGCATTTAAAAAAAAATTACAAAACAATCTGGCTCTTTTGAAACAAAATATAAAGAAAGGACAGATGGGTAAATACGTTTGCTCAGTACTGTATGTACACCATTCTTTCACTAAAAAAAACAACACAAATAACAGCTTGATTTATATCATTAACACAAGACTGATCGGTTCCGAGAAAATACGTCACAGCGATAAAAAAAACAGCTTATTAAAGGATATAAACAAGCCAAAGTTAGGAGTGAAGAGGGAGCTGCAGTTGGACTGAGCGGCAGGTCCATTAGAGGCACTGTGTGGAGCAGATGGAGGGTGGAGATGGTGTTGTTATTGCTTATGTGTCACTAATTATGTGTCACTGTCACATTCAAGTTAAACTGTAGAATAATATAATTTGTCCTCCTGTTAGCAACAAAAAACATGTAAAGATGTAAAGAATTTTGCAGTTTTTACCTCCAACTAAAACCATCACAGGAAGGAGATATTTTCATGTAAGTTTTGAAGTCAAAATTAAAGAAAATAAGAAATTTGTAAAGTTAATCTTGACCAACCCATGACAACTACACATAGAAAAGAAAAGAACAATTAGGCACTTACACAGATCCAAAGAGATAGAGCAACAAATAGAGAAGTGAGTGATGTGGCATTTCTCTCCTGCACTGAACAGTCCAAGGTGTGACTCACGCTGCAATCAATACAATGCCTGCACAGCAAGGACCAGCTCTGGTCTAGCTTAACCAAGCCAGGCACTCTTTCTCTAATTCACCTTTGAAAGGTCCTGCAGGCAGTTCTATGGAGGTAGGAAGAGATTACAAAAAGAGGAAATCTGCTGGTTAAGGATGAACCAAAACACTTTGAGTGTGCAACACGGACCTGCAGAATAAACCTCACACAGCTCTGTTTGTACAGGTTTAGGCCTGTAGATGGTCGGAATAGTTAATGTTTTGACCAAGCCGCAAAAAGGAATGTGTTCTTAGATGCTACAGTAGTATATATAAAAATATGATTTCTTTTTTTCTGTCTTTGAAAATGAATTAAAATTGGCTCTTCTCAAAATTAAATCACGTAAAGACAAATGCATTTTCTTAAATCTATTTTTTAATCAACAGATATTAATTAATTAGCCCAGCTGGTAACATAAAGCAAGATTTTGGCATAAACCAAATTCAGCATTGGAGGAAACAAACATTTTTACCAACTGTGAAGCATAAATGTACATGTGCCTTAGTTTGGGGATACTAAGCTGCAAAAGGGCCTAGCTAGCTCACCATCATAGAATCCACCATAAATATGTATAAACACATAGCAGAACTAAAAACTTTAACCCAAAACATATAATTAAATCCACCAAGAGTTGGGTGAAAATTAAGGAAGCATTAGTCCTGGGCAAAGTCAAAGTCCAGATTTTGATCTCACTGAAATGCAGTTGAGTAACTTGCAACAAGCTGTCCATGCACACTCATCATATTCAATAAATTAGTGTATGCATTTAAATAAGTTTTGCTTGTCAGATTAAAAGTACCTTATGAAAATAACCATTATTAAACATGCTATTCATCAAATCAATATTTCTGTAGAAATGCTTTTCTTAAGTGCTCTGTTCCCATAAGAGGTAAGCGGAAAATCATCATAGTTAAAATGATTTGAAAACATCAGTCTGGGTGAAATTAATCTATTTTGTGCGTTTCTCTGAGCAAACAAATGAACAGAAACAGCATTACCTTCAAATTCACCTGGAAGCAAAAGTTAGCAGGCTAATATGATTGAACAAATCCATAATCAGCACCAAACAAAAGGCTTTCTGGAGTAGCCCAACTAACTGTCATTTTCAAAATGATTTCAAATATTTGCAGTGCGTCTATACACCAATTTAACTTAACTAAGATTTCATTTAAAAAGTGTGGTAAAATATCCAGTTCGAATGAAATCTGGAGTTTGTTTATGAATTCACCCTAACTTCAGTAGAGGTGTATGTATATATTTGAGTCTGCAAGTTGTTTATATCTCTTATTTTACATGGTGGAAAAGTATGGTTTTAAAAAATTCATGAAAAGCACAAAATTATTTACATTTATACTAATGCTGAGCATAAACTTGCTCTGTAGTACAGCCTTTGTGCTTGTGTGCAAAGAAAATAGTTTCTATATGTTGGAAAGATCAGAATAAAGAAGCAAACAAAGCTACTAGTCTGAAATGTGTGGAGGACAAAGGCAGGTCAATACCATCAGCCCATTGCTGATAAGACTCTGTTGGAGGCTTTGGCACCAGCATGTCTGTATGTATATCATTCATCATCCCCTTGCCGTGAGCCACTGGTTCTGTGGAAAATAACCATATTTGTCTAAAATGTTCCTATTTCTTCCTTTTTACATGCTCTGATGATGTTAGGATAAGGCAGATGTGTGCTTTATTGCACACTAAAGGTTGATTTGTAATAATACAGAAGCACAGCACCGCTTCCTTCGAAATCTTCAGTTTGAAATTTGGCAGGATGTTATAATATTAGCAAATTATATCAAGCACAACATTTACACTTAAAATTTATGTTGCTCAGAGGAAGAAAAACATAAAAAAAAACTACCATGCCAGTCATTTTTTTAGTAACTGCCTCATTCAAAATTAATAGACGTGTCCATAGGTTTGACTGACAGAATTTATACCACAGATAAATCATTGGAAACCTCCTGAGGTCTGGAACTGCTCTCCTGCCAGCGTCTGGAATCATTAACTGTCCAAAAAAAGAAGATGTAATGCCAGTTTTTCTGCATCAGTGCATTATGTTGTAGGTCAAAGCCTAAGTAAGAATTTATAGAGACAGTAAAACAGAAAAGCAAGACCTAGTGTCTGAATTCACCTGTTCACTTTATTATGCTTGAATGAGCACATTCAAGAGTGTGAGTAATACTTTGCGTGAATTTTTTAAGTTAACAAGGATGGTTTTTTTTTACATAAAAGAACGTGAACACAGCATGCATTCTGGCAACCACATTGAATAATGTGGATGCCAGAATGAAAACCATTGCTGCAAAGTGTTTACATGCTCAAAATATTCACTTGTTTATGCACTATGAACCTCATTAAATCACACCTCACGTTTTATGTTGTAATTTACATTTACAACTTGGACATGTTTAACAGTCTTGCTCTGACAGTGAAAGTTTTTACGTGCATTTTTTTGAATAATTCAAACAGTCGGAGAGACTTTAAACACAAGCCACAGGTCTCGGTGCAGAACAAAATGGGCAGTATTTCCTTATGCCTACTGAATCAAGTAGTTTGTTAAACATGCTGTGCAGGTTTTTTGTTGTTGTTTTCGTTGTTTGTTTTTATAAGATGTTAGCCTTTTCTGCTCACTTTAAACTTATATTTAAAAGTTGAGAACTTCTGATTAGCTGAAAGCTTTGTTTTTTGTTGTGACTCATGAAATCAGCCACAGTAAGTCAGATACTTCAGATACTTCAGAAGAGATATTTTTTTGCCTGAGGAAAAACTCTTATGTCATAAATGTTTTTAAACTGGTTATGGTTTATTGCAACAAAGATAAAATTACTCCAAAAAAAGGTAGCCTGGTAAAAACCAACCTCTTGTTCTATGTGTTGCTTCATACAAAGGGTCTGGACCCTTGGCTATTGATAAATGTTTGCTTAACGGAGGGGTGGAAGTTTTAAATAATTGCATCTGATTTTACATTTTACCCAGTTGCTACCATTTGGTTGTAATGTATGTGCACCAACTCGACTATGAAGGAAGCTACACTATGAAGCTTACCAGAAATTGAATGAGCTGTAAACAACCATCCCCATTTTACACATAGAAGTGGGTTGAGGGTGGCAATGTGTGCACCTTGGGGTGAGGTTTTGGTGGTGGAGTGGGTGTGTGGTGGTTGACAGTGATTGAGGCAGCAATGGTCTGTGGATTGCTGGGTTGTCCAGCTTGGTAAATATGAATATATAATGTAAATCTGAAAGCATGTTTCTTTTTTCTTTAATCCCCCTGCAGATTTAGTGCAACACTCAGGAGGAATGTGGCAGATGTCACGGTCGGACAGTGTGGAGGACGGGTGTTCCATTAGACCGTCAGTTCACAAAACCACACACACACAAAAAAGACCCTGTAATGGCCAGACTATGCACTGGGTAAAAAACATGCTGGGTCCAAATGACCCCTTCTCTTTAGACAGTGGTAGGGTTAATTTCACAATCTGTGTTGCTCAATTCCAAAAAATACCGATAATAAAGGAACAATATTTGTGGTTGTATTGTGACATAATGTGAAAAAATTCAAGAGGCATGTATGCATTGGCAAGCTGATAGAATATAATCAGAAGAGCAAGGGTTTATTGATAAATGATGGTGATATAAATTAATTTGCTCTCCAATGGAAAGTGTAACATATACCTCACGTATACAGCTTCATGATTTGTTATGGGGTTGTAATGTTTTCCTAAAACCATCATTGTCACAGGTGGTCGAAGAGCTCCCCCTGGAACTTTCCTAAATCAAGATGTCTTGAATCGCTTCAAATAAACATCAATGTTAACTTGCCTCGCTCTTGAAAAGAGATCAAACAGCTGCTCTTACTCACACCTGTTCTCCCAGGGTGACACTGACGCATACGCCGCTCTGTTCAATAACTGCTGCAACGACACCTTGCATCTCAAATCCGGATTCATAAGGCTAAAGGGAAAAAATAAAAACAATCATTGAAGACAAATAGCTAAGCCCTTTTGTACGCACAAGTGTGTCAATTGTTTGGGGACATGTTTGTCAGGTGTATGTCTGCAAGTCAAAAAAAGGGTGGGCAAAAAGGAAACAAGGAAGCAGAGTGGGGAGAGAGAGATGGGCGACTGTATGCAAAATACTGTTTTCAAGGCATTAGCCACGTTTTGTTCCAGCCACCTCCATCTCCATCTCATCTTGCTCTCAAAAGAAGGTGTGGAATAAGGCAACTAAAACTGAAGCAGAAGAAGAAATGCTGATGGCCGAGATCACAGTCAGTATAATTTTCTTAGACATGCGTGTCCCTCTGGGAAATAGCATTAATAACTCCACTCGTGTTTTATTTTCCCGTACAACCCCAAGAATCCTGCGGGGAATTAATCAGCGTAGAGTCTCACTACCTGCAACCACGCTGGCCAGCTGCTGTGTCCGGGTGATGGGGTTGACACGGCGCGCTTCCACAATGGCTGAAGCTATTTTCCTGGCGTGTCTTTCTTCCCCATATGCAGTGAGGATAGATGCAAGAGCCTGTTGATCTAAGGTATTCACAACGTCAGCAGCGCAGGGCATGTCAGGGTACCTACGCACAAAAAGAAGCCCAATTAAGCTGTTTGACGTCATGTCCTTGCTGACAGAGGCGAATCCTGACAACTCTGAGATACAGCTAAAAGCCTGCATGAGTGACAATTCTGAGCAAAATCATTGCAAGGCAGGAAAAAAGGGAAATGCAGCTTTAGCAACAGCTTGTGTTGAGGTTAAGGGATTGATTTTCAGGTTATGCAAATGTTAAAAAAACAAAGTAAATGCATTTCTAAGCATATTGCACTATTTTTGCAGATACATCTCCCATTTGTATGTAGTGTGCCTATATACTGAGGTCTATTACTGTTGTCCTGTATTTAGACCTCAGGAATCCTTATCTTTCCCAATTTATTTAATAATTATTAGGAGCATTACGTCAAAGAATGTCTAAAAAACTGCTCCATATTTTAAACGTAAAGTAACACATTATATTAAGTATGTGATTGGAATAACATTTGGTTTTGGTTATTTTGAAGGAAAGATGAATAAAAAATGTTGGTAGTTGGAGATGGGAAACCACCTGTGGCGTTCTATATCAAAAATGTATTTTGACCGTCCAGTAAGGCTGTTGTCACAAACAAAAACAGAGCAAGTCCGAAAAACACGTAGAGGACTGGGCTTAGCTTTGCTTGTATTCTCACCACTGAAATTATTCACATCCCTTTCAGATTTAGATTTCAAATAGCCTTTTATTTAAGAAGATATTAAAATATAGGATTTGAAGTAGTATCAACTTTTCGAGTGCTGGAGCCACAGCCCGAACTTGAATCTGATTGAAAATCTGTAAAGGGAATTAAAGATTAGGGTGATGGAAAAGAGTTCATCACCAATACAAATGATCAAAATACCAGTGGAGATATAAGAAGCTCTGGTCAGCAGTAAAAGGAAGAATTTTATTGCAGTGATGCCAATAAAGATTTTTCTATTACTTAATGAAAAGTGTCAGTAATTTTTTAAATGGCAAGTTTTAATACAATGTAAATAAAAATAGTTTTTTTTGTGTTTTTAAATGAAAGTCCTTTGCATTGTTTTGTCATATTTTGAGAGATGCCGATCTCAAACGTCTTAATTGAGCAAAACAGGAAGTGCTTTTATGTTGATATTTTCAGCCAGAAGTATCCTTAATCCGTAATTTTGTAACTAGTTACATTTATGCCATTACTGTAAAACTAAAGCATAAACATGAGCAAATTGTTATGAGCCACTTACAGGCTATAATCTACAGTACGTCAAGTCTAAACCTAATCTGAAGTCTGTAATTTTTGTGAGTTAAGTGTAACTCAAATCAGAGTCTTAAACTCAGGTCACCATCTCAGAGTACCACTCATACCCCTGTCAGTTCAAACCAGGAAACCAAGCGTAAAATCTCATACACATTCATCAAAACAATTATACATAGGAAAAACATTGCCTTGTCTGATGAGTCTTGATTTTAGTGGCATTCAGATGTTAGGTTCAGGATTTGGTATAAAATTACATGAAAACAAGGATTTATCCTGCCCTGTATTAACAGGTCCAGGTTGATGGAGGCGGTTTACTGATGTGACGGATATGTTCTGGATACACTTGGGGCTTCTCTTAAATGACTGTGCATCATTTAAACACCGTAGCTAACTTGAGTATTTTTGGTGACCAAGTTCATCCCTTTAAGACCTCAGTGTGCAGATTCACTGATCGTTTCCGCCAGCAAGAGCATGTAGGATTTCATACAGTTTTTTTTTAAGATTATAGTAAGCTCACTGTACTCCAGATCTCAATCCTATATAGAGCACATTTTGAATGTGGTAGAACAGCAGAATCTTACTGTGGATGTAAAGTGGACAAGTCTGCATTAAATAAGTAATGCTATAATGCCAATTTGGACTAAATTTGACCGACATCTTTTTATTAAGGCAGTTTTGGTGGCTAACCCAGTACTAACCAAGTGTACCTAATAAAGTGGCTGCTTAGCGTTTCCAGAACTTAAAGGCCAGTAAATAATGAATAGCATCTATGTGGCATTGTCTGTGTTATACAGTGCTGCTTGAAAGTTTGTGAACCACCTGAACATGGTCATTATTTTCTAAAGAAAAATTATAATAATCATGTGAAATGAACATCCAAATCTCAAATTGTAAAGCAAACCTTCCAAATAAGGGAAACAAAGAAAAAAGGATACATGTTTTCATTATTTATTCAACAAAAGTATTTTATCTGTCAAAAAACTGAAAATCTGCCAAGTGCAAAAGTATGTGAACTCTTTCAGTTAGTACCTTGTGGCACCTCCTTTTGCAGCCATTACTTCAACTAAACGTCTTCTACAACCACAAACGAGTGTCTCACATCTGCTTTATGGGATTTTTGTCCACTCCTCCTTGCAGAACTCTGCCAGTTGAGTGAGGTTAGGGGGACATCTGGCATGTACTGCCCGTTTCAGATCTTGGCACAGCATTTCTATGAGATTGAGATCCGGACTTTGACTGGGCCAATCCAGAGTGTGAATCTCCTTTCTCTTAAGCCAATCTTTGGTACTTTTGCTTTAATGCTTTGGGTCGTTGTCTTGTTGCATAATCCATTTCCGTCCCAGCATCAACTCCCTGACTGATGGCAGGAGATTCTGGTCAAGAATTTGTTGATAATCCTGGGAATTGATGGTTCCCTGTATTATATGGAGTCGTCCAGTTCCGGAGGCAGAAAAGCAGGCCCAGACTTTCACATATCCACCACCATGCTTCACTGTTGGGAGGACGTTCTTTTCTTTAAATGCAGTGTTTACTTTTCTCCAAACATGGCCCCTGTGATTATGGCCAAATAATTCAATTTTGGACTCATCCATCCAGAGAATGGACTTCCAGAAAGCCTCTGGTTTGTCCAAGTGCTCTCTGGCAAAGTTTAAATGCCTTTGTTCTTTTTTGAAAGCAGAGGCTTCCTTCTAGCAACTCTCCCATGAATGCCATGTCTATTGATATTTCGCCTGATTGTAGACGCATGTACATTTATCCCAGATGCTGACAGAGAGGTCTGCAACTCTCTGGAGGTGATGCGTGGGTTGGCCTTTACCTGCATTATTATTTTTCTGGTGCTTCTTTGTGTGAGTTTTGACGGCCGTCCACTTCTGGGCAGAGTTGCGGTGATGCCTAGTGCCCTCCACTTGTAAATGATTTGTCTCACAGTGGATGGATGAAGCTGGAATCTTTTAGAGATGGTCTTATAGCTTTCCCCAGACTGATGGGCTGTCACCACCTTCTTTCTGATGTCCACAGATGTCTCCTTTCCTCTCGGCATTGTTGATCTGGTCTTTATGCCTTGACACAACAGTGGTTTGGTTGGTTTCCTCTCCCATTTAACCTGTGCACCTCAAAACTTTTCCCAAGGATGTCTCATTTGATTGGTCTGCTTAGTTGATTGCTTGAGCACTCACATGTGTTTCACCTGAGTCTTTTACCAGATTGTCTTTACCAGTGCAGCTGTGGTTCATTTACTTTTGCAGATGCTCTGATTCCATGTTTCATTTAGTCTGCTTACAATTCATAGATTTCCCTCAAAACAAGCAAATGGAATCGATGAACATAAACCTGACATTTCATATACAAAAACTGGTAATAAGAAAATCATGGTTAAAAATAAGAAAAATCTAAACTACACAACTAGTTCACAAACTTTCAAGCAGCACTGTATATAGTAGCAATAACATATTTATTCCACTATGACATTTAGGTGCGTTTCCAAGAGCAGTTCCTCTCTACCTCCATTAAAATGTGCTGAACAGCTGTCAACTTGGTCAGCAGATCTAAGAGTCCAGCTTTGTGACTCTTATATCTGACACAACACCACAGAGTCGTACAGCACAATATCCTCCTATGGAGTCCATGATAACTCAGAAATATCTTTTATATCTCTGTAGGAAATGAAAAACGTAAGGTATTACTAGTCAATTACACATTTTCCAGTTTCTATTTCTTTCAGATAAGTTCATGTAATGAGCTGGACTTGAAACATCCGCCGAATACAAAAGCAATATATTCACATTTAAAGAGGCTACACTGTGCCCTCTCTAACCCTACTTTAACAGTAGCTGAATATTATGTCCTTTTGTAGATAAAGATCTTTAAAATTCAGACTTTTTAGAAAAAGATACTTGCATATAATAAGTATGTGCAGCTCTGGAAAAAATAAGAAACCGCTGCACTGAACCCCATTGAAAACTTCATGGTTATTCTCCCAATTACTGATTTCTGAACTCTTCCTAAGTTAAAACATCAGTATTGTTTTTTTCTAAATGAATATGAACTTGTTTTCTTTGCATTACTTGATATCTGAAAACACTGCATCTGTTTTGTTATTTTGACCATTTCTCATTTTGTGCAAATAAATACTACATTTTTCCTTGGAATTTCGGAGACATGTTGTCAGTAGTTTATAAAAAAAAAACAATGTTCATTTTACTCAAACATATACCGATGAAAAGAGAAACTGATCATTTTAAGTTGCCTCTTCATCTTTCCAGAGCTGTACATGTGGCATAAACATATGTATGCATACATGTACATCATATGTAGATGTTGCATATACATACCTAAATGTATATGCAACATATCACTGAATAAATGGATTGTTTATACTTACCATTTTAAACAGTAAATGTAGTTATTAAATCAAATAGGATATAAAAGGAATAATTTATAGATTTATTGTAAGTCCATTTAACTTCACTAAAAGGTCCTTGCATCAGTGAGCAATCTTAAGGTTCTACTGGCTCTGATAATCCAGCAGCTCCAAAAGTAACCACTGCTTCATGTGGCAAATGTCCTACCTCTCTCCATCCATTCTCATATCCAAAGGTCCATCCTTGCTGAGGGAGAAGCCTCTCTCTGCCTGGTCCATCTGCATGGAGGAACAGCCTGCGTCCAACAGGACAGCATCAATGCTGCCTGACTTAATGTTCATGTTAGACAGCAAGGCTTCAAGCTCACTGAACCGGCCGAGCAGCGGTTTCACACGACCACTGGTGGAGGATTGAAGGGAGAACAATAATTAGTTATTTGCTATAGTTATATGCTTTTAGCTTAATTTACATTTACTTTTCAGGTATGTATCATGTTTATTTGAATGAGTGTGACTTAATGATGTTTCTAATCTTATTCTCTCATCAAGTAATTCATTTTAAAGTCACAGTAGAGGCACTCAAAAGCAAATTTGCAGAGGTCTGGATCCTGGATCCCTCTAGGATCCAGGGCATCCTAGAAGGATCCTACTTCTACTTGGGAGATTAATCCCTTCACCAAGTTCTGGGTTAGTCCCTTGGCCGTAGCTCAGTCCATTATATCTGGAAGATCTCTAAAACAACCACAAGGACTTGTACAAAAATTGCACCTGAATACTAGAACTTCTTACCCTATGTCTAAATCAGAAATAGCGTGAGGCACTAATCGATCTATTAATTTTCTGTCCATTATCATCACACATGATCAAAGACCAAGATGCCTCCTCCACTTGAGGAAGAAACTGACTCTCAACCCAGAGAGTACTATCCTTTCTGAATAATTGCCCCTGTAGCGTTGCCTTAAAAATGTCTACAAGGTTGTTTTATTGTCAAAGCATGAACTGCACATCTATTTTCTTCTATCCCCTTCTATATCTACATCTATTAAAGAAAACACAATGGCCAATATTTTAGGCGCTCAGCGACACCAAAACAATTCAGATGGATAAATAACAGTCCAAGGTGGCGAAAAAAAAAGAAAAAAAAAAAGATTTTATTCAATTAGAGTTTGAACCTTCCCTTTGAATGTAACAGGACACTTTATCATGCCTTGTTAAATCTGATGTCTGACCATTCTTTGAAGCAACTAGCAACCTGCGCACATACACTGAGTCACTGCTCTCAACACACAAAACTCCATCTGGAAGAAAAAAGCTTGTTGATTTAGTTGATGCCTACCATGTGTAAGCAAGACCACAATGAGCATTCAAAACAACCTCCAGTTTTGTAAATGTTCTCTCTTTCATTCTACAAGAATGGGTTGGTTTATAAGGTACACATTAACAAATTGTAACCCATGTGTTTCTACTCATTATTTAACATAAAAAGAAATGCCTAAAATGTCTATCTTGCAGACACTGGATCTTGCTTTCACCTTCAATCTGTCAGCTGGAGATTATTTCAATTAATGTTTCCAGATAACAATGACACTTTAATACACTACATTCGTAGACATTTATTGCAATTAAAACATTTGGAATAAACTCCCTTTTTACTTTCAACTCTTTTCTATAAGGCAAACGGCCCCCTGAGATATTAAAAACTATGCTTAAATTTAACTCAATCTTAACATTTTATGTATATTTCAATGACTCCACCTCTCTTAAGATTAACTATGGGCATTGAAGAAAAGAACACAAGCTGGCAGGTCCTTTATTTCAAAACCCACAGAAGATAAAATGGCAAGGGAGCATCTCACCCACGCTACTGGGGCCTTCCATTGCTTTGCTGCTGTTATTCACCATCTCTCACGGTGGTATTTCCTTGAAAAATCTATGGCAAGTTTTTGTTGTTTTCCCTCCTCACCTCCACATCAGCACTCCCCCAACCATTTTTTCACTTATTTGGGGTTTCATTATAAAACGCGGTCCTGTAAGCCGTTTCTGGTAAGAGCTTAGAAACGTTTTATTGTCTCGCTTTTACAACATTTTATTTAGCCTGGATTTTGTCTGGAGAGTATTTATGTTGACAGTTGGAGGTCAAGTTGTCCTGCACTGATCATGACTCTGCTGTTTCTTTGAAGCCCGTTTCTAAATTTATCCTGCTGTTTGGTGCAGTAGACATAGCATACAAACAAGATACAGGATGAAGAAAATTTGGCAAAGTTACATTAACAATTGGACAAAATTTCTCTAGAAAAAACCCCCAATTCTACTAATTATCCTACAGTTGTGGTCAAAGGTTACATACACTCATAGAATTGTATTTAACATTAATTTGGTGATGCTAGTGATTTATTTCAACCTTTCCTTTGTCTGTGTCAAATAATTGCTCAACATGCAACTAAAATATATTTTTTAGAAATAAGAATTGTGTGAACATGTTTAAATTAACTGTGGTTATTCTCTCAACAACAGCATTGAAATTATGCCCACAGGCATATATATTTATACTTTAACCTACATTTTTATGAAATATGACCGGAAAGTTCTCTAACACCTTTTATCGTGCCATAGTCAAAGCTCATTCAATTCTCATTACTGATCATAATTCTGTGAAGGGAGTAGTTTATTTAGGAGGAAAGGGATTTGTATTATAGAACACACTAGATAACCCAGTACTCATGCCATCTTGCTCCAGAAGTTGGAACACGGATCCAACTTCTGTGTTCCTGTAGCAAGAAGGGAAGCCAATGGAACATGACAACGCTTGTGTTCAGCAGCCATGTTAGCATTAACAGCACAAGCCAATACCAATGGATTTTTCTGAATTTTGTGTATTTAAAGACTAAGAGAACCATTTCACAAAACACGTGTTGTACTGTACCATGTGTCTCACTTATTTAACAAATGCCATCCACCACTTAATTCTACAACTTTCACAACATTTAGTCTACTTACTGCATCTGTCTGAATCGATTTTTTGGAAATTCAGTTTCAAATTACACATCTAACACAGCATTAGAACAATAAGAAAGTCTCTGAAACTATGTGGATATCTATGAGGAGAACTACACATGCTGGAAAAAATCTTTTGGAACCATTTTAATACCACACCACAACTATGCTGTTTTACCAGCACTTTACCAATGTGTGCAGTGGTGCCTAAAGTCGGTCGGGCATCCTACATGTTTTAGTTCTCTCCCTGGTGGCAGTAACAACCTTTGGATCCAGGTGCATTAAACCAAGGAGAGAAAAAAAACATGCAAGATGCCGGCCCTCGAGGACCAACTATGGGCACCAGTGGTGCAGAGGTAGGTTCAATTGTCTACCTCAAACAAAAATTAAATTGGTTAGGATATTCATGAAGAACCTAACACCCATTATGGTGCAAAGCTGGCATGAACTCAGAGAACTAGTGACATTGTGTACAGAGTGGTCACCAAGTAAAAAGCCTCTACTCTAAAAGGGACACCTTCAATTTCAGCTAAAATTTGCAGCTGGGAAAATGAACAAAAAAATAAATAATTTTTTTTTGTTCAAAAACACCCCCCCCCCCCCCTAGAAAAAATGGTAAGGTAGTCAAGCTTGGTAGCATTATGCTGTTTCTTTGCAATATAGGAGTGTAATTCTAATTAGAAATCACAATATTTAACTTTTATGAAAAAACACATAACTTCATCTCTGCTGACTTGAAGAATGAATCTTGTTCAAAACGCAGAGCCTACACAGCGCACATAAAGTATTACAATGTTCTGCAATATCATAATAATGTATATAACTTACTGACTTTTTTAACTTAATTAATTCTTAAATTCAAGTCTGAGCTTACACCACTTTAACATTGGGTCTAAGCCTAAATGAAACATCTAAATCAGCGTTTTATGAAAACTTCTCATTGACCTTAGTGTAACTTTTATGTAGCTTCATCCTTGAAATCAAATGCATTCCTTATTAGGATTCAGTTTACTTTATAAACAAAACTAAATTAAGTAAGATTAGAAGATGAATATTCCATTCACTGGAGCACAAAAAAGGAGGAATAAGATCCATCAGCCAGAGTTTCCATACATTTTTTAAATTATATAATAGGACATAACAAGACATTAAATGGTACATTTTTTCTTTAAAGAATTTGCAGATATTGCTAAAAGACATCTCACTGCAGTGATGTTTTTTCTATATTGACATAAGTGGGTTAAAAGATGGTTAAAAGGTGTTGACAGTCCAACATAGGGCAATCAGAGAAATTTATTTACAATGTTGAATCCCCAGAAATCCTAATATATTTGTCTTTGGAAGGTTTTAAGGTTACAAATAAATGCTTCAGCCTCTATTCAGCCAAAAGGCTTGTCTGACCTCCCTCCCTCATCACTCTGTGAATGGCCTCCAGGTCCTGTTGCGGCCAAACATGAGAACAAACGGCCAAAGTTTTGCAACTGCACAAATTGTGCCCGATAGATGATCTTAGATAAAGCTCTCATTCAAAAGGTGGGACAAAACTGACAAAGAACATGAATCAGGAACAATGATGTATGCTTTGAGAAAACGTTACATGAAGACATTCTCCATTAGCAACATCACATGGATAAGGAGACACAAATTACCTAAGTCAATTCCTTGTAAAATAGCACTATAAAAGCAATAACAACTTCTTTTACAGCAGTAAAACAAGCTTATCAGCAATTTTTCAGCACCTATTGGACTTTGGTGCAAAACTGTAGGATGATGAGTCAAACGCTGGGGCGAACGCTTGGGAGCAGCTGACTCAAAAATAGTTTGAACACGAGCGTGAGAACATTGGCAAGATCCTACAACCATGCACATTTTACAAAGTCTAGGCAGCAGAAACACATACCAAACATCAATGCCTCTCTTGTTGACATTCAAACTTTAAGGACAAGCAAAGAGAAATACAATAGTTCAAATAGAATTACTCCAGAGCTCACTAACAAAGTGATAATCCTGATCATGTAATTGACACTATTAAGTGGAGCCTTATGTGACCTTGCGATAGATTCCTGTCATATGCAGAAAGTTGTTGCAAAGTATATCTATTGATGACATAACTCTAAGCCAACAGGGGTCATCTTAGCACAAATGCATGAATGATGAAGGCTGTCCACCACATAGTGATTCTGCAATGCCGATTATGTTCAGTCCAGAAAAAAATTATTTTGGTCTCGCTTACTTGTCAAAAAGGAACAATGGTGATTTGCAATTTATGTGCCAGTAGTATGTGTCCAGGACACTGGTGGCAATAAATGTGCAGTATCTACATTCTACCCACAGAGTTCACGAGTGTTATTTTGATACATGCAGGTGTATTTATAACCCTGCACTGCTGCCGGCAGTGAGTGTGACGTCAGCTTTTGTAACCTGGAAACAGGTTACAAACACAACATCCCTAAAGGATGTATGGCAGTCACTAAAGATTTTAACCACACCTCCTTTCATTTCTGTGCTTCAGAGTTTTCAAATAGTTTGTCAACTCCACAACTAAGGGGGGAAAAAAGAGAGAGACAGCATCATATATGCAAATCTTTGAGTTTGTTTATTTTAGGTATGTTATATAAGTCATCATGACCAAGTTTGTGAAAGACTAACTAAACATTTGTGTGGAGAAAATAATCTATGCCTAGCCAGAGAAATACTTCAATGCTAAAACTTTATGGATTGCCAACAATCTGTAAAAAATACCATGAAGAATATGTGAGGTAGTTGTTTTTATAAGTATGTAAAGACAATGTAAAGCACAGGTACAACAAAATGTTATAGATGAAGGTCCAGCAGAATTAGGAGATGGATTTAAAAAGTTTGAGAGGTTTCAAAAGAATGTATATACGATTTAATTACAGTCAATATATTCAGTAGGAGTGTTAGCAACACTGAAGGGCTTATTTCCCTTGTTGCTGACTGTCTGTACTCCTAGCCAATTGAACATCCTTATCTCAAGAGCTGAGTTAAGGAAGACAATGGAGGTTAGCTTCTGTGGTAGTGCCAACATCGTTTCCACTAAGCATATTCATGCGCATTAAGGTCTATTTGGTGTTGAACTACAAAAATAGGCAATTATGAGTTTTTGGAGGGTGTGAAAAGTATTTGTAGATTTCAGCTATTGTTACTGTGGTGCCTAACTCATTTCAATATCAGAGTACACTGTATATCATCAGGCAATGTTCACAGCCCTGAACACAGGAAAATACTGATGAGAAGACAGTCTGCAACTTTTTTGACATTTAAAAAAGTTATTTTATTCTATTGAAGTCCCACATTATCACTGGTAGTCTTTTATTAGCTTCTACAAAACCCTGAAAGGTCCATCACTGGAACATGTAATGTGAGCCTCCACTATAGATAACAAACATTCCTTCTAATACACACTGTGATTTCTTTTACATGTTTCCGAAAGCATTGAAAGTATTTAAAAATATGCAAAACAGTTATGTAACATTTGTAAATTATTAACTTCTTTATGGGGTTTAGACACAGAGTTGGAGATATAAATGCCTTATGTAAGGTCTTATATTATTAAAAAGGACAAGTTTTAGTGGTGTATGTGCTGAAGTTCAAGTGTGGGCTCATAATTGCTTAACAGATCCGAGTTAGTTTTTATTTAGCATCGACAACAATGACATCAGAAATACTCTTTTAGTTATAGCAGGGGTGGCGAACAAGTTAGACACAAAGAGCCGAAATCTTTAACCGTGAAAGTCCAAGAGCCACACCACGCGCTGACCTGCCAAGACAGACACACACACATGCGCACCCCAACACACATAATTAAAACCATATATTTTTCTAATAACACACTCCTCTTCTTACAACATAACCCTCAAGTGTCCACCCTCAACACACACATCAAATGCAGCTTAGCCAGAGGTAATACAGCAACTACCCTGGAGGTCAGACACCCCCCTCTCCACACACACACAGGCACTGCTCTCTCTATCCCTCGCTCTGACACACGCAACTAATGAACACACTTCAGATACATAGATAGGGCCTGTATAATGTAAATTGATCAATATTGAAATATTCACACAGGCATGTTTAGTCAGATGGTATTTTTTTCAAACTACATCACAGAGTTTCTTACCTTGCTGGAGGTCATGGGGTGATAATCTCAGTGGGATTTCTGGCATCTCTTGTTTCTAGTAATCCTCTGCAAATCAGGTTGGTATTCAGTTGTAGCCACTCGGAGCAGTTCCTTTACGTGAGTGTCAGTCAGAACGGACCGATGCTTGGACTTCACGTGTTTCAAGGTAGAAAACAGGGATTCGCAGACATATGTTGAGGAGAACATCGACAGCAGTTTGAGGGCGGCTCTTTTTACACACGGGTATTTTTCAGTTGGCACAACTCTCCAAAACGCAACAGGGCCTTCTTTCAAAAGAGATTTCAGTCTATCATCCTCGCGTAGCTCAATCATCTCCAGTTCACTCGCTGCCTCATCAGTGACAAGCGGGGATTTGAGGCAGTCTGCCTCTGCATTAAAAGGGTCGATGAGAAGAGCGATCTGTGGTCTTTTCTGCTGCAGGTCCTCAAAACGCGAAGTAATGCTCCCGTACAGTTGCGCAAGCATTTTCACGTACTGACCCATATTCATTCTAATGCCAGCCTTCTGCTGGGCGCTGCGCAATGAAGGAAAATGGGACAGATTGCCATTTTGAATGTGCACTTTGAACAGCTTCACCTTGTTAACAAAGGAGAATACACTTTGTGTCAGATCAGGAAGAGTTTTTAATTTCCCCTGCAGGTCCAGGTTTAGTTTGTCCAAGTGTGAAAGCATGTCCACTAAGAAAGCCAAATCCATAAGCCATTTGGGGTCTGAGAGCTGAGGGTAACTTTTGTTCTTTTCTGCCATAAACAATTTTACTGGTTCCAAAAGCTCCAAAAAGCGTGAAACCACTTTACCTCTTGAGAGCCATCTTACAGCGCAGTGCAGTGGCAAGTCACCTGGCCACCGTCTAGGTCAGCAATGAGATTTTTGAACTGTCGGTGAGTAAGGGCATGCGTGCGGATGTAGTTCACAATCTCCATCATAGGTTTCATGACGTGGTCTAAATTCAGTGTTTTAGACACGAGTTGCTCCCGGTGGATGATGCAGTGAAAATTCCAAAAATCGGGGAAGAGGTCATCACCCTTACAAAGGCCCACAAGGCCGTTCACAGAACCAATCATCGATGGCGCTCCATCCGTGGCTATTGCGGTGAGTTTTTCTAAAGACATATTCGCTGTTTTGAATACTTCCATCATTGCTTCTTTTACGTCAGTGTCAGGAGTTGGGGTTTTTTGTTTTGCCTTTTTTGTTTTTTTTTCATTCCTATGGCTTGCCATCGCCACCAGATGGCACCATGGAGGCTAGGATAGGAGGACTGAAGGGCTGACGTCACGTCACACCGGTTCCCAATCCACTCGTCAGCGGGACTTCAAGAGACGGCGACTGCCAGCATACCAACGCTTGAGTGTTAGCCAGTAATGCTGTTCCTGCAACGTCAAGTCTGGCTGTAGTCCCGAGTTTCCCTTGCGACGCCGTCTGGATCCTATTACCTGTCCGCCCTCCACCGCAGCACAACCTCCACCTCCAGCGCCTCCACACCTGGCCACGCCGTTGTTTATTCTCCTCCCCGAGTAAGCATACAACTTTAGAGCTCTGGAAAATCCCCACGGTCCCTGAACTCACCTCCCGATCTGTTGTTGTTCCCAGAAGTCCTGACTTACCTGTCTGTCGCCGTCCCTTCGATGACTGAGAGCCTACCCTGGAAATCTTTTGTAAATAAATCACTTTAACTGATCTTTCGCGTCCCGAGTTGTGTTCTGCATGTGGGTTCGTAGTGTTAAAGCAGATATGACAGAACACTCAAGCCAACAACCGAACCCAGCAGACACAATCAGAAGGGCTTTAGCTGAACAACAATCAGCGATTCAGTCACATGAAAAGGTCCTTCGTGATCTTAGCGCCAGTCAAGCAGAAACGAACCGTCGGCTTGAAGAAATAGCTAACTTTCTGCAGACTTCATCCCAACAGCCTCCAGTCGCCGCTCCGGACCCTACTCCCGATCCTGCTCCAGTGAGCCGCGCCATGTATTCGGAGATCCGCCCACCCTCGCCAGAAAGGTTTGATGGTGACTCTAACAAATGTAAGGGTTTCATAATGCAGTGTTCATTGATTTTCAATCATTCTCCTCAGAGCTTTCTTAACGATGGGGCCAAGATTGCATTTATAATTGCTCACCTGTCAGGTAGAGCTCTTAGCTGGGCTGAGGCGAAGTTTCCTGACCCCACTAATTTTGCCTGTACATTCACAGAGTTCCTGGCGGACTTCAAACAGGTCTTCACTTGTGACCCTGACAAGACCGCTAACTCCCGAGAGTTATGGTCATTAAAACAAGGACAAAGATCTGTAGCAGACTTTGCAATTGACTTCAGAATAGTGGCTGCAGCCTCGGCTTGGAACCCGGCAGCTTTAAAGAGCGCTTACTTTCACGCTCTCAGTGACTCGATAAAGGATGAGTTGGCAACGCTCGATGAGCCTGATTCCTTAGAAGATCTGATAAAATTAACTATTCGGTTAGATAACCGGATCAGATCCCGTAACAGGGAGAGGAGCCGCAGAACTTCATCTACCAGAAACGTACAGACTTCTGCTCCTGTGACCCCAACCCTTTCCTCACTCAACTCACCTGAACCAGAACCAATGCAACTTGGACGTACACGGTTATCCCCCGAAGAGAGACAAAACCGGATGAGGTCTCGCCTTTGTCTATACTGTGGCGCGCCCGGACATTTCATTGCTAGCTGTCCGGTTCAGTTAAACCCCCTAGTCCGCCAGTAGAGGGGGGAGATCTGGTGGACCGACATGTTCAAGCTTCTCCTCGCTTTTCGATAATTTCAAACCTTAGTTACAATAACCAGACCATTCCTTTGACAGCCCTGATTGATTCTGGTTGTGAACGAACCTTAATTGACTCTGAATTGGTTAAACAGATGTCAATTGAGACTGTCGAGTTACCAGTTCCTCTTAGAGTTTCTGCTCTAGATGGAAAATCACTTCCACCCATAACTCACAAGACCAAACCGCTTCTCCTGGTTAGTTCAGGTAACCACAACGAATTGATTTCTTTTTTTGTTTTTCCCACAGCCACATCATCTGTCGTCCTAGGTTTTGATTGGCTGGAACTACATAACCCTCACATAAACTGGTCAGATAAGAACATTGTTTCATGGTCCACTAACTGTCACTCCACCTGCCTCCGGTCTGCTGTTCCCCCAGGTCCGCCACCGGCAGAACAACAAGAAGTGGATCCTTTGGATTTATCGTCCATCCCTGTTGACTACCACGATTTGGCTCCTGTTTTTAGTAAGGCTAAAGCTCTTTCTCTTCCTCCTCACAGACCTTATGATTGCTCCATAGATCTCCTCCCAGGGGCCCCGTTACCCTCAAGTCGACTGTATAACATCTCACGGCCCGAGCGGGAGACTATGGAGAAGTATATTAAGGACTCTTCGGCAGCAGGTATAATTCGACCTTCTTCTTCTCCTCTGGGGGCTGGATTTTTTTTTGTTGGCAAGAAGGATGGAACACTGAGACCTTGCATAGATTACCGTGGGCTAAACCAAATCACAGTTAAAAATAAATATCCTTTACCTCTGTTGTCGTCTGCGTTTGAGCCTGTCCATGGGGCCACGGTCTTTTCCAAACTAGACTTAAGAAATGCTTACCATTTGCTTCGCATTCGAAGGGGTGATGAGTGGAAAACGGCCTTTAAGACACCTCTGGGACACTTTGAATATTTAGTTATGCCTTTCGGCCTGTCCAATGCTCCAGCTTGCTTTCAGGCTTTGGTAAATGATGTTTTAAGAGACTTTTTGAATATATTCGTGTTTGTATATCTGGATGATATACTCATTTACTCCAAGAATTTAACTGAACATAAACACCATGTCCGCCGGGTTCTGCAACGACTACTTGAGAATAAACTCTATGTGAAAGCAGAGAAATGCGAATTCCACAAATCATCAGTGTCCTTCTTGGGCTTTATACTTGAGGGCGGACAGGTTCGCCCTACAGAGGACAAAATTAAAGCAGTTGTGGAATGGCCGACCCCTGATACACGTAAACAGCTCCAAAGATTTTTAGGTTTTGCAAACTTCTACCGAAGATTCATTCGCAACTACAGTCAAACAGCTCTTCCTTTAACCGCTCTAACCTCCACAAAGTCTCCATTCCTGTGGACACCCACAGCTGAAGCAGCGTTTAAAAAACTCAAGTCTCTTTTTTCTGCTGCCCCTGTCCTGATTCAGCCCGACCCGTCCAGACAATTTATTGTGGAGGTTGATGCGTCCGATACAGGAGTGGGAGCCGCTCTGTCCCAAGTATCTAGCACTGATAATAAGACACATCCTTGTGCCTTCTTTTCCCGTAGGTTATCCCCTGCTGAACGGAATTACGATGTGGGGGACCGGGAACTTCTGGCCATCAAGTTGGCCCTGGAGGAGTGGCGACATTGGTTGGAGGGTGCCGAACATCCAGTGCTAGTTTGGACTGACCATAAGAACCTCTCCTACCTTCAATCCGCAAAACGCCTCAATCCACGTCAATCCCGTTGGTCTCTGTTCTTTTCAAGATTTAACCTGTCCATTTCCTACCGCCCAGGCTCACGCAACCTGAAACCAGATGCTCTGTCCCGGCAATATGCTGCTGATAACTCAGACAAGACTCCTGCGACCATCTTGTCCCCCAGTTGCACCGTGGGTGTTGTCACCTGGGAGATTGAGGATCTCATAAAGCAGGCTCAGTCCTCTGAATCTACACCTGTTGATTGCCCAGCTAATAAACTTTTTGTTCCCTCAGCTGTCCGAGCCAGATTTCTACATTGGATCCACGCCTCTAAGTTTTCAGGGCACCCAGGTACGAGTCGCACCATTTCTCTAATAAACCGCAGGTTTTGGTGGCCATCCATCCATAAGGATGTTAAGGACTATGTGCGAGCCTGTGCTGTTTGCTCCCGGAACAAGTCCTCTCATCAGCCCCCATCAGGACTCCTTCAACCACTACCTGTTCCCAAGCGTCCGTGGTCTCACATTGCCATTGATTTTGTCACTGGGTTACCTCCCTCTAAAGGGATGACGACTATACTCACCATCGTAGACCGTTTTTCCAAGGCTTGTCATTTAGTTCCCCTTCGCAAGCTCCCCAGTGCTTTTCAGACCGCTCAGTTGATGATTAAACATGTCTTCTGTTTACATGGCATCCCAGTTGAGATACTTTCGGATCGGGGTCCACAGTTTGTGTCCCAAGTTTGGAGACATTTTTGTGCTGCTCTCAAGGCCAAAGTAGTTCTAACTTCTGGTTATCATCCTCAGACCAATGGTCAAGTGGAAAGAATGAATCAAGAACTTGAGTCGGTCCTCCGCTGTTTCTCATCCACCAATCCATCTGACTGGAGTACTTTCCTGCCATGGGTTCAGTATGCACACAATAGCCATGTTTCTGCCGCTACTGGTTTATCTCCTTTTGAGGTTTCCCTAGGATACCAGCCCCCACTTCTTGCCGCTGAGGAGGATCTGATCTCCGTTACTTCTGTCCAACACCACATCCGGCGCTGCAAGAACGTCTGGAGATCAACCATCAACGCCCTCAATAGAACTTCAACTCAGAACAAGCGTTTCGCTGATCGCAGAAGGATTCCGGCTCCGGTGTACTCTCCTGGTCAGAAGGTTTGGCTATCCACTCAGAACATTCAGTTAAAATCCATGTCAAAGAAGCTGTCCCCTAGGTTCATTGGACCTTTTGAGGTGGAATCCATAATCAATCCGTCAGCTGTCCGTCTCCGTCTCCCAGACTCGCTACGGATCCATCCCACTTTTCATGTGTCTCAAGTTAAGCCTCTCCAGACCAGCACCTTGTGCCCTCCACCTGAACCCCCTCCTCCCGCCCGTATCATTGACGGGCACCCCGCTTACACTGTTCGCAGGATTGTGGACTCCCGTCGGCGGGGTCGGGGGTGGCAGTACCTTGTTGATTGGGAGGGCTATGGCCCGGAGGAGCGCCTCTGGGTCCCTGGTTCGTTCATTTTGGATTTGGATTTGATCACTGATTATCGCTCTTCTTTGCCTGCCAGGTCGTCTCGGCCGCCAGGTGGCGACCGTTAGGGGGGGGGGTACTGTCAGGAGTTGGGGTTTTTTGTTTTGCCTTTTTTGTTTTTTTTTCATTCCTATGGCTTGCCATCGCCACCAGATGGCACCATGGAGGCTAGGATAGGAGGACTGAAGGGCTGACGTCACGTCACACCGGTTCCCAATCCACTCGTCAGCGGGACTTCAAGAGACGGCGACTGCCAGCATACCAACGCTTGAGTGTTAGCCAGTAATGCTGTTCCTGCAACGTCAAGTCTGGCTGTAGTCCCGAGTTTCCCTTGCGACGCCGTCTGGATCCTATTACCTGTCCGCCCTCCACCGCAGCACAACCTCCACCTCCAGCGCCTCCACACCTGGCCACGCCGTTGTTTATTCTCCTCCCCGAGTAAGCATACAACTTTAGAGCTCTGGAAAATCCCCACGGTCCCTGAACTCACCTCCCGATCTGTTGTTGTTCCCAGAAGTCCTGACTTACCTGTCTGTCGCCGTCCCTTCGATGACTGAGAGCCTACCCTGGAAATCTTTTGTAAATAAATCACTTTAACTGATCTTTCGCATCCCGAGTTGTGTTCTGCATGTGGGTTCGTAGTGTTAAAGCAGATATGACAGTCAGTGCCGCGAGTTCTGTCTTTTAATGGGACAATATCGAGAAGCTCTTCTTTCACCACGCAGTCCTCAGAAATCATTCGTACAAATATTGCCAACTGTGGCTTGTCCTGTATGTCGCATGACTCGTCTAATGCTACACTAAAATAAGCACATGCGTTCAGGTCTGCATGTAGATCAGATTCAAGCGCATTATTTATGTCTGATATTCTGGTTTCAACTGTGTGTCGTGACATCTGGAGATCAGTGATGGAATCTTTGAGTTGTTTGTTATCTGGAGCCAAAATGTCAATTAAATCTACAAAACACTGTTTTAAAAACTCGCCTTCGTTGTATGGTTTTTTAGCACGGGCAATATTCCATGCCACTTTATAGGATGCAAGTGTCACAGCTTCTCCACGCTTGGTCAATTGCTGAAACATTTGAGACTGTCTTTTTACCTGGCTTTTCAATGTGCTCAATTTTTGCTTCCGTAGTTCAGTACCTTTGGGGAAATCCTTGTCAATATTAGCATGGAGTGTGCTAAAATGACGCTGAAGGTTTGAAGCCTTGTAATGTGATATCGTGGTATCGCATAATAAACAGAGCGATTTGCCATTCCGTTCAATAAAAAAGTAAGCATCTTCCCATTCTTCCAGAAATGTCCTTTGTTCATCGTCATATTTTCGTTTAGCTTTGCATTTTGCCATTTTTACAAAGAAGGTAAGTCTGCGGTCTGCATGCATGTAAAATGTTTACCTAATTTCCCGGCATGAGACGTAATCCGCGCATATGATTGGCGGTCACTTACGTCTCTTACGTCTTACGTCTCATAAAAAACACCCAATCTGTCAAATTAATTTATTAATTTTAAAATATTATTATTTGTTTTTAATAACCCCTGATGGATTTAAGTGTGTTTAAGATATAAAAAAAAAAAGAAGAAAAGAAACATGAAACGAGGAAAGAGCCACAGTATATAGAAAATATGGTAACAGGCAAAGAGCCGCATTCTTATTGGTCGAGAGCCGCATGCGGCTCGACAGCCGCGTGTTCGCCACCCCTGAGTTATAGTGTCGTATCAGTAGATTGGACTAATAAGTTGTACAAAAGTTAATTATAGTTGCCTGTCAGTTGTGAAAAACTTTGCCCAATAAACCACATTACTGAAAAATACTAAGTGTGAATGAGAAAAAAAGGTTGTTTAAATAAAATGGCAAAAAAACATGATTTCTCCTCAGCATCTATATGCATTTTTGTCATTCAGAATAGTCTGACAGTTGTTTGATAAAATGCTCCAAATCCCAATATCTTGCTTAAGCTTCCTCTAACCACCTTATAGGGTTAACAACCATCTTCAGACCCAAACTAAATGAAATGCATTTCCAAAACAGCAAAATGTTAGCCTAATAATAGCTCTTGATCTCAAATTTTAACTTTATTAATCCAATCTTGAGTACTATTTCAGAAAAAAAAACTAATTTTACATTGTAATTCTAGGTAAGAGAACTCTGAAAGACATCAAGATCTATTGCAGCAACCTTGATTTGAGCTATGTTCATTCAAGATGATGGAGCCTCTTTACAAATCAAGCCTGCAATATTCCCTTGTGTTGACCTCCTCAGTTTCTTTACCTGCGTCACTGAAGCCTAAGACAAGATGCTGATTGATTGCTTTCAGCAGGGGAGAAGTGATGAAAATATCTACAGTGAGTGAAGAAAAAAGGAAAGGGACAAAAACAGAAGCTCGTCTTTTGTTTAGTTTTCTTTTTTTTTACTAAAAGAGACTTGCTTGCTTCAGGTGATTTATTAGTTGTGGTAAATAAATAGCTGGTACATTCTTTGAACCAGTCATTCTTTTATCAATCTATCAATTTATCTATTTTTAAATGCATTCTGGTGGTTTGTCAGAATAAAAGCCCCAATAGCGTCCAGCTGTTTTTATGTATTTTCTTCTTTTAAAAAATTTCACCAGCTGGGTCGGGGACTACAGATGGAAATTAGCAATTAGCGCTACAACCTGCTAAAGTGCATCTTTCCTCTTGTGGTTATTGTATGTTGTGCATTGTCCCTGTTTTAAATAAATAAATTGTAAAATAAATTCTCAATCTTTTGAAGTGTCAGTGTTTCCATGAATGACTGGATGTAGTGTGAAGCACTTTGGGGTCCTCTGCACTTGATGAAGCGCTAAAGAGGTCATTTACCATTTGAAAAAAGCCTTTAAGCAGAGGTTAAACACACTTTTCATTAAGACTACTTTTCTATATCATTTTTTTTTCATTAGTCTGTTGTAATATTCTAATTCTAAATGTAATTTTTTCATTCCAAATTATCATAATTAAAAGAAACGAAGACTTAAAAACATCAGTTTCTGTGTCTTCTTAATAATATTCTAATATACTGAATCTTCATCACCATGTACGTACGTACACATATAAGTAGGGGTGTATAGCCCGGACATCAGGTTGTGTTGCAAGGCTGCCATTCATCCTGACAATTTTAACTCTAAAACATAATTTTGTCTGGATGTATGGACCAAAATTCGACCAAGCTACTGTGAGAAATGTGTGGGAAGATATCTTGATTTCTTAATGTTTGTTTAATATGTCTGTGACTGATATTAAATAAGATATGTTTGAATTTGTAAGTCCCTTTGGAAAATAAGAATACACCCATTATTGCTGCCATATGGAATAAACAAGGACAACACAGAAACATTTGGAAAAAGTCTTGAGAGCAAACATCAGGCAGTGTATTACCAAAAATGGATGCAATCATTTTCTAAAGTGCTTATACCTGCTATGTGAGTTTTTCTTTTGAGCTAATCCAATTTACTTTAGTTAAATTTGAGCGTGTTCATTCCGAGTCAAGCGTGTGCGTCATTAATGGGGGGGAAAAAGCCATCGTCAATGAAGCCTTGATACTATGATTCACCATGGCAATGGGTAAATAAAGACCAGCAACACTGCAGACTGTGGCATTTATATACTTTTCCCTAAAAGTAAAGATGTGGAAAAAGGACTTAATTAGTAACAATTTTATTTAAATGTATCTTAGCCTTCTGCTATCAAACAAATCCTCTTTTACAATACATTTACTGTTTGTCACTGCAGATGAACATACAAGCGACTTCTCTGACCAGTTCTGAATTAGGTAGTGATCAACACAATGATTAAAAGGAAAATGTTTAGGTGTGGGGGGACGACTGGATAATCTAACAGATGCATTTCTTTCCATGAGTCACTGAGTTCCACACAAGGACAATATATAGATTTCATTATGGGCTGAAAATGAATCACCTTACACTGATGACAGATTCATTATAAATGTGGATGTGCTAAAGTCCTTGGATAACAAACCAATTTCTATGTCTTTCCAGGTCAGCAGTCTCTAATTATATTTGCTAGTACATCACAGATGTTGAATATGGAAGAACCACAGCGTTATTTCTGTTGGACCTCAACGCAGCATTTGGCACTGTTGACCATGACATATTATTGAAGTGAATATAGAGTACTTCACTGGTTCAAATCTTATATACATAGGGGCGTCTTTGTGCCAATTGGTAAGTTCAGAGCAGACACATGTGGTGCATCCACATGTGATCAATCCTGCAGCCACTACTATTTCATAGCTACATGCTCCTACTAGCTCAGATTACAACAAGTAAAAATATTAGTTAACATAATGAACCAGATGATACACACTTCTGCAATGCTTTGTCACCAAGTGACTCCAAACCCACCCAGGCACTGAACAGTTGCTCAAAGCAAAATGAACCGTACCTTTCTCCAGCTGAACAGAAACCAAACTGAAGTTATTATCTTTGGATCTACAGAGGAACGGTGTAGAATCAGCAGCTTTAGCTTTTACAGCTAGAAACAAGTGACCAGGCCTGAAATCTAGGTGGTGATGGACTTAGACCTGAACCTTCAGAGTCACATAAAGACAGTTACAAAGTCGGCCTTTTATCGCCTGAAGAACGTTTCTAGGATTAAAGGACTAATGTCCCAGCAAGATCAAGAGAAACTCACCCATGTGTTTATCTCTAGTAAAATTGATTGCTGCCACAGTGTTCTCACAGGTCAAAAATTAGACAGCAACAGGTGATTTTATTGCTTGCCTTCTACTAAAACGAGGAAAACAAAGCACATCTCCCCAGCTCAGAAGGTGAGCTACTGGTTTCCTGTAGCTCAGAGAATAGGCTTTAAAAATACTCCCATGAGCTTAGAAATCACTGAATGACTTAGCACCAAAATACATGAAAATTGTGTTTCAGACCACTCAGATCTTCTGGTTCCAGTCTACTCTGCTTCCCCAGAGTCAGAACCAAACATGGATAAGTAGCATTCAACTTTTATGCTCCACTAAGCTGGAGCAAACTTCCAGAAAACTTCAAAACAGCCAAAAAATTTAGTTATTTTAACTTAAAACCACCTGTTTAGAGTTGAATTTAAAAAAAAGAAAAACTGAAACATTGATTAATATATATGATGATGATTCTTGATGATTATCATTACTTATTTTATAACTGATTACTGTATTATATTTTTATTATGAAAAGCACTTTCATCTATAAAGAAACTTGACTTTATTTAATATTCAGATAAATACAGACACAGTGATGGATACATACATTTTAGCTTGTTTTTTAAAAGGAGCTTTAAGTATTCAACCTCAGTTAACAACAGCAAAAGTAATCTCAAACTAGAACTGAGCAAATGATTGAAAAAATTTAAATAATTAGCCTCAAGCACTTTGTGTGCAGTTTGGCCATAGAATAAGATTTCCCTTTGTGACATAATCTTCATGGGAGCCAGGGTTTATTAAAACACTACATCTCAAAAAAACATTGTAAAAAAAAAAAAGAGCCATTATGTTGATTCAATAGTCACACACATTGTTTTTCTCCAAATATCGACTTTGAAAATCCTGGTCTTTATTGTCAAGGTATTTCTCTGCGGCTTCTTTATGTTTTCCATGATTAGGAAAGTCGTTTTTATGGGCTGCATTTATTTTTGTGTCCAGAATAACCATTCTCCAGCAAGAAAAACATTAGAAGCCACTAAAATAATAATAAAAAAAATTCTGGATGGCGCACAAAACACTGGATGCAGATCTGATAGAGAGCTATTAGCACATTATTTTCTAAAGTTGTATTAAATATCAAACTTCTGATGAGGATATGCAGTTCACAGTAAAGCAAAATCACAAAGTTTTATATCCAAGGCAGAGTGAACAATCTTTGAAGTTAAAATTGGGAGAGGATGGAGAGTAAAAGGCAGGAATTTTTCAATATTTCACTGAAAGAGTGATAAACTTTTTAAACTCCATATCTAAATCATTCAGTGAGTCAAATGTTTCTAAAAGCCACAAGAATATTTTTTTCTGTTTTATACAAAACGTTAATCCCTTACACAAGAATAGTGCATCTTTTAAAACACCTTAAGTAAAACGTACTAAGAGAACAAACAATAGAAATGATAGTAAACTACTACAATTTATTTTTGATGCATTAAAGAATCCAGTTCCAATGATGACTGATGGACACAGTAAATAATTAATCAGTGTGTGCGGCAATATGTATAATTGAAAATTCAATGTTTGTCAATTCAATAATGACTAGGGCCGTTTCAGACATGTATTGTGGGCGCAACAACTGCAGAGCTTCAAGCGCAGTGAAGTCATAGCAACCAGAAGAATGATGCGGAGAACAGCAAGGCTCAAAATGCAGGAGGCAAATCCCATTAAATACATGGCTGAATATTACTTAGGAGGCAAAACTGCCTTCACAACCTTGTACTTTTTAGGTGTTTGGACTTGAAATTACCTTCCTTGAGTGGTATGACTGGATTCATCCAGGACCAGCATTCAACAGTTTGCATTAAGGGTTTACTTTCTGCAAAATGCAGAAGTACAGAGGAGGGAGAAAATCCTCTAACTATTGTGTGGATGGACCGCGTAGGCAGATAGGGCCTTTTACTCAGGCTCCCAATAATATTGGTTAATTGCTAGATTTCTCTAGCCTCTCTCAACTTGCATCACGAGTAGGCGTGGAGGAGTTTACAGCGGGGATATATTGCTGCTGACTGAATACAGAGTTCTCATTCTCTCTCTCTCTTAATTGTCATTCCCCTGCTCATAGGCACATTTCTCCAGCAGATTCCCTTGAGAGAGGTTTCCCCAGAATCTACGTAAAAGGATTCCTTCCCACGCCATGGTCTTAGGAACATCTCATTTTCATCCACCCGCGCCTCGCTCATGCACACACACACTCCCTCTCACCCTGCCACTGTGTCCTCGTGTCTCCCTCCTCGCTCACGCTTATGTTTTCTGTCTTTTTTCTTCCTCTCCCTTCACTTCTCAACACCCATCGCACCCCCCTTCCTCTTCCCCATACCTTATAGATCCTCCGTGGGAGGCAGCATCTCCCTCACACAACAAGCGTGGGCCCTCCTCTGACAAATGACATGCCGGGCCCACCAGCTTTGCGTGGGGGGAGAAAAGCTTTAAGTTAAGAAGGAACGATGGATTTGATTGGATGCTGCAACTCAGGGGCTGTATCTTGGCAAGCTGTATTGGATTGGTCTCAGCGAAGAAGTGAGAAATGGACAGAAAGCTGCAATGCTGCTGTTTATCAAGCCAACAGTATGTTTTAAGGAGAAATAAATTACCATAAAACCTAACACTTCTGAAAACTGTCAAGCTTTCAACTGTGACAATAAAAACTGGTGGTAAATTTTAGACTTGTGACACTTAAACATTGTCTGGAAGGTGTGTGATTTTAAGTTTCAACTTGAGTCCAGGTACAGTCAAGCAAATCACTTACGAGTGCTCTTTGGCTAGCTGCTGGGCCAGAGAAATAGCTGTGGGGTCCCGGTCTAAGGCCAAGACAGTGACTTCAGGAACCGTGTTCAGTATTGCTTTGGTATGACCACCACCTCCAAATGTCATGTCCAGGACCACCTACATGCGAGAAAGAGAGAAAACAACACATTCTTCTTACAACAGGGCTCCTTATACACGATTCATCATCGTCATCACGATGGTAGTTTATCACTTAAGTGTTTCTTTGTCAGTAGTTCACTGTCAAGACATTTTATTCTGTTTCATCTCAAGCAACGTAATTTCTATATTAGGACATAACTGAGTTTGAACAGACATTCACAAATTAAACTATCAAAGTCTATTTTAGTGTGCAAATGAAAATATGTAAAGCTCATATTTCAAATTAAGGTTGAAATATATTCCTTAAATTCACCCACAGTTAGAGGTTTTAACAACACGCTTGAATGAGTTGTTTTTGTGTCTATATTTAGTCTTACCCTTTACATTTTGTAAAATTTTTGACAAGTATAAAAATGACTGTGGTAACAAACATGACAGGGCCAGTGATTGTTTAATCATTCTTGAAATTGGTTATAATCTCTAGCAAGTTCTGGGAAATGTCGGAGATGACGGCATGGTTTTCCAACTGATATGCAGGCTGAGTTAGCCGTTAGTCTTCTTAAGAAACCTAATGACCCACAACAAACCTAATGACCCACAACAAAATTACTTTGGTTCTAAATGTAAAAAAAAAAAAAATGCCCTATGGCAGGGGTCTTCAAATCCAGGCCTCAAGGGCCGATGTCTTGCAGCTTTTAGGTGCGTCCCCAGTCTAGCACACTTGAATCAAATGTCTGAATTACCTCCTCAATGTAAAGTCAAGTCCTGCTGATGACCTCATTATTTGACTCAAGTGTGTAGAGGCAGAAACACATCTAAAAGTTGCAGGACACTGACCATGGATTTGAAGATTCCTGCCCTATGGAGTCAGCTGGAACTGGACACATTCATAAGACTCAAGCAGACAATTAAATCTTTGGACACATTAAACAAACACTGGCCTTGTCATCCATATGTAAATGGTATTGGCACACTTAATCATCTAACTATAACAAATGTAAATTACCCAAAAGTAGTGATGTGCATTTCAAAAATGGATCTGACTTGAATTCGCAAGTCAATTTTCAAAGATCCCCATCGTATAACCCACTAGTCCACTCAAAATCACTCTCCCTGATGGAACAGAAGCTATGACTACGCAAGGGTACTCTTTGCATGTAATAGGCTATAATACTGTACTTTATAGGAATTAATATCACATTTTTCTTGCGAATAATATTGTGGGACATTTCACTGTTTATGTCCACACCTGATCTGGATGCTGCAAATGCTAAATCTCAAGAAGAATGGTGCAAAAATCATCATGACTTGCAGAAATCATCAGAAAGCAGTGTGGAAACTATTCCAATCAATACATGGCAAGTCAGGCTGGAAGCTAAGGCCCTGTAGAATGACTTGTTGGCAAAGTCAGTATCACATTTCCGCTGGCATGTTGTAGCGTCCAAATGTTACAGCCAGCAGCTGGCTGGACAACAAAGTTCATGTAAATTGGATGAAAGTAAATGCAGACTAATCCTGAAAGATGATATGTTAGAAGCTGCCAAGACTAGGGTAGAGGTTCACCATTTAAAAGAACAGCTACCCTAAAGATTCGGTCAGAAAGACAATAAAACAGGTTAAATGCATTGATGTGGCATAATGGCCTAGTTAAATTCCAGACCTGCAATAAAAATAAAAATTTGTGTCATGATTTGAAAATTTGAATATACCTGTGTGGTATTTGGTGCCAAGCTATGACATAATCCCAATAAAAGACATGTTTTAACAAAGTTTGCTGGTTGTAAGCATCATTTTGCTTACAAAATGATGATAACAGGTCACAAGCTGGACTCGAACACACGATTCAGGTGTCCAAAGCTGGTTGTAAGGGATTCAAGGGATTCAATCCCTTGAATCCCTTGAATCAAGGGATTCAAGGGATTAATCCCTTGAATCCCTAATTCAAGGGATTAGGGTACTTTTGCAAGGCTCCCTTCTCATCTGTGTCTTTCAGGGTGGTTTGTAAAAGTAATTTTAACCTACGATCCTCAGCTAACATGTCAAATTAGAACACACAAGAAACTATAAGTAGCAATCACCAAAAAGACAGAAAACAATGTCTACGAAAGATTGGTAACAGAGATTCCAGACATATATATATATATATATATATGCTGATGGAATAATTGAAAGCCCTTTAGGGTTCTTGTATTACAGTCCCACTTCCAATGAAGTTGGAACATTGTGTAAAACATAAATAAAACCATAAAAGTATCATTTGCAAATCCTTTTTGAAGTACATTCAACTGAATTCACTACAAAGATATGTAATTTTAAAATTTTGTTTTGCAAATATTTACTCGTTTGGGATTTGATGCCTGCAACACATTCCAAAAAAGTTGGGACTGCACTTGTCATGGAAATGTTTTTTTGTGTGTGTTTTTTTTCCCATGACTGATATGTCACACCAATAAAATGTGCAGATATCTAAGAGCCAATCAGTAGTCAGCTTTGGTATTGTCTTGTCCAGTTTTGCTTCCGCCCTGCTACCTGTGCTGGTTCAGTGGTGACTGGGGGTCTATTGGGTGGCCTACTGCTCTCTGTGTGGTACTGAAGTTAGGGGCTGTTATTCAATATAACCAAACCAAAACGACAACAAAAAAAATCTGTTATGCTAATGCACATCATCTTACTGCCAAAACATCTAACCCTTTCACCTTACAGCTTTCTAAATGACGGAACTACTCATAAGTTGATCCCGTAGGAGTCTTTCACTTTTCTACCAGCCTTTAATTGACCAGACTAACCAGCAAAGTAACCAATGAAAATACAAGTAGATAAGACAGAAAGTTGTCCCATAGATAAGCAAATGTGAAAACTATATAGATTACATAAATATCACATAGATCCTAGTGGGTTACCCTCACCATTAATGCAAACTGAGATTTTATGGTCTGTATAATTTGAGCTGCTTGGTATTTCATGTAAAAAAAAAAAGTAAATCAAAACAACTTATTGTCATCTGCCTTGAAATAAACTATTTATCTTGGGCGTATTAATAAAAAATAACAAAGTGTGTGAATAATTAAAATAAATGTAAAGTCCCAATGAGCTTTTAAGTAAGATTAAAAAACCATAATTGTGAAAACTAAGGTTTTTACTTTTATGGTAAGGATTTGAATCTGTACTGCTAAATGTTTTACAGTATCCTTTACAAGAAGACAAAGTATTGGAAATCTAATTCTTTTATTTTCTACATTTTACTGAAGTCTTTGCATTTTTCCCCAACAGAACTCAACTACTTTAGACAAAGGTTTCACATAATCCCATAACCTACCCACAGTTAAAGTATAAGTGTTACAAATATTACTTTATTAATCTTGTCTCTAGGTGAGAGAGAGCAGTAAAATGTGCAATAACTGTCAACCGTTATGCAGCATATTTGATGCTAGCTAGTTTCTTAAATCTCCTCTTTGGGTAACACAACTGAAAGCAGATTTCAGAAATTATTTATTAAATGAAAGAAAATCACTACCTGATCAGTCTGAGATAGAAAAGAAATGATCACATTTAAGTTTTTTCTTCTTCTTCTTCACATGTCCCCTCTGGTAGTTCTTAGATTTTGATAAAATGTTAGGAAATAGATGTAAAATGAGACTAAAGGAAATGCCACCTTTTCTCCACAAAAAAACATTAAACATGTCGATCGATAGTGACGTGGAAGGTAGGGTGTGTGCGTGCATGTGTGAGGGAAGAAGTGATCAATGGCGGTTCCCTCTCCTTTCCAGCGCGCAGCAGCAGATGGGGAGGGGGTGTGGGCTAGTGGGATGAGTCACACGCATAATGAACTTGCCTGTTGTGCTATTCAATAAAAAAAAGGGAAAAGTGAAACAGAAACACATACAGCAAAGTAGGCTGTTTCTATAATAATTGTTGATACAGGTAAACCAGGAGGCAAACTGGCTGTCTTCTAGAGTGAACTGAATCTACCAAGATGATCCTTTGTCACACTGTATGAAAACTGTGAGCTAAAAGCTACGCAAGAGTTTTTATGTCAATTATGCAAATGATATGGAAATGCTCCATAGTTTTTTTAGAAGTGGTTGCTGGTTGTTATCAGCTGGATAGATTAAAAATAAAACTACACATTTTTACTAGGTTCAAAATTAAATCTCAACTCAAATACCAAAGCATAAAAATTTAAATCTCCATGTTTAGGTCATTAGGAAAAAAAGGTTAGTTCCCTTTGTGGAAAACAAGGCTCCTTGAAAAGAAAAGATGTTGTAGAGAAAAAAATATCTTCAGGTATATATCTCTTCTTGCCAGATTGACAAAACAACTCATTGAAAAGATTTGGTGATAACAGGTTTGGCATTTGCAAATATGACTGACACCAAACTTGGATATGAGTCATTCACATTGATATTTCATGCAGAACGTTGTCTGCGAGGCCCTCACCTAGAATGTGCCTATGCAGAGAAAGCAGTAAGCTTCCACGGTACAATATGGGTGATTTTGGATGCTCAAATGCACTGATGAAAGAAGAAAATTATTTTAAAACAGGTATATGCTCCTTTCTGTATTTTGTGGTCTTTGAGAGGTGTGCAATATCTGCCTTTCCCAGCAGAGGGAACAGAAGAGTTAGGAGTAGTCCCTGTTGCGCAGTCCAGCAGTGAGGCTGCAAAGTGCTATTATCCAGGACACATAAGCAGTTATCACTCAGCATTATTAATGGGGGATTTCTTTCATAAACAAAAACAAAACTACATTAACGACTCATTTGACCTGGTCTATACATGCTTTACTTTTGAGCTTTTGAGAAAAAAAAAAAAAACAGTCACGTTTTTACATAAACAAAACACAGCATGTGCAAGAGTATATTATGTCAAGACCATGTGGCAAACAAGACTCTCATCTCGAGCTTACTTGTGGTTGAATTCATTAGGAAAAGGGGAGCAGGAACCTGAGAGAAGCCTGAGTACTCACCTAAATCCTACTTGTGACTCCCCAGCCCAGGTCAGTTACAGTGGGGGATCTAAAATGTCATTGAGGGGAGTTTTTACAGATCTTGTTACACCAACACACAGACCATTAGGGAGACAGATACACAGGTACAGGATCGCTTTTCTTGTCGCGTCCGTTGCCATGGTAAGACTGGAGGTAACCGGTTGCATTTCTTTCTCTGTCACACAAAGTTCATGGCAAGTTACAAGTTTGCAGAAATTTGGAAGGGAGGGGGTGCAGTAAAAAAATACTGTAGATGAGGACAGAGCTTCAGGTTTGCATTAAAGACAGTGGTTTTAGGTTTACTGATTGCTAAGAGAGAGCATTGCATTTCACATAAATCTAACTCAAAACTGCTGCTCTGCATAGCCGACATTAATATTATCTTAAAATGTGTTGTTAGTGCCTCAATCTCTCGCTTGTTTCCTCATTTGGAAATCTGTTTTACTTTAAAACGGGCAAGTAAAGTTTCTCTGTCTCATTTAAATGAGTCTAATAGCTCTGCACACGGGCATAGCAGGTAGGAGGCGGACGTGCACAAAACAGATGGCCAGTGAGAGCAGACAAACTCAAACGGCATGAAAGCTTCCCACAATTATCCTGTCAAGAGATTATGTTGATGGTGATCAGTCATGTCTGAGACTCATGCAGCCTTCTGCCTCATCTACCTAAATTAATTACAACACATACATTCAATACCACATGTACCAGTAAGTAAGTAAGTAAGACAGAGTAGGTCAATGAGGGATAAAGAAGCATGAAATACTGTAAAAACTCTTTGCCACAGGGCTCCTTCCAAATGCCTCCCTCTATGATGAACTAATCTCTCTTTTGTTGAAGGAATGCTACAGAGTTACAACAAATACTTTCATTCCTCATCCTTTCAGTGTTGTTTGCACTCTCCTGGCAAGAGTTTAAACAAATGTAGTCAAAGAGGTATTTCAACTGGTCAAGACAAGACTCGTCTGCTAGTGTAAAAACAGGCTCAGTTCATTTAACAAAAAAAACAAACAAAAAAAACCCAATTACTCATCTGAAGTTTGTAGGTCATTTCCAAAACTGGGAATGAATAAATTTAACCTGACATGCAGACAGTGTTTTCCCGGTACATTAGAGGAAACTTTTTATTTTAGGTGTTCCCTGGTGTTAGGCTAAGAATTCAAAACAGAGACAGAAATAAGTTTGGGAATTTGATCAAGGAAAAAGTGACCGTGTAGTTACACAAGTGTCTTGGAGTACATACAAGATTGTCAAGACATGACGGTATTCCAAAAGAATGGGTTTAAGAATTACACATGTGCGATCATATAAATTAACTCTGATTGGGAAGCCTGCCGTCCTGTAGGTAGAAAGGCTGTAAAATTGTGAAATAAAAAACCTATGCGTGTAACATTTTTATTTGTCAGTAAGAACAGATAACATATTTCTAGTCAAAAGTTTACACAAACTCATTAATGTAGAGCATTTTCTGTTTTATTATAACTTTTCTTTCTTCCCTTAGTCCTCGTGATTGCTTACAGCTGTTAGTTTTTCTTTGTTTGACAGAAGGCCTTGGATTGATCAGCACTTAACTATGGGAAAGTACAAGGATCTAGGTGAAGATGTAAAAGAGAGGATTGTAGATTTGGAAAAGAAAAGGTTTTCATTTACAAATAAATATTGATTCCGAGTTTTTCGGTTCAAAGTCATTTACTTGAATGTGTCACTTATTTGCCAAGATCTGGAAAACAACTTAAATTGTCACCATCAGATGAAAAGAAATTGATTAAGATCTTCAGAATCTATCCAGGAACCACTAAGACTCAAGTTTACAATGGACAGGAAACTGCAGAAACACCAGTATCACCACACAACATGTCACAACAAGTTTAAAGTTGGAGTGGTCAGAGAGGGCACATGATCTAAAATTGGCATATTCAATCTTAATTTAAATTTGCTGTTGCTCACATGAACAGACTAAATGCAACAATAAGACTGAGCTATTTTGCCAAAAAGTTGAGATGATTGTTTAGTGGAAAAAGGTTGAGGCTTCCAAACCCAAGATCACTGAACTGCTTGTCATGCATAAAGATTAATTTCCCTACAAGTTGTACTCAGAGATGACAAAAGGTGAGTGCAATAATGGCAAAATAGGGTTACTTCTAATTTCTTCAACTTCACTTCAAATTAGTTTTGAAATATATAGCTGAACACATTTGAGCGCTCCGATAAGACAATTATTGTAAATACACCTCAAAACTGGTATCAGATTAGTCAGGCTAACATTAAGTTGTGAAACGACTTTCCCAAAATTTTAACCCCAACCGTATTAAAAAGTTATGCAGTTTTCTTAAAAGTTAAGTCAAAAACAAAGTAGTTTACATGAATTCTGCAAATTCCGTTTTGTATATAGTATTTGAGACTATATGACCTTGTATGAATTGGAGAAAACCATAATCTATTCCAAATAGTGCAGACTAGAGGTAAAGTAGGGAGCTACTTTACCTCCCTACTTGATGGTAATCAGACATTACCATCATAAACAAACACAGGTGTATGTTTTATGATGGTAATGTCTGATTCCAACCTGGGAGCTCACAGTACACCTGTGAGTCAATCATTTTGGACCACAGTTAAATGTCACAGACGATAATGAAGAAATAATTGCCATGAAATTTGGTGTCCTCAATGGACAGGAGTTTTAATCTGATGAAGGTTATTATTGAAAATCCAGGTTAAGACACACTTCATTAGGTACTGATGTTAGGAGAATAAAATAATTTACAGACATGCAAATGCTGTTTAAAATATGAACGGAACAATCAGCATGATGTAGTGAGGGAATTGGAGGATATGTTTAAATATCTTTCTCAGAAGGTTCACACATAAACGACATAACCAATAAAAACGCTGCTTTAAAAACCAAACTAGAGTGAAGCATATTAATATTGGTCAATTTCAGTGTTTTTCCAAATAAAAGTATAAAATACAGGGAATTTTGGAGTCTGATTATTTAATGCTCTTAACTTTTAATCTTAATTTCTTTAGAATGGTTTTTAAGTTGTTTCCCTATACATGTTAAAACTAGCGGCATTATACATTGGCTGCAACACTGAGTTCCAGCCTGGGGTCTTTCTGAGTGGACTTTGCATGTTCTCCCTGTGCATGTGTGGGTTCTCTCTGGGTACTCCAGCTTCCTCCCACAGTCCAAAAAAATTACTTAGGTTAATTGGTCTCTTTAAATTCTCCTTGGGTTTGCTTGCTTGTTTGTCCTGTTATGGATCTGTTAAGTCTCCCGTTTCGGCAGAGAAACTACCATATTCTACCCCGGCATGCTCCCGTGTTGGTACTGTCCTGTATATTTCTAGTAGTAGAGTAATGCAACACCCCTCGCCCCTCTCCAACTTAGACAGTATTCAGACTTCAGCACGGCTTTTGAAACTAAAAAGCTTTCATGAAATGTGGTTAATTACATTTCATTCATAATAAACTGGGCCAATTATTAAATTTTTTATAGGCTCATGTTAGTTTAGAAACTTAACTATTTAAATAAAATAAAAGCAAAAACAAAAAGTCTGTAAGTGGGCAAGAACTTTTTCGCAGCAATGTAAGTATGCAATACCAAAAACAAAAAGGTAATATTTTGAAGAAAGTAGTGTTGAGAGAAATGAGACCAACTGCACATTTTGAATGTGCAGTTGGTCTCATTTTTTCTCATTTTTCTAAGAACATTCCTAGTTTGGCTTGTCTGGAAGATGACATCAGTTACTGGCTGACACATCTGTGTAGCTTTCACGGTAGCAGGAGACTGAGGACAAACTCAAAAAACTATCTGAAGAATTTCAGGAGGCTGGCGAGCAACTTTGTTATGGTGTCTCCCCAAACCTTATATAGCAACTTTTAGGCACAATCTAGACTGTTATAAAACACATAGGAAAGGTTAAGCATATTTATGTTCCCTCTTATGTCACTTTGCTTTACAGATCCTAAGGATTTATTAGGGTTCACAAAGCCATGAAGTAACAGCAGCAAATTAATGGGATTTGTGGAAAACTAACCAAATCAGTCAAATCTGTAATGTGCAAGTACAATCTTACACTGCATAACGTTAAAAAGAAAAACAAATAATAAACGTTTAAAAACTACAACATTGGGAATCAGAAGACTAGAAATGAAGGCATTACTGTTGCTGAAAGGTTTGTCCTTCTCTCCTTATTTGGTTTTGTTTTTAACTTAAAACACATCTAACAGTATTACCACAAGATTGAGAGAGAGAACAGAGATTGAACCTAGAGGCCTGATGAGGAAAGAGAAAAACACTAGGCTCGAAATGCAGAAGAGGAATCACCCTTCGTGAGGACAGTGAAGGCCTCCAGGACAACAAGACCTTTTAATTTCCACGTTTTAAAGTCAACTTAAGCAAAAACAGTTTAGACAAGTTGAAACAAATCAACGTTTACGTTTAGTTGGAATTTTACTGTCACAAATCAAGGTTTGTTTGGGTCTAAAAACCTGAAAGAGAACTAAATCCAAGAGGGGAAACATGATGGGAGTAATAAAATGAAAGTAGGAAATTACTAAATTACAGCTAGGAAATATAACTTTTATGGACATGGATAGATACAAAGGCACCTTTCACAGCTGATTGTAAAAGTAATGTGTACTTTTACAATGAGTAGCGAAACTAATGTTTAAATTAGTTTTCCTTCTGATTTCATTTTCTCCTCTTCTTGAAGATTCTTGAAGTCCAAAGCAAACTATTCATGAGAATCAAAATGTTTTTCAGTGATAGTTTCAGTTCAAATAGAGGATATTTTTTAACAATTTGTTTACAACTATGTCCTGCTGAACGCTGTCCAGGGTGCTGATCCTGGGACCATTGGAGATGCGGGACGTTAAGACAGGCCCTTGAATTCATTCGACAGCAAAATATACTTAAAAACAATTTACCTGAAATAGAGAATGTACAATGCTGTGAAAGTGTTTGTTCCCTTACAGATTTCTTCTGTTTTTGTTTTTTTCATTTTGAATATTTTTTGACAGTATTAACCTTTAATATGACAGGGAAACGGGTTGAGACAAAAGGGAAAGACATGTAATAAATGCCCCAGGACTTAGAAACAAACCTAGGACAACTGTATTGAGGATTGCCTCTGCATATAGTAAGCTTTCTCAACCATCCGAACCACGAAACACCCGTTTTTTGTCAGATCATCAAATGTTAGTATTAGATTAAAAACATAATCTGAGTAAATACAAATAGCATTTTTCAAATTATGTGTTCCTTTTTATGATTTTTTTGTCTTTAGAGAGGTTTCATTTAAATCTCTTGGTCAGGTAATAGTAATGCCTGAAGTTGGCTTGTGAAATTGAGCTTAACGTTTTAAAAATATTTTTGTTAATTACAGTTCATTCATGATATAACAATGAAGATAGCTTTGTTTTTGCTTTCTTTCCTTAATGAATCACATCCTCATTTGAAAACATTTGACACCTTTTAGGTTATCTTTACTAGATATTAATGTTGCTTGGTACTTAATGTTTAAATGAACATTTAAATGTTAAAAAAGCAAAAATAGAAGGACACTGTTTCACAGCATTGTACAATTGTAAAATATTGTCTGTAACCTCAACCACATAAGTGCTAATTATTTTCTAAAAACAACATTTGCATAAATTATGTAACTCTGCTTAATAATAAGCTAGAGTGTATGATACATCTATTACTCAAAGTGTTGGTTATTTAGCAGTACAATCAGATGCCAGTCTAGAATATGAATTATGCAACATTACATCACTAATTAGGCTCATTGTCATAATGACAAATCATTTCCTGTTTTGAAAGTTGTGTTTTTTTGTATCATTGTAAAGACAATGCATTGTTTTAAAGCCTGATTTTCACTAATCAATTACTTAGGGTGTGATTAAAAAAACTAATACCATCTCTCCATTTATTTCAGACCATATACTAATATATTTCTCCTCCTCTTTCATATATTTTCCTCATTCATGTACCCATCTTTTTGTACCAGGATTATCAGATATTTTCTCAAAGCGCTGTTTCAGTTCTGTTAATACAGTTACCTTTCTTATTAAAAAGTAGCCTCAAAAATGTTTCTATAACAAGGAAACCCCCAGTCTCATTCCTCCTCCACACGGAAAAGGTTCATAAAGCCCATGTCAAGTGTCCACCCACTTCAAAGAGTCCAAAGACACCTCTTACACCGCACTGATGCTGAGGAGTTCCCCGGAGAGACAAGGATAAAAGATATGTCTATGATTTCACACACTATGAGCATTTAAGTTAATATTGACTGTATGCGGGCATTTCAAAGTAACAATAAGTCACCTTGTGTTTTACAGACTGCATTTGCTTTAAAGATCAAATGAGACCAATTATAATTATAAAAACCCACAAACATAAGCTCACTGTAAAAAAAAAAAACTAGATAGAAGTCTCCCATTTTGGATTTACTTTGTTACACTTGCACACCAGTGATTGGTATGTAAATACTTTGACATGCAAGAAGCAGGCACATCTAGAACAGACACCAGAGGGCATCAGTGGTGGCATCACGAGTGGCGTTTATTTAGCAGTGTCCGGAGAGTCCGACAGTCAACAGAAAGGTGAAGGTCACAAGTCACACAGGATGACTTGTTGACACGAGACAGACTTAACAGTCTTAACAGCACTTGATAGAGATCGATAAATATCAGCTGGAAGTTTGAATGAGGTCAAATGGTCATATGTGTCGCATTGTTTTGATGCAGTTTTGTACCAGTTAACCGTTATTATGACCTCATTCTAGGTTCGGCTCAATTTTTAAACTAGATTCCTTTTCATAGCTTGGCAGTTAAGTATTTCAAATTAAGTTCAAAGTTGCAATATTGACTTATTCGCTTTGAATCACAAATATGTTGGAGTATAAGAAAATATATGAGGAAATCATTCCAGCTTTAGTATCTCCATGTTTCCAGAGAAAAATTATTTAAATGGGGAAAACAGCAAGCATACAACAGGAGAAGTCCTAAGAACAGAACACCTTGTGAATTTGTTTCAGCAAATCTAAGGAAGACTCATTTTCAGCATGATCCACTGAACGACCTCTCACCTTTCAGGAGGCAGTGAACTGTAAAACTAGCATACATATCCGTAGAGCCATAGAGAAGGTGAACCATTCTCTACAGCAGATGAATTCAGTGGTTCCACCTGGAAATATCATAACCTTTATTGCAATACTTGTTAAAAGTAATTCCTGTCTTGGGTCTTTCTATTTTTTTAGGAAAACATTACCCTGTCCATATTTCAAAACCTAACGTAGCCTCACATTGTTTTGTGCTTAATCAAAACCATTATTTCTTAATCATAAACATTAATCTTCCTGCAAGTGATCAAATGTTAGTACTTCTGTCAAAAGTCAATTCATCACTGATCGCAAATTGTTTATGGTTGGTCAAAAATACTCTTATCAATAATCTGAATTAACCATTTTATAAATCGACAGCTTTATTGTTGAATTAATACTTTTTTTTTTTAACATCCAGCCATGTCTGCAGTAGTTTTAATGTGGAGATACCATGAACTGACAGGCTCCATAACTTACTTCCTGAGATCTAGATGTAACCTTTGACCCTAAAGAGCTCAACTTTGAATACAATTAAAGTAAATTAAAGAATTCAATTACGGTCTCCCACTTCTCCTATACCCTGCTGTATTTTAATAAAATAAGCATTGCTTTTGTTTTACCTCTTATTCTCATGATTTGAGCTGTCGTTCTGTTTATCTGCTGTGTGGCCAAGCTTTTAACAATTAGTCATTGTCAAAACAACCAGAACAAAAGTAGAAACTCCAAAGGGTCGTAGGAGACTCTAGTGAGAGAGTACAGATGACGAATTTACGTCAGACACTTTCTGCAGTTGAGAGGAGAGGAGAGCAGAGGAGACTGGGTGGAATAAATTAGCCCTAAGGTACAACTTCAGGTCACCCCTTTGGTCATTAATTGGAGGAACCTGATGATACAGAGTTCAGTGGCATGCCCCATCTGCAGGTTTTTTCCTGAGGATGAGGCAACATCCTGGTAAAGTCTTTCTACAAGACAATGCATACACAGTTGAATTGGTGTCCCTGTATGATATTAAGGTCTTTGTGTGGTCAGTCAAGTACTTCAACCAAAAAAGATAAATGAGAATAGCTCAAACATTAAATCCATCCCAGTGCCAATCTGATAGATTTCAAGAGTAAGCTACAACAGATATGGATTAACTTATGGCAGAGATCAGTTAAATCAGCTTTATGACTTTGTAACCAGGTCTGAGAGGGGTGACATAGACTGAATTGGAACCAGCGTTGTGCTGGTAGTGCCGACTGCATATCTTTGTTCTCATAGCATACTTACACAAATAGTGGCACAACCTTCCAACAAGTTCCATTTATTTTATTTCCACCAGTCTGGGTGCTTATTTTTTCATGGCAATGAGTGATTTTAATTTTTATAAATAATGTAAAACATATATGAACTAAACTAAAATAAAAAATATACATCTCAATATACATAAGACATAAACTGTGCCTGGATCTTTCATTCGAAGGTTTAGTCTGAGCAGGAAGAGGATTCTTGTCTGCAGTCTGGTGTAGTCATATCTTCAAAGAACAATTTGTGTGACAGAGTGATATAGGCAGCATTTTTATTTACCTAGCATATCCTAAATGTTTGCAAATTAAAGCATTGTTGGGATCTGACTTGGAGGCAATGAATGACAGCTGTGAAAAAAAAAAAGATTGGACAATAAAAAAAAAAATGAAAAGGGAGGGACCTGTACTGCGTGCATGAGTCATCACTCTCAACCTCCATCCCCCAGTCAAACTGTTTTTTTTTTCCTTGCAGGTTAGAGAGCTACAGAGCTGCATGTTTTTTTATGGAAAGAATCCTTTATGCAGATAACTGGAGACAGAACTTATTAGGCAAAAGATTTAGAGCTGCATCAAGAATCAAATCAAGCCACTAAAATATAATTTTACATGCAGAAAAGAAATCTACCTTCTTATTGTTTTACTCTGAAATCTGCTGTATTTGGGTGCGGTTGCATGTTTATATTCATTTTCACCACATTTATATATTGACACTTCTGTTTTAAGTTAAAAGAAAATGAAACATCTACAATTGCCTTCGAATAAACATAATACATTTCTATGCAAAATTGTTGATTAAAAAAAAATCTAGTCTATGATACTATATAGACTGCTGGCAAACATGCTTGCCATTGAAAAGCATATCCTAAAAATTTATATAAAAAGATCCAAAGTCCTTGATTGTGTAAAATCAAAAATGTCATTAATAAACTGCTTGGTTTTCATTTTTCATTTGACATTTTCTTGAAAACACACACACACACAAATAACTATTTTATTCATTTACTTCCAAGCCAAAGAGTTGTTTCGCTCAAGATAACTCTGACTTTCTAACATTTGATTGCAAAACATAAACATGTCAGTGCAATTTCAGATTTTCTGGTGTAAAAAACTGGTGGACATTAAAATATTTTTAACTATTTGGGATTTTAATATGGTACTCATTGTTCTGCAAATAATGACAAGGAAAATGGTTCTGATCTGAAGTTTTTTTAAGTAATAGTATTAAGACTCTGTTGTAGCAGCCGGCTCTTGTGCTTCTTTCAATAACTCTTGTGAGACTTCACTGCCTTAACTGGGGTCGACTTGTGTTTAATTGAATTTATTAAACATAATTACGATTTTGCACTTGTCTGTAAAATGTCTAGCAGCTTGTGTGTGTCCTGAGAAAAGGGAAAAAACTAATGATTCAGTTGAGAGTACTACCTGCAGATCTGAGCGATGACATTGTGTGAAAGCACAGATTTGGACAATATGACATTGTATTTGCAGAGAAGAGTCTATCTTGAATAATTAGAGGTGAATGACTTTAATCTGCTAGACGAACAATGAATAGGTCTGATGTGATCATAGCTTTCTCCCCCATATTCAATAGGAGTATGCAGCATTTTCAGTTAATTCATTTTGATGCATTGTATAGACCTGATCACACATAGGATTGAGGTTAACAGATGTAGGATTTGGAAAAATGATAAAATTTCAATATTTGGTACTTCTTATGTTTTGATCTCCTAAAGTGTGGATATTTTGTTGAGGAATGTATGAATGTCCCAACTGGTTAAAAATCACAACTTATTGCAGCATAAACATCTATTACAAACCATTACAGGTAGATTTAATTCAGGTGTGTTGGACCAGAAAAGACTTCTAAGACAGGACACTGTCCCTTGAGGACTGGAGTTGTAGACTTCTGCTTTATACGTTGACTGCTAAAAGTCGCCACCTGAACCAAGTAGATAGATATGAACCTCTTACTGGATAATTGCTGAATGGGCAATTATCTTTCGGTTGGCAATAGGTTAGGGAGATAAAGTGAGTGTCTCATCCTACCCAGTTTCTACTATACAAACTCCTGTGGGCACTGCTATGGCATGTTAAAAGTAGAATTTAACATAAATATGTATTATATGTATATATTATAACATATAATAATATGCAATAATATGTCATTTTAAAACCTGGTGAAAATATTTTTGTAATTTTCTTTGGTTTGCAAAATTCTAAAACTGAACCCAATTTTTGTCCGCCAATACTGTACCTATGATTAGTAATTTTGTAAGATTTAGGAATAAACACAAAATAATTTTTATGTTTGAACATATTTAAATAAGTCATCTCAGTGCCACTTCGGAGCAATAAAGCAGGCAAACCCAAGCGTAAAGGCAAATCCAAACTTGGAAGTTTACAAGTTTGGTTTTGCATACTTGTCAGTACAGAGGATGTTGCACTGATCAGTCTTCAAGTAGCAGCTTAGTCAGATCTAATCTTTTTAGCTGCAAGTATATTAAATATTGTTTCACAAGCATTTAGGGAAGTTATTGATTACTTGGACAGCTGTATCTCTGTGTCCTGAGACTCACTGCTTGTGTTCACAACGTTCAGCACAAGGCATCTTCAAAACAAAAACAAACCAAGTTTGTTCCACTATTAGGACAAGATGAGCTCTGCATCCAGCATATCCTATCCTCTTTCTTGTAGCTTTCAAACTTGTAATCTATTGATTTCCCATAACCTATGCAGATGGGTGATCAAGCACCACCCTGAAAGCAATGGTTATTCTTTTCATTGTGCATCCAGTTTGCCTAAAACTGTTTTTCTATGACTGTAACACAAATCTACGGACATTTGATTAAATAGAAATCCTGACAGGAGAGATAGGAGACACTGATCTACATAAATATAAAAATTATTGAGAGAAAAGACAATCTCTGGTTTCAGCTATAGAAGTAAAGTGCTATATATAGCAATTTCCTCCTTTCCCTTTTTTGCTGCCTTCTGCGTCACAATACCTATATAAAAACTGGCAGAACTAACACTTCTATCTTTTCAACAAAAGACCATTTAAACTGGAAAATAAAGGTTTTTGTTTTGTGCAATAGCTTTATTTTAAAGAAATATAAGGCATCATGTAGGACACCAACTTCCATTATTAAATAAAAGTTTTAACTAATGATATGAAAGAATCCATCTTTGTTTCACCAAAAAACATGAAATAAGGTCACAATTACGCCCTGGATCTATTCAAAATGATTTTGTGCTTCATTGGTGCATGCACTGAAGAAATTCTCTTAAGTGTAACACTACTGTCAATACAGTGGGACAAAGAAACAATGCAAACTACATAAAGCCCAAGAAAATATACAAGTAAAAGTGAAAAGAGGGGGTGGAACCCTTTAACTATATTCACAAAATGTAAAGAAGCAACAGAAAAGATGGCTTTCTCTCCTGAAGGTGAATTTCATGGCTCTAAAGGAAGACAAAAGATGAACAGGGCCAAGTCCATTAGGGCGCGCAAAGAGGAAACAAACTAGAAGGCTTGATAATTGTAAAAAGAAATGTAGAGGCATTTAAGATGAAGCTTCCAGTAGTTCGAAGACTGGGTTGACAGTGTATGAAATGAAAGGAACTAGGCAATGGGGTGAGGTTGTGAAAGTAGCTTGAGGGAGGCGATGGACTTGAAGGAAAGCTTTGGAGGAAAGCTTCACAGTGTCTTAAAAACTCATTTTTGGTGTACTCAGCCCAACCTCTTTTTTACCAATCCTACTTCTGTTTTCTGTATTGTAGGTTGATCATATTGGGGTAACCAGAGATTATATCAATACCTCTATATTGTTAATGCGAAGGATTAGCATTTGGAGTATCTAAATGATACTCTAATCATTTAGAGTATTTTTGCATGTTCTTATACATGCAAAAATACATTTGCATGTTTTTGCAAATACATGCAAATACATTGAATGCAAATACAATTTCCAAATGTATTTGTTGGAAAAATAAATTAAGTCCTAACCTGAAATATGTAATTGATGGCACACACAAAAACACTGTTTTCAAGATATTACGATAAAGTAACAGTATTATTAAGGTTGCTAGCGATTGCATACAATGCTTTCAGAATTCAGAAGATCAGGGTGTTTTAGGTATGTTTTGCTCTTGGCCCAGGTCTGTAAAGTCATTAGCTTCAATATGCCAAAAATTATTTTAAATGATCAACTAAAAATCGTTATTAGTATAACAGCAATCTACTCCTAAAGAGCTTTGACTCTTTCCGGTTGGAAGGCCTCCTTGTCATCACCCTAATTTTTAGCTGCCTCCACAGATTCTTTATCTGATTTAAAGTGGGACTCCAGCATACTCCAAAACATCGTTACAACCGGTTAGAAAAAGCATTTAGGTAAAATTTGAAGATTATTTAGCCTAGGATTTATGTTTAAGTGAAGGTACTTTCACAAGGATGTTGATGCCACAACGTGAATGAAATAGCTTTAATTTTCAAATTTATTTGCTCAGCACTTGCTACCGTTTTCCTTTTCTACAAGACACCTTGCTGCAGAGACAATGTTCCCCAAAGCAACAAGTGGTAGCAAAAGAAGAATCTAGATGAAGTATATAGTGTACAAACTTAGCAGAAGTTACTATCAACAGGCATCATTTTTAAGTGAGTTTGACATTTATGAAAAGTTTGTAGTTATTCCTTCTGTAGTTTTATTCAGCCATGGACAGATTTACAGACATCTATGCAAAATGCCTAGGATTCACCAAACTGCATAAGGACTGCCTATTTAGTACAGTTAAGAAATTATATCATAGCTTCTTTTAAAAAACTTAAACTGTCAATTTAGCCTGTACAGGAAGGTGTGTACATATCTATAATATGCCTAAATTTTAAGAGTGACTTTTTAATAAGAAGCCATGCTAGTTTTGTGCGTGCCGTTCTTTTAGGGTACACCAAAGTTTATACTAAAGGTTGGATCCCAAGCATAACTGTTCTTTAAATGTTGTTTTTGTCAACAAGGATATAGTTAGACAGAAGAATTTGGGTCTTTAGCTTTCCTTAAAAAATTAATGTTCCACATTATCTGCTCATAAAACATTGAACAGACATTCCAGTGATTAACTCTAATCAAGGACATTCTAGGTGGTCTGTAGAAGTCGGCATTATAAATGAACACTGAGAAATGACTAAAGAAACCTGTGGCACTGGCTTAGGTCAGCTCGGTCATGTAACGTCAAGCTGACATGGTCCTTCCTGCCAAATTACCTAAGAAAAAGAGTGGGCAAGTAATGGGAATGCTCTAGCTTAGAACAACAGAACCTTATCTAAATGTCAAAGGAGTACATATAATGTTGGCTGCACATGATGTACTACAACTAAACTGAAAAGGTGCAACAGCTCATGTTAGATGAAGGAACAGCTCACAAGCAAAACTAGTGGAAAAGGTTTGTGAAAAACTATTTTAAATAAGCTTAAACTGGACTTTACTGCAGGACCGCGGCAGACAATTATGTTAAAAGGGATTTTACAACTGGTAAGTTGATGCCAATCATCTTCCTCTTTGTTTTAACTATTAGGTGTCAGGGTGAGTGTAGAATTACCTAATTTACTTTACAGCATTTCTTGAGTCTATTTGTCCAGATGATTATTCCATATGTGAACAAAAAATTTAAAAAATTTATTTGAAGAAAAGAAATCTTTGGAAATTGAGATTTACTGTAAAAAAAAAAATATATTTATACCTCAGCCAAGAAAGGAAAATTATCTATTATGAATAATACATGTTTTTTTATCATCCTGAACATATTTAAACAAAAGACTGCTGATAATGTAGTTGGCCCTTTTTCTTACACAGATTCATGCACGCACACACACACGCCCGCACATGCACACACACTGAATAAAGATGTGTTGCAAGAATGAGTCATCTCCATCCAGCTGTCCACAGGGCATCCATCTGATAAGCATACCCACACTCTCACATCAGGAAAAAATGTAAACATTGCAATAAAACCTGCTGTAATAAAATCAATTCTGCATTAAATATGGATTCCAATGTTATACTATTCAAATACTTGGCATTCAAGCTATATGCAAATACAGTTCTCTGGGCTTAATGTTGTAGAAGCACAGTCTTCCCCCCAATCTGTCCAAATCAATGTAGTTGTCTTACAAATTCTAGATGTAGATTATTTTCTCTCACACATCCATTGATCTTGCTTACCACTCTTTCTTCCCTAAGAAAATCCTTTCAGAAGGTTTACTTGTAAGAGATTTTTATTTTATTTTTTTTATTTTGGTAGAACAACATAAAGAAAAAAAAACATATAGGTAACCTATTCTCACTGGCCACTTTATTAGCTACACCATGATAGTTCCAACTTACATCCTCTTTCATCGTCATAATACTGTCATTTTCTGGTGGCATAGATTCAGCAACTGGCCTAAAACATTTATCAGAAATGTCGTTCCATATTAACATGATAGCATGACCTATTCAACAACATTCCAAACTTTTTATACTGCAGGAGAACCCAGTTCTGTCCTTCTGAGTTCCTATCCTGCAACTTTTAGATACAACTTTGTTCCAACACACCAAACATGGACTCCTTCATCAGAGTATCATTCCATATCACAGAAGCCTGGCATAAACCCACTCGGTTGAATTAGGTGTGTTGGAAGGAGATGCAAAAAAAAGTTGCTGGACAGTAGATCTCGAGGACTAGACGTAGGTATTCCTACTCTTCTGGATAGAGATATGATAGAGAAATCAAGAGTCCTTTTCAGATCAAACTTCTGCAAGAAAATTCGCCCACGCGATTGCCGCACACTAGAAAGTTATTTTGTAAGCATAGGGTCTGGTTGTCGGCAAAAATATACAAGTTCACTTTGACCGTCCCATTTGACCAATAACCATGCCATGCTCACATCGATCAAAATGAAATGAAGTCATTGTGATTGGCTCAGTGGCCAATCAAGTCAGCAGGCAATTGAATGGGTGTAGGCTGTCGGTGGTTGTATATTTTGGGAAGAATTTACTTGAGTTGAGTGCTGACAGGTATCATTTGTTTAAAAGGCGCAAAGAAAATTATTTATTTATTTATTTATGTTGTTGGTCATCTGAACTTACAGCTAAAGTTTGTAAGACTGGAGCCCAAACAAGTCTAGCAGACAGTGTGGTGAAGTGCCCTCAAAGAGGCTGTCTGCTCAGCTAGGCTGAACGGTTTGGCGCTCTGTAGGCTGAGGCATCCCATTTGGCTAATGAAGTCCCAGACTGTCTTCACACCACACCCCCACCCACTGCTCCACTATGAAATGTTCTACTCATGAAAGTAATGAGCCAGGGAGGGAGAAAGACTCTTCTGGCCACTGATAACCTCAGACTAAACTTGCAACCTTACGAGACAAGGGCCTAATATCTGGCCGTCAATCAGCCCCAGCATCCCCGGCTGGAGTGTTTAGTTACAAGGATCAATTATTTACCAGCCTCCTCTTTCACTACTCAGTGCACCCAAAAAAGGAGTGTGAAGAAATAAAAGAAAAACACTGTCAAGTGGTAGCCAATTCAATAGAAAGAAATTAGGGGGAAAAAACTTCTGTGTTTAGCATCACACAGTGTTTGATCAATAAATTGTGAATTAAGATACCATTTGACTTGAAAAGAATAAAATATGTGTGAATATAACCTCCTTTGCACAATGTCTGCAGCAAAAAATGTATTATCTATTAGCATATTAGGGTAGACATACAACATAAACAAAAATGCCATTGTGAGCATTTACAATAATTTCCATATATTTATATGCAAGTGTTATTATTTATGCCAGACAATAAAACAACAACTGCAATGCATTAACAGTCTGAAAAATGTGTTTAAACAAGATGTTTGACAACTCTCAAATATTATGGTACCTGATGAAAAACATGCACAAACAGTATTGTAATGATGCAATCTCTCTGAATCCATGTACTTCATATTTACTCTTAACCCACTGACTGCACAGCTGAAACAGCAACTTCAAGCTTTTAACTAATTTAGAGACAAGATCATATTACCGCTTCGCTCAAATTAACATTAGCACTTCACCTTGCTGGCTGAGTCTAGAAATAAATACAAAGTCACAGAGAACATCTTTAACCTAAAAGAGTAATACAGTAATATTTATTGCAGGCTCTATTCAACACTGTTGTTACAAATAATTAAAATATGTGATTTTATTTAAGTAGAACTTTTGGCAGTGTGAGATATTTTCATAAGTATTCTCTTAAGATGATTAAATTGTGCAATTACACATTTCTGCCGAATACCTCTGTTTAAGACTGATGAGTAAAAAAAACAAGTTTTCAGAAAGGGAACTGTATTGGTCAGTGGAAATACTGCAGATTGCTTTGTTATTTCGAAAAAGAAGGTTTGGTATCCAGAAGCATATCAGAAAAGCATATAATTACAACAAATGGCAACATTGCCAAAAAATTATAATTACTCTACACGATTACACAAAAATTATTGTTGTTTATGTGTTTTAAACAGATCTACAGTGTCTGATATTCCCATCAAAACTGTCGCAATATCTATGCTGTGCCAGCAGGTGGCCTTAACATCAACACTAATTATATTGAAATCCAAAAGACTTAATTTGGATATATTTTTTTACTGTGAGCTTGTATGAACTAGCAGTTCTGCTTTCTCCAGTAGAAATATGTCATATCACCTCAAGGTAGTCGGAAATACAAACCTGCGAGAAGTGGAAAGCTAACAAGCTGGTCATTCGTCAATCCGCACAAGCGCAGGAGAGTGTTATATTTGATGCTGCTGCACAACTGACATACTGATGCAAAAATATAAAGGTTTACTAGCAGCCTTCACCATAAAACAAGGTAGGATAGATTCCCATCTTGATGCTATTTACATCAAATTCTAACTTTACCATTTTGATATCAGACAACAGTCTTCTAAGCACTTATTGTACAAGTGCAAAACCCTGTCATAAATATAGCCTCAATTTCTAGGTCTTAGTAAACAAAAATTGAAGGAGATATAGTATCCTTGTAGCTTGTCTATTTCACCATTCCACATGTTGTGCAATCACAGATGGCAAAACACCAACACTGGGGTTGTCCCCATCTAAAAAAAAAAATCATGTAAAAGCGCACATGGGGTCAGTGGGACGACTACACAGAGTAAAAACCTTATGCGGTCCAAATGATCCAATCTCTTAAAATTGCTGGAGGGTTAAACAGTAAGACCAAGAGCAGAAAAATGTACTCTGCAAAGTGAGTGGGGTGACAGTTCTACAAAGGGAGGAAATACAAGCAATTTGTTTAACCACCTTAAAATGAAGCATGTGCCTGACTACCAGCAATGCAGCTGACAACAAGTTCAAGTCACAACACTGGGAAGAAAAAGCAGAAACTGTCCAAATGGTTAGTGATTTGAATAAATACGATTTTAAAAGATGTGCAGTGTCTGCTTACTGGTAGAGCAGAGAATCGTGTGTATGAATGGAGTAGTTAAATGGTGATTAGTGTCAAGTCAAGTTCTGCAGTCAAACTAATGTCTGTAAATGGTGTTTCAATGCCCCAATGCCTCCCACACTGGATGTCTTGCCACATACTTCTGTGGAGGTAGCTAATTTGTCCTGGTTGAATACAATAAATTTTCACTTCATTATGTGCTAGCTCATCATACTTTAACAGCAATCACAGAATCATGTAACAAAGAATCATAAGTTGGTTTGTTGTTGCTGTACTATGGCCTAGTGCTATACACACATCTTGGCCTGTGCCTCCTGATGTAAAGTAGGTAGATGAAGACATAGGATTTATTTTTTAATTTAAAAGTAAAACCATGTCCTAAGCCTAATATATATATATATATATATATATATATATATATATATATATATATATATATATATATATATATATATATATATATATATATACTGTATATAGATAGATAGATAGATAGATAGATAGATAGATAGATAGATAGATAGATAGATAGATAGATAGATAGATAGATAGATAGACAGACAGACAGACAGACAGACAGACAGACAGACAGACAGACAGACAGACAGACAGACAGACAGACAGACAGACAGACAGACAGACAGACAGACAGACAGACAGACAGACAGACAGACAGACAGACAGATAGATAGATAGATAGATAGTAAGTTTTTGTCAGTTTTTTAGGTCGGTTATACACACAAACAAATTGATAATGTGATATGAAGCTTATATAGAGGTTTTCACTGGCAGAGGCCTCTCGTGTCAAGGGCATCCTTTGGAATAGATTAATGAGCCATCAGCTGTGAGTCCAAGGGAAGAACCCCATACTGCTCCTGAAAGATAAAGAAGTTGGCTAGTCTTTTGCCATTTTGTTTTCAGCCCACTCCTCTTTCTAAGCTTTATTTATAGAATTTATAGTTTTCTCATCGTATGAGGACTTCCTGGTGCTTTACAAAAATCGTTCCTGTTTCTTCACATTTTGCTTCAGAGTATTTAGTCTTACTTTTAATCTGGCCTTGCTGAACAGTGTGTTTTGAATGTCTTTCAGAGCTTTTTTGTGTTTGTTGAAGGGCTGAGCGATATGACTTAAAGTCAGTATCACAACACATTGAGCAGTTCATTTCGATTTTTTAAAAATGGACAATAACTACACCCAACCCGACCCCTACTCAAACAATAAAGAATGTGATAAACTACTATTGATGACATGCTATGAAGTGAGTCCAGACTCCCCTGGACTGTTTTTTGCAATTATTTTTGTTGTTACTTTAATGGAGTTTAAAGCTACAGCGTCTGAAAATAAATGAAGAAAATGTGTACTTTTTGTTGAACTAAACTAGTTTATAAATATAAAATAATTTTGCTTCCAATCCTAAAAGCATTAATTGCCAAACAATTACTGACACATTTTATTTGGGGAAATGTACTGGTCCTCTTCCTTGACGATTGATGGCGGAGGAGGAGCTAAGCACTGTCAATCACCCTCGCATGCTCCCCACACTCTTCCCCTGGTTCTTTGCTAGCATACAGTTAGTTCTCCACACTGGAACCTGCCATGAATTCTCAGGCTAGTTAGCATAGCCACAGATGGTGATGGGTAAACAGTTTTCCTATAATAGTAAGTTGTTTTTCTGCCATTAGCACATTGAGCAGCAAATACACTTGTATGATAGACAGTGCTAAGACCCTCCTTCTGACTCTGATTGGTTGTTTCTCACTGTGAAACAGATGACATGCCCAAAGGGAGGCAGAGGAGCTAATTTTTTTTCACAGATGATCTGTCTCATGTTATACTGTCACGACATAGTGAAAGCTTTAAGAAATATTTTTAAAAACATATTTTTATAAAATTTACATATGTCCTTGAAGTAAAATAGCTTATTTAGTTTTTTTGTTTGGGTTATATTACCCACTGTAATTTGCTCATTTAAAGAGGTCCTTCGTTTTATGGTTAGATTACCACAGCACACTCAACCAGCTGCTACCTCTGAAGGTTTCTTATTGTGAGAACAGAACACAAACTCATATTTGGTGTGAGGTTATACACAGCTGAGTTAACACTTTCTTCCATCATTTTCTATAGTTTATATAGCATGTACTTTTGCTAAACTGCGTGAAAGTAAAAAAGAATCTGCCACAATGAATCCACAGCTCGTTTTACACAGTATTTACGATCTGTACATGGTGCACCAACTCAGTGCAAATGCAGGTAGTCACATAAACAAATTTCTCGGTACATAAGGAGGAGGCTGCATAGGCATCACATGGCTCTAATTAGTGACACTGTTGTCCTTAAGCTGATTCTGTTTTGTGGCTGTTCTGAGTGTTAGCAGGTGTACTATAAGTCTATTCAGTTCCTATCTAGTGGCATTCTTACGTTGCTAGTTCATAAGAGTTATGTCAACATAGGCATTATTGTACAAGATGACTCTATCCATCAGTAAAATAATGAATGAATGAACAAAGGAAAGGAAAACTGAATGAAAGCACAAAATTGGCCCGGATACAGTATTGATCTCTTCAGCAGGACTCAACATCTCCCTTTGAGTTTCCAAAGTCTTCCCAAGCTAAAAAAGAAATATAATTTCCCCTGCCCTGTCTGGCCCTGTCTTAAGTCTTTTTTTCTATTTCAAGAAAACCTTCCAAAAATAGATGACCAAAGAAATCTTGGTTAAACACCTTAACAATCCCAGCAACGCAGTTTAGTTAGGAATGGAGAAGAAAAGCACAAACCACTAATAAAAATGAGAAAGAATGGGAATTTAAATTTATTTTCAACTAGAGCTGTACAATATATTGCAAAGTAGGAATGTGTGATAGGGCATAAAATTCATATCACGATATCAATCATGATGGGAGGCGGTAACAATATATATCACTATGTGTTTTACGTAAAATGTACAATAGAAACAAAATAATACAAATTGAATGGAATGTATATACTGTATTTGTGTTAACTTTTTTAGATTTAGTGGATGGATAGTTATTGTGAGTGTTATTTGTATGTAATGATTGTAACTGTTTTGTATTGTGCTGGTACCCATTACTGTCAGGTCGGCCTTACAAAATCTAATTTTAAGCGATACCCAGCTGCTGATAGGCAGCAGCATAATCTCATGGTGACTACATGATTAAATCAAACTTAAATAAATGCATGAAAAAATATCTTTCTATAGAAACACTAACTTTAATGTAAAGGATGTCTGTAAGGGACAGCTGATATGTTTGTGACACCAAGAGCAAACTGCTACAAATATAAGTTCTCAAAAAATCTTTTTCAGAGCTTATATTTTTCAAAAGATTTGACAAAAAGCTACCCATAAAATGAATGAGTTTTTGGAACGAAACTAGTAGTACTATCTATATTTAGAGATCTAAAAACATTAACATGAAGGCATGCTGTGGTTATAGAAGCAGCACTTTTGCATGGATGTTTAAATAAATAAACAACCCTCTGTGGTTATAACAGACTTGTATTGTGTGACCATAAATCATTTCTCCCAGAATGTCACACTGACTGAGGTCTACAGCATGTACTATACAAAAAAAAATTAATTAAATCTATCAAACTGTTTTTTAAGAGCATCTGATTGGCAAGCCGTCTTGGGACAGTTGGCAAATGGGCGGGCAGCGGAGGAGTTTAGAGGTGCTAAAGTTCAGGCAGGAGCGACGCAGCACCCTGTTTCCTGCCAACAGCCCTACAGTGGCGCAAATCCTGACTAAGTTGTTGACCCATGGCCCCCACCTGCCTTGACCATGTATTATAAGCAGGGAGGGGGGCATCACTTTCCTTCCTAAGATGCCTTCCACACCAGAAGGCTTTTGACTCATGCCCATCTGTCCTGGTAGTACATACATTAAGTGAAAGCCAAGATACTGGCAACCTGTCCAATTCATGAGTGCCTTGTTATGTGAAGTGTGAACACGATCTCAGCAACCGTTCAGTAAGGAGAAAAATTATCAGTTAGGAGGTCAATCCACACGGTTCTCTTCAAGTTGGAATAACACGTGAGGATCAATTATGACGTAAATATTTAGGGAATTCTTTTTAAGCTTAATTATTGTTGTTTCCTCACTCAATTAAAAACAAACCAATATTGTAAACAATGAAGTTTTCAATAATTGGCAATCACACATTCTTACACATGAGAAGAGCAAAATTAAAATGCCTGAGAAACACTCATCATTGTGAGTTAGAATGCCCATGGCATTACTAGATCAAGTAAAGGCAGACAGGATAACAATGGCTGAAATTCAAATACGTCCTAATCACTTGCAAATACCAGTGTGGATGGTCAGTCTAGATTCAGTTTAGTCATAGATCACACATTTGCCTACAGACTGAGCACATTCTGGGTCATTTTTAGCATGACAATACATCAGTGGGTGAAGTATTGTATTAGAAATGATGGTAACAAATGAGAAAAAATGTAATTTATTACTTAAATAAAAAACTCTTGTCTGAAATAATTTAAGTTTCAAACATGTTTTTAAAGAAACATTTTCTTCAGGCAGGCATTTGCCCCAAAACACAAAACTGCCCCTTCCTCCCCAGGAGTGCTACTGACCGTTTTAGCAGGTTCTTTGTCAAGATAAGAGACTAAAAGGCTGACAGATATTCTGAAAATCTCTCAGCTTATCTTCTAAGATGAATCTGATTCTATACAAAAGGAGAGTGCCTGTCAGATCTGCTAGCCAATGTTTGATGGAAGGCACCTCTTGTTTTCCCAGTAAGGAAGGACTCGTTTTTTCACAATTATAACACCACAGGCTAGAAGGCGCCATTGTGCTACATTGAGTTCCATAAACTTATCAGATATTCCCAGAGTGATCAGAATTAGATTTGTTACCACCTGAACTTCCAGTATCATGAAAAGAAAAGAGAATATGTCACATGAGTACTCTTGAAGTTCAGGACAAACTGCATAGCTGTCTGATAAGAGTATTCTCAATGGATTCGCACTTCTCACACAAGGGTGAGGCTTCTGGGAACATGCTATGCATCATAATCTTTGAGTGTAACCTGTGTAAAAACCTAAATTGTATAAAGCGGTGCCGGGCATTAATAGAACACTCATGAATATATTCTAGCCTATTTTGCACACAGTCAGGGGTAACAGTGCTCCAAGCTCCTTTTCCCTATTTCCTTTATATTGTCAATTTTTGGAAGGCTTAGATTTTGCAGTGTCTCGTTAAGTTGGGAGACAATGAAGTTGGAGTTGGTAAATATACTAATATGGCTCTCTACATGTCCGGTACAGACCTCTCAAAGCTGAGAAGGTGTTTTCACAAAGTTCCTAATCTGCAAATACTTACAGAAATTAGGGGTGCACCAATTTATCGGCCAGCAAATTTCCATAATTTTGGGAGATCGGTGATCGGCCGATATTTGCAGGTAAAGGCAACCTTATCTACCTCAACAAAGATTTAAAAATCAACCACTGACCTCTTCTGCTCTCCCGTGAGAGGTTTGACTGGCAGACCAGTCCACCAGGTCATGACTGCAGGTTTTCAGTTAATAATAGTCACACCACTGTTGCCAACTCAGAAACTTTCTTGCTATATTTAGCTACAATTTTTTCAGACCAAAAAATTGGTATTGGTCAAGATTGGAATCGGCAGGTCAGGCTATTTAAAGATCGGTAATCGGTGATTGGCCAGAAAACTGCAATCGGTGCACCGCGGACAGAAGAGGGTAAATTATATTTCCGCTTGCGTTATTTGAATTAAGCAATAGTTAATCCAATTTTCAGAATACCAATACTACACAGTCCAAAAACATTCAAGTTCCAGGCATTGAATGTCCCACCTATGATGGAGGGCATAAGCAAGGAGTTTGGTGCTATACAATCAACTTGGCACATGTTGTATGATTAAGAATTTATATATTGTTAATTTTTGCACACTGACAAGTACGTTTATACATTTCACTGTTTTTCATAGTTGTGTGAACCTCTTTTTAAAGGTTAAAAGTTATGATTAAAAGCTTTTAAATTCAGCCTTATTGATCCTTATTTCAAATGGATAAAACAAAAACTAGGATAAGCTTTCATTTTGCCCAGTTCTATCTTTTCTCGTCAATTTAGAACAAAATCTCTAAGGAACTTTTATAACATCTTGTTAAATGCAATAAAAAACATGATACTTAAAAGCCTAAGAAGTTCAAAGTGGTACTAATAAAGTGTAGCTAATAAAATGATCCATGTATAAAAGACACAAAAACACTTTAACAGATAATTAAGGTGTGAAAGTACCTGAGCTGGCTGGACGTCTAAGTAATGAAGCACTTCTTTAAGCATGACAGGCATGTGAGGAGGCTTTTCAGCAGAAGCACAAGAGAGTCCGCCAGACCTATCCCAAAAACCAGGGCCAGAAGACAAACCAGCGGTGGCAGAATTCAGCCTCAACATTAATGACCTCCATGCTCTCCATGCTGCCGGGTTTGTTTTCCATATCATTATATTGGAGATAAAAAGCATGTTCTTGTAATGACCTGTGGAGAAACAACAGCAAGTTATGCTAATTTAATGTACTACTCCAGGTTTGTGGCTGTTTTTTAACACTATAAAAAATAAATATTAGTTTAGTCTGACACGAGTGTTTTATTGTTCCTATTCATTCTGCAACTTTCTCCAAATCTGCTGCTAACAAAGCAATGTGGTGTGTCACAATGTTGCATTTGCTGACAATAACAATTTGCCATGCTTTGCAACTTGACGTGAACATAATTACTGTTATATTCTGAATGTACAGTTCGTATATCCCACTACACTATGTGTTATTGAGAAGAACTGTAAATATTAAACACTTTTTGTTGCCTCAACTTTGGTATTTTTAGAAATACTTTCCACCACAATATACTGTATGTCATAAAAACAATAAATTGTATGTAATAAGGTTTCTATAGTCCATCAAAGTTAGTTGATTGACTATAGAAAAGATTAAGCATGAAATGACAACTATAGAAAGATAAAAATTAGCAAGTTAACTCTCTGCTGCCCAATAACCCAATAAGAAGTGATGATGAGCAACAATAGAGAGGTTCTCTTAAAATGTGCGTACAGCATTTACCAGTAGGAGATGGAGGAAGTGTCACTCTAAGTCAGTGACAACCTGTTACGGCTATCTAATTTTATTACACCATTAGAAAATTAATATTATAAATGTGCGTTATTGTAATAAACACCAAGGGATTCCCTGATTACACAGCCTAACTGGTGTGCTACAGGCATTATTGGTCCATAACTGGTGTGAAACTAGCCTGATAAACACCAACCCCTTGGTCTGCACTTTGTAAAGTGTCTGGACCCTCAGCTTTAAGAAAAGGAGTTGCTCTAAAACAGCACAGAAAATCAATGTCATCATTCACAACTTTTTCTGTGCGCTGGTTGAAATTCAATCTGAGAAATCAAGTACAATGAGAGAAATCCCAGACAGAGCACCAAAGGGAGACGAGAATTTAGCAGAATTGCATAAGAAGGCAATGGCCAGACTAGTGTGGAACCAGTTCTCTCAAAACAAGTAAATTCACAAAAAGACAGAATATAAAATATCTAAATATATAATAACAAATAAAAATACTACATAGTAAGGGCAAACTTTAAAACATAAACACTGTACAGTGATTAAAAAATAGTGCATTACACACATTGAGGACTATTCCACATATCATTTACTTTATTCAATTTTTTATTTATTTGATAATGATTGTCACGTTTAAAATATTAAAAAGACAAAGTACAAAATCATATGGGGGGCACCACAAAGCATTTGTGCTTAGGGCACCCATAAGGCTGGCAACGGCACTGTATATCCTGCTGCTTAGTTAGCTTTAGCCTCTCCGCTAAATGTGCCAGGCTCACATTCGCAACAAGACTGGAATGACCAACATGAAGACTAATATGGGGTAAAAGTTTAACCTGTGCAACCAAGCAACCTGGCACTTTGAAGAAAAATATCATAGGGACAGGTAAAAAGAGGTTTCCATGTCCACCTGGCACTTATCAATGGAGTAAAAATTGAAGTCGTGACAGTACATTAATACTCCTGCTACTTAAACGTTCACTTTACATTCTGTCCACTACTAAACAAACGGTAAACAGCATTTTACTGCACAACATATGAAACAGCTCAACTAACAACTGCCACGCTGAAACGTGCCTCCAGATGAGAAAAGCTAAACTGCAGCTTACCGTAGTGGATCAAGCAGAAGCTCCGCCTCCTCCAGCCTCAGCGTGACGTGCTCGTCACTGCTGGGCCGCCCAGCGTCGTCACCCTGACAGCCAATCCGCGGCCACACAGGAAGAGAGCTCCTGTTTGAAAATATTGGCGCTTGTTGTGCTAGCTGTCTCCAGCAACGCGTTGCTAACGACTTATATTTTCATGTGACAGCGACTTACTTTAATGAAAAAAACTGCTGTGGCATGACAGATAGCTGCTGTTTTATAACAGGTAAGAAAAAAACTCCCACGGAGAGTTTTCTGTTTGATGGCTACAACAAAGCTAACGTATTGTTAGAAAATACACGACGTTAGCTGGCTAGTTAGCAGGTTTGTTTCAACTGTGCTAAGTGGCGTTTGTGCTTCTGTATTTAAATAGGTAAATATTTAATGAATGCATTGATATAGTACTGATAATGAAAAAACATAACTTTCTTGTCTTTTAATATCTGTAAAGCAACACATGAATATATTTTACCGTTAGGGAGTTGTTATGATCTCGATATATTAATGTATTTCTGAAGTAACCGCAGCACGTTTACCAAGCTTTTGACACAACATTCCCTAGTTTGTTTTTTTTTAGTGGTAGATTTAATTTTTTTAATGAAGTGAACAAGAGCAGAAAGTCATAAAGACTTGTTAATACTAAATTAATGAAGATATTTGTAAGTAGGCTATAATTTTCACAATTTTTTATATTCAGATTTGTTTTTGTTTGATTCCCCTCAACCCAAATACTTGAACATACAGTATAAAAGGGAAAAGATAGGTTGGGGGTTCTTTTAAAGTAGTGAGTTTGTATCAGATGCGCATGAACTTCACACATATTATGCTAATCTTTCCCTGATTTTTAATGAACAACAATACTTTCAGTTGAGGCTTTTATCTACTGAAATTGCTGGCAGTTCTTGATTTTTAAGTATTTAATGAATGGAGGCTGAGCATAAAACATTTTCAGCATTTGACTTGCAGGTCACAGATCAATGCTGATTTAAATCTCTGGCCAGTGATTTGTGGATCTCTAACTTAGACTATTATTTAATCAGGAAGTTAAATTCTACAGAGAGAAACTCTTTTATAGGAAAATTGTGAAAATAGATTATCAAAAATGGCCATACTCAAAACACTTACAACTTAAATAAACCAATGATGACAAAAATGGCCACAAGTACTGCAATCTGAAAAGATGGTCAGTATATTTTCAAATGAGTCAACATGAACAGTAAGAGCACCAATCAATGGCTGATTAATTTTACTACAAATGCTGTTCCATGAAGGCAAAAAATTCATATTGATAACAGTTTAGTCAGTTCTCACTGCAGAGATATTTATTTATTATTTTATCTTAAGTGATTATATATGTACATGTGTGTGTGTTGTTTTGTCTTAATTACTGCTTTGGATATGTTGTTCTTTCAGCAAATGGCAAGTCATTACTCTGTGTACTCCAGTTAATGATTAATCTATTATTAGATTAGTTGACGATTATTTCAAAATCAGTTCATCACAATCCTATAAATCAGACTTATGCTATGTTATTTATTCAAAGGCTTATTTTTATTATCTTGGTATGACCTCATCTAAACATACCATTGTAGAATAGGTTTAGCCTGTACCTGGAAGGTTCAGTTTACATTACGTAATTCAAATCAATGTATTTATCCTGAGCTGTGAAATATATCTGACTTTAATGCAACATTTTTATCCTATTATGCTTTACATTATATGATGTAAGGAGATCAAATAAAGACGCCTGAGTAAAATAACATGCTGCCTCTTTTTTGACAAAATCACTTTTGGCAAAAAGAAAGAGGTGATGATGTGTTTTAGATGAATGGTGCATTTAAGTTTAGTAAAATTTCAAGCTTGATATGTGTCTACGTGTTGCGTCCACTAAGCTACTATAAGGGTTTTATGAAGTTTTGTTAACAATTTTCTAAAAATAATTGTTAGCCATGGTAGATTATCTTCAAATCATAATAAATCAAACTCTTTCCATCATAGACTAATAAAGCAGTGCTGCTGCATTTATTACTCTGATTTAAGACTGAAATACAGGTTGATACTACAGCTGACACAACCATAAATTTTTTTATTGGAACATTTTCATTGTCTCTGCTTGTGTCTTTGTTACAAGTTAGAGACTTATGTTTCTTAAGCAGCTTAGCAGTTAATTCCTTTATTTTGTTGCTAATGTTGCCAACTCAAGGAAACAGTTCAGTGATGAGAAATTAAACGTCCTTGAAAATAAATTTATTCTGTAAATCGGTGACAAAAGATTTAAAAAATAGTTAGCAGTTGTTTGTAAACAAAGATGGATTTCTGCTTCTGTTGTGCATATTCCACATTTGGATATATAGATGTTATTCCTATTGCCTTGTTTTGTTTTTAGTAGAAAAAGTCCACTGAAGAACTTTTTTCCTTTTTGTGTTGCAGCAACTTTCCATTCACAACAGAAGGACCAAAATGGCAAATGATGTGTGTAGTCATGTAAAAGTCGTAGTTCGCGTTCGGCCAACCAACGACAGCGAGAAGCGTGAAAACTGTCGCAATGTTGTCCAAGTTGTCGACAACCACATGCTTATTTTTGACCCCAAGGAGGAGGACATGTCATGTTTTGGGTCACAAAGAGTGAGGAACCGAACAATCAACAAGAGGGCGAACAAGGACCTGAAATTTGTTTTTGACCACATCTTTGATGAGAACTCTACTCAACTGGACATTTTTGAGAACACCACTAAAGGAGTATTAGATGGTGTAATGAATGGATTCAACTGCACAGGTAACTAACGTGGATGCAAAATTATTGAATGTGTTAGGCTTCTTGTTTGATTCAGGCTCAGCAAAAACCGCATTCGTGCAAAATAGTTCAGCAACAAAAAGACTAAATTGGTTCTAATAAAGTAACGGTAAAATTGGTTTGCCTTAAGAGGAAGCATGAATCAGACCTCACCTTTCCTGAATTTCCTTAATATTTTATAAGGTTCAGGGTCACTAGAAAGTCATGAACAGATTGTCCCTGAACTACCTTCTCAATCCCTGGCGAAAAGGTTTGCATTCTTTATGATTAATTGGAATTGTTAGTTTGCACGTCCATTCCACGTAAGCCTGCGGTTCAGGGAAAAAGTACACTGCAGGGAGCAAAGTGAGAGGGGAGTTACTTCATTACAGCATCCAGTCACCATTCTCAGTTTGCTCCCTACAGAGAATTGGTTCAATTTTTCCACCCCTCTGAAAAAAGTGTTACTGCAAAATTCAAGACAAAACTGTTTTTAAAGTCAGAATCAGTGACATTAAAAAAAAAAAAAAACTGAGCAAATTATATTACTTGAAATTATCTTTAGGAACAACAAATATCTTGTTAGATTTGTCTGTAGTTGTGTTGCTAACTGTAATTTTTATGAATCTGTGGTAAATATGGGTCCATTGGAGGATTAAATTTAATGTTCACTACCTTGACTGAACTCTCTTTTCTTCTCAGTACAATGTGTCATTTAAGGTTACTTTTCTGAGCAGCTTTTGAATGTAGATCTCAGGGTGTTGCAAGCAAGGTTCTTGCGTAGTTTGAAAATGTTTTTTAAAAAAATAAGAAAATAGTTGTATTTCCGGATATATTTTTTTCAAAATCCGTTTTCCTAAAGTTGGATCCACTTGTTCAAACATCCATCTATGAACAATTCATACATTCATTTGTTCATAACTCATCCTTTATTCCATGTATTTTTCATCCATGCATTCTGTCAACCATCCATCTAGCTATTAGTCCATAAATCCCTTTCTCCTTTCATCCATCTATCTATCCATAATCCATCAATCTGTTCATTCATCCATAAATGTGCATCCATCCATCTTTCCATTTATGTGAATACCACAGATTCACCCCTATTTTCCATCCATTCATCTTTTTATTTACTTATCTTTCCATTCATCCATCTTCTTCATCACCAGGTTTTGTTTTAGGGTTTTATTTTTGTACCCAGACTTCAGTAAAAATATCTGCCAAAAAATTATGAAATTAGCTGAAAACAAGTTAGATATCTGAAAACTTGAATTTGGAAAAGTAGCAAAGTTCTACATGAAAAAAAATGTGTTCAGGCAGCATTTTAAGGCCTGGTTTGCAGTTCTGAAGCCATTGTTTACAAATCTAGGCTGTTGCCATCTGTTTCGTGAAACATGTTATAGAAAGCAAAGGTTGTTGTAAACAGGAAAGAAACAGTAAACCATACATTTTTGACAGGTTGAGATTTATTTATCACAATCTAGCATTCTTGTGCTTTGTCTGTATTATTGTATCATGTCAAAGAAGAACAACTAACGACATACTGTATTAAAATAAATGCTGTTTCACAATGTATTCATTTAATATTTAGACATATATCTTTTGTCTAAATATTTTGTATGATTTTAGCTAAAATAAACACTCAAATTCCTGTCACTTGATTGATTGAAGTTTGTAATCTGCATTTTGTGCACTTCTATGCAGTTTTTTGTGCACTTTTTCTATGTTCTTTTAAAATTAATCTGTTAGTGTTTGTGCACCCTTTTCCTTTGTAATAAGTTTCCTTATTTTGGTCACAGTATTTGCTTATGGTGCTACTGGAGCTGGAAAGACCCATACCATGCTGGGTTCACAAAATGACCCTGGAGTCATGTACCGCACAATGAAAGAGCTGTTCAAACGGATGGATGATGCTAAGGAGGAGAAAGAGTTTACTGTTGCATTTTCATATCTTGAGGTATTTTCTAAGTATGTATTTTGTGTAGAATGGATCATTTATTTTTAACCTGAGCTGGTTATTTTGTGCCTAACAGCATTTCTTACATTACTCCTCCATATTTGTCTACTTTCATTTTTAATTCAAAACTATTCTGTTCAATCCTGCATTTCCTTTTTTTTTTGTCTTGAGGTGACTTTAGGTTGTTGAAGCTTGCCCTTGACGCCTAACTATGTTTTTGTTGGTTCACAGGTTTACAATGAACAGATCAGAGACTTGTTGGCTAATGTCGGGCCTCTTGCTGTCAGAGAGGACAGCTCCAAAGGAGTAGTTGTTCAGGGCCTCACACTTCATAAGGTTTGTCAGCTAAAGATACAACATTGAGCCTTCTTGTTATTGTATTCCATTTTCTTCAGGTGGTACAATTCTGCTCCTGTGGTTCTACTAAACAACGTAATGTATCTACATTTAACAATAAATGAATAAAATGCTATTTAAAGACTTTCTTCGTTACTCATTTGCAGCACTTATTAGATGTTTCACTATTTTCACCTGATCCATTACCCTCATGCTGAAAAAACTTTCTGTTGATGTTTTACAGCCCAAGTCTGCAGAGCATATTCTTGAGGCTTTGGATTCTGGCAATCGAAACAGGACTCAACACCCAACTGATATGAATGCCACTTCTTCTCGCTCTCATGCTGTATTTCAGGTACCGGTATTTTAATCTTGTAAAAAACATGAAAAGATTTTGTATGGTTTTTTTTTTGTGTGTTACTTTTAAGAGAAATAAATAAAGTAAACATCCCAATTACCTACAAAGTATCCAAATATAATGGAGCTAACTGTACCCACCTCTGAGTATATACAAAATATGTACTTAAAGAGTCTTTTACTGGTAGAAACTTTAAACATACGTTCTTTTTAAGCTAACACTTTTGTTTATAATTTCTCAGATATATTTGAGGCAGCAGGACAAAACAGCCAGTCTAAACCCTAATGTCTGCATAGCCAAAATGAGCCTGATTGACCTGGCTGGCTCAGAGAGGGCCAGCGCCACCAATGCCAAGGGAGCACGCCTACGAGAAGGTGCTAATATTAACCGCTCCCTTCTGGCCTTAGGAAATGTTATCAACGCTCTTGCAGACCCAAAGGTGAGATTTTGTTTCTTCATATTTTTATTAATTACCAAACGACAAAAAACAACATAATGACCACATGAAAAACAGTTAAAAATTTTGTCTAGCTGATCACTCTAACACTTGTGAAACTCTCAATAAAAGATGGTGAGCACATTGCTTACACAAGATACAATGTTGTTTCTTAGACCTGTATCCATCATGCAGAATAAGAGAATTAGCAATCAAGATTACAACACAGCAATGAATTTCATTTTAATATAAATAATTGTGTTCATGAAATGTTAATCGTATATTATCACTAAGTCTTAGAAAGCCATTTTTTGTTTTTAAATAAAGTAATCATCGGGAAATGGTAAAACCTTGGAGGGATTATATGTGTGCTTTGACTAATTCAGTTGAGACATTAAAACCTGATTAGGAATCTATGTACAAGAAACTATTACAATTAAAATATTTTGAAACGCATTTTTATTTTGCGGTTGTTCAACAATATGTCAACTGCATATTTTTACCCACCTCATGCAATGTTTTATGGACAGTGGATTACAAAGAAAATGTCAAACTTTTAAGCAGGCTTATTAATTCTATAGACAAAGCAATTTAAGAGTTTGTTTGTTTGTTTTAGAGACATCACAAACCACTGCTTTATTATTATTATTATTAATTTTCTATTTGTTCTGAATTTTATTGACTGGTTTGTATTATAACTTAAACTAGTTAAGTTTATTGTTGTATGAAGTTATCTTCTCTCTATGGTAGTAAACATGGAACCTGGGAAGGGCAGAGTCAACTGAGTATTTGGGTATTATTTCATTCCAGTTGCATACATTAACCTGTCAAGCAGTCTTCTCATTTTACACACCAGTCTCAAGAGACAAGACACAAGCAGGCGGCATGCATTTAGGAAATGCTGTGCAAACCTACCACAGCCATGTTGAAATGCAATCCATCTTCAACAGGCTTCTCCTTCATTCTTTGGGTTGAGCCTGTCTTCTTTCACCAGCATTGTTAAGTTTCTGCTGTACTTCACTCATATTTTTTTTAAGAGTTGCAGTCATGGATTCATTCTTAACTCACCACAGCTTTGCCACCCTGTCCCTCATGGTTATTGGCCCAAAGAAATTCACGTTGCGGTCAATGTTTAGAGGAAAGAATTTCCTTACTCGTTTCTTGACTGACATACCATTCATTTGAGAGAGCTGAAGAATGTCTGCTCGATTCTGTTTGGGCTCTTGTCATCTTCATATTATGCTGCATGTACAGAGAGTCTGTTGTAAGTTGTTTGCCTAAGGCGGTGGCCATACTTTTGTCGAGCCATCTGAAGAAGCACTCCATTTCTCCAGCTTGTCCTTCAGTCAAGCCCAGAGTTTTACATCTACCGAAAATGCTTCCTGTTTAGTAAAAGTGATTCCTTTTTAAAATTACATGTTGTTGTTTTCAATAATGCTAAATCACTCCTCTAATTGTTCTGGTCTTTGATATGGGAAGAAAACATTTTCCATGCTCCAGCTGTGCAATAATTGTGGTTTAGAGCTGGAACAGATGACATTTGTTAAAATCATGTAGTGTTTTGACAGCGAAAACAAAGGATGCGTCTTTTGGGATTTGTTAAAACTTTTTGTCACTAAAGCCACGCTTGGTGGTGGCAGGCATGTTTCTGTTTAAGATTATTAACATTCTAGATGTTACAATAAAATTCAGTACTGGTGGGCTAATAAAAGCCGTACTGCGTTATGAAGTCACAACAAGGGCTTAGTCATCTATGGAATGTCTTAAATATGCTGCACTGCTCTCAGAAACAATGCTATTTACTTTTTGACACTTTATATAGAATGACAGTGACAGCCTGCTTTTGTTTAAAGTGGATATTTTCCCACATTTATCCTGAAGCTCTGCAGACCTAACAAAAGTTCCAACTCTGTTCCAACACAGTTTGGCCCCCAGATAAAACCATTTTACGCTCATTTTCTATTATATTCGAAATTGTGAATCTTTACAGTCCTAGTGTCACTGACAGTGTGACTCACCTAAGCAGCTGTAGTTTATCTAATGCCATTATTATTGGCTGAGCTGTCTTCACAGACTGCTGCAGAGAGACTTAATCTTGAAATTGTACAATCTGCACTAAATTGTGTTTCCAGTTAGGTTTATTGGTTCCCACCATACAGTCCAATGTAACAATGCCTTTCTTCCGGTTAAAGTGGAGAAACAACATGAAGGCACACTTCATATGTATGAGTTTACATCTTTCTCTTTTTTTTCTTTTTTGATTTATGTCTTGTTTGACAAGAGTAGTGGAATCCTGGGTTCTGTATTTGTTCTTGTCAAACATTTATTTGATATATTTTCTAAGTGGACACAGTGAAATTTCAGTGGTTTCTCAGGGTTTTTTTTTTTAGTTTCTTCAGTGCAGTCTGTAAGGGAACTCAAGCATACATTGTGGGGCTAATCCTTATTTTTTTTCCCATTTGTTTCAGAGTAAGAAGGCTCATATACCATATCGAGACAGCAAGCTGACGAGGCTACTTAAAGACTCCTTGGGGGGCAACTGCAGAACTGTTATGATTGCCAATGTTAGCCCATCATCCAAGTCCTACGATGACACCCAGAACACACTTAAATATGCCAACAGGGCCAAGGAGATAAAGTCCTCGGTCAGTGCTAAAGCTTTCACATAGTTAACTGTGATATAATGGCAATGAATCTTGTAAGTAAATCCATGAAATCCTTTGAAAACATTACATTTTTCTTTTCCAATGCTTGCCTTTCAGCTCAAGAGTAATGTTGTGAGTCTCGACAGTCACATCGGTCAATATGCTGTGATCTGTGAGAAGCAGCGGCAAGAGGTAAGGAGAATCCACCATCATGATTTGACATTTAATCAGTCAAATCTCCCTCATTTGTTTTGAATTAGGATATTTACAGTGATTTGTCCTTTGTTTCTGACTGTTTTCAATGTCTTGCATCTCTGAAGATTCTCCAGTTGAAGCAGAAACTAAAAGAATATGAGGATAAAAACGCAGTGCCTGGGGCTTCCAACATGATCTCTTCGCAGAAACAAGCAGAGTTCAAAAGGTAAGTATGTGGTCTGATTCCCAGTGAAACCTGCAAGACGTCACTCTTTTTGGCTTGTCATAAATCCTTCATGTGAAATCCCGTTATTGGAATGTAGACACCAATTCAAGTAAAAGGAGCTTGTTAGGCGTTTTGCCACTAGGGTAACTAAGGTGTTACTACAACAATTGATACACAAATGCTTATGCCTTGAGAATGAAAATCTTATTTAATCACTTGCAAATAGCAGGGTCAATTTTGGAAGATTGCATTTGAATCATTGAAGCAGTTAAAGAAAACTACCCATGAGGCGGGTGAAGTAGAGGTTTTCCTTCTCTGCGTTTTATTCTAGCTCTTTCCCAAGCTTTTCCAAGTCTCAACAGGATATACAATCCTTACATCATGCTGTGATTCTGCCCCTGGGTTCCCTGAGCTTGGAAAAAAAGGAGAGGAAAAAATAGTCTGACAACACAACTAGTTCACTATGTATAAATTGTGCTTGCAGTTCTGAACTTAACTTCTGCAGACTGAGGTTCTCACCCTGGCTCTATTGCAGAGCGAAGCATTAATAACAAGTTACAGATGGTGTGATATTCAATGAACAACTCTACTTATTTATATTTTTAAAAATGTGTCTATAAAATTGTTTATTTATGTAGTCATGTATGAAGTCAGTACTCTCAGCAGAGTTAAGTGCCCTGTCTATCCCGTTTTTCCCTCAGTTATCACTGAAAGATGAATATATATGATTTCCTGAAGCAAACCACTGTGTGTGTGTGTATATATAAACATGTTAATATATTTATTTATGTAATTTATGTTGCGCTATATAATTGCATCTAAGCCCGTTAAAGGAGTTTTCATCTGCTGGCAGGCCCAGGACTTACTGAAGCAAGTGTCAGAACTGATAGTCCCCCCTAAAGGCTCCTCAGCTGTTGTTATAACCTTGATAAATTCACATAACATTTATGAGAACTGCATATACTACATAGCCTCCTTGTTAAATATGATTTATAATTTTTAAGCAGCTTGTTTGTGTTACTGTTATGAAATACTCCCACATGAACCTGATGGTTAGACCTCTTGGAAAATTGTTTCTTCCTGGAAAATGGTCCACCTCTGCTGATGACCTCATGCTGCCCTAGTGGGTATAACAAGTCACATTGATTTAAGACAAAACACACACAAAAGCTTTCAGTCGAAACCTTTCTGCCCACAAACCGGTGAACTGTTTCTTTACACCTCAGATTTATAAATACAGGGTACATGTCCTTTTTTAAGTGTACTTCTCTTTAACACAATTTAGAAAAAATGTCTTTATAATTGTGTTTTATTATAAACACAATTATAAGTTAAAACTGGAATATTAACCAGGACACGAATGAGAAGTTGAGATCTGTAATGCATAATTGTAATATTGTAAATCTTAGTCATATAGTGGTTTACAGAAGTTTTTACATATTGTCCCTTCAAAGCCCCCAGGGCTGCTGTTCAATTTTAAAAGTTCTGGAGAAGTACTAATTTTCCTTCTATCATTTTCTACGTCTGTATAAGTATGGAAAAAGAAAATGGTGTGGAAAAAAGGCTTGAGTTTCTACACCTCTCTGTCCTTATTTTCTTTCCTAAAAGTTACAATTTGAATTTATAAAAAGTGAAGGGATTCTTATATTTATTTATACTTAATAGTGCTGTTTATTTTTTAACTTTGTGTCATTAAGATAAGATATGATAAGCTCTTCAATCTGCCCAATGTTTCCAAAGATAAATACACATTCATTTAGAAATGTTAAAAGGCCCATTTCACTATTCTTTTGTCCTCAGACATTTTTAGATCAGCGTGTTCTGGATCAGAAGTCAACCTCAGCACTGTTTCCTCTCTCTTTATTTATTTATTTTTTTGTTAATGGATACCTAAAATATGTTAAGAACTGACAAAATTAAAAATTTTGAAATTTCTGCTTTGCAACACATTTAATGTTGAAATGGAAACTATGTAGGAAATCTGAATCAAATACTGCAGTGTATTTATTTGGGAGGCCAACACAAAGAATTGTGAAGTGGGAGGTAAACGATGCACAGTTAAGAAAAAAGTGTGGTATGCATTTGTGATATTCTACTTTCAGCTGATAGATTAAAGTATCTTCCATTAGATGTTGAGAGCTGTACATATTTTTACCTAAATTTGCTTTAAACTTTTTGCACAACTTTATCGCTGACTGGTCTGGTGACTTTCTTGGTTTATGTTAAGCTGGTCTTTACTGATGTTCTTTAACAATCCTTTGAGGCCTTCAAAAACCAGCTATTTTTATGTTGTGAAATTGCTGTTTACCAATAAGGTTTTAATTTTTTGAGTCAATACAATGGATTTTATTTTGAAGAATTGCTGTAACTGGAACATAACATGTGCATTCCACTTTTTATTTTTTTTACTTTTAACAGAAACATGTGAAAGCCATGTAACTCTTTCTTTAGACTTTGCAGTTATGCATTTCTTTCTTTTGATCTGCTCAATAAAATACATTAAACTTTGGTTGTAAAATGAGGCTTTAAGGTAAATAAAGATTTATGTTTGCTACAAAATTTATATTTATTAATTATTTATTAATTAATAGAAAAGGACACATTTTCAGTGTTTGATTGCTTCTATTGGTTCCGGTGTACTTTTTTTAGACAAGCATGTCTTATATCTTGGATTAATGGCAGCTGTGCTTAGAGGCCAGAGGATCAGGATTGAAAACTATTGCAATGAACCGTTTAGAAAGAAAATGCTGTTTAATTCGGATCTTCCTTTTTTCATTTCCTGTCTGCCACGATTATGCAGCGGGGAATGAACGAATGTAGAGTTTTAATCTTGAACAGTTGTGTCCTTTTTTTCAGTACAAATGATACACATTTATTTTCCTTAAATCACACCAGCCAGATCTTATCATCTTATCTGACTGTCTGTAAGGCATAAAGTGGCATCTGTCGGGGTATTTGGGTTGGAGGCGGGGGTATGAGGGAAAAGCTGAATGAGTCTCTCTCCCACACACTTCATTCACTGGCATCAGAATTCACAACTCGCACAGAAAGAGGCTCTGAATAGAGGCTGCACGCTTCTCAGGCTATTAAAAATTCAACAGTCTAGCAAGGCCACGGCGTCTCCTACGTCACTAGAGTTGCATTGAAGAGTGCAGTCACATTTCAGCGACAGCTCTCCAGCCTTATTTACCTGCATGCCTCTCCTGCCTTTTATGCCGTCTTTACTCAACTAGACAGCATCCAATCAGAGCATCAGCTCACCTCTATTTCAGGAATACATATGTGCATCATATAGCTAAGAATATCCAACTTGCTCAGTTTGAATACAAGTGGCATGTCCAAGAGGCTGCAGACACGGAGTTTCTTAGTTTGCCTTCAGGTGTACTAAAAATGTTAGTCATCCAGCGATGTCATATTTGTGCAGCACTGCTAAGTTTTCACTTAACCAATTTAGATATGCTTAAATAACAACATTGGGTTTATTTTTGGCAGGGAGTTGACAATTAATTTATGCAGTAGAGCTTGCTACACAGTAGGATGGAATCTGCATTAGCTATGCTGCTCCACAGTCTCACACCCCATTGTCCTTTACCTTTAAAGGACTCAGTCATGCTAACAATAATTGTCCCGAGCCAGTAAGAACATTCATACTGACTTAAACAGATACCACCCAATATTAAACATGGCTATTCACAGCTGGCATTAAGATCTGAGCTAAATGATCCACTCTACATCCAAATTAGTTTTCAGACTTTTCTGTACAACCCTTAGTGAATTCAGTCTCTTGTGCTACGTCATTTACAAATGAATATGGTTTAGTTAGGCTGCAAAATTCAACTGCATCAATCAAGCTCAATGAGAGAAATCCCAAATGGAGCACTGAAGGGAAATGAGAATCGAACAGAATTGCATAGGCCAGACTTGCAGAACACCTTAACCCAGGGTTGTCAAACTCCAGTCCTCGAGGGCCACTGTCCTGCAGTTTTTAGATGTGCCACAGGTACAAAACACTGGAATGAAATGGCTTAATTACCTCCTCCTTGTGTAGATCAGTTCTCCAGAGTCTTGCTAATGACCTAATTATTCTATTTACGTGTGGTGCAGCAGAGTCACATCTAAAAGTTGCAGGGCAGTGGCCCTCCAGGACTGGTGTTTGACACCTATGCCTTAACCCGTTCCTAAAACATTTCCTGCAGCATTTAATAACAAGCATCACCAAAATTATATTACAGGAATAAAGAACCTAAGTGGATGGCATTTGCGTAATTAGCTAATGTTTATTGCAATCCAAGCAGTTCTTTGTGATACTGATATTTTATGCATTATTGAGATAATTTGCTATGCTGCTGCAGCTTTATCAAAAGCCATCAGCTCTGCTACTAAACACTTTTACTACATGCATAACCTAAAATGTTGAGGCTTCAGGTGATTTGCATTCATATTATGAAGCTAATGCAGATAAAAGTATTCCAGTCTCTCTCCAAAAGCACCCTGAGGGATGCCGTTTCAGTCCGTTTTGTGTGTTCACATATGTATTTAAAACCCTACAGACTTAATCAGATTGCACAGATATTATCGCATGATCTGAACGCTGCTTAAGAAGTTTTTCCAATGTTTTCTATTCTTTTAGGTATATTAATAATGGTAATGTGTCACAAGGCTTTTAGATATTATGTAATTACTGCCAGTCTCTCAAAAGTAGAGTTAAATGATTGATTTTGTTGCTCCATCAGTAAAAATTAAGTACTACAGCTTCAAAAGTAGATTTGTGGGGATGTTGATCACAAGCCAAATACAATATAATAACTTTTAGTTTTGAGCCTTTGCTGATGCATGTACCAGGCCGTTTGCTCACATTTATATCTTACATTTGTTAAAATCTCTGCTCTAAATCTAAAGCATGATAGAAACTGTTGGTGGTGAACCATTTTTTAAAAAGTTTGATAAGAAGCAAAACTTTGTATAGTAAGTAAAAATAAACTCTCATTCCTCCAGAGTGTCAGAAGCTCTGCAGAGCATCTTCTCCAGCCGTGCTCAAATCAGGCGAGAGCAGCTGGATCTAGAGCGGCAACTGAAGGCGAATGAGCTGCGGCAGCGCTACAGTGAGGATGATAACCTGCAGGTCCAACTTTTCTGTGCCAAAGAAAAGATGGAGAAGGTAACTGATGCACACACTGCATGATGTTTTTGGATTCCAAGCTGCTAAGTCATCATTTCAATTTTCTGTTCTGTTAGCCTCTTAATTGACTATACTTCAGGAAAAAGGTCACTGTTCATAAATGTTTAGGTCTCTTCTCATATTTGAGAGGATTACAATGTTTAATGCCAATATTTACTTTAAATAATTTTCTTGAGTGTTGCTTTTTACAATATTTTAAAAAAAATTTCAGAACAAACAAATGCCTTAATCTCTAATTCTGTATTGGCCTGATTGCATAATATGTACATATGTCAAAAAAATGTTACAATTATTTTTATGTTTTCAACAGGCCACTTGTAAGCATGAGCGCAAGATTGCCAGCTTGCGCACTCAGCACCAGCACATATCAAAACGTCTGAAGGAGACAGAGACACGTTTTCTAGAAAATGATGGTTTGCTTCACCGAGTTGAAAATGAGATGAAGTTGCTGAAGTCAAATGATCAGACCTCAGAGGTGAGTAACACTCTTTAACCCATTAACATCTGGCAATACTGGAAACAGTAACAAAGTTCATTGTGACAAAGGACAACGTAGGACTTTCAACTAACTTTCATTAAACATAAAACAAAAATATAGATTTTATTCCTACTTCTGCAACAATTAAATGATTGTAGTTATTACAATTTGGCATTACATGTATTATCTGTACAGTCTATTTTAATTCGGATACACTGAGTTGAAGACAAATATAGAATAAATTTAGTAGCTTTTTTCAAGTGTTTATTGCACAGAATATTATACTTTTCTGCTCTATAATGACACAAGTAGAGGCTCAGATTAAGAGATTAATTAACTGGGTTACCTGCTGAAGTAGCTAGCTTACAGTAGTTGGTTGTTTAACAGGCATGGTGCTCAAAGCTTGCCAACTCAAGTTTTAAAACTGGGTTTCATGGATTAAGGCGCTCCTTTAATTTCCACACCATGAGAACCTCCTTTCAGCCAGCTAACAGGCATTGTGAAGCAACTGGTCAGGGACGGGCAAAACTCCTCAGTCTGGCACTTTTATCTTATTAAAATGACTTTAAACTGTAGGAACGGCATCACGACATGCTTGCTTACAGCAGACCAAATGTTTACCAAGCTAAACTAGACTTTGACACTGTAAACCTGTCGAAGTCCATTTAAAACTACTATTTTATAAAAGCCAACAACAGCTAAGAGTGACATTGGTGACAGAATGCTTACGGGCTATTTTCAGCCATTCAGGAAAAACAGATCGCTGGAGGTAGGGGTGAGGCAAATTAAATGCGTAATTGCATAACATGTAGACTGGATGAAATGTAGGAAGGCAAACGGACATGATTAGATACCAAGAAAAACGTAACAATGTAGGTCATATTTGTCAAAAAGCATGGCTTGCTGTTTTTTGTTTGTTTATTTTGGAGGGTAGGCTGTCTCACTTCTGGCATCGTGACCGTCTTTGTTTCCTTCCCATCTGTTCTCTCAGTAATTAGAAGCATGTTTATTTTATTTCTCCAGCTCATTCGTGGATCAGTGAAGAGAATAAATCAATACCCTTTGCTCATCCTTCACACAGCGGCCGGTTACCTAAAACCATGTCCATGTTATTTTTTTCTTCTTTATCCTTTCTTCCAGGAACTGACCCAGAACTATGACGCACCCAGCGGTCAAATGTTCTCTCTGGTGTTGCTTCGTAGTTTCTTTACGTCACGATGCTCTCTTTTCCTTTTTTTTCCCCTTTCCTCCCATGCTCTGAACTGTCTACTTTTCTGATTAAACGTGGATGAACACGGAACTTTTTGTCCTATCCTTAGCATAATTATCTCAATCCAACCTGTTCAGACTCTTTCTACCTGTTAGAGAGTTTGTTCAGTCTCTTTTTGTTTGAAAGTTTGTGCTCTCTGAACTCACCTTTTTCTTTCTTTTTCAGGTGTTAGAGAAGGACTTGTATTGCCACAGACTAGAGCTCCAGGTGAATGATCTCAAGCAGCACATAAAGCAGATGGTTGAACTCACTTCGCTGCAGGATCAGGAGAATAAGCGCATGCAGAAGTAGGTTGGCCGTTGACATATCTGACCTGTTACTGTACAAAAGGAAAGTGCACTTATTTCAAATGTGTCTATCATTTTTCTTCTAAATTTCAGAATGTTAAACATCCTGCTGCCTGCTTACAGTAGGCAGTACACTGCATTGCATGGTGTTGGCTTGCTCAGGCTAGCAGACGAGATGGAAAACCAAGAACTGGAGCACGTTGTGTTGAGGGAGAGAGGTGTGGTCTGGGCAGACCAGGAAGGGACGGGGCAGCAGGTGAAAACTGAAGACATTGGTGGCGACTCACTGGAGACATGTGGGGCAAGAAAAGTTAGGCTCCACAGTGAGCTGGCTCCTGTCCTGTCCTTCTCACATCTGCAATACCACCAGAGTAGCCCCTGCAGTAAGTCACCTTTTTTTTCTTTCTTTTTCTGTCTCTGTCTCTTATTTTCATATATGCATATATATCTACATTCTTATACAAATATAAAACTAAAGTATTTATTTGATGCAGAATATGGAAACATTTGATCACTTTTTTCTGCTGCTTTTTCTATCAGTTGCATTGTAAACTTCAGTGGCAGATTGTGTCTCTAACAGTTTAACTTAACTGAAAACAATATGTATGCCTACCATTGAATGATTAGGAAAGATAGAAGAATGTTTTTTCTCTGGTTCCTTTAGCAAGTAATTCATAAAGTTCATTTAACAAGCTCAGCTCTCCTCAAAAGAACAGCTTTGATTACTGCAGATTTTTAGGACTGAGGAAATGACCCGAGTTACAAGAAGCATTTACCATCATCAATATATCATGTTCAGCACAACTAAAACATTTTCTTAAACTGAGTCCAGCATGTCAGCACAGATTCTGTCTTAGATGCAAATCCAAAGAGTTGACAACTGTCTAGGTGCACCAGTGATTTATAAGGCAAATGTAACATAAGCACATTTCCAGAGGTGAAGCCATGTTTGTCTTCTCTTCTGAAATGTATCAATAAAAACATTTGTGAAATCTTTCCAGGATTTGTTAGCCATGAGATCAGAAAAGAGTTTTGATGAGTTTTTTTTTTTTTTCTTCAGCTAGTCAAAAACAGTAAATATGGATGTTATCTCTTCCATCACCAACATTAATATAAAAATCATCAGGTAGAGGAATGGAGTCAAAATCCAAGCAGTTAATGGATGGTGGTTGGGGAAAGTCATCAAAGAATTGCATACTGTACCGTGGAAGTATGCAGATCAGTCAAGTGAAAAGTGCTCAAAGATACCTACATGTTTTTGTAATTGTTCTTTTATTTAAAAAAAACAGATTTTCATTCGTTTTTTTTGCACCTGCTCAACAACAAACTAAACATCCACTGTTTTTGTGAAACAAATGAAGTAGTAATCATTATAAATCCAAAATATAAGAGAGGTTTTGAAGGTGTGCCTTATGGAAAGAAAACAAGATTTGGTTCAGTCTTTCTTTGAAAATCGTATATATATTTAAAATCATTCCAGCACTTTGACACCCCATGCTTCAGATTATTTCAAAGGTATTCAACGACAGCAACTGATGTTGAAATGTTTTGTTAGATAACCCATTCTACTTTTCTATACATTATAGGTTCACTTGTAAAGCTGAAGTTGGGAGGAGCTCCACATGTTCCACAGATTATTTCCTTATGTTAGTTGCATGTTATGTGCGCTGTAGTTTGCCAGTTTCCCATGAGAAATAGCTGGGCTATGACACAATTTACACAGTCCTGGCTGAAATGCAACAAAAAATAGTTAAGACTCATTAGACCACCTATGTCTACTGCTGTTCAACTATTATCAACAACCTCACAAATGTTTCAGTCAGTTAGTGTTAAGTGGTGTGCTCTCCAAGGAATAGCTCTCTCTTTAGTGCACATGCTAGTTTGGCTTTATCACTTGCACCTCTGCCAGGTGCAACAACTTTGCCTTCCACCCATTTCGCCTTCATACTCTACAGCTGTGGGACAGATGTTAAACTTTCTCTTTCTTTTGTTACAAACATTGTACTATAAAGACATTACGCCTAGATCCATGTTTCTCCATTCCAGTCCTTCTGGGACCACTGCCCTGCATTATATTAGGTGTTTCCCTTCTGCCACACACATGACTTGAATAAGTGGGCGATTAACAGGCTTCTGCAGCACTTAATGGCATTCAAAGAAGGTCATGCAATTATTTGAATCAGGTGTACTGGAACAGAGACACATCTAAAATATGCAGGGCACTGGTCCCTCCATACTGGAATTGAGAAACACTGGTCTAGATCTATATTTTGTAATTTAAAGAAACTGTTCCTAAGATCAACAAACCAGCTGTACTGTTGTAAATAATGTTTTCAGCACGGCCTGCACACGTCACATCTGGATGTTTTACAATAGCTTTAAATATAAAAAGTTGGCTTTCCAGTTAAAGAGTGAAGTAGTGGCGGGTGTGTTTGGCTTTAGTCCAGGGTCTGGTGTGTTTTGTTGGAGCCATGAGACTGCATCTTTCAGTTTTCATTTTTAACTGTCATCCCTGCATGACCTAGCAGCACCAGCAGCTCATGACACACAAGATATGGCAGACAGTGGAGCATGAACTGAAGCTGGCCAGCAGTCCTTGCTGCAATAGTGCCTGTTGTTTGTTGAGAAGTAAAGGCTGCACCTGTCCCTCTGCTCCTGTGTTTGCTTGTTTTATTTGAAAGTCCTTCTTGTTGACTTTTAATTAAATTAAATGTCAGTACAACAAAGGATCCAGTGACATATGAATGGGGATATTAATCTGAGCCTGTTGTTTGTCATAGTTTAAACTTTAAGAGATAAGATGTTTTATTATGAACCAAAACCCTGAGCTATTAGGGGGAGTTTTTGTTGTCAACTTGACATTTCTCCTGCACCTCATGCTTTGGCTTTATCATCAAATTAAATTTTCTTAAACACACACGAGCCAGTTTCTGTTTACATTCACAGGGTCTAAGTAAAATTAAGTGATAAAACCATTTTAAAAAGTATACTCTAGATCGTGTTTGGATCATTTTATTGTAATGGAAATAATTTGTTGAATTAGTTTTTTATTCTCTTCTCAGGTGCCGAGAGACTCAGTAAAAGAGCGTTATACTGCAGTGCAGCTCCGACTTTTAAAGGTAAATGGATTTTCTCTCTTCTGTTGCAAAACGTCTGTGGTTAGTAACCTCTTTACACATCTTAATCATCTGGTCCTCTAATTACTCTTATATACACTCCCCTGGTCACCTTTTAGTCACTTCTGCAAATACACATTAAACGACTGCTAAAACAGAGATCTGAAATCATAAATTATTATTAAAATGCAATATAACCTTGTAGTGGTTATCGGAAAGCCTGAAATGTCACTTATTCCTTTTTAAAGCTGTAAAGAAGTTGTTCAGAGTACTGAAAAACACACACACACACAATAAAAGTCATGCATGTAATATTTTTTGATTCATAATGGTGCTGTAGACATTCTTTCCAGGCCAAAACTGGAATAGTGAAATGAGGTAAAAACGCATGAGAAGTATTACATAGAGACCCTTTGAGAAGCTGTTATAGAGAAACGCTGTGAAATATCGCATCCCAAATGGTGGTAATGATAGTTATGGCAGATGTTCTATGTTTTATTGAGATATTTTGCAGGAAATGAAATATGAGCATGAAATATTTCTGCCAGTTGACCAGAGTTTGTTACATAGAAGAGAAATATGTACACTCTTGGGAGTTTGCCACATTCTCTAATAAAATTTGACAATTACTCATTGTTACAATGTAATTATGTTTTGGTTTTTTTGTTGTTGTTTGATTGTTTTGTTTTTTGCTGGTGCGGTGGCGTATCTCAATTTAGATTTTTGCCATTTTAGTTTAAAATTTGTCTTAAAAATATTTTATAGTTCCAAGTTTCTTTCTTATGATTATTTAGCCACTCTATTGAAAAGTGGCTGGGTAATTTCTAATTATTTGCCAATATATAATGCAACCTTTCCTCTGCTACCCCTAAATGAAATCCAACTGCCCTCAGAAGTCACCTGAACAATAAATTGGGTCCTTCTCTGAGTAACTGAATGTCAGTATAAATACAGCTGTTCTTTGAAGATTTAGAGGTTTTTGTTAGAGGACATTGGTAAACAAGAGTGGGAAACCCAAGACAGGAACTACCTTCTTTGAGGAAACTGCAAGATTTCACTGTTATGACAAAATGGGTGACCAATGGAGTTCCTGGTGGCCTTGGTCCCAACTTCTTTCAGATCATAAACAAGCATGTAGCTCTGAGCTGAACTGTCAACTTTCTCATGATCTTTCTCACCCCATGAGCCAAGACTTTACATGGCGCTCCAAACTGGAGCCGGCGGATGGTCATGTGATATTTCTTCCAATTCCCGATAGTCTCTTCAACAGCTTTCACTTTCTCACCAAACGTCTAGCTGATGTTCTCTGTCCCAGTCTTTTGTAGATTGACTCTGTCCTTGATTATTGTTGACAGCTCAATGGTGTATCCATGGTGATGGAGAGTTTTGAATTGAAGAAATTGATTCTGTGCTTTATACACATAAAAAGTTACAATCGGGAGTAGAGCTGCTCAATGTATTGAATTATACATTGACACATTATGTACACATCGCAGTATGAATGTGTACATAATCACAATTGCTTAGGACTGCCGGATGCAATACCTGGTTGGTTATTATGATTCCTGCCTGGGACATGCATTGACTTTCTGCATGCAAATAACTTACCCTGCCATCAGTGTGCGAATTTGATGTTTATTTCACTTGACAAATTGCTTAAACGGGTGGAGAAATTGTCATGCTGGAAAACAAGTGGAAGAGTGAGAAACCCATAGGTTGATCACTATCGATATCTTAATTCCAATTATCAACATCCAAGTCAGCATTATTTGATTTCCTAATATTGTTACAGCGCTAGTCAGGAAAATCTGGAAATGATATATTGATTTTGTGCGGAACCTGAACTCATGGCTACTCTGTCGGAACCAGGATTCTGGTTGTGTTGGACTGAATCAGATTTTATTTTACTGACTGGTTTGCAAACCCCCTTTTTACTTTTGCTACGTGCTGCACTTTTTTCAGACATTTGGGTTGATATTCTGTCGCCCTGCTTTGAAATGAAGCTATGATCAAATGTAGAGGTTGTCCTTTTGTTTATAAATAGCATGCATGCAAGCTCTGCTTTTGTAAATTATTTTTGTCATTTCATGTGTTCAATGTAATTAAATAAGAAGCTCTCTCTATTCATAAATATTTTACTGTTTATTATCTTAAAATTAAACTGCAAACTACCCAGTTATAAACTCTTTTATGGATTCTTCATTTGTTATAATTGAGTAATTATTTTACTGAGCTACTAATGTCACATATCTACTTACATATAAAGATGTGCAAATTTATCACCTGTGTAACCATTTTCACTGGTGATGGTTGTTTTAATATCCAAACTCCTGATTTTCATCCTGATGCTGTTTATCAGTGCCTCACTGCTTCCACAACACCCGATGGTCACTGCACCATGTTATGAGAAATGGCTCCACCCTGCAGCTTGCAAAGCCAATCATATTTCAGTGGTTTTAGTGAGGGTTGTGGTTTTGAAAGAACATTAACTCTTCGTGGGGTGCATTACAAAAGCAAAGTCCACAAATCTGGTCACTGTGATGACAGCATCACTGTATTTTAATGAAATAATCCTTACCTGATATTCTGTATGAATTTGCATTCACCTGTCTCCCACAGCATCTGCTTTAAGTGTTTATTTTTATATTATAATAAATCTTTTACTTTTTAAATTGTCTCATTTACCTCTTCCTGCTTCCATTTTAGTCATGCCTTTTGCTTCAAACACATTTAGTTTTCTGTTCTCTTACCCACTGCGTTTCGTTCATCCTATCCTCAGATGTTTTCCCTCTCTGTCTGTCTAGCATCTAACCCTCCCAATCCCTCTTGAGCTTCATTCATGAAAATGCAGATCCACAGCAGGGCAGGGAAAAACGTCAACATACGTAAACTCCCCTGCTCCACCAACCAGAAACGGCGCACTATAAAAAACAGGCAGCAGCAACCAGGCGACCCTAATTCAGTGCAGCTCCCACCAGAAATAGCAACTCATGCATGTATTAATCCCCTACTAGCCAAAAATATGTGATTGAAGAAACTCTGCTGCCATTTATTGCTGGGGACATCTCCTCTGCCACAGGAAAAGGGGTATTTATCACTGATTCCTCACACGGAGCTCTGTCTCAAGTATGACTCATGTTTGCTAAAAATTGCTTTCGATATTTGGGGAATGGTATAAATCAGTCGTTCACCTTTTGCATTTTATGTTTTCACTTCCTTCTTCCTTTATGTGCTGGCATTTTTCCCTTTTTAGCCCCCTCCCCCCAAAATGATGCAGGCATTGTGTTTAACCTATTTTTGTTCTGTAACCTTAACAACTTTTAGTCGCTGTTATAGTTGCTGGATAGATGTTGCACAGAAAGAATAAGATTAAATAATGTGGAATAATGTCCACCTTTAAAAATTACAATTTGTTTTTTTTAATGCAAATTTAAAACAGATCACTCCATCTCATCCAAATGTAATTTCTTGCAATAGTTTTGAATAATTATTTCACAAAAAATCAATTGTTTAAAAAGTTTAAAAACTTTATTTTCTTAAGTTTGGAAGAAAAAAAGTTGCTTGCTTGTAAACACCCTGCTTTCTGGTCTATTCTTAAAGAGCACTGCTTGTTAGGTGAATAATGCACGTCACAGCCCTGTTCTGATATCTTAAAGTTTTTGGGGGGTTTTTTTGACAAAGGTGGAGCACCATCATTTGAAATGGCCTTATGTCAGTCTGACTTTAGTGATCCCACAGTGGCATAATTAAAGGGAAATACTCCATTATTTCTTCATGGTTATATTTGAAATCCAACTCTTAAGCCCACTGCTGGCACTTCACTACTTATGACTGATTACAGATGGGATGTGATGAACCATTACCATTTTTAGTGAAATTTGTTTGCACCCCATTCTTCTTTTTTCTTAAGTGATTTAATTACATGTTCAGGAAGCATAGTATGGTGGGATAGACTTGAACAACTAAATAATATTCAGTTTATCATATTTTGAATGCAAGTATTACTCAACTAATCTGTTATTCATGTTATTTTGGGTTCTTTTTTAGACGGAGGAGATCCGCCGGATAAGACCGGAGACAGGCCTCCAAAAGTGTCCATCAGGAGAAATCTCTCCACACTTCTCCCACCACAAAGTCCACAAAGCATTGTCAAGTACCAAGCATTTGAGGACGGCATGCTCCCACTCCAATGCACACCAGAACCTTCTCAGCTGCCACTTGGCTGCTCCAGCTCCATGGATCCAAACAAGACATTTGAAATCATTGAAAATGACGATCAGACTACTAGCAATGCAACCAACATCCTAAGCTACGGTAGCCCGTGTCAAGCATCGACGTCAGCGGACGTCTCAGGCTCCAGCCAGCTAATGCTTCCACACAGAGCAGCGGAGGGCACCCAGATTTCTGCCAAAAGGTTAGAAACTAATCAGCAGAGTTCCTATGTAGTATTGAAAGGTGTAGAATTTGAATTCAGTTTTTCCTAAGTCTTAATAATTCTGAAAGGTAAGGAAGTTCTATATTTCCCAACCTTATTTCCTATCCAGTTGTCTAAATGTAGACTCCTTTCTTCAGTTCTTCCTTTCTTGTATTATTTCTTCCTCATATATTCATTCTGTCCTCCATCCCTTCTTTCTTCCTTGTACCCTAAACTTATTTTCCCTCGTCTCTCCTTCTTTTCTTGTTTCTGTACTTCCTGGTCTGTACTTTCTCTCTTCCTCTTTTGTCTTCTTCCTTCTTGCTTGTGCTCTCCTTTTGTTTTTGTTTCTTCATACTTGCCTTCTGTTCTTGTGTCCAACATCCTACCTTCCTCCTTTGACCTCCCACTTTCTATGCCTTATTTTCTTCTTTCTGTATTTCCTTTCTTTATTGTGACCTACTTGTGTTATTAGTTTTGACCCTATGTTTTTATCATTCTTTCTGTCCTTCTTTCCTACCTTGTGTTCTATACTTCCATGTCACTTCCTTCACTTCCTCCTTCCATGACTTATTTTCCTACTTTTGTCCTTGTGACCATCCTTTCCCCCCATGTTGTTATTCCAACCTGTTCTTTTTTTCCCTTGTGACCTCATCCTTCCTTACCTCCTTTCTTTTGTTCCTTTGTTCTTTCAGTCTTCCCCTTTCTGTCCTTCCTTCCAGTTTCTGTTTTGCTACTTTCACATTTAAATCCTGCCCACTGTAGAGAAATCTGACAAATTCATAGTGCTAGTGTTTTATTTGTAAAATTGCACTTGGTGTCATTTCTACATGAGGAAAACCTTCATGGTTTTGTTGGAGTTGAGTTTTTTTTGGTAGCTCTTACACCTTTATCCCTTCAGGGAACAGAGTACCCCACTGTACCCCGAGGTACTCTCGGTTGACAGCGAGATGCGGGGTACAGGTCACCAGTCCATCGCAGGGCAACACATAGACAGACAGGACAAACAACCTTGCACACACACTCTTGCTGTCTAAAGAGAATTTAGAGACCAATCAACCTAACAGTTTTTGGACTGGAGAGAACCTACGCGTACACGGGGAGAACATGCAAACTCCACACAGAAAGCCCTGGGCCAGGAATTGAACCCAGGACCTTCTTGCTGCAAGGCAGCAGTGCTACCAACTGTGCCACTGTGCAGCCCGTGTTAAAGATCTTTTGTTTTTAATCAGTTTTTACGAATAATATGTGAACCCACAAACCACATATTTCTGAACGCACCCATTGCTCCAAGACATCTTCTTTTTGTTGATGAACAACTGTGAGAACTTTTTAACTACACAGCCTGGGAATCTGGTCGGACTGGACACCAATAAGCAAATATTGAGATTAAGATTAACATATTAAAAGACAGATTAAAGGACTGATCATAAAGCACAGATAATCTGGTCTGGTTTGGCATTATTTTGCACAATGATAAAAGTTTGCAAAAGTAGAACAAGGCTACATTGCAGCATTTAGGGTTAGAAATGATCTACAAGAATGTCCTGTTTGGTTGTAATTATGCCCTCAAGATGTTAATATCAGTTCAAAATTGACACTGGGCTTTGTCCTTATGACCAGATCATTTAGCTATGCATGTTAATGTCTGGTACGATCAGAGCCGTCCAGAGGAATGAGCAGCAGATCACGCTGCATAAAAAGGAGTCCCAATTAAACTTTTAATGTATCAAATAAATATTTTAAACATTATAATGACTGACTGAGATGAATCTCACCGTGACGTCTCAAGTATTTTTCCATGTTTCAATGCTTAAATTATCTTTCTGGCAGACATCTGAATGTTTCTAAGCTGCAGTCTGTAGTGCAACCAAGTCATCCAAAAGTGGAAAATCCTCCAAACCTTATTCAAAACAAGGCTGAAACTAGAATGCACACACAGGATATTCTCACCAGCTGTGGGTTTACATTCTGGAAGAGTGGGTGAAGAGGCTTAAATCTACTGAAAAGGGCGGCTCGTTCAAGTCTTCAGCTGGAAATGGCAAACTGACACAGGAATTATTGGATTGTTGTGGAGAAATTTGATCCTCAGCAAACTCGAAAACAGAACAAATGTTTTGCCTCAGAAGAAATGTTTTATTACAAAAAGATGACAGAGAAGTGCACCACACAAACACACGTAACACTTTTAAAACTACCTCAAACTGGATGATTGGTTCTGTGAAAACAACTCAGTTAATTTTATTTATATAACACCAGTTCAGAATAAATGTCATGCCAATGACATTTATTGCCATGACATTTCAGGCGGAATTGGAAATTTTTCAATTTCCAATTATGCTGAAAAACACAATAGATCATCTCATACAGCTGGAATTCAAGCATGTAGACTGATTTATAGACAGGCAGTCTAACAATAGTAAGATTATTTAAATTATCTTATTTTTCTGGTAGAAATCTAAATGTTCCTAAGCTTGCTAAATAGGCAGCCAACTCACTTACTGATATCTTAAAAACAAAATTTTGACAATGCAGTTTATTCTGTTTTCCAGACAGGAAACAAATGGTGCAAATTATGAACTGTTAAAATGTGAATAAACCGTTTTTCCAGACTGATTTTATTACGCAGATTTATTCAGTTTGGTTTTGTGGTGTTTATTGACCACAACAGCAATATTAATATCTGATATTGGCCCAGATTTTCATATTGGTGCATCCTTATCGAAAACATTTCATTCGTTGATATACCTAATATGCCCTAACCAGTCAATTTTTTAGTACTGAAATCTCTGGCTGCAGTACAAAATATAGATTTGTGTTCATGGGAAAGCATGCTGATCACATTTTAAGTGATGGTTTCTACAGTGTTTTTTCAGTCAGTAGCATTAATGTAAGCTTTTCTTCTGTAGACAAAATATCGGTCCTTTGCAAGAGACGAAACGAACCAACCCGACCTACATGGACATGACATCAGCTGCACAAGGAAAGCGTAAATTCAACCGGTAATTTTCCTCTTTTGTTTTCAGATGTAACTCTTGATGTAACCTGGATGTAAATCCTAAAGTTTTACCGAGTACAATTTTTTTTTGTCTTAATTATAGCACCTTCAAAGAAGAGTTTCAGGGTTTCTCTGCACCGAAGCGGATAAAGAAAGAATCCTCCATTGCACAGAGGCCTCTCAGAGTGCAACGATTTACTGGTAAATGCCAAGAAAAGCACCATACACACACTTAATATAACAATTCGTGATTGACATAGTTATATATTACACTAATCACAAGTAGTATTGACAGGCCCTGATTAGCCTATTTTCAGTTTACTTTAAGGACTTTAATTAATTGTAGTCAGATGATCACTCAACACCAGCCAGCTACTATAAAATGTGCTGATTTAAAGAAAGAAATAAGATTTATAGCTCACACTTTAAAATGTTTTTAGCCTTAGCAATTGATATATTAGCAGTACAAATTGTAAACAATAGCTTTTGTGCATCTTCTAGAAGATGTAAAATATTCTGGTCACCTAACTGCTCTTTGTATCATGTTTATATTTCTTTATTCATTGACTAGTATTAGACTGTTTCTCAGATCCACTATCGCGTTTGTTTAAGCTTGTCTGTTAAATCATTACCTGCCTTTTTCTATTTCCTCAGGTTCAGAGAACAAGCCCCGCAGAGTAGAGAGGAGTGTTTCTGAGGGAAATCTCAGTGTGCTTGAACATCAGAAACCCAAATCACTTTTCTACAAAACGTCCCAACAGATCAAACGGGTGGCCAAGCGGATGTGACCCATCACCTCGTTCTTATCGTTTTTATTAGGACAGCTTTTCACTCTTCAAGCTTTTCCGTCCGTTGTTAATACATATGTTCAGGGACGAAGTTGGCGTTCTGTTGTGTAGATGTGCTCCATCAGGATTCTCTATGCGGTAGAAAATCTTACTTGATTGTAAATAAACACTGTAGATATTTTTGTGTAGATTACTGTTCTGACGTTTGGCTTTTTGGAAGTTTTTAGATCACATACACACACAAATAAAGCAAAAAGGTGCCTCAGGGCAGACATTTTACAAACATTATGTATTTTAAGCATGTCTTTAGAATAACTTCGTTTTAGGTAATTGTTTTACAGGGCAGCTGATACAGCTAAAACTGCTCTATTCGGCGCAGTTTGTATAGTTGTTTTTTTATGTTGTACCAATAATAAATTGTGTTATTTTATGTTTCTAAATAAAACTGGTGTAGAACAACGTGTATTTGATAAATCCATTTTAAAATATATTTGCTCTTTGTGTCATTGCTGTTGCAAGTAAAGCCAGATTTTAAATGAATGCTCATTTAAAAGGTGCTCCAGCCTCACACATGTTCAGAGATTCAACATCTAATATTAAATTTTGTAAGACAGTTGTAGCTTTGGGGTTATTTATACATATGATTTAAATAAGTTACTGCATATAATAGAATCTCACTAGACTTCTAGATTCTTAAGTGACATTGTTGAAAAAGTTTTTTTTCTTTTTTTTCAAGGACTATTCTGGCCTATAGGTTGTATCTTGCTCCCTTAATTCTGCTCTATCTATAGTTTCTGAATGTGTTAAAGTAAAATTGTTCTTTCTAAAGTGTGAAGGGAGTTGTGTCTTGTAGCCTTGTCTGGCAATGGTTTACTTAGTTTTGTAGCATTGTGTATAGTTTACTCTTTTGTTTACCTAAATTATAGCTTAAGAAAACTGAATTAAGAACAACTAATGAAACAAATTCCCTGCTACTTGAAAAACTATAAAAGGCTGAAATATAAATTCAGCAACAGCATAAAAATCATCTGCTTCCCATTCTGTAGTAGCCAATAAAACCAATGCATTCCTTACAGTTACAAACATAGTTGACATGAGCTGTTTTCACATGTGATAAATTAAGCGCTAAGCAGATTTTTAAAAGCCAAACCTCTCCAGAGGTTGTTTGACAGTCAAAATCAGACTGCCTCTTGATAACTATTCTGATTGTTGATGAAACTTGATTCTTGAACTTGTCGAGCGGCTTGTCAGACTAGGACCAAGAACCAAGTGGACTTTTCCATGTTGAGTAAATTTAAATCTAAAAACTAAATTATTTTAATCATGACTTTTAAAAAACGAAGAGGTTATTAATAAGGGTGCACCGATTGCAGTTTTCTGGCCAATCGCCGATTACCGATCTTTAAAAAGTCTCGACCTGCTGATTCCGATTTTGGCCGATACTGATTTTATTCATTGACTAGTATTGGACTGTTTCTCAGATCAATCTCAAATTTTGTTAAACAGTGAGGTGACTACTATTAATATCAAACTTGTAGACATGACCCTTTGAGTGGATCTTTCCGTAAAACCTCTGTCTGGGGAGTAAAAGAAGACAGCAGTTGATTTTTAGTTCTTTGCCGGTGGATCAGATTGGCTTCACACATAAGTATCACCAGTATCCCAAAAGTAAGTTATTAAACTATTTACTTGTGATTAAACCAAGTTTTCTTTTCATAGAATCCATTTTTTGTTGTTCAATATTAGAAAGAGTCAAAAGAAAAAAAATAGCTAAATGTCTGTAAATTCCTAGAAATTTGCGTCTAAAATTATGGGTCTGGCGCTCACAGCGTGGTTAATATGAATGTACTTGTGGTTCTTTAATGGGCTGTGTGGGACAGCCTTAAACAATAAAGCCCGGGAACTGCTGCTGAATGCCTTTTTTCTCTCTATTTCTCTTTTTTTAAGCTGCATTTTCAAGTTATTTTTGGGCTGTCTTGTGTTGCATTTTTAGCCTGATCAAACGCGGTGAATCGCAGGGAACGAGCTCCTGTCAGGACTCTAAACTTAAAAGCAAGCTCAAAAAGGAAAACAAAAAAAAATACCTTGTGGATCTATTATGAGGGTGGGACCTCATTGCTCCGTCTGGAGAGAACTAGACTTGTCACTTTGAATTTAGTCTTGCAACTTTCAGTGGCACAGCGTTCAGTGTGATCTTTATTTTTAGCTCAGGAGCTCAATGCATATATCAGCACTGTACTGCGCAAGCACTGACACACTCTCATGCTCTCATTCACAAGAATCTCTTCATTGTGTGTGTGTGTGTCAGAGAGGGGGAGCGAAACAGACAAAGGGGAGGGAGTGTGTGCGTACACAGGGAGGCAGGTCCTGGCTAAAGTTTATTAACTTTCTTCCAGCCAATGGGGCACAGTGTGCGTTTTTCTTGCTGACCAATGGGACGGGTCGAGGGGTTGGAGGTGGGTGTTGCTTAGCAACTGCAGGTAGAATCTCAGATCATGTCGGACCCATTGTTTTATCGGCTCCCTGAGAGACGTTACATGCTATGTATTGTCATTTGTTAGTTAAAAAAGAAAAGCTAAACGAAAAAAAAAAAAAGCACTCCAGTGAAAATGCGTCACAAAGTTGTTTGTTCTATTTTTGTGTTTTGTGTGTATTTTTTTTGTTTTTGTTAGACAGATTAAAGTAACTTTAATGACACTTCAGCCTAAATATGGTGCAAGTTTTTCAGTATTTTATGACTGAAGAAAATGTAACATGTCTTTTTTCTTCTTTTTTTTTTTTTTTTTTTGCTTCTTCAGGATGCATACCTGCATGCAGAGACAAGGATGAGTGATGGCAGCAAAAAAAATAAAAAATAAATAAACACCTAAAATCTGCTAACACACACAGATGCATGATTCCTTACTTCACTGATTAAGAAAACCTTGGGAATTGACCTAAATTAAAACTCCTGATGTTTTAAGGAATCCGGCATCTGCAATCAGCCTTTTTCAGTTTGACAAATAAGAGCGTACTTCATGATCTTTTCCATGGTGTTCCTTCTTTTCCCCGCGGTGTGGCTGTGAACTTTTCATCCTCTTTCTAATAAGATGACCTGATATCATAAAGCGATACGTCAGAGGAGAACAAACTGGTGGAGAGCTGACTACTAGTACTCCGTGTTCCCTTTGCAACTACCGGCATCACTTGCTGGCTTCTGTCACACCTGTGTAAGTCAGGGGTTATTTGTGAACCTGGAAAAGATTAATTATGGTTTATGTCATTGCAAGTAAATTCTAAATGAAAAATTATGCTATAAAACACTTCTTTCAGATATGTTTTGCACAACTAAAAAGAGTAATGATTTTAGACATTTTAGTCACATGTTGAATAACTTGCAGATCTTTCCCTCAAAAATCAAGGTCCAGAAGGAAAAATCAAAATATGAAAACAATTTTCAAGTCACAGTGGAGCTGCCTCTGCCTGTCATCCTGTCCCATGATTCTCAATGCAAATATCTAAAAGAGGTTTATGGAAATCCAAGGTATCCACCCTGGTTTGGCATGTAAAACAGAGCCGTGAGGATTGTTGTCTGCACCACCAATATTTGTATCAGTAAATCCCACCACTCTGAGAGGTAAAGGAATAAAAATTATAAAACAAGTTTAGCTCAGTTGTCCACCAACCTGCAGAAACAGCTCACGTTCTGAGAAATACTTCAGTTTGAAAAGCAGTTTAAAGGTAGTGACTCTGGACAAGGTAAGCCCTTCCAGCTTCCAACTTTGGATTTAAATAAGTGCAGACACTACTAGCTGATTAGTCAGAGTGCTTTCATTTTTATAAACTGTGCTGACTTGTGTTTTCTCACTTGGTTTTAGACGCTTGTAAAATGCATTGGTATGCTTGTTTATAATTTTAGACTGAATTGTGTATTTGCTTATTTTTTTTACATTTAAAGTATTTTAAGAAGTGCACCTGCTTTTATCTGTGGTAAAAAAAAAAACATCAGGTACTTCTGTAAGGCTGGTTGTCTGAGTAAACAGGGAACATCAGCAACATAATGTGCAAGACATCTCTGCAGGCTCTGAGTCAGTATGCTCCCTCACAACTTTATTCAACAATTTTGTAAAGGTAAATATATTTATACAGCGCTCTTCACGGCATTCTGGCCACTCAAAGCACTTCACACAACATTCATACAAGCACCTTGCCCAGGGACACACCTTAAGTCGCCCCTGTGCCTGTAAACAAAACATTTCCAGTCTATGTGCTCAAGTCTGGTATAACATTGACTGCTGGTCATTTTGTATATTTGCAGTTTTGGTTGCTTTGGACCCAATTCTTCAGTACTAATTGCTGCTGTCTACTCTGGCACATTTTGTACCAACCATGTGTCAATTTGTACCCACCAGGGGGACATTTCGTACCCCTTTTTGATAACTGATGATTTTAAAGGAGACAGACCTATGATGTTTCTTTGAACGAAGAAGGATAGGTCCGCAATAGGATAGGGCTGTGGGCTACACAAAACATGTTAATTACATTTTTATTTTTTATTTTCGTTCTCACATTCAGGGCTGCAGTACCTGAATGTACTGCAACCCTGAATGTGTTCAGGGTTGCAGTACCCTGAACACATTCAGGGTACTGCAATGTGTTCAGTACCCTGAACACATTCAGGGTCTCAAGACCATTTTTTGATGGTCTCCGCATTTGGTCTCGGTCTTGTCTCGGCCGCTAAAGACTCGGGATTTTATTTCAAGACCAGTCAAGATCGCAACTGTGGAAATATCACTAAACTTACAGCATACTGTCCAGTGTATTTGTTAACATGTACAGAGACTGTACAGAGACACATAAGCATTTGTGATGAAAAAAGTCACTCACTGCGCTGAATTATTGCACGGAGGTGTTGACTAACGTGTCTCATATATGGGACAACACTGTGTCCAAAAGTCTGCAATATAGTGATGTGACATTCACGAACGATCCGAGTTTTCTGAACTTCTCTTTACTAAGAAGATAGGACTGGAGCCTCACTGAGAGCCATTCTTTGTTCTTGTAATGCTCTGCGTACACTGCAGTAGCTATTTTTTTATTTAATTATATACAAATGATATTAATTAGCAAATAAATAAAACACAAGAACGAAAGAACACGCAGAGCATGCGCATTGCTCTTTGATTGTTTTCGTTCAAAGTGGCAGCTGTAATGTCTGCCATGATGGTAGACATTACAGCTGCCTAGCATTGTGCTGCCTAGCTTCATGCAGTGGGAGAGAGAGTGAGAATAGTCATGGTGAGCGCCTTGTGCTTGGTTACTTCTTGCTTGTTGCTCTTTGGTCAGTGTTCATAGTTGAGCGTTGTTTACTGTCAGGGCATTGCCTCAATTGCTATGTTTAAAGGTGCAGACAGTGGTGATTTCTAACATGAATGATATGGGCAAATGCCCAGGGCATTTCATCTTTTAATATTGGTTAAATTTATTTCATCTCTAAGTATTTATTATCTAGGTGTTTTTATGGGAATGTGAATCTTTCAGATCAATTTGATTAGCAATTTTGATCATATTTCACATTTTATTGTGTCATGTAGTGTGGGCCCCTGGTCTTGGTCTCGGACCCTAAAAGTCTTGGTCTTGTCTCGGTCTCGATACACTCTGGTCTTGGTCTTGTCTTGGTCTCGAGGTAGGTGGTCTTAACTACAACACTACTCACATTATGAAATTTCACCTGGTCAGTTCTGCCTATTTTGTGCTCCTTTAAGAATGAGCTGTCACGATTATGCAAATAAGCTGCTGTTGGCCACGCCTCCAACTCAGTGTTTACATTTTATACACCTGAAAGTGATGGCAGAGAGACGCGCAATTGTAAGATATCTTTGACCCTGAGTCAGATCCAGAATCAGAAGAAGAGCTTCCGGCACAACCATCCATGCAGCAAGTGATTTCTGAATGACAAGTAAAAGCTCTCGTAATCTCAGGCGGGGGCTTGAGCTTTTTACCCTGTGCACAGTCTCTGCTCTTAGATTTTCAGAAGGGCCGACCCGACCCTATGTGTACTTTTACAAGTTAACTTTTTTTCTTTTTGTGGTTTCTGAAAATGATGGGACACCCCACATCACATCATAATCTGAGAGTGACATCTATCTCGCTCTTCCTGATCATTGGGCTAGGACTGCAGGAGTATTTTTACCTGCAGATTGGCAGCGAACATTAGAAGCAAAACTTTCCTTCTATCAAAGTCTGTTGCTAAATCATGTTGTGTATTGACAGTTTCTTTCCAAAGAGGAGTTCTTGAAGTGAAGTTGCTGGGAGAATGTGCATGGATACATCAAAACACTTGTGTTCTCCAGCAACTATTGTGTAACACATACTACAGTAAAACCAGCTGACCAAACATGCTTGTCTTCTAATAGTGAAGTGAGCAGAGCAGAGCTTGGGTTGATGAAGGGCAGGGTTCTAGGTTGCTAAGTAACCTAAGTAATGGTTACTTAGGTTACTTGATCATTACTTGATCAAGTAACCTAAGTACTTACCATTACTTGATCACCTAAGTAATGGTTACTTAGGTTACCGTTACTTCTGATTATTGTCTTCTTATAATCAGAAGACAATAATTAAGTCTTCTGATTATTGTGACTTAATAATCAGAAGACTTTTGAAATGGCTCGTATTGCAGACACCAAAAAACATACAGCCAGAAATTGGCTGAGTAGGGTAGTTTTAGAGCTTGGACTGCTTTTAGAATAAAGAGTGCTTGATTTTGTCTGGGAACGGTGCATTACATCAGCTGGCATGGATTTCTGCCAAGCAGGGCATTTTTGCCCAGTCTCTTTATAATGGTGGAGGAAAGACCTCTGACTTTATTTGATGCAAGTGAAGCCTGGAGTTCTTTGGATGTTGTTTGGGGTCTTTTGTGACCTCTTGAGTCGTTGCTTTGCTCTTAAGGTAATTTTGGTCGACCGGTCACTCCTGGGAAGATTCCCCATTGTTCCATGTGTTCTCCCTGTGTGGATATCAGCTCTCACTGTGGTTCAGTGGTGTCCCAAAGCTTCAGAAATGGCTTTGTAACCCACTCCTCACAGATAGATCTTGATTGCTTTGTCAGTTGTTGCTAAATTTCTTTCGATCTTGGCTTAATGTCTAGCTTCTGAGAATTTTTTGGTGTACTTCACTTTGTCAGGCAGGTCTTTAAATGATGTCTTGATTGAAAACAGGTGTGGCAGTAATCAGAGACAGTGAACTAAGGTGTGATAAACCATAGTTAAATTTTAACGGGACAGCAATCACTTTTTTGTTTCAGGTTTGGATTTTTTTTTCTCCATTAATAATAAGCATTTAAAACTATTTTTTTTGTTTGCTTTTGTTGTCTTTAACTAATATTTAAATAGGTTTCATGATCTGAAACACTGAAGTGTGATGAACATGCAAAGAAAATAGGAAAACAGGGAGGTGGCAAACACTTTTTCACACCACTGTATCCAAGGGAACTTGTCCTTTGCAGATTATAACCGAAATATAGAAAATTACTTTAAATTTCCTCTGGCAAGTTCAAATTGACCCATTACTGGAAGAAAACCCTCCAAAGTTATATCATATGCAAAAAAGTTCAATACTTAATAACCAACACTAAGGTACAAAATGTTCAAGGAGTGAAATGAAAGGCACGATCGCTGCCCAATTATTCAGAAAGTGCACCTCTGTTTCTTACATGCATAGTTTTTACAGTCTCAGATGTCTTTTTTTGTTTACACCTCTACCTGCATCTGACTCTGCAATACATATAAAGACAGATGTGACTGCAAATACCTCGCTCCCGTTATCAATACACAGCTGACTGCTGACAGGGCCTTGTGCGGGTGGTAATCGTGGGGGGGATGGGTAAGTTTCCTTTACCAGGTAATGTCTCCTGTTGTGAAACAATGTGACAGAAAATCAGTACGTCTGTGATGTCTCAGCAGTGTTTCTTTGCCCCTCTACATTCTCCTCAAGGAGCTCATCCAAAGCCCACCTCAAACATAGCGTATGTAGCCGGCGGATGACTCATCCTCGGGAGAAAGGAGCTGTATGGTGCAGGTAGCCTTGCAAATAAACATTTCACGATTTGCAGTGTCTACTCAAGTACTTTGCTGAGTTGAAGTCGGATCCATCAGACTGCAAACGTAGTGGGTTAAAATGCCCCCCTGTGTGTGTTGCATACGTGGTGATTTTATTGCTAAAAGACAAGACTTGGCAAGGCACATTCTTTGTCATTTTGTTTATTGAAACAGCAAATTTGTCATCAATGCAGCAATTGCCATGGAGACAGGGTTAAGTCCCAAACCTGCTGCTGTTTTACACTCAAAGCTTATTACCACAACTTCCAGTAATCCAGGAGTGGACGTGAGACTCCTCCTCCCGGTGGACGGCTAAGATTTGTAAGTATGCTCACATTCAAATGACTCTTGATTCCTGGCAGTGTTTTGGACATGATTCCCTTAAGAAGCTCAGTAAAAAATGCTCCCTTAGTTTCCTTTTTGTTTCAAAGTGAAACGTTTGCCACTGTGGGTGGTTTTACACTTTATTATGATGTAGCTAAAGTGATGCATCAATGTTTTGTTGATTTAGATGTGATTTTGTTCATTCATTTGGAAATTGTATTTTTTTTATTGTTTCATTTTATGAGCTTTCAGCTCAAAAGAAATGACAACCCTGTATTTAGTAAACATATCTATGGAATGCAGCTTACAAAAGAAGAGCATGTAGGGCTGCTAAAAAGTATTTTCCCCATTGCACATCTCTTCTGTTTTTACTTTACTGTCACACCTAAATATCTGAGATCAAATGTTATTATCAAAGAAAACCTAATTAGATACAAAGACCAATTTCAAATGATGAATTTCATTTATGAGCTGGAAAAGCAACTATCCAAACCAACGCTGCCCTAAGTGAAAATATTCTTCAGCTGTAGAATCAAGAAATCATTTAAGTAGATCCTATTGGACAGAAGGAAGTAGAACATCTCAAAGCAGTGGTGAAGTCATTGTTGAAAATGAGAATTTGTTTTCAATCAACTGACCTGGTAAAATAATGGTAAATAAAAAAAACAAAACAATAAAATTTAATCAAAAAGTGTCCTGAAGACTCATCCAGGAGATCACAAATTAACCTAGAACACATATTTATCTCTGTCAACCTTTGTTTACTTTGCTATTAAAATTTGCTTGATGAATAAGAAATTTCAAAACATTGTATTATGTAGGGCTGCACAGTGGCACAGTGGCACAGTTGGTAGAGCTGTTGCCTTGCAGCAAGAAGGTCCTGGGTTCTATTCCCGGCCCATGGTCTTCCTGCATGGAGTTTGCATGTTCTCCCTGTGCATGCGTGGTTCTCTCCAGGTACTCCAGCTTCCTCCCACAATCCAAAAACATGACTGTTAGATTAATTGGTCTCTCTAAATTCTCCCTGGGTGTGAGTGTGTGCATGGTGTGTCCTGTCTGTTTCTGTGTTGGGTGTACCCCGCCTCTAGCCCGGAATGTTAGCTGGAGATAGGCACCAGGACCCCCCCTCCCGACCCCACCAGGGACCCCGACCCCACCAGGGACAAAGGTGTTAGAAAATGGATGGATGTATATTATGAATTACCTGGTCACCTTTTTTTTGTGTAAAAGATTAAAGTTGCAATATCAAGAATATGGTGGCTGTGTAATTTCAAAAATAAAAGTTGATTACAACTTGTTTAATGTTTAATTCAAAAATATTTTTTTGAAAGGATTTTTGAAAAATCTATCTGCTTTAATATTCCAATTTATTACCAATTTAATACTTGATATTTGTGATTAAATATTGGGGAAAAATTGGAAATATCTTACAGAAAAAGTTGGAATGTTGAAATTGCTGTGTTCTTTCCAAGCAGGTTTGTTAATGATGCTAATTGTGCAATAACAGGATATTTATTTACTAAAAGAGAAATAATAACTTTGGTTTAAAATCTTATTCTACAGTATACAGTTAATAGCTCATTTACACAATGCATAATTTCTATAAAATTTTGACATGAAAACTTTATTCTCATTGTTTCTGCATTATTATTAATATGCTTTTTCAACTTCTTTTAATCATTTCAACTACAATCTCAAAAGTGGCAATCAACCACATCCTCCAAGTGACCCTCAAACCTCATCATACTTTTATATTCCTGTTGAACAAAATACTTTTCTGCATAAAGCTTCCATATATTGTAGAGTGAATTTACATAACTTTAAGTCATACAGACCCAAAGCACTTTGCACATTCACCCAACCCATTCATACACAGATATGCATGTTGCTAGGCAAGTTGGAGTTAAGTGCCTTGCCCAGGGGCACATCAAACCATAAGAGACAGACACTGGAATTGAACCTACAACCTTCCAATTGTAAGACAACAATTCTACCACAATAAACAAAGAAAAAGTAGCTACTGTAGAACAGATGGGAGATTTTTTTTTTAATAACTAAGGATAAGTGAATATAACAACTGACTTGATGAATGGATGAATAAAAAACCACTTCAAACGATATATTGTTGTTAAGGAATTTCTAATAAGACTGTGCAAACATTCAGAAACAAACATGTTTAAATCACGATGGAGTTGCTTTGATATTCAGACAATCAGAGTGCACCTGTTGAGAAAATCCCTGTGGTCAGAGACTGTCACAACAGCAGCAGTATGTTGCCACATCTCACATCGTGTGCAGCATTTTGGACTGGTTCAATTCTGCCAACTTCTGGATTTGAACTTTAGCTGATTTTCCTTCGGTGATGTTACCATTCACCTAGAAGTAATTGGAGTAATTCAGTTAAGTGCAGAGCAAGATTCATGCTTACTGCCGGTGAAAAATACATGTGCTGACAAACAGTTTATTTTTTCGCTCCATCTTTCTTTCTCCACTGTAGTATCATGAGAAACCTTAATATTTCCACATGGCAGAGTTAGTTTGTATTTGGGAGTCCTCTGATTTACAGTACAGACCAAAAGTTTGGACACACTTTCTCATTGAATTCAATGACAGTAAAGTGAGTATGAGCGCTGCCAGTGGTCCCAAGGACACGACGTGAAGATTTCTCCTTCCATGAAAATTACATTAAAAGTTGTTTTTTCTTAATTGTTATGAATATCGTTAAATTAAAAATGACTCTGATTATTTACAGCAGACAAAGCCACAAAGGGCAGGGTAAAAGACCTGCTTCTTTATCATCTGTAGCTCACTGGAGGGTTTTGATCTTATTAAAATTCAAGTGCCAATAATGGTGATTAACCACTAGTTAATGGTGGCCAACCATTTGATTAAGGACGACAAGTAGATGAACTCAATAGGGTTAATAGAACAGTTAATAGAACAGCTGGATATCATCAGCATATATGGGATGATAAGACATCCCATAGAATTTGCTAAATATCTTCTTAAAAGTACTGGTCCAAAATGTGAACCATGAGGTACCCCACAGGGAAACTGACCACATTCAGATATAATCTGAATTATAAAAACATTGCAATTGAAGTCAACAAGGTATTCGGTAAACCGTTGGAAAATCACACCAATGAGCCCCTTCACGTAGCAGAGTCTGTGACTTATGTTGTTACCAACAGTTTTGAAAAATTTTGAGACTTTGCTTTTTATGTTTTTTAACCACACAGTGCTTTCAGCAGTCTGATCATACAGGATTAATACCTGTATTAAGATAAAAACTATGTGCACATTTTAGCAGATAGTAGTGAACAGGTTAATAATGGTGTGAACAGGTTATCTAAACTTTCTCATGTCCACATTCCAGTTTACAAGATACAAATTGCCTTTTTGAACTACTCAAATCTGTATTCAGAGATTTAACTGTATTACAGCTAACAGCAAAGTACCGGCTTTTCTAACAGCACAGGCCTTAAAGTAACATTGTGAGTGGAGTTGCTATGTTTGAACAATTGGGGATTCACTAAAAACAAACAAACTTAAAAGAAATAGCTAGCTTTACATTTTTTTAATCGAAACTTCAATTTAGCTGCCAGCTTTGATAGCTGAATTGTTTGGTTGCTCTCCTCTCCAGATCCAAAGCAGCCCAGTGTTCACAGTGTTTTTCCATGTTTGTGCAGCTGCGTCATCTTCCACATATTTGTGTACCCAGTAAAAAGCAGCAAAGATTCAATGTCAAATCCAGCTAATACTGCGTGTACTTCTACCTTTTCAATGGAGTAGTGTGAGTTATGTTTTTGAGAAAAGGTTTTTGCATATTAATTGTTCAGTTGTATGACTTCTCAGAGACCATGTTACATTTTATAGGGTCAAAACAAGGAGTTTGGTTAAAATCTTTCACTAACTACTACATTCCTATTCCCTGAATATTGTGTGGATCCCCAAGAAATGCCAAAATAAGCACCATTAAGAGATAAGGGTGTGTGTTCATCAAGTCAAAAAAGAGAGGAAAACTGTTTCTAAAAATGACTATTAATCAGTGCTGGTTAGTACACCATGCAAATGATTTATAAATGCTTGACAGGGTTTTATAGGAGCGGCATTTTGGGTATGCATGAACACAGATCGTTTTGTTCACTTAATTAGCATGTTGGGCTGAATAATACAACATGTGTGCCTTCAAAAATTTATTATTTCTAACGTTGGACTGCTGTGGCCTATGTATGACCCTACATGTGGTGCCATTTCACAACCACACAGCCTTGTGCATTCTCAAAATGCAAATCCCTTCCAACTCATTCAAGTGCTGGAAATGCCGTCAAATGTGTCTCTGACGTATCCTTTGAATTTGGGCACCTTGACTCACTGTCTTGACTTACTGTTGGATACTACGGTAACTGCTTGATGACACATTGTTCAGCTGGTAATGCCACCTGATTCTTGTTCCCAATGTGCCAGCTCCCTGCAGATCAAATTATTTACATACCCACTGCTTGTAAAACAAATGATGTATTCTGAAGTCGGCCAGTTTCTCCTTGTTCAGCTCTGATCAGCAGGTAAAATACTGAAAAATGGTTAATCTTGCTTTATATTAAATAAATCTAACTGAAAACTCCCACTTCTTTTTATCTGTAGTTGCATCTTCAAATAGCATCTTCCTTGATGAATTTTGTATCACGCTTACTGCATACATTTCCTCACATTTTGTGACGCTGCAACCACAAACATAAATTTATTCCACTGGGTTTTTATGAAACACAAACAACATGATTCTGCCACTACAATGTGTCTCCACAAGGATGGGGCGTTCAAGGAGACAGGTCGTGTTAGTTTTCTGCCCCAAGCAGCATTTTATATGAAGACCAGGATACAGATTTGTTTTTATCTGACAAGTCCATTTTCTTCCATGCTGGCTGAGTCAATTACATGGTTTGTAGCAAATGTTTAACAGCAATTCTTTTGTCTGCCTTTCAACAATATCTTTCTTCTTGCCACTTTTCCATAAAGACTGGATTTGTGACATGCAGTACTAGTCCACTCAAAATATTTTCTCAACTGAGATGTGGATCTCTGCAGCTCCTCCAGTTACCAAGGGCCTCTTGACTGCTTAATGCTCGTCTTGCCTGGTCTAATAGTCTAGACCAGACATTATTACACCATTATAAAATGGAAGACTAGACTCTCTCAATTTTAGACTGGTGGAGTTACTGTAGCTCCTTATTAAAAGATTGGGATATTGTTTGAATCTAACCCTGTTTCATTTTTCTCCACTACCTTATTCCGGATTTGTCTGATTTGTTCCTTGGTCTTTGTGATGTTGTGTGTTCAATAATATTCTCTAACAAACCCCTAAAGCTTTCACAGAACAGGCATATTTATACAGAGACTGCTTTACATGCAGGTGCACTTTATTCACTGTTCAGGAGTTTTATGAAGGCAAGTGGTTGTCCTGTAAGGATCTTATAATTATGACTGTGATCCATTCTGGCAAGGGAAGGCATTGCAGTGGAACCTATAACACATTGTTATGGTTTTCTCCGGGAACAAGAAGCCGACTCTCCCCCGCCTGCATGGGGAGAGTCAAAGCAACACCACGCCACAGGACCTTCATCTTCCCTGACATCCTTTCTTTTTTATTCTATAACTTAACTTTTTATTCCGGTCTAATTGGATTTGTTTCGAATAAAGTTAGAAACACATCCATGTTACACCTACACAGGTGTTTCCACTTGCCTCACTTGATTAGACCTCCTCTCAGGACTGTGTGGGTGTGTACAAGCAGCGTAATTCACATCTGCATCACTATCTTCTACCCCCCTCTTCCAGTTTTGTTGCACTAGTTGGGGAAGCACCAGGGTGTGAATTACACTGAGACATTCAGGGAGGTTGACTTTTTTTCTCCAGGTTCTGGTGTAACATTTATAAAATATAATGGGTGTTTGATTTTGTCTGTTTTTTCAAGTCATAGATTACAGTAAAGTATATTCAGTCCATGCGATAAATATCCCATATTAATATTTAGATGTCTCCAACAAAGCATAATACATGTAAAGTGCTAACAACTGATCATCATTATAAAGCAGAAGCAGATGGTGTCCACATGGACCCCTTTACAGTAAGACCCCAAAAACATAAAAATAACAAAAAATGTTAAACAGAAGAGAAAAATTAGCAGAAATACTTTTGCAATAATTTTACACAAGCACACTGTTTTATTTCAAACACTCTCCCTCCTTATTTTTTAGCTGTTTGTAAGTAGAGACTCTCAAATGTCAAGCCACGTTTACCAGTTCTGCACATTTTAAGATTAACATTTTTGCCAATCATCCTCAAAATATCTCAGGCTCAGTGTCACTAATTGGGCTGAATGAAGACTCAAGTCAGCCACGGATTTTGAATTGATTTTACTGTAGATCTGAACATGATAAGAAAAATGTTGAACTTTGATCTAAACTATTCTATTGTAGCTCTGGCTTTGTGTTTAGGATTATTCGCAGGGGAACATTCTCCCCAACCTTAACTCCTTTCCTGCCTCCAACAAGTTGTAGTTTTTCTTTCAGGATTTGCTTGGTTCTTCCACTTTCTCATGAATCTAACCAGTTTCACTGATCCTGTTGCAAATAGCCTCCCAACAGCTTGCAGCTGTTAGCCCCATGTTTCAACATTGGGATGGTGTGTTTAGAGATGCACATTTCTGTTATTCTTTTTTTGAGACAATTAGTGTTTTGCATGTAGAGCAAAAATTTTAATTTTGTTTGTCTGTTCAAAGCATGTTTTTTACATGTTTGACTTGTCCCCTACATAGCTTGTGACAGACTTTGGCTTTAGCAATGGCTTTCTTCTTTTTGTCTTTTCTTTAGAGGAGGTAAAAACAGAGTTACATGCAGTTTTTATAAAATACTTTCCAAACTTCCAATCTATTCCCTTTTGAAAACCAGGGGACTATGATTTAAAGTCGGCTTCACCAATCCTTAGTTACTGGTCAAAATTCAATCCAGAATTATACCAGAACCTTTTGGGCTGTTTCAGAAAGCATTTGGTCAAAATGCAGCATGTTAAGAGCGATGTTAGGCAGAAATCAAAGAGGACTGTTATGGTCAACTTCAGGTGAGTCAATAATTACATGTATCTTAAAATATGTATTAAAATTCCATAGTTGTAATGTACAAACCAAAAACATTTTTTATTATTTGACTGTAGCTTGACTGCACGCAAATTAATTTAATCTGAATCTATACGTTAGTCACTTTTTCTCTCTACTCCATCAAAGCTGAGGTAAAACATGTTGCTATTGGAAACATCACTCCTAAACTTTTACCTCAATCTGATTCATATTTATTTTAAGTAACTCCAGCTCAAAATTTCAGTTTTACACTTTAAACAAACTCTGCATAGTATTTAGCTAAAAAACTAAATGTAAATGTCAGGGACATTTCAAGGCTGAGTTGGTTTATTTACATTTTTTATACATCAATAGCTAAAGTTTAACAAAAGACATTTCTAAATGCAATGTTGACAAAGAATAGTTTATGGTCTTTAAAAATCTTTCAGAAAAAAAATGTGTTTTTAAATTTCAAGCAAAAAAAGAAAACACATCAGTAATGTCTTCAAAAAGTTCAAGGTTTTGTTACCATAGACGATGTAGTTGAGTATGTAGTTTTAAATAAGGAAAGCATGTGGCATCGTTACAGGGCTTAGTTGGTTATTTTTTACTGTTATGTAACTGCTTTGATTAGTGATGTTGTTATGGTTATAGAAATGAAAAAGAAACGCTGATGTTCTTTGAGACTACAAAAACACAAGTTAAAAATACAAGAGTTTTGTAGTATACATTCATTAATACTGCCTTTATATTATCAAAAGTAATGTTTTTTTATTACTCCAATATTGCAATATACCTTATATTGCTTATATTGCCTCATGTTCAGCTTGTGATCAGAGATAATAACTTGACTGAAATGCATATAGAAGGTAGCACATATTCAAATAATAAAAAAATAAAATACATAGAATTATGTGTGTGTATTGCTTGTTGCTATGTAGCTGCTTTCTACCTGATAAGCACTGATATTATTTTCTTATTCCTGGTTGTTTACCAGGAGCAATAACTATTAGCCACTAAACGGCATTTTCAAACAATAAAAAAAAAGATAATTGAAAAACAATATGCAGGCTACAGTATTCTGACATGTAGCTGTTTACTTATTAACGTTGGTGAAAAAGGTATCTTTTTATGTTGGAAACAGCAATGCAAACATTTAAGAAAATATTACAAGTAATGACTAATTTATCATATGTATAGTTTGGGGCTCTAGTCTTTCTGTGTGGTTTCTCCAGATTGTGTTGGAGCCTTGTATAAACTTCCTGTAGCATCAAAAGCAATCTTAATGTGGAGAGGTACATTAGCTAGGGCAGGAGTGGCTGACATGCGGGTCTTGTCTCACTAGGCGGCTCGCACCGACTTGACTGGTCAGTAAAGGTTCCTGTTTTAACTGCAGCTTATCGAGTATTTTATGTTGAAAAATCCTTTGTCGTTTTAATATAAACTTCCACCTCCAGTCAACTTCTTTTCAGCAAAGACTCTTTACACATTTAAATCATTTCTAATACAGGTAGGTCTACTTCAACAAGCACTAGCTTAACTAAACCAGAAAGTTCAATGACCTCATGACTCAAGCTAGACATTGTGAGACGTTAACGGTACTGACATTATCTTTTCCAGTTTTCATCAGCCTGCACTAGAGACCCACTTTGCTAATAAACACATTAAAAAAAATGTTAAGTACATAAATGATTGGTGCATGTGGTGCATGGGTTTTTGTAGGTAACCAGGTAAACCAGGAGTGGAGTTTTACTGGCATAAGTAGTCTCCTATCATTCAAGGCTAACAAACATTTTTCAAATATAAAGGGGAGACAACCCCTTCACACATAATTATTGCGACGCTCATGCCAAATCTTGACAGTTAGCTTGCTGATGACCTATTCATGGTGTCAGGACATATATAGTCTGCTGATGGATGGGAGTGGCTCCAGCCCACCCGTGACTGTAATTGGTAAAAGTCAGCAGACCAAATGAGAGATGTTTATATTTTAAAAAGTCCAGCAACAATGTTGTTAGGCACGTTTCATTGATTCTGATTGTGAAATCATGAGAATAAACACATTACACTCCAGTTTTAAAGCTAATTTTATACCTGAGGTGCATGATGAATAGGTCGGTCTTATTCCTATAATTTATGTGTATTAATGATAGAATAAAAACTAATTCATATTTAATTTGAAAAGGTAGTTGACTGGCCATCAGTTCTCTATCAAAGAGCACCAGTTTTCTCAATCTGAGGTTCCTATTCACTATTGGTCACTGTACCACTTTAGTTATCGGGACAGTACCTCTGAACACTTGACACCTGGTTAGTCTGAGCTGTCATCAGTGCAGAATTATGATTTTCTGCGAATAAAAATAGTTTGTGAAACTAACTATTTCACCAACTCTTGGAAAATATTAAGTCCATAGCACTTCTTGAACTTTGCACCAATTTTCCTAAAGTTCTTCCTAAAGTCCTAAAGGATTCCTACTTTCATCACAGCTTTCTAAATCCTTCTGTGTAATTAACATGGTCTAACTATGTTATTCTCTAATGTTTTCAAATGTGTGACCTAAGAAAGATTGAGATGTTGAACTTAAACTGGATCCTTGCACACAAATTAAGCCACACATCTAGATGAATGCACTCCCAGGTATATTCACATTTGATGCATTTTGTTTGTTTTCTCCACTTTGGGTGTGGAACAAACAATCAGACTAAGACACGCTTTTTGAGGTCGTCTCGTTCCGCTTCCCAACAAAATCTGGTGCAGATAACTTCTGGTGTGAGTACAGGCTGACCTTGATCTGAACCAACTACAGGTTATAAACATCTTTTTGAGTCATTGTTGCTGAGCATTGTGGTAAAAATTAGCTCTTGACCATATGGTTGTGTTGAACTTATACCTGGTCCAGCATTTTATGCTTAGCAAGGCTGCTGTCAGCATGTCACAGCTCAGAACGTGCAAACCATTTTGTCTCATTCAGTTTGCAACCTGCCATTCAAAAATGAGAAATATTGCATTGCAAAGCCTGCATTGAATTGGCTGCTCTTGACATCTGAACTGGTATTGCAGTGTAAGAAGAGCACAACAGAAATGCAGAAAGCAGGACTTCCATGTTTGTTTTCTTCCTGTGTCTGCGCACTGCCCCGCTTACAATATTTCTGACCAGTGGGTCGCTTTGTTTACAAATCATAGCTTACCGCACTAAACTAAACAAATAAAAAGTCAGCTCTTAGTCCACGCCAAGCAAGTGGACCAAAGGACTTTGCAGATTTTCCAGACACATCTGGTCCAGATATTGTTTCCCCATAGTCTGGACATTTTGTTCAGGTATGAACACACTGAACTGATATGTTTGGGGATATGATTGTAAACCTTTTTCAGATTCACAAAGAACAGGAATATTGTACAGTGTAAAGATCTGCTCCACTGTTCCACTGCCAGGTTGACAGTTAAATTGCTCTTTCTGCATCTGAGAGGTTTGACAGCCGATCAAAGTCCTCTTTCAGTACACTGACGTAAGTTTCCCCAGGGAACCTGAGAAGCGTGATTTCTGAACACACCCTTTCTTCAAGACCAGGACCACCACCCTTATCTACCACACCACAGGTGTTGTCCCAGTCCCGTACTCAACACTGAAAAGGCATTTCAATGACACAAACTCCAGAGACATCAATAGTCTTAGTAAAAAATTTACCACTTCATGCAACTGGAGTTTTTTTTAACTAATTCAAAACTAGGGGCTTATGATTATTCCCACAACTCTCTTGCCTTTCTAAAAGGACAACGAAAAAACTAAGAGAACTTCTCTTTGTCCTCTTTAGTCAAGGTCTCCATAGTCCCCATGCTCCATAGTCCAGATTGGATTCACCTCTTTCCAGTGTCTGCCAGAATATGAGTTTTTTCCAGTCTAAGAGTTCATTGAACAAACAAAGAAATGAAGATGTCATCAACAACTTTGACCTTGAATGAGTTTTTTTAGGCTTAATTTGAAAAAGTGAAATTTTCAACAGTTTTCTGTGCTTAAAAAGAGAAAAAAAAATGGGAAAGCACATAAAATGTCCTTTGTTTGAAGGATTTGTTACTATAAAAACTAAGAAAATGGGGTTGGCTCAAAGCTGATGATTGCTTTGTGCTTCATTTTCAGGTTTTCCACTTATAAGATTGAACAAAGTTCCTACAGGCAGTTTCAAAGTTTAACTCCTGATCGTGTCAACCTTCATGCGAGTATTCGTCATAGTGTGATGTCAGCCTTGTGCACACCCTTTCAAATGAAGCGTTTCCATGGATATAAGTCTAGCTGTATGTGGGCTGGATTTCTGCAGATAGAGGTTAATTAAATGTTCTCCTGCCTACCTTTGGGTCCCGTTTTAAAAAGTTAGCAAAACTGATGCACCTGTTTGCATCAAATGAGAACTATTCTACTTAAAAGTGAACCTCCAAACATCGCCCCACAAGCTTTACTTACCAAATCTCCTCCCACTTTCCATACTTTTCCTTCCTCACGCAAAATTCACACTTTACCAGTGGAAAGAATGTCTTGGTCAAATGAAAGGGAACTCTACTCACAGGCATCACATCTCCAAGAGTAAAAATATGGTCCTCAGTCTTTGTCTCTTGGACAGACACGCCTTTATACATATTTTCTCATGCATCTTGTATGCACAAGCAGCGGGTGTCTCTTTTTCACCCTTCTTTTCTATCTTGCATGATTAAAAAACAATATCCAGCTCATAACGGCAAGTTAGGCAGACACCCACACTCATTTGCAGTGAAAGGCAAGTGACCCTGGTGATGACTCATTGCATTCAAGATTTATTTATTTATTTTATAAATTCAACAGGCTGAAGTCTTTTAAGACAGATTCAAGCTATGATTTTTTCTTTGGCAAAAATAAAAAAAATAAAAACATAATATTTACTGTAAAAAAAAGCATTACTTAAAAGTTTAAATCCGTCTGCTCATTTAAAATAAAGAAATGACTTAACATTTTTCTCAAAAGAATTTTAAGAATAAAAAAGGGAAGATGGAAGTGTAAAATAAATCGTATTTTTCTGCCAATTGAGTCATCAGGAAACCTTTCTGAGTTATTTTCTGGGCCCTTCGAAAAAGTCCTCGCGCACACTCAATGACAGCAAATGGCAAGGTCAATTTAAAACCGAACATAATTTTCTTACGTACATTGAAATCTGAGAAAAAAGAAAGATATTCCACTGCTGTTTCAGGATAATGGTAGTGATTTATCTCACCGGTACATGAAAGGTGCAGGTGACGCATGGTTGAAGAAACAGACAAAACAGCCAAAACAGACAAAGATTTCTGTCAACAGAGAAATGTGTCTATTCTGTCCGACCACAGTTTGTACAAGGCTCTCTGCCAAAAAGAGGGAGAAAAAAAAGCGGAAAGAACCACAGACTCATTTTGGACATTAGGCCTGAGGGCTGCAAGTGTTATCTGACTGCATCAAGTTTACTTTGTTTAAGAAAAGAAAGAATGGTGGAGCATTTGGGGGGGAGGGACTGTAACGGGAGTCTTTAGCGGGGAGTAAAAGGGGCTGAAAGGATTTTTATCCAGTGATATTATATATCTGTCCTGCTCAGGGCAGACAAAAGCACACGGCAAACCACCAGAGAGCAAAGCATGTCATCTGAATAGTATGTCTTCTTTGCAGTGTTGTACATCCAAAGGCTTTGTGCGCCTGAATTTAGTCGGTCGAAGGCATAAAGGAGGCAGTTTGTTCGCCCCTGACAAGTGTGCTTTTATTTGTAGCGGCCCTTTGATGCATAGAGAAACTTTGGCTGGGATATCCCTTGCAGACAAATACAGAAGAAATCCCACTCCTTTGTATTATCTTTAACAATTCCCTCACCATTCACTCCAAAGCTTTTATTCCTTTTAAGACCTGTATTTTAAACTTTCGGTCTACTGTCTGTCTGTCACCTGTAATACGGTATCTTGTCTGACTTGGGGGGGGATGGAGGAGTCGTATTTGGGTAGAGATCCTTTAATGGTAAGTGGAATGTTAATAAAAACAGTCATCTGTACGTTATTTAAAAACTCATGTTTGTTCAAAATAAAGTGAAAACAACATGACAAAGGCTGAAAGTGAGACTGAATCTAAAAAAAACTAGGTAAAATAAGAAGGGGCACAACATTTCCACTGAAATAATTGAAATAAAAAGAGAAACCATCCACCAAAGAGTAATGTTTTGATGAAATTTTCCAAAAGACTAATACTGCTGAATGATTCAGAGAATCTGGGAAAAGATTTGTTTAAGAAGTCACAGTGTGAAGATAGAAATTGAATGACTTTGATCTTCATGCCCTCAGGCTGCAATGAATTAAAACAACTTTATTAAAAGGTGGAAATCAGTCAGTGGTTTGAAAAAATCTACCATAAAATATTGAAAACGAACATTTTCTTTTGCTGGGTTCCCAAATGGAACGCATTGTGCAAAGAAAAATTATAGATTGATCCTAAAATGTTTAGGCTTTTCATAGGCAGACAGCTCCAAATTCATCTTTAAATATGGTGCAAAATGCATCATATTTTGCACCCTAAATCACATAGTCAATACAGTTTAAAGTGGATATTTACATACACGGTATAAAAAAGAAACAACTTTTCACTATCTAATATTAAAATACGCTAAACTGTTTGTGTTTTACGTCACTCAGGATTGCAAAAAATATTTATCTTTGATGAATTCTGGTTTAACAGAATTTCATTTTAAACAGTAGGACTTGTGTATTGTGTGGTATCTCTCCAAAGCTTCTCTCAATAGTTTGCTGGAATTTTGGCACATTCCTCGTGGCAGAACTGGTGTAGCTTCATTTGGTTAAAAGGCTGCCTTACTCACACACAGCTTTTCCGCTTTAATCACATATTTTCTTTGGGACTGGGATTTGCAACAAAAGCACAAAGTGACAGAGGAGTGAAATCCCTAACAGAATATATACAAGTCTCTGAGCAATATGTGTTATTCATTGAAGACTTTTAAAAAAAAATTTTCATCAAGACATTTTCTCCAAACTGGAACAGCATGGCTCAGCAAGAGTCTAGGTACTGAACTCGCCTTCGTAAAGGCCAAATAAATCAACTTGTGTTGTATGAAATAAACACTACAGCTGACTCAGAAGTATGTGTTGTTAAAGAAAGAGTTGAGTTACATTTAGTTAGAAGAAAAAGAACAGTTTCTCACTTTCAAAGTGTTCAAATCTTGAAAATGCTATTATTCTGTTGCCATACGCAAATGTAGTGACATTACACAATGTCACTACATTTGCTTTAACAAGAAGAGTTTCATTATAGACGTAACATTTTATTCAATAATTGTAAAAATCTGTCTTTCCCAAGTAGCAATTATGACAGCATAATGAAAGCACAAGTGCATTTCTATAGGTGAAGAATCACAATTTGGAATTAATTCTTTGAGTCAATTTCAACATATTTGAGACTTTTCTTTCTCTGACTCTTGTTCGCTGTCAGTGTTTGAATGTGATGTCTCAACATGATGTTAAAATCAATCACTTTCTCTTGAGAGACAATTATTTACTCTGACAATACCCCAGAGTAGTAATGTATTATAGAAATAAAGGTTGATAAAACTTTTTTTTTTAACTTTTGATTTCTCTATGTTCGCTTCATCGGTTCTGTGAAGAATGCTGTTATAGATTAAGTATTTCAGCTGATTCCAGTGGATTTTTTTTATTATTATTATGTTCATGTTCATTGTTTCCTAATCAAGAATTAAGAAAATATTTGGTGTCTAATCTTTGTATGAACACAGAAAAAGTCAAAACAGATCTGAAGGTGGTCTGCTTAAACTCCAAATCTGTAAACATTTTTGTTGAATTGACATAAAAATAGAGAAAATAAACCCGTAACGCGGCCATCACTGGTTCAAGTCCTGGCCTGATGACCTTCCCCCTATCTCAATATCCACTTTCCTTTCTAACCACTCTGATATAAAGGCCACTAGAGCCAATCCCCCTCCTCCCCTCCCCCAAAAAACAAAACAAAAACAAAGAAAAACAAAAAAAGCAGTAGCTTGGACACCTATTTGACTTGCACCCTATTTAGGAATTTAAAAGCTCTCTGTAGCAAATCAGGTCAGGTCGTAAGCTCACAACTGTATTAAATGGCTTATTTACAGAAACATATTGCTGCCACCAAGGAAAATAAGTTTTTGAACACTATCAGATAGTAACATTAGAATTATTTTGAATTATATTGCACAAAAGTGATGATATAATGTACAGACATGATAATATATCGTACGAACAAAATAATTTCATTATACAAACGCAATGACATGTTGTATAAAAGTAATAATTTCATCTAGATGGTGGTATTTGTTGCTGTTGTGCATGGTGGATGAAAGCATTGTTAGTAAGCGCACCTAAACGTGAAGGGAGGTCCGCGTACAACAGGAAGTGACAAGAATCACTTCCTGTTGTTCTCAGGCCCATGTCGTCTTGTCACAACTCCACTGACAAACTTCCATCCCAGACCGCTTCCATGTGACATTGTTGTGCAATTGATTTTCCTGGGTGTTTTTATTTACGATGTTAAATTTCGCATCCTGTTTGACCCTCAGAGGTCGCTTCTAGAAAATGCTATATCTGTAATGGTTTCGAAGAAGTGCTAAAATACTGATTCACAAGTAGACAGCAACTGCAACCCGACATTCATACATTAATTTCACTCAGATGGTGAAAGAAAATCATTACTGCAGCTAATTATCTTAGGTAAATGTTTGAGGGAACGTTTTGAAACAGCAGTTACTGATTCATTTAATATTATGATCTGCAGGCATCAGCAGACAATTTGGACTGACACCAAATACAAAATGTAAAACTACAGTAAAACAAAGGTTTTTGCTGGCTTAAAACTTTTATGTTAATGTGGAACAGTTGCCTCAGTGATCGGGTTGCAGAATCGCTTCTAGAGTGATGTGTTGGATGTGTTGTTGCCGTGTCGTTAACTGAGTTGCGTCCCTGTTCCTCAGGCCTGGGTTGTTCCTTTTCTTGATGCCAAAATTCCAGGATAATCCTGGCGCTAAAAGTGTCTCTAGTGGAGAGACTGTTTTTCACAAGTGAGGAGAAATCCGTCCCCTTCAGCTGTTAATGCTGTCGTGAAGCTTACTCACTTTTTCTACATTAAAGACTTTGGGGAAACTAAAAGTGTTCACTCCTGGTTTCTGTGTTGCCAATAATTGTCCATAAATCCATTTAATGTATTCTCATGAGGAAGCTAGAGGGAGATAACATCAGAAACTATTTTTGTACAAAAAGTTTGAATTCCAAGTGTGTTTATTTGCATTCAAAACAATTGAAAGTCTTTATTTACAACCCACAAATAATGCATATTTGTAGGGGTTTTTTTTACTCTGAAATATCACACTGTTTGACTTTTGACTCTGTATGATTGTTCTCACAACATAAGATAAGCCAGCATCCCGTCCTACTGTTGTTTCTTTCTGGCCAGTTGGGACTTCAGCAGCTCTTTAGAGCAGCACTTTGGCAGTAGGCATGATGTTGCAGGCAGCGGAGGGATTTGAACTACCAGTATCCATGTTAGGAGCCTCCGCTTCCTGTGCAGCTCTATTTTACATCAGATGGCCAGTAATAGAGCTAAAACTGTTGACCTCTCCATTCCTGGGTGCTCATAAGTACTTAAGCAGATAAAGATTATATTCATCACTCAAACATTTTAGTGTGGGTGTCAGAAAAAGGCTTTTACATGAATGTTGTTTTTTTTATTATTATTATTTTTGTTTTAATGCTGGATGATATGAATTTTGCAGGGATGCTGGCCGTGACTGGCGTTATGCTTTTTATTTTGCTTATGCTTATGAGATTTAAAAAGAAGGCTTTATACTGGTTAGTGTTTGTTGTTTATTTAAAAGTAAAAACAGAAAAGAATAATAAGACAAATTGTCATACCAACCGAGATTCAATTTTACATAATTTGTTCAAAAAGGAGCAGATAGAAGATACAAGTTTTCATTTCCTGCCTCTCTCATACAGATCAACATAAAATCAACCCACACTAGATCAACCCTTAAAGTACTTTCCCATTAAATGAGACTTAAACCTCACATTCTCATCATTTAATGTACAATTATTTAGACATCAGGAATATCAACAATAGCATTTTGTGAAGTTTGAGACACTCATCCCATACAACGTAATTTCTAATCAGCTCCTTTTTGTACAGATTTTAAGTTTGTTTATATTTGTACTTTGTTTGAGCTCATCATTTAATCCATTCCATCGATTCACCCCACACACTGACATATTAAAGCTCTTTTTGTATATCAAACTTCAATGATGTCTTATTTTCTTAATATCAGTAGCCTAAAAAGGAGAGATTAGTTTTTGCTTCATTTTTAAAAAAATAAAAAGTTCAGAGTTTTGGTCCCCAGTTCAGAAATCTACAGCTTGTGCTCTGTCTGTGTGCTGCTTTTTGAAAGACTCCCAAGCTATGACTATCTGAGCTACATTTTCTGTCAGCGCAGTCCACGATATACAGCTGCATAACTGTGGAAAAACTTCCACACATCTGTAAGCTATACGAAATAACCACAACTTTCTCTTTTTATTGTTGCACTCAACTTTTTTGTTACATTCCAGCAAGTCTGGCTTCTCGGTTAGAGGGCCAACGCAGAAAGGAATGAATCTGATGACAAAAACCAACAGCACAAATGCAAACCCAATTGATTGTGTTTGGGTTTTTTTTTCTCTCTCTCTCTTTTTTCCACCTAGAGTTCGGAAGACAAGGCAGGAGGGAAGAAGGACCAAGATGAAATGTGAAAATCCGTGGCGACGTGTGTTACATGCATGTGCTGCACTGAAGGTCAGTGCTTCATGTATCTTCCATACAGCATTTGGCTGAGCGTAAAGGGGCTACCATTTGCAGGCTTGCCGTGCATGCAAAATTTCAGGTCACTACCACTGGGAGCCAATAATGCCTTTGGCTAAGCAACAAGATGCAAATATATCTATTCAAATCCGCACCGCTCCACGCACACCCAAGCTCACACAAACACAATTTCATTTCAGAGCACCGGGCTGCAGAATTAAAATACAATGCATTCATTTCAGTCATGAATAAGTCACCTTCCTGGGGCAGTATTTGATCTGAGACAAGTTTGGATTTTTTTTTTTTTTTTTTCCTCTGCTCACTTTAGTTGTTGACCGGAAGACTTTATCCAATAGATTTCTAATTATTTAAACTTTTGTGCTTACCCTCCATGTTTCTGCTGTAGTTTGGCAGCCTCTCAAGCCCAATGGCAGGCCCCAAGATTGCCCGTCTCGCTCAAGCAGCCATAAAGATACTTGCAGACAGGCAGCATCCTCCTCTTCGGGCTGTTGTGCAGATGGGAGGTTAGTCAGAGCTAGGAGATCAATGCCCTCATATGTCACACCCAGAGCTACAGATTTCTGCCCCTGGGGCTCTAAAGACAGAGTTTATACAGTGTTGAGACGTTTACTCAAGACACAACAGTCACCTGGTATTTAATGTGTACAAGATGGTGCGGAGAGGACGGATGACTCTGGGCGCGGTCCAAAAAAGAAGAAGAAAATAAAAAAAAAAACAGATAGAAACCATCAGTGTCACAGCAGCACCCTTTGGTGTAATTTCAGCCTACTGAGCTACTGGGGCAACCCAAATATCATTCATCCTGACACTGTCAGTGACACTATACATAGAACAGCAAAATTAGCACAAATGCAGCGCTCGCCATCAGTGTGAAGTATGGTGGCAGAGGGGCGATTATTTACGGCCTGCATTACTTTCTGAGGACCTGAGCTCTGAGTCACCAGCCGAGCCTGATAATTAATTCCTCACTCCACAGAAATATTATGAAGCTGCTCCACAGAATGACAGATGTACGGCAACAAGCACAATGTCAACAGGGTGACTGCTCTAAGCTACTTTGACAGGGACCATCCGGAAATGAAGGCCTCATTATTTTTTTTCTATTTTTGAACAAAATCGGGCATTCATGTGAATAAATCACAACTTTTTTTTACACTCGGCAGCTGATTTCCCCTGAATCCAACTTGTTTGACCATCAGATAACACAGAGAAGAGGCGTTGGATTTACTTCTGTTGGACAGTTTGTTGTTTTTTCCGTCTGCTCTTTGTTTGTCCCAGCACTCAACTTCCTGTAGATACAAGAGATAACATGGGGGGGACGGTACACTGACAGTAAGAGATAACTTGCTGCTATTTATAACAGCAGGTACTAGTAAGTGATGACGTGAGGGCACATGTTATCAATGTTTATGGAGCAAAGATTAAGACAGAGTAATGATGCGCGTGGCCCCGACTGGATCCATTCATGCTTAATAGTTGTCATTATGTCGAGGAGGAGGAAAGCACTTACAGAGACTCAAAGTTTTAGTTCATTTTAATGATGATTCCAGAGACCCGACAGGGCCCAAATGTGATTAGCAGATGTTAATGGGGAGAATGTATGACGACTGCTGTGTTAAAATGACTGTACAATATTTCTTCCATGACAAGAGGAGCTTTTTTTTTTCAGGCTTTCAGGTGTGGATTGTTAGCACGGATCACAGAGAAGTCATGGAGTCACCAAAGAAAGGGGTTTTTTTTTTCTCTCTCTGCTGTCCTACATGTCAGAATTGGATAAAGTGCCTTGTAAAATACTAATGGTCCAACAAACTTTAGTCCATCCATCCATCCATCCATTTTCTGTATACCCTTGTCCCTTAGAGGGGTCAGGAGGGGTGCTGATGTCTCCAGCTAACATTTCGGGTGAGAGGCGAGGTTCACCCTGGACAGGTCGCCAGTCTGTCGCAGACAAACTTTAGTGTGTTTTGTATATGATGTTTTTATGTGCCAGGCCGACACAAAGTGGGGTATAATTTTGAACACAAAGGAAAATGATACATGGTCATGAACATTTTTTTTTACAAATGAAAATATGAGAAATCTGATATGTCATAGTTCTGTTTTAATATATATATATATATATATATATATATATATATATATATATATATATATATATATATATATATATATATATATATATATATGTACAGTATATATATTTTTGGGCTGTAATTGCAGCTGCAAATCTCTTGTGGCATTTTTTTGTCTATGGAAACAAAAATTTACGCCCAATCTCAAGCTCAGTCAGATTGGATGGAAAGTATCTGTAAACTGCAATTTCAAGCATTGTAGAAGATTGTCCGTTGGACTTAGGTCTGGACTTTGATTGGACCATTCATGCACATGAATATGCTTTGATCTAAACCCCTCTGTTGTAGCTCTGGCTGGATACTTACAGCCATTGTTCTGCTGGAAGCTGAACCTCCACCCCAGTTTCAAGTTTCTACAGCCTCTAACGCTAATTTTTCCAGGATTACCTTTTTTTTTATTGCATCCAGATTCCCACTATCTCTGACCAGCTTCCCTGTCCCTTCTAAAAAAAAGTCCCCACAGCATTGTCAGGTTGGCAAGAAGTATAATTTTGTACATAGGCCAGTTCAGTTTTGTTATCACACTTACACAAATTTCATAGAATAGCTGTATTTTACTGAGATTAGATTAATGGGAAATAGGAACTCTCTTTCCTATTTCGGTGACTTGTGAAGGCAAATATTTTCACAGAATTTTATGTAGGGGTATCAGAGTAAAAATATACAATCAGTTTTCTGATTTTTTTTTTTTTGATGTAGCATGTTCCTTCCACTTCACAATGTTGTGTTACTTGGTGGTGGCCGATCATGAACACTGTATTTGGAGCAAAAATATGAAAAATTTCAAGAGGTACCAATACTTTTTCAAGACATTGTTAGTGGATTTTGTATTTATCTGACAAAATATTCTACATCAAAACATTTTTTAAAAAAAGTTCTGAAACTGGGATAAAACAAACATGCAATCAAAAAAGGTAAAGTATTTTGGCATCCCATTGGAGGCTAATGCCATACAAGCCATATGCAGCCGTGGGGATAAAGTGATTGATCTGTGACCTCGTGCTTGGCCATAAGATGATCATTATGGTGAAGAGTGCGGGGGAGGGCATGGATAGTGCAGAAGAGACGAGCATGAGTCAGTAACAAAGTCTGCTACAAAAAAAAAAAAAAAAGAAAAAGCTGTGGGAGCAGAGGAAGTGCTAACAACATCACAAGTAGGAGCAAGTCAAGTTACCACGTCAGAAAAAAAAAAGCAAAAAGGCCTGAGAGTAGGATGATGGTAGGAGCCAGAGATGATGGTGACGAGAAACATACATCCTTATCATTTTATCGTGTGAGGTGATGAAAGCAGTCCACACTCAGCTGGAATGTGTTACTTCTCTCTTATTTTACGTCTCTGCCTTTTAATGAGTAGTCCCCCACCAGCCCCCCTGTGTGAAAAGCCTACAAGGAGTGACTTCAAGGATAATAAGCTGTGTGTCATTCTTATGCCCAGCACTTGTTGCAGGCAAGGTGGACAGAAATCTTCATATTCTATAATAGGAAGATGATCACAAATGTGCTAATTTTATCTGATTATGCCATCTTGTGTCTTTGAGGCAGAAATGTATTGAAACAAATGTGTGCTTTTGCTCAGAATCACCTACATTTGCCAATAGCAGTATAGCGGGCTCTGTCACTCAACCTGGTGGAAACAAGTTAAGTCAGGTACTGTGAAATAATAATGTAAAGTTAGGTCTTGACACTTCTCAGTCTACACCTTTAGAAAAAAAAAAAAGTGGGTGCCAGTGTGACACATCTGAGAGATTTCTGGTTACCTGGAGCTCTTTGATGATCCGTGGGAGAAAGTCCAAAGATTTCCATTTTGGTGCCATTGTCTCCTGGCAGAAGCAACACCCACATGCAGGTTCCCACAACGCGCCACTCAGTGCTGCGTGATTTCCATAAACTGTGACCAAAGAGTAATTTATATCGCAAGAATGACACTTTTCATACACACGCACAAACTCCACAAAGTTTGGGATGCTGACAAAGAGTCAAGCAAATATCACCTATTACTCATGTTACTTAGTACATTTGGGGCTTCACTTGCAAAGCACAGCGCTTCGTCACTGCATAACAATCAGATGGCTGAGTGTTGGCAGCGCAACTGATGGAATTTTACAGATAACAGATTTCGCCTTTGAACTTCCACATATTCCTGATCGAAAAGTGTCATCCCTGATTTTTAAACGCAGTGGTCGCCTCTCTGCTGGGTCGTGGGTTTTTTTTTCCCCCCCTGAGGGACGTGGATTAACTTTTGGATTTTTCTCATATTTGTCCGCAGGAAAGGGGAAAAAATACGCAACACTCCCCGCAGTAATCGTCAGTGTAAGTATCTGAGAGGCAGAGAGGTGGGGTGGTAAAAGGTGGAGGCGGGGCGGGGGGGGAAGAGGGGAACTTGTTTTTGAGCAGCAACAAGTTCCTCAAGAACTTAACACGCAGACATAGGGGCGCTATAAATGTGTGTTTGTTTTGCGAAGTCCAACCCCGCTGCGCATTGTCCGTGCTGGAAAAGATCTAAATGTCCACTGCGTATGCGTAATAGGCCCGTGGCCCTTCGCCAAACTGGGAGATATAGTCTATAACACAAACAGGCGAATAAGTCAGAAGTTTTATGTCCGTCACTGCTCCACGGTGCGGATTTAAAGCTTTAAAGGCACTCGTCGAGCGATCAGCCCGGGAAGAAGAAAAAAAAAAAGAATCCCCTACAGTCTCCCCCATAAAACTTGTGCCGCCGTCGCTCATTTCAATCACGTAAGACCCCTAATGGCGTTGTCCGGGCGAGGGTGTTACGTATATCTCTACAAGCTTTTCTGACAAGCCGGGCGTCTTGTTGTTGTTTGTCTAAACTGTGGAGCCACCAAGGTGTTGCCTCAGAGAGTTTAAGCACGCCGATATTGCAAAGGGTTATTAGATTCATAAGTCAGCGAAGTGGTGGGCGATCTACTGAGCACAGCAGAAGTTCTCATATGATGACTTCAAACAAGACACATTACCTTCCAGCATCTGTTGGAGTGAGTGGATATTAAGACACTTCTATCTCCAGGACAGCGTAGGGGAAAAAATGGTGAGTATCAATGGAAACACAGCAGCAGCAGATGATGATGATGGTGGTGATCAGGGGATGATTATAAGTAAATAGTCGTGCTTGGTGTTTAGTCTGGCAGCGCATTGCTGGAAGGGTTGGACTCGGGGGCTACTTGACAAAACTCAGCACCGAGAACCCATGTCTGCTGAGGCTGGTGTTGACAGAGCTTGTGTGACTGAGACTGTGTGGCATTTCTCTGCTCAGGATATGCCGGTTCAGTGAGAAAGGGGTAAGGAAATATTAGATTGGGACTGCGCGCAATGTGTGGATGTGATCTCGGCTGCGTGTTGGCACTGATGGGGCTTTATGTTTAATGCATGCACGTATGTTCTTTTTGAGTGCGCCGAGATAAATAAGCAACATGTGCCACTTACCTGTGACACTTGTCTTATACCAGAAGGTGATGGGAACGATCGGGGCTTGGTGTCAGTAATTTGGCGCTGAGAGTGGTGCTTTTTTTTTTTTTTTTTTTTTTTTTTTTTTTTTTTTTGCACTGAACTGAACCGGCGTTTGTCATGATAGGTGCTCTAATCTGGAAGGAAATGTCCGACCAATGTGTGATCAAATATTAACAGGACTGGTTTGGCAAGGGGTGGGAAAATACACGTGACAAAGGGAAGCAGCATAGTTTTCTTCTTCTTCTTCTTCTTCTTTTAAAAAGAGAGAAAAGCAGTTTAAAGTGGGCGCTCAAAACAAAAGTATAGGTCTTTTCTTGGCCCCTTATAGTTACCCTGGCTGTGTTATGCTTTCAGCACGTTGGACAGAGGCACCGGAGTCGTGCATGGACTAACACGCCGAGTGGACGCCAACTCTCTTTCTCTCTTTTCCCAACCCCCCTTTGCCAAACCTGGGATTGTTTTTTCAACTTTTGGTAAGCTCATTCTCAAGGATCATTTTGGTCTCTAAATGGGAAAATAAGCAGGATTTTAAAGAGAGAGAGGCACAATAAATAAATAAATAAATAGATAAATAAATAAATAAATAGAAAAACAAGGGAGAAAGGAAAGAAGCGCTTGCTATTTAAAATAAAAACAACAACAAAGATCATAACTGTATTTTTATTTTATTTATTTTTTTGTAGCGCACTGTCAAAGTTGAAATGTTAGGGGCGTCTAGTCTTTTGCACAGCACATTCTCTGTACCTATAAGCCCCCCCACACTGCGTTAAACTTTGGGACATGCAAGTCTTGGTCGCGGAGATCTAACCACGCACATAGTGGTTGTCAGCCCCTTGTAAAGGTAAGAGCACAATCCATTGTTTTCATGTCAGTCTTTATCTATTTTTTCATTATTTCTGTCGTCTTTGCGGGCTTCATGTCAAATTAAACTCCGGCTAAAAAAAAAAAAAAAAAGAAAAGAAAAAAGAAACTACACCATGCAGCCTTTCGCTTTGGCTTGGATGTGTTAGTAATTGTGGACATTCAGTGACCGAAATAACTCCGGAATAAGACTCGATCCCGGCGACTAAATAAACAAACAAATTAATTAATTAATAATCTCTTCTTATTCCTCTCTCTACAATTGAACATTTCTTTAAAAAAAAAAAACAAACAAAAAAAAAACGATCGGTGCCTGCAGGGGTGGAGGAAAAGAAAGAAAAAAAAAACGGTGGTGGTGTGCATGTATTGAAACTGGGACTGCTTTTCGTGCAGAAAGGGAGCTTTTCGGAGCGTTTCTGGAGTTCCCGAACACCGCCTGCTGCAACATTATTTGCGTAATCGTTGCGTTGTGCCTAATCATGCTCCCAATATGGGATTTAAGACGCTGCAGTGATCCTTCCAGCACGAAGTGGAGTCAAGACGCAGGTGCATATCATTCTAACATCTTTCTGCGCTTATGTTTTGGTTGTTTTGGTCTGCCGTATTCATGTTTTGCCTTCATATCAAACCCTCTGGATTTTGTTATCAACCAAAAATAGCCCTACTCTTTACCCCCCAGTCACCCGCCCCCCTTCCTCCATCGCTCCCCCCTCCCGTCATCGCCATCAAATCACTTCTGTTTTTACTACGGCCGCTCCACGGTTTCATTCATAAGGTGCTTTTCAACTTCACCTGCTACCCTATCCCCCTCTCTCTTTTGTCCGCACAGAGCCCCGTGTCGACCTGCTGTTCGCTCCGCTGAGTGATATTAAAAACGCAAAATTAAAAGAAGCTGGAGGGGGGGGGGGGGGGGGGTGAAAAATGAAGAGATGTAGAGATAAAATGATGAGGGGAAATGAACGATTAAATTACTCTCCGTTGCCTTTCACGAGCGCTACCTGCGAGGTTTCCCTCTTTTTACTGCACAGATGCAAATTGCCGCGTTATTGTTATTAATATTTCTTTGCCTGTGTGAAAATTACAATAAAGATGGGCGTGGTCAGAGAGGATCCGCTGACAGATGTTATGGCTGAATGTGATGCAGAGAGATAAGACGGCTTGATGTGGAATTGTTCAGGAAGCGGACGTTTTCTTTCTTTTCCTTTTGTTTCCTCTTTTATTTCCTTTAAAAATCACTTCGCAAGACTATTAAAAATCAGATGCATATTTTAAAAAAAAAATTAAATAAAAAGCTTCGGGGCTTTTATTCCTCCTCCCAGCCCCCCTTCCTCTTTCTCTCTCCCTCTTGGACGACTTGTAGCCTTAAAAATCGTCTTGCACAGAATATGTGGATATTGCCTATTTCCCCCCCTCCCTCCACTACCACTCTTCACATCTCTCCCTCTTTCTCGCTCCCTGTCTCTTTCTCAGTCATCTTTTTTTTCTTTCTTTCTTTTTTTTTCATTTGGTCAAAGATTTAAGATTTATGATCCAAGACGAAGCAATTGCATGGCAAAAACAACAGAAAGAGGAGGAGAACCCGCCCCCGCCCCCGCCCCCCCACCATCTCCTTCTAACGCCCTACGGTAGTCCTGTTTTAATCAAGACTCCTCGTTCCAGGATGCGTCTTCATATAAATATGACCGCGTCCAGTAAATTCCTAATTGCATTTAAAATGTGGTTCTTTTCCGTCGGCGTTTTCGGTATATTTTTTTCTTTCCTTTCCTTTTCTTTCCATTTCTTTTTTACCCAGCAATGCAATTAACGCGAGCAGATCGGTTTCTGCACACTGACGCCTTTTAGAGACGGAAACCAAAAATAGATCATATTACTTACGAGGCTGCCCGACACTCATAAAGGCACTCGTTTAATCAAGATCGGATTACAACAAAATCAAGTCTTAAAACTGTGGCACTTTAAATAAATCTTCGGCCTTTTTTTTTATTATTCACCGTGCATCTTGTTTTATTAATATTAACATTGCATCGGGTTTCTCGGCCTTGTTTTTAAATCTAATATTTCCTCAACATATTTCCCAGTCATGTAGCAGTATTTTTATTTTAATTTTTCTCCCCCCTCCTATTTCAACTGAGACGTGGGATTATGGTGTGGGCGTGGGCGTGTTGGGTGGAGGAGGAGGGATGAGCGGAGGCGGGTAAGGAGGGGTCTGTGGGGTGGCACGACACACTTTGTATGTATGAAGGTTTTTTTATAGCACTTTTCTGCAATGTACGTCAGCGGATCAGTCCATAAATGGGGCTGCGTGCGCTTGTGTGCGGGCGTGCTCCCGCTTGCGCTCGCGCCTGTGTGCGTGCGTCTCCGCGTGTGTTATCTTTACCGAGAATCTCCCCTCTCTCTCTCTCTCTCTCTCTCTCTCCCTCTCTCTCTCTCTCTCTCTCTCTCTCTCTCTCTCTCTCTCTCTCTCTCTCTGTGCACTCTCAGCTCTGCAGAGTTGGGGTGGGCGTCAATAACAAACCTGATGGTAGGTTTCATTGCAAAAAATTAAAAAATAGAGAATAAATCAGAATAAAAACTCTCGGTAGGCCTACATAGAAATGCGCGCAAAGAAAAATGTTGATACCTATGTTAAATTCTTTTTTTTTAAGGTAATGTTTTTCCATCTTATTTTTTTTATGTTAATACAAATATGGGCCTTGTTTTGTGATCAAGTCGCCGCAAAATGTTGATTTCAATTTAGTTGTGATTCTCACATTTTGATCAAACTTGGAACGTGACTGCCCACGTTGCCGCAACGTTTTCATTCATGAAATGCCAGTCCTTTAATCCGGGCTGATGTCTCATGCAAATAATAAATAGGATATTGATTATTTTGGGCGGAAATCTCAGCTCACGGCTTAGCGGACGTCACGATATATTTAGAGCTAAAATTAATCATCTTGATCGTTATGGAAATGTAGGCAGCACCGCCCGCCGCGCCGCCGCGCCGCCACCGCGGTGCTTCTGCTTTAGTCACGGCACCATCATCTTCATCATCACCAGCACCTCCGTCCAATTAACAGACTTGCTCAAACAAGTTCTGGCAGGGAGGCAAAGCTCTGCACCTTATTTTGCATCTTTAATTATCGTCATTTAGTGGCGTGATTGTGGCTTTCACGTCGAGAAAAAAAAAAGAAAGAAAATTAAAATACACTATTAGTTATTAATACACAGTGGAGTAATAGTTAAGATATTTAGCTCGGGAACACTGCGGGACAACAAGGATTCACGATTGTGGTGTGTATGCCCGTGTGTGTGGGTGTGTGTGAGAGAGAAGGCGAAAGAGAGGGGGAGGGGGGGGGGGGGGTGTTGGGGAGAGAGAGAGAGAGAGCTGCATGATGCCAGTAAACCATTCACGTGTGTCTCCCAGCAGGTGATCATGCAGCACTGGATTCAAGCAACTCCTGCAAAACATAAATGTATGAAAGTTTATTCGGATTCATTTAAAACCCTAAAAAAGGAAGCAAGGCAGACAAGTTCAAATTGCAACACATCCTTGATTTACCAGCAGGTTTGAATAACAAACCATATTTGTGCTCATAACAGACACTTCAACACTTCCAAGTTACTAGTATGGTACAATTTGTGAGTTTTCATTCATAGAAACCTTGTTGGGCATAGAGAAGGGACAGGCAGGACTTAACAGGATAGAAGTAATGTATCCCCTCCATGATGGTGTGTGTGTGTGTGTGTGTGTGTGTGTTTCTGAGGTGGGGTATATCTGAGGCTTAGAAAACTAGTCTGCTGTGGCTGCCTCATGATTACATTAAAGGTTATTGTCATCACAGGAGGGATGACATTAGCTCCTGACTTCAGCATCCGTTTAAAGGACCCAGTTGACTGGGTTTGTCAAGCTCCCTCAAAGTCTTCTCCAGCTTCGGCTCTCAACTCGTTTGACGTCACTCGGCCTCTTACAAAATGTTTCCCTAGTTGACGTGTTTGCTCCTTGAGCAGGAATGCAATTCCACTTTGATCAAAATACCCTCGCCGCCTCCCTTTATCCCGAGCGAAAATGACATTTCACAAAATGTCATTTCGCCTGTGTAACACGGCTCTTTCCCCCCTTGCACAAGGAGGCATAATTCTACTTGTTAAGTGGAGCTTTTGGTGGCGTGGACCTGTCAGCTTCAAGCTGCCATTGGCAAGAGGAGCCTTGAAAGGTTGTACAGGCGTGTGGCGTTGTCAGCTCTTGTGATAGGTTCTTTTTCTGCATCATATGAAGTCAGAATCCAGCTCCTAAGACCTTCAAAGACAGAAGACGTCATTCAAAAAACGGAGTGCTAAGAGAGTCTGTATCTCAAGAAGTCCAACATCTCATATCAAGTAAAATAATCTAGTTGGTTTCCTTATTATAGATTTGTATGTGATCAGTGAGAAAGAAGCTTCTTGTTTCCTTATTTTCATTCAGAAATCCCAGACTGAACCTTCTCATGATGAACCACCTTCAGTAGTGCTGTAGTTGCAAAAAAAATGTAACAGAGACCATGTTGTTGTTTTTGCTCCTCTAATGAGATGCCAAGTGATTTATTTATGAATTACTTGTTTGGAACAGCCCCCTTGTGCGGAGTGCATTTTTCTCTTTTCTGCAAAATCCTCTTTGGAGTCATGTCGCTCAGTGATTGCTGATGCAACTCTTTGTCATCCAGAGTTTGCCCTCACCTCCTGTGTGCCTTCGGGGAGGGCTATATCTATCCTGGCATGTCCCCGGGTGTGTTGGAGGTGGGAGTGACTCATTAAGCAGGTGTGAGCATCCACTCCCATACTGCCGCATGCCAAACAAGAGCTCCATGCAGGGAAAAATGAAGATGGCAATACAGCAAAACACATCACAATTAATCTTTGCACCAGACTGGGGCCAAGCCAGGGGGATAACTACCTATCCCTCCAGTATGCTCTCTCTCTCTCGTGTTCATCTGAGGTGGAATTTCCAAGTGTTCATCACCACCATTGAAAGACCGGGCCTCCACTGACATCTTCATGTGAATCCAGTTGATGAAGGAGGTGAATTGTTCCCAGTCTGTTTCATATGTGGGAAAGTATTAAGGAACCAGAGCTGTTCTGAAGCTTTGTTTAGGTTACATTTGGTTAGAATAACTTACTCTGGCTGCTGAAGAGCATCAGCCAGAGTTTCTTTGAGATATTGCTCTCCTAAAGACCAAAAAAAAGACGAATTTACTGTGTGGTTTTCATATTTTAATATAGCAGGATAATGAGAAAGACTAATGGGAACACTGTTGAGAGTTCTGAGAAACGTTCGTTGGTTAAGGTGGCATAAAAACGTCCCAAACCATTAAGAAATAGTCTAACTCTTCACCCAGTCCTCTCACTTTGTGCAGATGCCAACATAAAATGCTTATTTTAACCATCTGGATGTCTAATTTTACTCAAATAGGGCATCTTTAAATGGCACGCAGTGTATCACGACTTTGGTGGAGACGCGCTGTTACGCAAAACCCCCAGAAAACTATGCCTCCTCCATAGACTGCCTAAAAAAAACGAACAAGAAAAAAAAATACGGAAGAGGAGAGGCTTCGGTGTTGCTTTGTAATCTACCCAGACATTATGGCGTGGACGCAGGCTGCACGGTTTGAGGACAAACAAAAGCGCGTAATGCACGCTGGAAGCGCATTAACAGCTTCGGCTGTGGGCTGTTTAGACAGCAGTTCTGCGGCGACCAGTCAGCCAGCGGCAGGTCACATGTTGCAGCGTCATTGTGTAGTAAAGTTACAGTAGTTTCAAAGAGGCTCCTCATTTCAGCTCCAGAGGTCTCCTCATCCCAGTTGCTGCTGCAGCTGCCGCCGCTGCCTCTGCTGCGTCTTCGGCATGCGACGACTTCACTTTCAGACGATCTCCGCAAACGAGCCGCGCAGCCATGGGAGTGCGTTACCTCAGTCGTGCAATTTCCACCATCAATAATTTAATCTATTTGCTCCAAAGCTGAAGAGATATCCCGAAGCTTCTTCTCTTTTTTTCCCCCGTGTCGGGAGAGTTGCAGAGAGGAAAACACCTCTGAAGTAAATTACTGAGGGAGTTGTCCAAAACATCCCAGATGACACCACAATCCTGTTGAATGGTCTGTTTTACGACTGGGCAGTAAAAGGTAGGCTGGGGGGTTTGTTTTCTTTTTCTTTTTGTTTTGCCTTACCAGAATGAGTTTGAACCACTTTGAATGTGTTTTATTCCTCCTGAGATAAAAACAAAAAGGGGGCAGACAGTATATGCGTGTATGTGAGGTGAGATGGGGAAGGGAGGGGGGCTCTAAAAGTAGCTCGATCATGTCCAGTTATCCTGCGAACAGACAGCGCCGCGGCCCGAGAAGGGATATGTGTAACCTTATCCTGCCGTTCATTAATAAAAAACGCACTTATTATGTTGATTGGGTTTCCAGCGGAGAGCACAGGCTCAGGAGATGTAATCTCATGCAAAAAAGCCCAGCAATTTCATTCCATTAATAAAGCAGACTATTGTACTAAACTGCGTGTGCGTGAAACCCGCCAAGTTTTCGCATTTTACTGCGGTTTAATACTTTTAAACAGCTCAAGAAAGTCTGTATTTATCTGTTTCCGCTCATTATGAATACCCTCCTCCGCCGTGGTCTGAAATGAATCATTTGCCGTGGTCTTATGTTGTTGTTTCTGTAAAGGGGAAAACAAGAAGGGGAGGAAAAAAAATAAAAAATGTTGATGGACTCATTAAGACTTTATAGGACACCCGAGACCCAAAACGCCCTGCTGCGGCCAACTTAAACTGTTGGCTTCAGTGTGGTGTGGTGGTACTAAGTAACTTCACGACATAAACAACAAAGAGATCCAAAGAAGTGTTGGAAAACAACTGGCCACGTTGGTGACAGCTTAGCGGGAAAAATAAATTGCAACTGGAGACTGCAAGAATAAAGCTGGAAGTATCTATCTATCTATCTATCTATCTATCTATCTATCTATCTATCTATCTATCTATCTATCTATCTATCTATCTATCTATCTATCTATCTATCTATCTATCTATCTATCTATGTCTGTCTGTATCTGTGGGAAGGTAAGACATGAGGCGCAAGAGCTGAAGCGCTGATTATTTCACGGTCTCACACGCCATCTAGTGTAAGAATATGAGAATTGCAGCCATCTTCATTCCAATCTAAAGGCCTCTTGGTCTTGTCTCAGTGGTTGGGTTTCACTGTCTAGGGGTTAAAATGAATTATAGATTGTTTTTTTGTTTTTGTTTTTTTATCATAAATCTTCACAGGAAGCTATGTGCATTAACACATAAGCTGCATCAATCACTTAATGTGAGAGTCAGCTTAAAAATCAGAGGATAAAAAGAGTGGGGTAGAGGAGGCAAATAATTTGGGTAGCATAAATCACCCAGTGTGTGTTTGGATTCCTCTCCGTTTCTGTGACAGGAGGCAGGTATGATCTATGGCAATGCTCATCTATTACCAAAAGTGCTCCAAAGCTTGCGTTGGATTGAAAACAGAGCTCAGGAAAAGCAAGCTTCCACATGTGTCAGCCATTACTGCAGACAACTCAATTAAGTCTGAATGCCTTTTTAAGTGCTGCATTGTGGCACATAAGGGGCTTCTTGGGTGATAATATTTGCAGTTTTCTTCCAGAAAACTTGAAGGATTTGGAACCATGGGGCTGTGCATGTTGAGTATGAAAAAAATTTGCTTCTGAATTAATAGTTTTGCCCGCCACAGTTCTGGAGGAATTAAAGAAAGATGTATGCCCATGAGGGAAGTGTGGTGGGAGGCAAAGAGTCAACGCTGCACACATTTCTATTGAAATACGCAGGGCACACTTCGTCCTTTCATCTCCACTGCTGCTGTTTATGTTGCTTTGTAATGGCTTTTAAGGTATCCTGCATGCAGTTAGCAGGGGTGAAGCCATAAAGTGTGCTGACACGAGGGAACGTTACTGAATGTGCAGTAATACTGGCCTTTACTAGTCCTTTCATGCTTTGGAGAAACTTTTCAGCGACTGTCAAAGGAGGCATTTATCACTTTAATCCCCACCTGGCACGGAGAATGAAGGCGAGGGTAAGTTACACATCCCTGCCATACAGTCGCGTTCTCTCTCTCTATCTCTCTCTGAGTGGATAAACAGGTGGTCATCTGGAGACGTCAAAGCCAAACACTCACCTGCTTCCATTGTTCGGGGTGTGGTGTTATAGATAAAGGCGTGTTTAAACAGCAGTTATTGTCTGTCTTTATTTCCCCTTTGCTCTAAATTATTAGCTCAGTACTCATATTTAGATGGCCGGAGCCATTAGGTGAAACTTCACTACACTGTGTGCGTACCTGAACTTTCATTTTAAAATGGTGTTTTAATCAGTCTGTGTTGGAGGAGGGTGTTCTTTACTCAGGGAGCTGCCATCTAACGGCCCTGTTTTTAATTCCCGTCTAGCTGTGTTACTCATCCTCATCGTGTTAACACTGAATTATTGTATTTGTCACATTTAGCCTCTTTTGCAGATACAAGGTGCAGATTCTCCACTGGTCCCACAGCAATTAAATGATTCATTGGCTTTATCACGCTTTAACAGGATGTTGATTGAGAGCGTAAGCCATATTGATTGTCCTGATGGAAACAGGAAATCGCAGAGATAGAAATAAAATCATCTGTTGTTCCCGGTGTGAGGATACCCAGGGGAAAGGCAGGCAATTGCGTACTGCTGAGTGGCATTACCCCCAGCAACCTCCTCCCCTCCATTCTCTCCCCTATGGAGACCTGGAAGAGACGTCATCCGCGGTTGTTATGCTGCGAAATGACGCTGGCACTCTCTCCACCACCCTACCCTACCCTACCCCACCCGCCCCTGCTACTGCAACATTACCCCTGTGGTCTCTTACGGAAGATGCAGCACTCCTCGTCTGCACCATTTCCAGCATGAAGTTTGACGCCTGACAGTAATCAGCCCCTGCTTTCTGCCATCATTTCCCCTCATGTGGAAGTGGAACCACTCGAGCGCAATGCTGATAATAATATCAGCCTAAATGCATCCTACACATAAAGCTCGTGACTGGCCTCGATCCCGTAAACCTACATGATTCTCTGTGCTGGGAAATCTCCACTGAAAACCCTCGACATGTGAACCGGAATATTGGTTTAAATGACCAGTGGGACTTATTATCAATCCGCAGTGATAATTTGATAATTAGCTCTTTATCCATGGCCTTTGCCCCCATTGTTGTTTTAGTTGCGAAGATAAAAAAAAATACCCCCATCCTTACACACACACACACACACACACCCACACAAGCCAGCCCCTCCCCATACCCTCCCTCTATCTCACACACTCATACACTCTGGAAGAGCACGTCACTGAGCTCAGGGAATGAGTGGCTCATTAAGAAGAAGGATGTGATATTCTGAATAGAGACTGTGAGACTCCCTGCACGTCTATTTTTAGCAGCGATATCTCTATGGCACTCACCGTGGTGTCGGTTAATTGCAGCCACAGCCCCAGATACCAATTAAGAAAGAAACAAATGCTTTTAAGGTTGGGATGTGTTTTTTCTTCTTCCTACTGGAAAGGTCTTGTGTCCATCCTTAGTGGATACAGGGAGTGTGCTTGCTCGCCTTGTTTTGGCCGTGTCGGGTTTGGGACATGCGGAGTGCAGTCAAAGCATCAGCCAGGCTATTTTTAAATGAGTCCCAGTGGAAAAAAAGATCTAGATTTTTTTTTTTCAAAATCTTTATGATTTCTTTAATGTCTCAGGCTGTCGGATGTTCACCAGCTCATTGATCCGCTGTGAGTCTTAGAGCTTCTTGGAGGTAAGGGATGCAAACTTGCTCAGGCAGTTCAATAATTATGGATGTGTATTCAGCATTTTCTCTTCATCTGGCTCCCTGTTGTGGCACAATGGTTACGTTGTGACTCTTTGGGAAGGTTGGTATACAGCAGGGCTCTCAAATTCCAGCCCTCCAGAGCTGGTCTCCAGCAATTTTTCAATGTCTCCCTGGTCTTTCTGTAAGCAGCCATGTTCTGCGGAGGGTTGCTAATGACCTAATTATTTGGTTCAGGTGGATTGCAACAGAAGTTGCAGGACAGTATCCCTTGAAGCCTAGAGTCTGAGACCTCTGCTATATGTGAATCTGTCTCTGGTGGATCCAGGCCTCTTAAAAACAGACCTCAAGTTCCTCATTCATGGCCACAAGGTTTGGTGTCAGACTGGTCTTGCTGTGTAGACCAGTTTGTAGTGCAAACAGTGTAGCAGTGCAGCGGCAATGTTTGCCAAAGCTGAAATAAACACAATATTAGCCGCTCTTCTCAGTCTGTCAGTAGATGCTGGACATGTGAGAGGTTCCTGAGATGTTGATGCTGGGGAATTCTTGTTTGTTGGGCTTTAAACAACCACTCCAACTACCAGAACGAGGCTAAAAAAGATACACACAGTGTGAGCTTTTAAAACAAGACAGTTACCGATGCAGGAAGGGTGAATGATAGCTGAGGCCATTATAAAACCACACATGCCTGCACATTCCTCACTGTACCCTGTAACACACCCCTTCATAAATAATAGCAAGCCTGTTAGGATGTTTCAAGCATCTATTTGTGCACTCTTATCTTTAGTAATAAGCAGTCTCTTTCTCTCTCTCTCTCTCTCTCTCTCTCTCGCTCTCATCTCTCTGATGCTCAGCACAGCTTTGGTGCGTTTGCTGCCAACAAATTGAAATCTAAGCCAGACCTCACATAGATTTACAGTTTGCAAACAGTTTGAAAGCACTGATGACATGGTGCCATTATCAGTTTGATAAAAACATGTTGTGGTATTTCTAAAGCTCCCTGTTTTTGGCACCCAAACAAAGAGTTGTGGGTGTTAAAAAAGGATTACGTGATGCATTAATGATCAAGAAGGGGCTAGCTTTGGTAGAAATACTCTTTCACTAACCATCTTGTTCTCTTCCCTCTTTCTGATCTCCCTCCAGTTCCACCAGGTTAGAAGAGTGATGACCATCCTGTTCCTTACTATGGTTATTTCATACTTCAGTTGCATGAGAGCTGCGCCCCTGAGAGACGCCCCGGGCATGCGGGGCCATTGGACGGAAGGCTACCTGGGCGCTGCTGCGACGGCCCCCCGAGGCCATGGGACTCCACAGAGTGGCGGCGGGCCGGGCCAGCGCGAGGAGCTCCCCTCGCTCACAGACACGTTCGAGCAGGTGATAGAGGAGCTGCTGGAAGTGGAGGGTGAGGCGGCGCAGCTGGGACAGGGGGCCGACAAGAGCCAGGGAGGTGGGGGCCTGTCGCCCGTGGCCACCGCAGAGGCCAAGGATGTCGATCTGTACAACTCGCGGGTGATGATCAGCAACCAAGTGCCTTTGGAGCCGCCGTTGCTCTTTCTCCTGGAGGAATACAAAAACTATCTGGATGCTGCGAACATGTCCATGAGGGTGCGGCGGCACTCCGACCCCTCGCGGCGTGGAGAGCTCAGTGTGTGTGACAGTATTAGCCAGTGGGTGACAGCTGTGGATAAAAAGACGGCGATAGACATGTCTGGGCAGACAGTAACCGTCATGGAGAAGGTCCCTGTCCCCAATGGCCAACTGAAGCAATACTTTTATGAGACCAAATGCAACCCCATGGGGTACACAAAGGACGGCTGCAGAGGAATAGACAAACGGCATTATACATCCCAATGCAGGACAACCCAGTCCTACGTGCGAGCGCTCACCATGGATAGCAAAAAGAAGATTGGCTGGCGGTTTATAAGGATAGACACTTCATGTGTATGCACATTGACCATTAAAAGAGGGAGATAGTGTATAAAATGTATAGATTTTATTGAAGAGTTTAAAAAAGAGAATAAAGAGAAAATATCTATTTGTATATATACATAACAGGGTAAATTATTCCGTCAAATGAAAATTTTATGGACTGCATGTAAAAAAAGATGAAGTTTATACAGTAAAGTGATACTACAGTCTATTTATTGAACATATTCATGACCTTGTAAACAATTAAAAAAAATCTGATCAGTCATTTGCGCCCAGTTTAAATTACTATATCACATTAAAGGAGACATTGTGATCTGTTTACATTGCCAAGAATTAGAAAATGAAGGAGAAAAAAAAACACGGGCAAGGAATGGGAGAGGACAGTTCCATCTTCAAAAGCTTGCATGCTGCTTTCAATTGTGAATTCAGAAATTCTCCACTTTCAAAGAAAAAACCAAAAAAAAAAGGATATGATGCTGACCAAAAAAAGAAAAAAAAAATCATTCAGCTCACATATTCAACAGAAGATTCCTCTCGAGTAAAATTATCTGTTTACTGTTCTAAACTTCTCAAGGTAATGTTGGAATTACATACTATGTCAAGGTGCTGTTGTCAAAGCTTTGCTGTTTATTTTTTTATCCCCACCAGAGGAAAAGATATATTTAAAGAGCATATATATATATATATATATATATATATATATATATATATATATATATATATATATATATATATATATAAGAAATCTATTCATTGACATGTTTCTGGGTTAATATTCATTTTGTATGTTGTGAAGTTGTTTGCAATATTAAACTGAAATATTTGAAGAAATAAAAATGACTATAGGCAACTGAAAAAACACAATCAATGTCGATACAGTTTCAACAGTGCATCTTTAGGTAGATTAATTTGCGAACACCTTTTTTGTGTATGTTACACAAAAAAGGCATGTTTCTGACAAAAACAACACATTTTATGACTACCTGCAAAGCTACTTCAGAGGGATTTTTTTTGTTCCAGCTGCAGGAAGACAATCATGGAATAATAGGGAAAGTAAGATAGTAACAGTCAAACAGTAAAACAAAAGTAAAAAAAAAAAAAGTAAAACAGTCTTTGGTGACAAACGGAGCAAACACTCTTCCAACACAGTAAAGCAACTTAAATGAAATTTCATTTTATATATTTTAATGTACTCTTTTTCCATGGATCACTCAACTTGCGAATGAGAAACATCAGGAAAAACATGCCTGCAGTTTCAAGTGCAGACTAGTAGAAGAAGTGTTTGAGTACACATCGGGCATGTCTGAGGTCGACAGTGATGGATTCAGCCACCCATACGTTTGTGTACATTATAAATATACACCCAAGATTTTCTTCTGAGTTCAAGGTAATCCCATGTTTGAATCCTTTTCAATAGAGCAGTTGTTGCTGACCTTACCCAGCTCTCACACTCACTGTGCGCAGAAGGAAAAACCATCCTTGACATCTGGGAGACAACTGATACATTCCCTCCAGCAGAAACACTTTACAGCATTACATGCCAAGTCTAAACGTCACAGCTTAAGGTTTTTACTGGAACAGAAGTAGACTGTATTTATCCTCTGCATGAGACATTTTGGAAAGAGCATGTTTTTATTCATTATCATCAAGAACCTCCAGATCCCAATCACTTAATATATTCTTTTCAACTGAAAGGTAAGTGTTTCTGATGAAAAAAAAAAGAAGAGTCTGTCAACTTCTCCTGGAAGGATCCTTCAGCAATACCAGATGAAATGAAGCTTAGTCTCAAAGAATAAGGTTTCTCATCATGGCAACAAAGCCATTTTGATGCAAGAAGTAAACCCATGTGCTCTCAAAGATATTTCTCACTAAGAAGGAGCTGGAGCATATTTTGTCAAATTCAAGTACAAACACATCCCTAGCAAAAAAAAAAAAAAAGGAACAATGAATCAAACACGGGGACTCTTACTCGATAAGGTAGGTGCTCCAATTCCCAGGAGTATGAACCTCAGGCTGTTTTTGTCGCTACAATTTACAAGTGAAAGAAAACTGCCATGTTCTAATTACACACTTCTTGATGACAGTTGTCAGAGAGACGCCCCTGTTTGAATGACAGAAATATAGTAATAGTCAAATGTAGCACAGAATAATTACTACGTCATGATATGGTGGGGGTTTTTTTCTCTATTTTTTTGAGCTGGAGCAGTAGCAGAAGAAATTAAAGCAATCTCAAAGATGAACAAAGATTACAGCTGCTGCACAGATTTTCATTTATGTTAGGCTAAACACATTTCCCAGTCAACAATGTTACGGAACTTTCACAAACTTTTCTTGTGTGTGTTTGGTCAGAAATTAATAATAATCCAAAATTGACGTACAGAGAGAGAGAGCAGTGCAGCAGCAGCAGCACCTCTGATGGGTTAGATTCTAGAGCAATGCTACAATTAGCCACAGGAGGGCAGTAAAGAAACTAATCTACCTCTATGCAAAAACCCACGTTTTTTTTCTGAGGGCTCCGTTTTAATATAATAAACTCTAATGTTTACCTCTATTCTGAACAGACTCTGGCAAGAGTTACAACGTTAGAATTAGCATAAGCATGAACCATGACTAAAAAGAATGCATGGTGGAGATGTTAGGAAAAAAAGGAAGAACAGAATAGCTGAACAACAAAGATTGATTCAAATGCATCCTGTTTGGTTTAAAAAAGCAGTTACACGAGTCAAAATTGATACGTTATCTAATAAACAATTAACTACACTTCTGTAAAGAAAATGAAAGTCATCTTACACATAAAACCAGCAAAAACATCAGCTTTTCTCGGAGTTGTCCTCTATTCGAGGCTCACCTGAACGCAACATAACACTGGCAGCTAGCCTAGCCGTGCTAACAGAGCTAATCTGATTTATCGTCTCCGTTAAGCGCACGAAACGTTCACCAGGATTACCAAATTTAGTTTTCCTTATATTCCCCAAAGCGGCATATCAATCTAAAATCGTCCAAATTCTGTTTTGGAGAATGGCATCTCTTGGGGAGCCTGTGCGACTGGAAAGAGGTAACAATAATTAGCTAGCTAGTTTCAGTTGTTACACGAGAAAGACATTGACCTAGCTTTGCTGGTTATTGTTAGAATAAAAGTTGTATTACTTTCGCGTTCACGTTGTTATTTGTTTGCATACACTGGATTAAAGACGTCTTATGAATCATTCAAGCAGAATTCTTTTGATCAAAGGATAATAAATACAGCGTTAGATTGTTTAACTCGCACTAGCTAACTAGCTAATATTGACAACAGTGGTAGACCAACCCAGCTGGTCTAATGAAGTTATATAGAAATTAAAAGCCTTACAAATCAAAATGTGTTCATTGTTATTGGCATGAAGAAGAAAAAAACTGACATGTAATACTCTATATTTATTTCGAATAAATGGACGTTTCTAATAGCAAATTGCGCCTTTAAATGGGCACTTACTTCTTCATGTGTTACACCAGACTTAAACGCGTTTAAAAGTGCCTCACAGAAATGAAGTACATGCACGTCTTTACAGTAAGCAGTTTGTTGGTAATGTTTGTGGGCCATTTTTGAACGGTGCTTACAGTGAATTGCTTTTCGAGCTGACGACAACAGAAACTGAAGGAACTCTGATGACCTGAGGATGCCTTGCATACCAGGAGCAATATTTTAACAAATGTTATGTACAAGACACTGGGGCAGTGATCTGGGCAGTGCTGTAATATGCGTGCTTTTCTTAGTGTAGTTGCACCTCTAAATATGCTTTTACAGTAGTCGATTAAAAACAGAAGAATATAACCCTTTTCAGGGTGATGGTGTTGCTGATAACTACTCAGTTTGAACCAGTTAAAGTGGCAAGTGACACAAACTTCCCTAAAAATCTAAACAACATTCATGGGATGCTTTGAGATTTATAGTATCACTGTGCATGGCATCAACTACAGCTGTAGATTACATCAAGTCACAGACTTCATCACAATATTCATGTTAGTATAATTGCAATTTCTGAATGCAATACTTGGTAAGTCACATTTCTAAGGGTACTTTTAAATATCTTATTTAGCTGGTTGGATGAACTTTTACTGCCCTTATTAAATACATGTAATATAAATTTCACTCCATAAAATGCTTAAGCTTACATGTATAAGGGAACATGGAGAAGAGCAGAAAACGTGTGTTAATCACAATCTATATCAATTATATCCCAATTCTTTGGTTTTGTAATACCTTGCTTCCCTAGTTTCAACACAATTATGTATTACTATGACTAAATTGTTTTTATTTAAAATCTGAAAACAACAAATATTTCTGCTTCGGCTAACACTGGGACTCTTACTTAATACTGTAGGTAACGTATTGTCACCTTTATAAAATAATAGCTTAAGTAAATAATCTGCTTGGGAAGCTAGCCCGCTGTGGGTTGCTTAACAAATAATAGGCTGCCTAAAATTACGGCTTAGTGCTCAGATGAAGTTTGTTGATTCATTTGTGAATATTACACTGTGATGGATCTGCGTATGTTCTGGTCGACAGATATCAACCGTGCAATTGAGCTGCTTGATAAGCTGCAGAGGACGGGAGAAGTTCCTCCTCAGAAGCTGCAGGCGCTGCAGAGGGTCTTGCAGAGTGAATTCTGCAACGCTGTCAGAGAAGTGAGACTGTTTGAAGATTGGACTATTTTCTATTCTTTTGCATTGTTTTAGTAATTTGGGTTATTTTTGTGCATCTTTAGGTTTATGAGCATGTGTACGAAACGGTGGACATTAACAGCAGTCCTGAGGTCAGAGCCAACGCCACAGCTAAGGTAGGCTTTGGATTACTCTCTAATCCACAACTATCTTCAATTCCTATTGCATAAGTAAACATTTTTCCTTGATTGCAGCATATTTGAGTGGTAAATGAGCTAGTTTGCTTGTGTTTAGGCAACCGTGGCAGCTTTTGCAGCAAGTGAGGGACACTCGCATCCACGTGTGGTGGAGCTGCCCAAGACAGAGGAAGGCCTGGGTTTTAACATAATGGGTGGAAAAGAGCAAAACTCGCCGATTTACATCTCACGGATCATCCCAGCAGGCATCGCCGACCGACATGGAGGCCTTAAAAGAGGCGACCAGCTTCTCTCTGTTAATGGGGTGGTACGTTCAGAGAATTACTAAGGGAAACTTAAAGCTTTAGCCTGACACACACCTCAGTCTGAAAGTATTTAGTGACTTTTGTGGACAGTCAATATTAGTCAAAGTACAGGTGTGCGCAAGAGGACCCCAATTTCAATTTAACTTTCATTTAAAAGTTATGCATACTTCAGATGTTAAACGGGTAATATTATGAAAACGTGACTTTTTTGAGCTTTATGTCATGTTATAATGCTATTCCCTCACCAAAAACTTACCTGGAGTGTTGCCTTGATTCTTTCATGCATGTTTGAGAAATCCTTTAATCTCCCATGGCAACCATTGAGCTGTGCAAGATGCCTGGGTGGACCTAGCACCGCCTTCGAGGTGCAGCCCCTCCTCGGAGATGTGGTTTCCAAGTTTCCGCCTCACTGCAACTCCCCCATACAGTTTCTTCAGACTAGCCAGCAGCAATTAGCAAAAAAAAAAAAACTGCACATCTGCTGAGCTCATAATTCCAATACTTCTCAGTACAATACTGGTAAAAACATTGCTAAGGGGTTAAAAGAGGAGCCATGTTGTGATGACTTCCTGAAGGCAGAGTGTTGGAAAGAGCAGGACTTTGATAAAGAGACAAAGGCCCAATTTCAAACCATAAAATTGCTACGTTAAATTTCTTTTGAGTCAAATTTGATATATGGAATTTTTTCTTACAACTGAAGATAAAATAGTTACTTGATTGTGCTATAAAATTGTACCATGTGCCTGGAAAACACATAATACTGACAATTTAAGACAGTCAATAGTCCCCCTTGATTTCAGAGGCCATAACATAACATAACATTCTGTATTTAAAAATAAAACTCTGTTTGTCTGAGGTTCAAAATTCCTCAAAAATTTTATTTTTGGGTATATTTAATTAGGACTCATAATCAAAAGAAATATATCACCAGGCATGTAATACATCTTAATAGTTTCTTAATAATTTCACTGAAATTCAGCAATATTCCAATTTGCATATGTACTTAGCTTTGTTCCTATGAAATAAATAAGTTTAAGCTGCAGATGGTGAGTTGATTCTTGTGTTTCCATTTAAAAAGCACTTGTGGGAAACAGATTCCAGTTTGTGAAATCTGTATTTTCTGTTTCCGCAGAGCGTGGAGGGTGAGCACCATGAGAAAGCTGTGGAGCTCCTCAAAGCAGCCCAGGGCACAGTGAAGCTGGTTGTAAGGTACACCCCCAAAGTCCTTGAGGAAATGGAGTCACGATTTGAGAAAATGAGGTCGGCAAAGCGCCGGCAACAGAACAACTACCCACAGTAGGATTTTTCCAGCTTCCTGCTCAGTTCCCATGGGTCTCCTCTTTTAGTTATTTTGGTTATCTGCTCTAGTCTCTTTTTATCCCCTTGTTCACTCACTCTACTCCCTCCACACACAAAAGAAAAAGAAAACTTGACTAATTTTAGGTATTTCTATCATATGCTGTATATTGTGCTTCTAATCTCCTCTGTAGCATTTTAATATTAACCACTGTTACTGTACTTGACACTAAAACTCTAGATACACTAGAATGATCATGATTGTCTGTGACTTGACAATTTGAATGCAGAGTTGGCTTTTTTTTTTTTAGGTAAACTGTGTGACTCTTTTTGACGGAGAAGGTTTTTATTTGTTTCATCACGGCCACTACCAAGTGCCTCAGGGCAAACATATTCATGTCATGTGCTGTGGAAACTAACCTTGTTTTACTTTAACATTTTAGATGTAAGCACTGGTGACTGGTGGCAGGAATTAAACCAACAAAGTATGCTTTCTTTAAAAAAAAAAAAAAATCATTTTAGTGAGCAAACATTAAATCATACATTTTAATGGCATTTAACAGACATGTCATAAATAGAAAGAGTTGGAAGTTGATATAAAAGTGATGTTTGGCTTAAACAAAAAAGATAATCACTTTATTCTCAAAGCTCAGGCTGCACAATAACAAGCCCAGCAGGGATTTAATGGGGTCTCAACAAGTCTAGAGCTGAGCTGGTGCCACCGCAGAGCTTCACATTGTAACATTTCTCAGAGTTTGACACCTTCAGAAGCACAAACTCTGCAGTCACCGAGCCGAGACAAAACCTGTTCAGTTTCCACTCATCTCATCATGATGCATATTTCTGTTAGTAATGTATACTCATCATGGATTTGAATCTCACAGCTTTATTGAACTTTTCATTATTTTCAACAACCATGACTTCTGTAGCATAATTTTTGTACTTCTACAAATTGAGTTCAGATTTTTATTCTAAGAATTTGGTTTCTAAAGTCTGTGAAGTCTCAGAAATAGAAATCATTTTGGTAGTTTTTCTCTTGAATGCCCTCGTAGGTTTCTGGTTTCTCTCTTCTTGTGATAATTTAAGGTTATACAGGAGACTTCCTAACTAACTACTAGGAACATTTTCCTCACTACTCTTGGTAAAAGCAGTCCCACAACATCGTACTACCGCCGCTATGTTTGACAGTAGATTATGTCCACCTAGCAAGTGATCTTTGTGTTACCATAAAATATTCAAATAGAGAGCATTTTCTTTTTCTAAGTTGATCAGCTGGAAACTTTGCTGGAACTAAAGGTGCTTAAAGTTGATGACCGAGGTTTCTTTATTTGGCAGCAGTCTGATGTAAAACTGTTGTCAGTGACACAGGTTTAGAGTGAGACTGGTTATTTGATGGTTTCTGCCAGTTTGAGCTATTTTTCTGCCAACCTAATAGCAAGCCTTAAAGTGATGTGTATGTACGATCACATGTTTTGGATTATGACCTATAGGTCTTCTGCTAAGAAATGAATGTAGAGATTTGTTCCTTTTCCTGGATCTACTTTTGGACTTTCCTTGTTTTTGGGGTCGTTTGATTCAATGATAGCTGCAGGATGGTAGAAAAAGCACAGAAAGTTGGGAGATGTTTTTATTAATTTTAGAATTATCACATCTTTGACACTATAATTACCACTGAAATAATCATCTAGGTAGGAATATGGGTATATTTGATCCTGTGTCATCTTTTGGAAAACGTGTGGGAATTTGGATTGTCCACAACAAACAATGCTTAATACAATCTTTCATTTTTTTTTCTAAACAAAAGAGCAGACTTTAACCCAACATGGTATACAAGACGTCTGTATGTCCACCAAAATAAAGTGTGGATGCAGATTCCCTGCAGTTTTAGTATTTTCCAAAAGTGAACATCTCAGTTCACATTACCTTCATTCTCCATTTATACCCTGTAGTTGATGAAATCATTGAAGGGTTCATGAGAAAATAATAACGCAGGCTTTTTAATTAATTGTTTAGATGCTTTCAGAAAGAACAGAAAGCTGCAGGTATTTCCTTCAGTAATGAAAAATCTAACAATAATTTTCTCAAAACTGTCTTTACCTCATTTCTCACATGCTTGCATGCTATTTCCAAAAATACACATACTAAAATGTTTTTTTGTGAATTATGATTCAAAATTTCACTATAATCTCTCATATAATAAACACCCCGTTTACATATACATCACTGCATGTACAATAATATCTTGTATTCCTGAAGTCTTTTCATTTCTGGATTCTGTAAAAAAAAAAAAAAATCTCATGATAAAATGTATGTTGGGAATTATTTGAGTTGGTAAAGCCTCTCCTTGTTGATTAGAGCAGCATAAGTGACATGAGAAATTTCTTGCTTTTCCAGTAAATGACATATAAAAGATGATTCTAAGTTTAAAACTGTATTAAAATTCCTCACAAATCAGATCAAATTTATTAACAAAGCTTTTTTTCTCCCTGTTTCTGAGGTACGTTTGATGTTAAATGTGTAGCATGCTGCAAAGTACGTTTTAGTCGTCCAAGCCATACAGTTGACTCAGGATTGATATGCTGCATCACTGGGACACTAGAGCATCAATAGTAGCTCTGATTAACCTAAATGAAGGAAACAGATGATAGATGAAGTGATTTTAACAGCTCTTTAGTAGAAGATCGTGTTTAAAGAAGTAGTAGTTTATATTTTCAAAAATTAGAATAATAAAGTTAAATCAACCCCTAAGTTTTAGCATGTTCTTACATAACAGAGATGACCTGAACCCAATGTAAATACAGTCAGTTTTTGTGAGCAGTGCATGAAATTTGATCACTGAATGTACAGTTTGGTGATATTTTTTGCGGTATTTCACATAATAAAATCTATTGACAACACCAAGAGACAAATTGGACAGCTCTCACTAAAAATAATTCATTAGTCGTCTCTGAATATACAAATAAAAGTATTTTGTGGCACACTTTGAGGGGAGGTTTCAAGTTCTTGTGAAGGGGGTGTTAAAATTTAGCAAGTTGCATAAACAGTAGTTTCTGAGCTCACAGTGCAGTTTTATCTAATGGCTTATATCCATATCTTTTGCAAAGAAAAAAAATAATTCAAATATTTGTTGGGAAAAAAACATAAAATGGAACAGGCTCAATGCAAATCAATTATCTATGCAAAGTCATTTCATAAACTACAGAAATAAAATCTATTGGTGCAAAACAAGTGAACAATATTGTACGACAGAATGTTACTCAAAATTGCTGTTGAACCTGAGGCTAATGGTGTACTGTGATTCATGGGAGTTACACAGCTTTACTAAATCATTATCGTTCTGATCAGTGTCTATGCTTAAAATATGAGACTTTAATTCCTAATTAGTGATTGTTAAAAGGCTTAAGGGAGGAGCATCTTCTGTAGTTACCTTTTTATTGAGCATTATTTAGCATTGTATGATAATGATATAATCCGAAAAGAGAGTTAAAGTATTTGTCTACATCTGTCTGCTGGTGTAACTTGTGGTTCAAGCTGATCAGAACCAGTTTGTTTGGACTGTAAGTAGCAAATCAGTTCAAAAATGTACTTGAATGGGTGCAACTTTACAATAAGACTTCCCTTATAAGATATTCCTACTTAGCTAAACCAATTACTCACAAGAGTTTAGAAACAGAAATGAAATCAGGCTTGTGTATTGCTTTTCAGGACACTCAAAGAGACTTTACATAAAATCAGTCATTTCCATTCACGCACACATTCCCATCTTGCCCATTAACCAATTTCCTATGACTGCTTTAGAATGGCTTATAAATGAACAACTTATTTATAACTGATTTATTTACTATTAACCACTCATAAGGGGAGTTCTGTTATAAAGTTGTGCCCATAAATTGGTGGGAATATCGGAATTGAACATTGAAATGTTTTCATGTCTACTTAGAACATGTTATTTTCTAAGTTATACATGGTATGACCTTATTAACTCTAAAGAAAGAGATTGCATATGATTCATACTTCAAATAGGGAATATTTAGACATTTTGTTGTAACTTACTCGAATTTACTTTTGAGTTGAGTGTAAATAAAAGTCCTTAAATAGAATAAACTTTGTTCCCTAATTATGTTTAAATCCAACAGTAGCTTGCTTAGCTTAATCCTCACCTGCGTACATGCTCATATCAGAAAGTAAACATAATGAGACTTAGCATTGACACTGCATAGTCACTGTTCCTCTGAATGTTTATGATCATTGTCTTGAGTTCAACTTTTTACAGGTTTTCCTTGTCTGTAAATCTGAATGGTCAATAGAATATTTTTTATAATAGTTTTCTTTTGATAATTCTTCTCAATTTTGTAAGTGGTTTTCCTAATGAAAAAATAATAATAATACCAGGAATTGGTACTTCAATTTTGACTGTGTACTAGGGCAATATCAGCCCAACCTTTCCAGAAGGAAACTCTGAATCACAAAAGGTAAATGGTCCGATATCGGTGCTTCTTTTCTGAGCTCTGAAATTGTTTGCTTTTTAAAACTAAAACCAAACTTAATACATTTGTTCAAACTGATGATAATGTCTTCAGATTTTGGGTCAGTTTTGATTCAATCTTAAGATCAGTAGATGGTGTTGTGTTATTTTGTGTTGTCTGGTTTTGTTTTATTTACTCTTACATTGATGTGGACTGTAAAATGTGATGTAGAACAATAAATATAGTTGTATCAGACACTCAATAAATTGTGCTTACATTTCTTGACATTTAAGTGTTTTGTGTTTATTCTTAGAGGGATCCTACCTTTCACTGCAACTCTGTCTTATAGTTTGAAAAGTTTACCTCATAAGGGAACAAGCTGTCTTCAGCTATCGTTGTATCAGTGTGATCATGTCATTATTAAGTTGTTAAAGAGTCCATCTTAAGTATCAATTTGCAATGAGGATTGCTTGGCTTGAAATGATGTATTCTTGTTTTACCAATCGTTACTTGCAAAAAAATGTGCAACCATCATAGACAGAATTATGTTCCCACCAGCGCAGAGCTTAGATAATGAGAGAGGGTAGAATATTAATTAAATTAATACTCTTCCCTGATTATTTATTGATTCATTATTAATTATGAATTGATTTAATTTTTCTTTGGAATCAATGAAGCAGTTTTAAATTGAGTTGCTTCGTGTTATAATTTTATTCCCTCATCAAAAACATCCCTGGAGTGTTGCTTTGACTCGTACATGTTTGAGTAATTCTTGAATTTCCCTTGGCAATCATTCAGGGGCGTCTAAGCACTTACTCTCACGAAGAAAATGCTGATCAGCCCATCTCATAAAAGAAATACTGTAGGAGAAAGACAGCTGTCCTGTTGATAAAGTTTGCCTTTAGTGGTTCTTCAGAGAAATTTCTACTGACCTTTAAAGCCCCATCAGAAATTATCCAGTGGGGTTTCTTGACTGTTATATTTTATTTAATACTTAACAAATGTTGAGAAAAGGGAACCTGAGAAGTAGTTTTCTGAAGAAGAAGAAAATAAACATGAGCCCATAAACTTTTTCAGTCATAGATTCAAATGAACAGTAGCACTGTATAATTAATGCTAATATTTCACAAACATAATCAGTGTGTAAATTTAAAAAAAAAAAGAAATATATTTACAATTATCTATGTAATCACTCCGTATCTCAAAATTTGCGGAACATATTTTACTTCACAAGAAACATATACTTGAAAGTTAATGTTTACGGAGATATTAGCAGAGAAACTGCTTACATACTCCGGTGCAGCAGGACTCCTCTCGGATCTCTTTTCCTTTCTGTCACTCACGAAGAAGAAAAGCTTTTTCCGCTTTCCTCAAATGACGTAACGTCCTTTCTGTCTGTGCCAGCCTCGTAGTGAACACGCGTTGTCCGTCTTAGCTCAAGTGAGTGCCTTATTTTTTAAGCAAAAAGACCAGTATTCCTTGGGGAAATAGTTCCGACATCTAAATAAACAACTAATCTTCCAGTCCCGGCAACTTAAAGCTTTGAAGATCGAAGTTTCCGCTTGATTTAATGTATTTTACTGCTCGCTTAGCTGCTGCTCACTTAGCTGATAGCAGCGAGAGGGAAACGCATGCCCTCTATTGGATGTTAAACTAAAAGATGTGTTTCATATTTCCATCACTATTTCCACAGATGATGCACATAGGTTTATTTAAACACATTAGTTATAAAACAGAAAGAAAGTGCTGGTTTCGTTGACACGTCTTAAAAAGGCCCGAAATTTTCTTAATCCCTGTTTTACAGCTCGTAATTTTAATAAAAGATGTACATATAGAAGCATTGTAGACTGTTCATTTTTCTACTTTTGTGGGTAAGCAATGTGAAATGGTACAGTACATAATCCGTTCTCAAAGATAAGCTCGGGACCTCACTGTGGGTCATGAAAAGCCCACCAAGTGGTCTCTCAATAATCTCTAGAAAGTTAAGGATTTCTAGTGACATATTGTTCTATAATACTAGTTAAAAGGCTTTAACTTAAAGTGTATATAAATGTTTTCTTCAGTAAGAGGTTGCTGTCAGTAGAAAACAGGACAATCTTGCCATGAGGTAAATAACAAAAAATAAAAATACTGTAGAATAAAGTAGAAATAACTTTTGTTGGCACTTAGTGGGAAAATTAAGGTCTAACAGCAGCTATGTCATAGAGAAAATGAAGTATGCCGATTTACACCAAGGTACAAAAAAAAATGAAATAATTTACAATAATAAAAAAATACTATACTGTTAAAAATATCACACCCAGGTATAATAAAATGTGCAATTGAATATGAGAACTTTAAAAATGTTCCAAATATGTATTTTTGTGCATAAAACAATTTAAAACACACAGAGAAACTTCAAAAACCAACAGAGGTGTAATCACTTATTGAGTTTGTTGGGAGCAGTGATGGTTATAAAGTATTTCGATATCTAAATGACCGCCTGTGTTCCAGGATGCGTTACGTTGCTGCTTACCTGCTCGCTGCCCTCGGTGGCAACGGTAACCCCGAGGCCAAGGACATCAAGAAGATCCTGGAGAGCGTCGGCATTGAGGCTGATGACACCCGGATGACCAAGGTACAGAGGCCGCCGCTTTCCATTTTCCTCCTGGTAACAGGGACTCTGGTTTTATCAGCAGCCGGACACGTCTTCAGATATTCATGTCTGTTTTTTTTTGTTTTTTTTCCCCCAACAGGTCATCTCAGAACTCAAAGGGAAGAATGTCGATGAGGTTATTGCCACTGGTACGTTTTTAACAATCTTTTTGTTTAAATTATGTCTGTGTCTAGGTATTAGGGCACATGCTAGGCTTTATCAGATATAATCTGACTCAAAACTGCTTCTAATTTTCCTAAAAGTAGTTCAAGTGTGACTGCAAGTTCTGATGTTTGGTGTTGTGACAAGAAAAACAATTGGATGCAAAATGAGTAAAATAAAAACAAAGAGGTTATTGTAAGAATAAATTTATTCTATAATCTATGAAAACATGCCATCAGGTTTGTTTCTACTACAATTTAAATAATTATTTTGTAGTGTCTTGAAATGTAAAGATTTTAATAATTGTAAGGAAAAATTAATGCGCATTTAAGTTGTAAAGTGTTGTTTTAAAGAACATGATAAGCTTTTATCAGAATACTTAGATCTGTGAACATAGACATGATTTTAATGAAGCACACAGGTTGAGTTGGAGAACATCCACATAGTTGAATTGTACTGTATATAATTTTTGGTATTTTAACCAAATCTTCTATAGGCTTACATTAGTTGTTGGGATTCATTTTGTTTTGATAAATTCAGAAAAAACAATAAAATCCACTCCATTGATGAAACTGCTGAATAATACCCAGGGTTTTTGCTGTTTTTCACGGTTTACTTGTACTTTCTCTCCCAACTCTTCTTTCTTCAGGTTACGGCAAGCTGGCCAGCGTACCAGCAGGTGGCGCTGTAGCTGTTGCCAGCTCTGCTAGTGCTGGCTCAGGTGGAGCTGCTGCTCCTGCTGCAGGTGAGCGTTTTGCCTCACCTAATACTTTGTCATATGTGCTGTAAAGTATAATTAATGTATACATACAAATTTGTGTATTTTATTTAAATATAATAACCTTAAATATGTATTAACCTTATGAGGTTGACCCGATGTGTAGAGATTATATAGGTAACATAGTTCATCCTATGTTTTTACTATGTTATGGTGAAGTCATAGTTTGACAACTTTTAGAAAAAAATCAGTTTGTTGTTCTTTGAATTGTAATTGTTTAAAATGTATGTTGTTTTACAGCTGCTGCTGAAGAGAAGAAGGAAGAGAAGAAAGAAGAGTCTGAGGAGTCTGATGACGACATGGGATTCGGCCTCTTTGACTAAACTTTTTTAAGTCATCAATAAAGTTTTTGAAAACTGAAAATGTTTCCAGTCTAAATTGTCAAATGTTTTCAGAAATATCACTTTGTAATAATATTACATTAGTGAATCGTTTGACGCTTAGCACCTTAATTCATGCAACTAGAATTTTAGAGATTTTGATAAGAATCCACACAGTAAGTTGGTAGTTTTTTGGAGGGAAAGTTAAGGCATTATGTCATGGTGGACAGTAGGTGGCATCATACTCACTGATAAAGTGAAACGTACTGTAAGAGATCCTTTTGTGTTGGACACGTTAGTTCAGCATTTTGAATAATTTACTAGCCGAAACATTCTAAAAACACCTGCATTATTTACGGCTTTACGCAGAAACTTGTGCTACTGATCTGTAGATGAGTTAACAAAACATCTTTGCAGAGTCATCATAGATTGCATTTAAGTTTTATTAAATAGTAACTTTCTTAATTTAAGTGGAAAATTATTAGTTACTTTTGGTACTGTATTTGTATTTTTTTGTACTAAAAAACAAACGGGTTTTTTTTGTGTATGTGTTTTTAAATAATGTTATAGAACAATATGGCAACAAGAATAAGCGACTTCCTGTTTAATTTCAACAACATTTCAACACCTATAATTTCAGGTATTTGCGGTAACATCATAACTAACTAGTTCTGCTAGATGTGACTTCATGTAACCTCTTCTCTGATTGGATGTACATATGCCGCTTTTATTGCCATCGTAACATAATCTAATCCCTTAGGAGGTACTGTACTTCTCAGCTGTAATAGAGGAAGGTAAACAACCCAACGCCATTTCAGTACAGAAAAGGAATAATTGAACATAATCTAGTTAGAACGCTTAAAAATATCCTAAAGTCTTTGGATTGATAGATTATCACTATAGAGTTGTGTTAAATGTATCTTCGTTCTCTAAAAGGAAACACCTCCACCTAACCTGTAGATGTATTTACCTGGTTGTATTTAGTCATACATTTGTGTTATTAACCAAATAAGAATTAAATGCTAATATTTTATCAAGATCTTACACAATAATTTATTTAGTCAGGTTCTTGTGTGTGTCAAAATATTGCTTACTTCATCCAAAAAATTTTAAAATATGTTAACGTAGTTGTTGCACAAACCCAAAAGATCATCTGAGCAGGCACACGTGGTCTACCACGAGTCATCAGAAAATGAGTAATTAACTCGTCTGTCCTTGTTCCTGGCAAAGTCCACACCCAGTTTTAATCCCATTGTGACTGAGAAATTGTTATTCTTGATTCCAAAAATAAAGTAAATATATGGCACAACAGATAGATGTTTGAAAAATTGCAACGTGGTGCTTAACTTATTGTAGCAAATACATGATGATATGTTGTTTTTAAAAAGCTTCGACAAAAACTTTGTAAGCAAAATATACATTTTGCAATTAAGTGCCATCCAGAGCACTATATGTTTTTTGGTTTTTTTTATCTTTACACTTGAAGATACCGGGCATTTTCGTGTTTTAACTGGTGATAGTACATTTTAAATGAAGTATTAAATACTTACTTGACAAAACAACTAACAGTAATTATATTCTTTCCGTGGGTATGTCTGTTTATAAAATAAGTGCTGTTTTAATGTACTTGTTTTAAAAAAGAACATCAAAATTGAACGATTTGATCTCCGTTACCTGGTTACAGAAAGGCTCCGCCCCCATCTAGTTGTGACGTCTCCTCTAAACGCTTTATTTACAGACTTTCCGCACGTAGCGTACACAGTTGATCCTCGTTAGCGGACAGTGAAGGTTACCTGCTTCAACAGTGCTTGAACGGCAACCTTTTAACTGTCTCAACAGTCAAATAGCAGCTTCTCTTCAACTTTTTTTTGTCAAGCAATTCGTACTTTAGTGCCAGCTAGCTAAATTATCCTCCATCACGCTTTGCTAGAGGGCTATTTGTCTTGCTAACAGCGCAACCAGTCGAAGAGCGGCGACCTCCTCAAAAGACGACCAAACTACAGTAAGGAGTGATATGTGTCATGTAATTTTCTTTTCTATGCATGTGTATTGGCGTTTATGTTAAAATGTTTCTTTTTATAGGGGTTTAAGTTTTCATTTTCACCACAAAAACGCTGCTCATGTGGCATTTGGCGCAAGAAGCGCTTCATGAGCTGGTAGCAGCTCATGGCGCACAAAGCCTGGCGTTTTCATGAATGTTTATTGGGGCATGGAGGTTGTTTTTTTAGTTATTATGAAGCGCCTTTAAGGGCTAGAGTCGGGTTGGTCATTATTGGAGTCAATTTTCAAAACTTCCGTATTTAAGTCCCTTGATATACGTGGGCATGAAATTACAATTTCATGTTATTTTGACTGTAATTCGACTAAGTGTATTTATTTTTTCAGAACCATGACTTCCCAGGTGAGACACAACTACCATCAGGACTGCGAGGCTGCCATCAACAGGCAGATCAACCTGGAGCTGTATGCCTCCTACGTCTACCTGTCTATGGTGAGTCCCAAATATGAATTGAGCGGAAATGAAACGGCTGTGGTGAACAAACATTTCGGGAAACGATGTGGAACAGGTGTCTAACAATATGGGGAACTATTACCTGAAAGAGGAAGCATGTAAACCAGCTTGATTTGCAGCTGAAACTGTTTGTTTTTTTTGTTTTGTTTTTTTTTGCTGTGTATTTTGCTTTGGGAGGAGTTCAGTTTTTTCTTTTATATATGCAGAAGTTTAAAACATGAGTTTTTTTTTTTTAATCTAGACTATATATAATTATCATTCTGAACTTTACTGGAATTGGAGACTTGTGTAACCACGTGGTGGCTTTTTTTTATTACTCTGGCTTGTGTTAAGTTTTAGTCACTTATAAATTAATATAAAGAGCCTAAGCATTTTCCTCTCTCACAGGGCTACTTCTTTGACCGGGATGATCAGGCATTGCACAACTTTGCCAAGTTCTTTCGTGGTCAGTCCCACGAGGAGCGTGAGCATGCTGAGAAGCTAATGAAACTCCAGAACCAGAGGGGAGGAAGGATTTTCCTGCAGGACATCAAGGTAAAAAACTGAAGGTGGTCTCTTTCAGGATATTGACTTGTTTGACATATCAAACAAGTTTTGGGTGTGGCAATGCAGATACTGGGGGTGTGCGGCTGATTTCTGCTTATCTTTTCTGACCACTCATGCAACCCTTTCAAGTTAAAGTAAAATGTTAAACTGAAAGTAGAGTTTTGTGACTTGAATTTCCCTCATTAATTTGTGTTCTCCTGCTCTTTGTCTTCCAGAAGCCAGACAGGGATGAGTGGGGCAGTGGTATCGAAGCTCTTGAATGTGCACTGCAGCTTGAGAAGAGCGTGAACCAATCACTGCTGGACTTGCACAAGCTCTGCTCTACTCACACTGACCCACATGTGAGTATTTGAAACTCAAATTCAATTGGCACAAGCCCTGATCTAGTTAAAAGCTTAAATATCATGAAGACTTGCTGATTTCATCTCGTTGTCTTCCAGCTGTGTGATTTCATCGAGACGCACTACCTTGATGAGCAGGTGAAGTCAATCAAAGAATTGGGAGACTGGGTGAGCAACCTGCGCCGCATGGGAGCTCCTCAGAACGGCATGGCAGAGTACCTGTTTGACAAACACACTCTGGGCAAAGAGAGCAGCTAAATCCGTCCAGAAATTATCAGAGGGAAAAAAAAATGCTTGCATATGTGGCACTTTGCATCTTGCTTCTATAAATTTCAAAATATATTTTTGGCATTAAATTGGTTATTATAGTCGCATTGTTTAACAGTTCTGACACCTTTAAATCTGTAGATGTAGTCGCTGCATGCTTGCTGTATTGTGTTGAAAGACCAAAATAAATCCTACCTTCTGGATTCTCATTTGACTGGTTTTCATTTATTCAGTGTGTTTAAAAGTGGAGTTTAATATATTGAATTGTCTGATCTTAGAACCTTATCCCTATTTTCAACAAAAGTTCCAGACATGCTTGAAAAATTAGCAATTTTATATATCTTGGGCTGAAGTTCAGACATTCAGGGATCTGAGGGCTCAAAGTGTTCAGCCATAATTACTATTTATTTCAAATCAAGTATAGACCATGTGTCTCAAATGAGCAACTTGGTGCAAAACTAATGACCATCTGACAATGGTCAATGCTGAAGTTTGGGTAATTGCTTTAAAATATCACCTTTTACTATGAAGCACATAGTTAAAGTTGAGCCAAACAAAATGCCTGCCCTTCAGTTGAATTTTTGGCAGCAGTTCATTAATTCAACTATATTCTGTGCAATTTTATGGCAGTGACTAAACATTAATTGGATAAAATTGGCACATTCAGATTTTTCATTTAGCCGCTTGAGCCTTTTTGTAAAACTAAATATAAAGCTTCAGTTTTTTTAAAGTTTTTTTTTTTTTTTAGTGCATGTCTTTGCAGAAGGCTCTGCAACTAATTACTCGTGGAAAATCAGTGTAGGCTTAATCTGACTGGGATTCATTGGAAAGCAAAACCTGCTTAGGAATTTAAACCAGATGAAACTAAAACTAGGATACTTCTGGCTACATTTACTGTAAAATGCTTTGAGTCTGTATGCTCTAGTTACTACACTGATTTCCAGCACTTTATGAATCAGTTTTCAGCCGTACAACATATCTAGAGCAAAGAACTTCATGGACTAAGCTGATACAAGAACAAAGCATTCATTTTCTCCATACTACTAAATTCTGGCTTTAGCATTAGTGCTGCTGGTTTAGTATTCAGGGATACACTTGATGTGACCTCATTCTTAGCTAGGTAGCTGTCAAGTTGGAAGATTCAACATGATAGGTTTAGGTTTCAGATTAATCTTGTGTTCCCTGACTATTTTAGATTTTGTTTTGCCTTATCAAATTAGTTGGAGCTCTCCCACCATGGCTGACAGCCCTAAGAGGTTCCCCTTTTCATCAAAGCTATTCTGTTTCCTTGCAGCAATCACTGCACTTGCAGATTAAATGTCATTCTTCACTCTTTTCCAAATTATAAGACTGGTGCTGCTTTGGACCAGTTATAGTTGCCTGGTAATACAGAAATCTTAATAGGTACACTATATAAACATGTCTCTGCCTTCACTAGATCCTTCAAGTGTTTATTGTGCTTAGCAATAAACACCTTGTGTTTCCATCCTTGTGTCTTAGTTTGAAGGTTGTAACATGACTCTTAAAATTAAAGGATTTTGGTTAAGTGTCTAATCATGTGGTTCAAGGTGACACTTTGCCTTTAGCAGCTTATTCAAAGAAGTCTTACTCAGATGTTTCAAGTGACGCAAAAATGTTTACAGCTTCAGTTTCAAGTGAAAACACTATACTTTTTGTTTTGTTTTGTAAAACCCAAACATTTATTCCACAATGTTCTGCAAGTCTGAAGTCATCAGGGAATTTCCATGTTCTCCAAGAAAACTTAACAGGAAGTCAAAGTGAAATGTTTGAGGTTACCATACGTCATCAGACTTTGCCATTTTGCAATCTGATCTGTGTTGTCCCTGTTTTCCTCTTGAATCTTAATCTTCTAGTGGTAACCCAAAATTCTGGTATCATGGCTTTATAAGCTGTTTATGTTATAATGCATTTTGTGGGTAACTTGTTACCTTGACACTCAGGACAGATGCGTCACTAGTGCCTAAGCACCTTATAAGAGCACATGGTAGCATGAAAATCATTGAAATACCAGGAGGTTTCATAATATGTTTCTTGTGGCCTCCAAGGGGAAACCAAATTGGGTTTTTCAGCAGGATGATCCAAATCAACAAACGTCATCAGACAAATTCAGCCCTCTGCCCTGGTCATTGCATCACGCGGTCATAAACCCTGTAGAAAATCTGTGGAATTGTAGAGGAGGAGAAGAATCAGGACTGTGGACACTCGAGATTGTGTAAAAATTAACTCCTGAAGATTCCTTTCTTTGTATGCTCTAAACATGTGAAATGTTACACATTTTATAGATGATTCAAAAACAAAAAAGGACCAAATTTATTTACAGTTTTTTTTCTTCTTTCTCCTCAATATCAGTTGTATTGAGTTTAAATGTAGGATTTTCTTAAAATGTTTATAATATTATGCCACTGCAATATAATATGAATTCATTTAAGGCTTTTTTAAATACAGCTTAACAGAATAAATGTGCATTATGAGGGGTAATGTATTGTAGTTTAGCCATGTTCCTTTTCAAAGTTTGTGCACTGGCCTTGCGTTATTATTGGACGATACTGGTAGGCTTTATTTAGAACCATATTTGCCTGATGAAGTTCAGTGACAGAAATGTTGCGTGATACATTTCCCCAGGATGTTGAACAAGAGTGGGAGTTTTGCTTCTGTTTTCCAGAAATGATCCGTTTTTCAGGCTACACACTTGTTTCAAGTTGCAGCCGGGGGAGAAGAACATTGTGTTCTGTTAGATTAAAATGTCAAGCTCTGATTCAAAAACGCATTTACAAAAGAGCAGGCAGTTAGTGGAAGTTCCTCTTTATGAACACCGTCTAAACAAGGCAAACAAATGATTCAAACAAGTACAAAACAGATTTAGGAGAGTTAGGAACACAGTTTCTGAAATGAGAAGTGCCATAGAGAGCATTCGACACCGCTATCACCGTGTTATCAAAGTGGCTGAGGAATATGTAGATATACATGGAGAGCTCCGACAGTTCATGCAGATCAGAGAGGCTCATGCTTCTTCCAGCTCCACCAGCACACCGTCACAGTCTTTGGGATGAAGGAACATGACCGGTTTCCCATGAGCGCCTATCCGAGGCTCTGTCGACAGGGTTCTGATGTTCTTTGACTTCAAGTCGGCCACGGCAGCTGTAATGTCGTCCACCTGCAGACGGGAGGAAAACTCTGTTAATCATTCGTCTGCAGCTAGTTTATCGTGCACTTTACCCTACTGTACCATAAACTGAGACAACAACTGAGTCAGCTCTCTGAATCACTTCTACTTGTCCACAGTGACAGCACACTTTTGTTCTAGTGTGAGTTAGGAAATATGAACAGCTTCCAAAAATGTGAGTTTCAATTTAAGTTTCTATGATGCTGACAATTCAGTCTAGCATTCTAGCATGAGATTTGTTTACAGACATAAACCTTCAACCCTCAGCAAAATGTGCAGCAATCAAATTGTGCGGAGTTTGCATTCTTTGTTTATAAGATACATGATGGAAATACTGAGCTAACCAAAAAAACAAAGAAAGAGAAACATAACACTTTCTGTTGATAAGAGCTGTTTCTAACTCAGTATGAATCTACAATTATTTATGGATTGATCTGTTTTATAAGGGACTGTTTCCAGATTATTATTTCACACTTACAATGAACTGCAAGTCATCCAATAAAATACAGTAGCTAGAGTTCAGTTTAAATTAGAGCTATTGGAGTCCAGATTTCCAAAAAAAAACCTGAAATAGTCACAAAGCTTCAGCCCATGAATTCTCATAATGATTAATCCAATCATTATGATAATTCTCAATATCAGACTAACCATATTAAAATAGATAGAATTAAATCCCTCACAGGGCTAACATTTCCAACCATGTTACCAAGGCAACAAAAAAAGGTTAGATCACTAAAAAGAACAAAAACTAAACTAAAAAGAAACATACTTGACAGCACTCATCTCAGTAATCTTCCTTTTCAAATGACAGTGGCAATGTCTTCTGATTATATGGTTTTAGGCAACCTGGAGAGGAACTCTGTTATTTGTTATAGATTGTTACAGCCAGTGGCCTTTTCTGTTTTTCTTTTTCTTTTTTTGAAAGAGCCAGGTCGTAACATAGATCATATTTCATAAATTAGGCACATGGAGGTGCACAACGGTGCAATTACCAGATTGTGACCTTGCTGCAATAAGGTGTGTGTGCAAAACAGAGAGAGAGAGAGAGAGCACAGTTGTTTGTGTTTATAATTCCTATGACCTGGGTGTACCTTGTCTCTTGCTCAATGACCTATAAACATAGGCACCGGTAACTGCAACAAAATAAAATTAATGACTTCTCAACACAGAACTTTAACACAAGAAAAAATCTCAATCCTCATTTAAAGTTCCGCTTTGCTCTAAATGAGGACATAACTGTGATCATCAGAGAGACAGCCTGGGGGTAAAAACTCTCTCTGTGGCGTCTGGTTTATGAAAATTGTTTTCTGTAGCGCTGACCTGAAGATAAAAACCTAAACAGTTTGTTTAGGTCAGAACCAGGATATTTTGGTTCTGCAGAGATTTTAGCAGCTCTTTAACGACCCTTGACCTGTGCAAGTCCTGCATGAGAGAAGGTCAGCCCCGAAGATATAGCACTTAGGAAATATTTTTAAACTTCCACTTGAAGTTCAATTTCTTAATACTTTGCTTCAAAGGATAAACAAATTCTTTTAATTAGGTCATATCCAATACACTCGTTATCCGAGCTTTCTAAAGACGAGTTAAGGTTTTACATTTTGCAGAAATGTCCCTTATTTTCTGTACACTTCTCTCATCTGGTCATAACAGCACACTGTGTAGTCGTTGTTCAACGAAACCATGGATGCGGGAATATGGAGGACAAACGAAGAAGTGTTAGGTCTAACAGCTACCTACGGAAGATGAAATGTCCTACTTTAAGAAACAGGTAAAAAGGGCCAGCAAAGATCTAACACAGTGTCTGAGAAGTGTGTCCTCCTTCACAAATGCTAAGATTATACATAGTAACTCTTTGAGAGCAAACTTGTTATTTTAAAAGTTTTTTATAGATCCAGCTAACGAAATTTTAACATATTTTGTCCTTTCAACAGGCTGCTGTAATAAAGTGCATCTGTGACGAACCACTCTGCCTGAAAATATGTTAAGCTACTGATGAATACCACTTTAAAAGAGTATGAGAAAGTCTGGCTGCCTGGCTTTAAAACATCAAATCAAGAAATGACTCGAGACTTTTGCACAAAACCGCTACAATAATAGTCACCTGCTTTGAAATGTGACTATGATCTGCATTATTAGTTTTGTAGATGTGAATACAACTTTAAGCGTGCTATCTATTTAAAACTAATAAACTAACTAATAGTTTTAGTGCCATCAGTTTCGCACCTCAATACAAATGTGGTGCAGCCCTCCTGACTTGTTTTTCTGTAGGAACCCAGAGATGGGGCTCTTCTCCCCGAGAGGGTGTAGCAGCTCCAGCTTAGTGTTGCCCAGCTCCACAAACACTGTGTAGACACCGTGCTCCGGCAGGGGGACCTTTTCGCTCACAGTGGCACGGAGTACATCTCGATACAGAGCCGTGGCTTTCTCCATGTCGGGCACGGCGATGGCTATGTGGTTCAGCTTCCCCAGCTTCCACAGCGACCCAGGAATACCCTGGTGGAGGGGGGCAGTTGTTGAATGTCCTCGCAGGATGGTGGCATGAGAACATCTGGAAAAGCCTGCCGCTGAACAAACAGATTACTATGATGAGAAATGTTACAGCCTTGTCAAAATATTTTTCATCAAATTAGAAAATCTATAACAATTAAACAGTGTTATAGATTGTTTTAAAAGTCAGAGTTTTGTGTTTTTAAATCTAAAGTAAAAACCTACCTGTTTGAAAATACTTAAAGATAATTTGAACAGCATCTGTCTTACAGACACCCAGCTTAAAATGTGTTTTCTGCCACATACATTTATTCATTTGTTTTTACTTACTTTATTTTCTTACTCACTATTGTCAGATTTTGTATATTTAGTTTTAAGTTTTTCATTGTAGTAATTTTACTGTGATGACTCTTTTATTTGTGTCTTAATTGTTTTAAACTAAATTACATTTAAAAGTGCTTCAAAAATAAAAATAAACTGACAAGTTTTCCTCCCTTTTCCTTCAGGGTTAAGAACTTTTTTTATTTAGCTTCCTGCAGATCTTCAGATAAGGGTAGACCTACGACACAGAATAAACTTATATTTTTAGTGGATTTAAAACCCTTTTAAAAAACAATAGCCACTGTAGTGTTAAATACTGTTTTGATACATCCTCATAGCATTTAGAAGTCTCTACCGCCCTCCCCCAAATATAAAATAAATGTGGATAAATGTTTATTTCAACAAAACAATTTATTTAATGGTGTTTCTGTATATCATTGAACATATAAAACGAAGTGAATATGTTTCTCTGTCTATTCGTATAAAACCCAGTAAGTTAATCCTGTGTGCCTACATTAAAATGCATCTAATCAAACTCAGACTTCATGAACAACAATGCAAACAGAGGCTTCAGTAAAACAAACTGCTAATGTAAATTGATCATAGTTCTGTCTAGTAAGTCATCTTTGTTTTTACTGTGTCCAGTGATAATAATGAAGGTATAAAAAATATCACATAGGAGTCCAGTAGTTGGCGTAAGACATTAGTCGACGTAAACAAACCTGCAACCTTCAGGACAGCGGACGCCATGTTAGTACCTCGGAACCAAGCAGCTACGGCAGCGGAAGTGTTTCACTTAGAGCCTATTTACCTACGACACTTAGACGCTCACACATGTGAGTGAAACATGGCTAACCGAGAAATAAGGAGAGTGCTGGAGGACTGTGTTAAGATAATAAATGACAACACGGCACAGCCGGAGAACTTTCTGAGGCAAGTAGCTAATGCCGGAGAAAACAGCTGCTGAATGTTTTTCATAATCAAAAAGCAACGATTGCCGTACCTAACGCTAAGCTAAAGCTAACTACAGTAGTAGCATTCGTAGTAGCTGTAGCATTGGCAAGTAGTGGTGTAGATGTAAATTTAGTGTTATAATTGAAGTAAAATTATTAATTTGCTACAAGATAACACGCATAACTAAGTCTCAAGTGTATTTAGAAATACAGTGGTCAGAGTTTTCTTTGCCGATACCTATTTGTAGTTTTGTATGTCTTTCTATGTATAGAAAACATGAAGGGGAATTTAGCAGGTTCCTTGCTAGAGGTAATATTCTTCAATTCAACAGAAATTGAGGCCTTTCAAGGCATTTATGCATGAAAGCATATACCCCAAACCTGCTTCTGGTTATTACCGTGCTGTAATATGTTAATCAGAGCCTATGTTGTCGCTGATTCATTAATTAGTTCTTAGTTTTAAAGCATAATGAATGAAAAAAAGTTTTGTTTTGTATCTCAGCTTCCTTACAGAGCTAAACTGAATTTCTGGCTAATTGATCTTTAATAAACTGACTGAAACATAACCTCACAATGATCTGTAATTTCATTAAAAAGATATAGATAGATAGATAGATAGATAGATAGATAGATAGATAGATAGATAGATAGATAGATAGATAGATAGATAGAGAGAGAGTGCTGTGGACATAGAGACAGACGCTATTTCACAACTGTAAAGTGAAGATCTTTCCTATATTTTTATTTGGATATAGAAACACCTAAAAGAAAATGTTTAGCAGGATGATTCTTAAAAATCACCAGCCTCTTGCATAAGGCAGATAAGACTTCAACGTCATAGAGACAAATATGCTGTTTGTAGAGCGGAAGTTCTGATTTTGTTTCTAAAAATGAAACACCAATATTGATATTTAATCATATGGTCACATGGGTGCAACTATAACTGTGGAAATAATTAGTATTTTATGTGTATTTACATTCTTTACAAAACAATAATCGCTTCATATTTTTTAGTCAATTATCTGTTTGGGTAGTGCCTATTTCATGTTTCTGTATTCATTTACTCTGGCCTATCTTGGCTAGAGTAAAGCAACATGAAACATACATATTAATGTTAGGTTCTGCTAGATTAAATTTGGTTGCAATTCAGCCACATCTTTCCCACTATTCTTTTCCTTATTCTGTGATCATGATGTCCCTTTATACAGGCATCAAGGTAATGAAGGCATGAATTTATTGGACTTGAAATCCTACTAGATATTGCATCTGAGCTGTCCTGTGTGATTGTAACATTTTACACATTGATGTTGCGATTCAATTCATTGTCTTTGTATAATTCCGGTTTAAAATAGTACACATAACATTTTTTTTAGATTTCCAGGAATCTTTATTACAAACATACATTTTTTTTAACTGTTTAAAGCTATTTTTTGTTTTCATACGTTTATGTGTTTGATGAATATAGGGTGTACATTTGTTTGGGGTTATGTTGCACACTTGGTGTTAATTTCAGTCTAACAGTCTGTACCTGTTTTAGCATATTACAGATGAATGTACTGCGTTACTCTTCAGTTTTCAAGTTTTTGTTCTAATTTTTGTATCATAGATCATAAGTCTAATGTTAGTTTCTTTGGCATCATTTGTTGCTCCAATTGAAAAAAACAAGCACAGTTAGAAATTTCTCATTGAACCATATTTCTAGATCTGTCAGATTAAACAGCTGTTTTCACCTCTTCAGCCTTCAAGATGGACCTGCAGCAGAATTTACTTCCCTCACTAAGACCCTGTATGACCTCCAGAAATCTGTGGAGCCTGCAGGTTGTAAAGGAAGCCCACTGCCTCAGCTGGTGGTGGACAACTTTGATGAGGAGCAGATTTGGCAGGAACTGGAGATACAGAATAATGCTGTGATGAAACATTTTAAAAATGCCGTAGATGAGGTTTTAATACAGACTTTGCTGGAGGAGGAAGACGAGAATGAAGAGGAGGCTGAAGGAGAGGCAGATGATGAAAATGACACTGAACAACCTTCCAAACAACGAAATAATAAGGCAGCGGAGGAACGCAGTGACTCTGAGGAAGACTCTGATATAGATTTTGACGTGGACGCTCTTGAGAAACGAGAGAAGCAGAAGAAGCAAAGTGTGAAGAATGACTCCAGAACAAAAGTTGTTCCCTCTGAGGTTGATGATAAATTCTTCAAACTGTCAGAGATGGAGTCGTTTCTTGATGAGATGGACAAACGTGAGGGAAAGGAAGACGAGGGCGAAGATGATATTGACTATTTTCAGGACGTTCCCTCTGATGAAGATGATGATTTGGACTTGGATGAGATTATGTCCTCCAAAGAAAAGAAGAAAAACACGGTGTGTACGTCACATTTCTGCTTTCCACGATAACACAGAAGACGAAAATGTAATAATTTTGTTTATATTAACAGGCAAAGAGCTCCAGGAATCTCAAGTACAAAGATTTCTTTGATGCCATGGAGGGCGGATCAGCTAAAATAAATGAGCAGTCAGATGATGATGATGATGATGATGATGATGAGATGGAGGACATCCAGGATGAAGTTGAAGAAGAGGATTTTGATGAGGAAGAGGAGGCTGATGATGAGTAAGTGTGATCAGTTACCGTACTTGGTTTTTTTTTTCATCCATATGTCAGAGAAGCAATTTAATTTGATGGCAGCATGTCTGTGCTTTCTGGTAGCGGTGACGGAGGAAGTCCAAGTAAAGCCTCTCAAAAGAAGGTGACCTTTGACCTGTCTGGGGATGAGGACAGTGAGGGGGAGGACATGGAGGAGATATTTGGAGGAAAAGCTTCAAGCTCGGAAAAGTCAGAAGTAAAGTCTTCATATGAGAAGCGACAGGAGAAGGTAACAAAGCTTCAAATGCTGCTGATTTCATTTATAACTGATGTCTGCTTCTGATACCACAGAGTTGAATTTCTAAAATGAAGAAAAACAAAAACTTTACTATGAAAACATTGAGTTAAGAATATAAATAAGTTTTTCTATGGCCCCAAGTTTAACCTCTTACTTGTTTTTACTGTTTTGATATTATTTGATGGGGTCACTTTTTTGATAATTCCTTAGGCAGAAAATCTTGACAAAAGAGATTTTCTCAAGAATGTGTGAAAGAAGGTTCCCTGCAGTTCACTTTTAGTTACTGCTGGTCTCCCATTTTGCAGATGTCTCAGAAGATCCAAGAGCTGGAGAACGCATCTCTGGCAGAGAAGGCGTGGCAGCTGTCCGGCGAGGTGACGGCGCAGACCCGTCCGGAGAACAGCATGCTGGAGGAGGACGTGGAGTTTGAACAGGCATCAAGATTGGGTAAGCATTTATTCTCATGCTTTTCGATTGGTCAGCAACTCTGCTGCTGTCATTTGATGTAGCAGTCTATTTAGCAAGCCTTTCAGGTAAACCAAATAACCCGGCTTTGTTTATTAGCCCCTGCTATTACTGAGGAGACCACCCTGCAGCTTGAAGACATCATCAAACAGAGAATAAAAGACCAGGTCAGACATAGAGATTTTTGTTTAACCTGATTTTTATTATTATAATTAATGTTTCTTTTAATCTGTGCCTTTATGTTGTGTTCATACAAGGCATTTGATGATGTGGAGCGTAAAGAGAAGCCTAAGGAGGAGGTTTTTGAATACAAAAAGAGACTGAGTCTGGACCATGAGAAGAGCAAGCAGAGTCTAGCAGAAATCTATGAGCAAGAATACATCAAACAGATTCAGGTTTGTCTTTAAACTTCTTTACATTTATTCTCTGTCACATACAATCCACAGAGCCTCCGTTTTATTATCCTCTTATTTCAGAATAAGACAGAGGAAGAGGAGAACCCAGCTCATGTAGAAATTCAAAAGCTTATGGACACGCTCTTTCTAAAGCTGGATGCTCTTTCCAACTTCCACTTCACACCAAAACCAGTGAGTTATTTTCTGATATCAGTTACTAAAAGGTACAAAAAAGGCAAAATAAATAAAATATCATTTTGAAATCAATTTAACTCAATAAAATAAAAATTAAAATAAATAGTTAAATGAGGATGAGACATGCTGTACGATAAATGTAAAGGGTAGCAGGATAGTGCAGGTGATGATGAACCCATCCGTCCATGTTTACTTTCTTGAGCAGCCTGTTCCAGAGGTCAAGGTGGTGTTGAACCTCCCGTCCATCACTATGGAGGAGGTGGCTCCAGTCAGCGCGAGTGATGCTACTCTGCTCGCACCAGAAGAAGTCAAGGTTTGCCAGCTTCAATCCGATTGCAAATATCTATGATTATGCCAGTTTTCCAGTTGCACAACAGCTTATAAGTATTTTCTGTTTTTTAAAGGAGAAGAACAAGGCCGGAGACTTACTGGGTGATACTGAGAAGACGTCGACTGACAAGAAGCGCGAGAGACGGCACAAGAAGAAAGTGAAGCGTCTGAAGATTCAGGAGAAGGAGAAGAGACAAAAACTTAAGGAAGCTAGCAGAACCGGGGGAAATAAAAAGCCTTCGAAGGCTGAGGTCACTGAAAACCTGAAGAAACTCACAAAGGGAGGCAAAGCCACAATACTAAAGGTTGAGCATTTTATTGGATTATACACAAACCAAATTCTCATAGTTTCTGACCCACAATGTGAACACTATTACCAAATCCTTTAAAAACACATTTGCTATGGACATATACTTTCTAGCTGTGTATTTTTTTTTATATCACTTTACAGATAAAACGCTAGTCACGGACAAGTTGGATCCTTTATCAGCACATTTTTAACCTGCACATCACAATTTGAGCATCTATTTTTAGCATTTGTACATTTAGCTGACTCATCTTTCGTTTATGCAGGTTGAGCCACACCTTCTGGATCCCAACACAAACACTTCATTCCCCCTTAAATAGCTCAGTGTGTTTCTGAAGTGACACATCTAATACTGCTTCCTTTGCTTTCAGGATGAAGGAAAGGACAAGGCTCTGCGGTCTTCTCAAGCTTTCTTCTCTCAGCTTCAGGATCAGGTCAAAAGTCAGATCAAAAGTACAAAGGAACAGTCTTCAAAGAAGAAGAAACAAAAGGAGGTTTCTGTCATCAAACTCAAGCTGTAATGACTTTGCTGGTTTATTTTTGATGATCACCTTTTCATTGTACAGATTCTTTTATGAAACAACTGCAATACATTAAGCCTGAAAGTGTGAATACATTGTTTCCATTTTTATTAAAATGTATGCTGTGGTCACATCTCTTTGTTTTTATTCACATAAAACACTTTATTTTACTAACTAAAATGGTTATTGTGCTGCAGTAAGAATCAATAAGGGCCTTAGCTTGGATTGTGGGTCTGCCTGCAGCAAATTTTTTTTACTTCTCTTGATTTTTGCAGCTCAGCAGTTGTACCACATTGAAGAACAGAATCACTTTTTGCCATCAGGGGGTGATGTGAGCATAAATACCTGACAAAAACTGACATAAAAGCAAGATTTGTGTGGAGATTATGAATCTTATTCATAATCTCGTGTATAATGAGTCTTTGATGTCCAGCCTGACTATCAATGTAGTTCTTGATCATTTTTCTCATTTGTCTTTCTACAAGAAGAAAATGTTATGCTAATATCAAATCTAATTTGGATTACCTAAATCAATAAATATTAACACGACAAGCAAGACTGCAATAGTTTTGTTGATGAAAGTGACTTTTTAAGTCGTTAGCATCCTAATAAACAGCATTACAATTATATGTATATTGCTGTAGTTTCTAGTAGTGTTTCAGACTTAACATGGGATTTATTTTTAAAAATACAGCAGCGCATCTTAAGCTTTGTTATTCCTCTACAATTTGTTGCCTGCATTTGCCCCAACTAGTTCCTTGACATATATACACACACACACACACACACACACACATCATTCACCATTAAATTAAAGCGATTACAATTTTTCTTGGAAAGAAATTGTTCTTTTAAAATGTGCACAAGACAATTTAGTTTTGTACAATGCTTGGTAAACATATGGCTGAAATATATATTAAATTATATAGTGTAGAATAACCAAATAGAGAAAATGTTTACATTTGATTTTTAATACAGCTGTACTATTAGATTTACTCCATAAGTGTTGACAGTGCTCAGGAATGGAAAAAGTGACGTCATTTGTCCTCAGTAGAATGACGTTTGATTTGCGAAATGATGATTAGGATAAGAAGAATCACATCTCGGATAGCTGAAACTTTCTTTTAATAAGGAATCACTTAATCATGAATAATGTTTCACTTTGAAACATTTAATTAAACTTTTAAAATTTTTTTCAATATTTATAAACAGTATTTCCAAAGTCCTTTACAAAAATGGCCAGCTGAAATGCAATTTAAACGTAGATTTTTTCCATTCTGATGACTAAGAAACTAATTTGATATATCTGAAATATATAAAACTGCCATATTTTAAAAAAGGTAACGCGAGAGGAGTGCATTGTTATTAAATGTCACTTTGGTCTGCCATACATCGTGTCCGCCTCTTTGGTAAAATCCCCATGACGTAAACGCAAACCATTACGGAAGTAAACTAGGCGACCAAACGGGGACAGAAACCCGTATTAGTTTCGTGTCTTGGCTTGCCTAACAGTTACAGACTTTCAGGTAAGTATTTTTTCGTTTTATGTAGGATAAACTTTAGACGTTTAAAATAAAATTCTGTAACGTATTTGAGTTTATTGGCGTCTATTTGTTTTTGTTTTGAAAGCGTTTAGCAAGAGCTAGTAGTTGGAAGCTAACCAACGCTGAGAAACTTTAGCATTAACAAACTGAACTGTGGGGAAAAAAATCAGGCTCGAGTTAACCTTAAACTGCTGCAACATTGTGGTAAAATATGCGGATGTACAAATAAAACAAATATAATTTGTCAACTCTGAAAATATCGCAATTTCTTATTGTTAGCTTACGTTAAGCTAAAGCTAACTGACTTTAGCATAGTCAACGAATAGTTTCAGTTGTCAGCGTGATTTCAATGTTTAATTTACTCTGTGTTTACATGTGTTTTTTTGTTGTTTGGGGCTTAATCTGCGCGGTCAATCTGCTCGCCCTCACATGATGAGGTGAGTCACTGCATCGGACGTTTCCGTATGATTTCTGATCACACTATACTCTGTCCACAGATACACTGTCGTCATGTTGGGAGGAGGATTCAAAGGAGAAAGGCTAAGAGTTAACCTGCGGCTGGTCATAAACCGACTTAAACTCCTAGAGAAGAAGAAAAGTGAGTGCATTGAAGTTGGCAAATAAGTTTGATTCATTTTCTCTTGTTCATGCCATTAGTGATAGTTTTAACTTAACCAATCTTCGCACATTTCAAATGAAGCTGAGCTCGCCCAAAAGGCAAGGAAGGAGATTGCAGATTACTTGTCCTCTGGCAAGGATGAGCGGGCCCGGATTCGTGTTGAACACATCATCAGAGAGGACTACCTGGTTGAAGCCATGGAGATCCTTGAGCTGTACTGTGATTTGTTGCTCACTCGTTTCGGCCTCATCCAGTCCATGAAGTGAGTACTGAAGCAAACTGGTTTTTCAGTACCAGTTTGTACTGGTACAAATGATGAGCAATTGCTGTCACAATGCTCATCTACTTCTTTTGTGGCTGCCAGGGAACTAGATCCAGGCTTGCAAGAGGCAGTGTCCACTCTCATCTGGGCAGCACCACGCCTCCAGTCAGAGGTGTCTGAATTGAAGATTGTAAGTGCTTTTTCAATTAAAAGAAAGAAAAAATCATTCTTAATATCCCAATAAGTATTTTTATTTATATTACAAATGTCTGTACATTTAGGACAAAGTTAAACCAAAATAAAATTCCTTGTTTGACTAAGTTTAATTCTGATGTAACAAATAACTGTTTCAATAAGCAGTTTTATTTCTATCATGTCAGTTTTTACAGCTGTGTCTCTTAATGGTTCCTTCAGGTTTCTGAACAACTATGTGCAAAATACAGCAAGGAATATGGCAAGCTGTGCAGAACAAACCAGATTGGCACTGTCAACGACAGGGTAGGCCATATTCTTCCGGTATTTTGTGACGTCTTTGTGAATAATGTGTACCTTTTGTCGAGTAACCATCTGATATGATTACAGCTGATGCACAAACTGAGTGTGGAGGCTCCTCCCAAGATTCTAGTGGAGCGCTATCTGATAGAGATAGCTAAGAACTACAATGTGCCATATGAGCCTGATGCTATGGTCCGGGTATGTTGTTATTTTTTTTTGAATACATTTCCTTTGACTATGTAGGAAGGAGGATGTCATGAATTTTGCTCATTTACTCAAACTGTTTCTGGATAGCCTGAAGTGTGTACTGGAGAGGAGGCAGACCTAATTGATGTGGATACAGACAGGAAGAATGGAGGTGGAAGCGGTGGAGGTGGTTTCTTTGCTCCTCCTACTACAGCTATGCCCATGCCCATGCCCATGCCTATGTCTATGCCTATGCCAACAGCTTTTAACTACCCACCTCCAAAAGGAGCGGTAAGAAATAATAAAATACTCTTGTAACCTCTTACTGTGAGTTTAACAGGCCTAAGCAGTCTTCAAAAGTATAAAATAGACTTTCAGTCATTTTCAGGCCCAGAAAAAATGGTGTACAGAAAACTATTTGAATTTCCAGACTATTGTCCTATGTTTCATATTTTTTTTAAAATTGACTTGCTTTCTAAAAATGATTAACTGAGACGTATTTTAAGACTGAAATCGATGTCTGTTTTTGGTCCATCCACATCAAGCCTGGATTAAAAGTTTTTAGTTTTTAATGTATTGAAAACCCACAGAGTCTGGACACTTTTGTTTTGGGGAAATTTTTGGAACATGCAGAAACATCTAATAAACATTTACAATACCTTTTTTAAGTTTCATTTCTTAGAGGACCCACAATTTACCAAGAAAGTACTAATTTACTTAGATTTTAGAGTCGCACCATCTCTGAATTTCTAACATAAACACTAAAACAAGCTAAAGATTCTTCCAAAACAGTTGGGACTTGAGTTTCTTGCTGCTTTCTCTGTTAATAACTGTTATTAAACACACATAAAGTTTAGTGTCACCTGAGTCAGTTCAAAATTACACTCTGCTTACAAAGTGAGAGTAATGTGAAATAAAATGTGATCATAAGAGCTCAGTTTTTTTTTCATTGATTATATTGCACTTTATATAACATAACAAAATCCAAGTCTGCTTGAATATACAGAATTATTTAAATATCTCCTCTTTGTTATTAAAGTCATTTAATCTGTTTGTATTTGGACAATAGTTTCAAATGCAGCAGAATATTGAAAAATGTTCTTGTGTGTGTGATGATATGGATGATGGTCACCCAACGTTTTCCTGACTATTTGCCGTTTCCTGCAGGAACCTTTTCACCCTTCGGTTGGAACCTACAACAGCTTCCCAGTTGCAGGAGGGCAGCCCCCTCAGCTGCCTACTTCTCCCCCCACATACGAGTCCGTAAGTGACTGACCCTTCACGTCAGTGCCTCCCCACCCCCATCCCCACAGATGGACAGATGCACAGGGCAGGGAAGCACTCAGGGAAGGACTATTTATTCAGCTTGCTTGTAGTTTTACTTGCATTCCTGCTTCATCTACGTTTATAAATGTAGAGTGAAGTCCATAACTTACTGCGGCCTGGCATAACCCTTGTCCCTTTTAAGCATGTACTGAGTATATTTAACTAACAGTTATGTACTGAAAATGAGATTGGAGTGCAGATTCAATTTGCAATATTGTTTTAAATTTTTTAAAAATATTTTCTTCCAAATTACAACGAATCTGAACACACTTTAAAGACTAACATACCCATTTCTTTTACAGTAATACCAAATTGAAATAGTTCCAAATCCTTTCCAGTCCAGTCATATCATCACATTCAGACCCTATTTACAGTTTCATTAAAATCATTGAATCGTGTCATTTCAATTGGTGAAAAGCTAGAAAGCTGAGTAAATGATCAAGTAAAAAAACTTTCTAACAGTCTCTCTTCCTGGGAAAGTGTGTGCTGTTGATTTGTCATTTAAAAAACCATTTCAAACATAGCAGATTTAAAATTCACTCTTTTCACATTAACTTTCAATTTTAAAATTGTTCGGCTGTTCGTTAAAAAAGCTATTTTATGTACACGTTAGTTTTTTTCAATTGACTGTTGCTGATTTGCACATGACAGGTTCAAAGCTCATTTCAGTTGTTATATTTGCTTTTTAAATCAGCAACTTTTTTACAAAACACGCTGCTGAATAACAAGTAAATGGATGACTGGTTTTAACAGTAAAAACAAATGGGACCTATACATCTACTAACTGACTAAGCAGCTCTTTAGGATGTGTCGCATTATCCAAGTCTATAAAAATGCATCTCTTCAGCAAATTACAATGAACGATAAAAGCAATAAGCATAGACAAGATCAGACTGATCTAAAGAAATATAAAACATAGAGACAATGCAATGTCTTCCAGAGTCTCTCTGATCTGAGGAATAATTTAAATCTGATGAGTTTGAGTGTTACAGCTGCCACAAAGTTTACTTGTAAGAGTGACTTGGCATTCGGCAGTGACCTGGTCAGTAACGTGATCTCCACCAGATGGTGCCTGATTGTGTTTCATCCAAACACAACCTGAGCAGAAAAAGAACAACAGCTTCAGTAAAGACCTGGCAACACATCTCATAGATTGTTAGGGGATTCCAGACTTCAGAAAAAGTCTTCAGCCATGTTAATTCAAAAATTAAGTCTGCACTTTAATTGCTTTTCAGTTGTGTATAAAAAATTATTTTGAGCCATCACTTTGGATTTATTTCCCACAACCTGTTTGTTTTTGTGAATAGCTTCTGCTTTGACTAACATGAGATGATGAGTTGCTCTGAGTGTGCCTGAGTCTGATTGATATATCGAACAGAGAAGTAACGCTGCCTCCCTCCTAACATCTGCTATGAAGGGTGATGGTTCTTAAATAATCTGTGCACCAGAATATTTTCTGTTTATTCTCCGATTCTGTTTTTGTGATGTCTAACCAATAGTTATCTACAGTAGAATGGTGTCGACACAATTTGTGACGCATTTTTGTCTGCGTTTTAGATTGATGACTTCAATGACAAAGGTTCTGTTCCTTCTCAGGCTGTAGGTGAGTTCCATCTGCAAAATGTGCAGATTTGTTTATGATGCATAATTCCAGTTGTTGTGTTCTTCTCCTCCATGGTTTTTGTGAAGTTCACTCCTGATGTCTTTTGGCTGGTTATAGTAGAAAAAAATAAACTGTTCATACTTCGCTTCAGGTCCTACTCCTGCACCTCGTCACTCGTTTGACCACAACAACCTACCAGAACTTCCCTCCGTTCCCGACACACTCCCCAGCTCCTCCCTGGGTGGACACAACACCAATTCGGACGACATCGACTTTGACGATTTGACACGGCGGTTCGAGGACCTGAAAAAGAAGACCTAATCTGTGACACTGGTGGTCTGCGTACCTTATCTCACAGGCCTGTGTCGTTACCTACACAAGCCAGAACAGGAAATGGGGAAACATTTAGGGTTTTGAATCAGTTTTGGGAAGTTCTCCTCCCCAATTTTTCCCATATAAAGTAATTTTACACAGATTTTAAATATACATGTACTCTTACCTCATTTTCACAAATATTACCAACTTACTGAAGGTGTGAGTGCTCACCAACTACCCAACCCTGTCTTTTCTTTATCGGAAGGGCCACATGATTTTTTCCCCAAATAGCAAAATTTATATATATATATTCAAAATTACAATCATGAGGCTGCTGAGACCTTTTCACTTGTTTTCATTTAAGGTCATGCTGCCTTTTTACTGTTTCAAAATAAACCTGAGTGAATCAACTATTTAATCAAATCAAGATTTTACTTGCTTTTCCTATGGTTTGGGGTTTGACTAATAAATACAGTCTATGCCTTGGCTCCAATTGGTGCATGTTGATGCCGCTGTAATCTTTTCCACTGTGTTTATTCGCCATGTCTCAGAGCAGTCAGACAAGTCCGACAGGTTTTCCCACTGGGATAGGAAACGGTCATTGGCGCTTAATGAAGTCATATCTTCTCGCAGCAGTTTCATAAGGAAATCGGACACGGAAGCCATATCTCCTGTGGTGTGCAGTCCTTGTAGTCGTAACACTGTGGAACTGAGGATTTTGAAGCGACATCATTCGCTGAGCTACTTCAATGACAGGAAGAAGGTGTGTGTGAGGCCTTGAGGAAAAGCGAGCAGTGAAATCACAAAACCTATGTGGTAGTTGATCGGGCTTTGTTGTAAAAGTACAAAAGAAAAAGTGTATTAAACCATTTATATAGAACATTTACAGTAATATAGATGATTATTTGCGCAAGTGATTTACAGATAAACCAAAAGATGTTTGGCAGCAGGGCTTTGTTCATTATTTGAAGAAGCTGTTTTATAATTCCTGCGTCTGAAAAATACTTCTCCCGCCTCCTTTTGAATGTCTGTTTTACCAAACACTTATACTGTAACATTACTGAATTACATAATTTACAAGCACTCCTTTTAGGTGCACCGCATATGATTGGATCTAGTGTTTTGACTCCAGAAGTGATCATTTTATCCTGTTTTCTGCGAACGTGTGCATGGGTCTTATACTGTATGTCCACCGCTGCATTTGCCTTAGCTGTCGTCTCTCATCCGAGGCCTTGCCAGTCTGTGGAAGGATTAAGCACTTGTCATCCATTAAGACTGGAGTCATATTACCAGTTTGTTGTTATGTAACAAATTCCTTCTCTTATTTGGTAAATTTATGCTTTGGAAAAGTAACAGTCTGCTTTGTCAATAGGGAAAAGAGTTCTTGTGAAAAAAAAAACAAAAAAAACGGGGTTTTATTTTTGTGCAGACATGACGCATTGCTGTAACCTTACCACACCCAGCACTGCTTGCATGGCACTGAGCAACGGCCTTGTGAACAGTGATTCAGCAGTTTCTGGAAACACAAGGAGTGGCTTTCAGGCTGGATTGTAAACAATGTTTTTTCTGTTTTACATATTTTGTAGGATGTAAAGCGAGATTGACACTACAGAGCTGTGACCTGCTCCATATTTTTTTCTATGTTAGACTTTTCTATCATTCTGTTTCTTTAGGCACAAAAGGTGTCAGGTTGAAAGAGATTTGTTTTTTCACAATGTACGCTAACATAAAAATTTAATAAATGACTGTTTGGAACTGGAGCAAATTTTGATTTCTTAACATTTTTTTGTCCCGTTTTAAATCACTGTAATAAGTATTGGTGCCCACTAGGGGTCAGTGGCGTGTTTTACAACATTTCTAAAAGGTTGCAGTCCTGAAGTCATACATCATCAGGTACGTTTCAACAAATTTTACTATTAACAAATAATTAATTTATTTTTAGTAATTCATTTAAAAAGTGATACCTCCGTATAAATTGATTGTCCAGAGTGAATTAGTGTTTATCTCTGTCTATTTAAATAATGAAAATCCCAAACTAATTTTCTCAGAAAATTAGTACAGTTTCAAAAGCAAGTATTTTTAATATGGCATGGTTATGGTATGGTCTACATACCAACTGATGACTATCTCAAGATGGGCAAATCTCAAGAGTTCAATGCTGAAGAAGTTGGCTAATCACAGAGCATTATTCATAATGCTCTATGAAGGTTAAGTGGAAGGAAAAGGTGCAGAAGGCAATGCTTTACATTGCAAACATTACAAACCTTTTGCCTTGAGAGAATTGTGAATGTATTCCATTCAGGAGTTGGGAGGTGATTCGCATCATGTGAACTGCAGCTGAAGTCAGGGCTTCATGAGGCACTGTACAGATGACCCGCAAACTGGACTGATCCAAACCTCCTGTAAAATGTAACCTAAGAATTACAAGAATTAGCAATGCAATGAGCTGGAGGACCCAATCAAAGCAACATGGGCTACCTAAAGCCTAAACACCTCAGCAGTATATGACCATATACAGTACAGACCAAAAGTTTGGACACACCTTTTAATTCAATGAGTTTCCTTTATTTTCATGACTATTTACATTGTAGATTCACACTGAAGGCATCAAAACTATGAATAACACATGTGGAAATATGCACTAAACAAAAAAGTGTAAAACAACTGAAAATACCCCTTATATTCTAGTTTCTTCAAAGTAGCAACCTTTTGCTGTGATTACTGCTTTGCACACACTCTGCATTTTCTTGATGAGCTTCAAAAGGTAGTCACCTGAAATGGTTTTCACTTCATAGGTGTGTCCTGTCAGGTTAATAAGTGGGATTTCTTGCCTTATAAATAGTCATGAAAATAAAGAAAACCCATTGAATTAGAAGGTGTGTCCAAACTTTTGGTCTGTACTGTATATAAATATATATATGGTCATTCATAGCCTCATAGTAAATACAGGTATATTGAAATAGTTTGTGTTTCTTATAGTCACTAAATATGAGCTACATCATTTAATTTCTTTAATTCTTCTATTGTCTTTTTGCATTTGAGATACAATCTGTCTGTGTAGTCAGCATAAAAGATGAATGATCCTCAAAACGTTTGGAAGAAATAGCTTTATTTAAATTCACACATCTAATACCAATAAATAAAAAGGAAGAACAGGAACTTTGTGATTGGTGTGAAATCCCAAAATATCTACCACGAAAATGAAAATGTCTACGGCAGAAACGTGCATCTAGAAAACCGAAAGCAAAGACTCAAATTTAGTTAGTCCTACACATAAAGCATTCAGGAGGGGGGAAACACTGAATCCTAGAACCCACAGATGATAAAAAAACAAATGCAACATCCCCCTTTCAGCATGTCTTACATGGACAGAAGTGCAATAAAAAATGTGATCAATTATCCATCAGTTCCCATATGTGCAATTACATAAGCAGACCCTCCCACTTGTCTAGAGTGTACCTTCATTTAAAGTGACTCTCTGTGATGCATGCAGGAACAAGAGATCTGAGATCTAATCTTGCATTTTTTTATGTTACTTACTAACATTATTTTGTCCTACTGTTTCATCTTATAAAGTCCTATAATTTCCATACTAAAACCAAAAAATCTGTTTAATTTGAATGTTTTTCTCAACATAATTTAAAACAATTCAACAGTTCAACTTGAAGTCATGTAATTAAGTAAACTAATGTGAAACTTTGTATTATGATTCTTTGAGCAAACAACTATTTTTATTACTTACTAATTGTTTTATAGTATTGAAACTATTTCACTTCTGCAAATTACCAGTTTGCAGAAGAGTGATTGGCGCTGTGACCAGCTTTAAACTTCGGTGGTTTACATTAATAAACATACATAGCTATCAACATGTTTACATATTTAATCAGTCATTTCATCACCCATTTACTATGACTCCCCACTAAAGAAAGACTCTGTACATAGGAAAACATCAGAAAGTGTTATTAGATATTCATAGAGTAGCATGTATTGAAGACAAGCAGGCGTGATGATGGTATTCATACAGAGCAAAGCCTGTTTGGTTAGGTGTTGTATCCTCACAGGACATCTCTGCCGGTGTAGCGTCTGCATCTGTCCTGTTGCGCTGTGAGACAGAGAGGACACCAGCTCAGCTCTCATAACACTTCAGCCCTCTGAGGAACCAAGTGTGCACTGACAACACTTGAAGAGAATTAATCTGACATGAATCGTGTTGCTCTGTTAAAGTTGTCCAACAATTTTATTTTGTTTCTTTTCAGTGCGATAGGCACATTTATGTAAGAGCTCCCTACAGTGAATGAAATACCAAATGCATGAATAAATAATGTGTAAGTCAAATTGCATTAAGAAGGTTTCTCAGGTTGGTTCAAAGCCAGTTCTTCCATCACAAGATTTCTATCTTGTTTTTTTGTTATATAAAAGTCTTATATATTTCATGAAAACATCCTTTCTGGAGTGAAAAGCTAGACAAAAATATTTTGATGGGAGGGTTCCAAATTTAGAAAGTGACTGCAGCCCCACCTACTGGACAAAACATGCTACTAACACTTCACACTGAGGCAAAACTGAGGATAAGATGCAAACATCAAAAAGAAAGTATTTATAATGTTAAATTATCTTTTGTTCTCTCATCTAGATCAAAATTGCTGGGGAAAACTTTGCATACATATAGCATATAGCAGTCCAGAACTGAACTCTAATTTAACAAAGATTTTTATCCTGAGCTGCATAAAAATGGACTGATTTGACTTAACGTGAGCCACTAATTCAGAAGAATCTAGATGGAACTGGATTCTTGTCTTTCATCTGCCTCAAGATCACATTTTGTTGTCAATTAGCAGCATACAATCCAAACTGTAATTAAACAAATTAGTTTAAACATATTTTGTTGCAACCAAACTACAAGAACCACATCTTTTAGATAGCCACTGGGAGTTTTTAAAGGAGTCTTTATTTTATTTTGAGTTATCCAAAAATATTCTGAGTCTAATCTGAATAGATGTTGTAAACTTGGACCATGTTGCTTTTCAGAAGCAGCACCTGGCCTCCAGATGTGGAAACACAGTTGGTGAGACTGAGCTAAAACTGTAAAGTTGCTAAAAAACATTTGCTTTGCTCATACCAGCAGCTACTCTTAATCATTCACTTGGTGAATGATTAATATTATCACTCTAAATAAATATTTTATTTTACATTAGCATATAAATACTGACATTACAAAAGTAAGAGGAACTGATTGCACACTGCAGTAAATAGTTTGTCTTCTTTAATGAGAGAAAGACAAACACTGAAAATAGAGACAGCAGTCCTCTCAGATCATGAAGAAGACAACACTCCCTGATGCTGACTCTTCAGCTCTATTCACTATATTTTTCTAAAAGCCAATCAAACATATCAAGTCCTACATTATATATCATTATCCTACCTAACAGTGCCTGTGCTGCTTCTTCAGTCTCCTCCACAGCCACAGGTTTCAGCAGCAACGCGAAGAACACAGCAACACCTATCACCTGGGAACAAAAACATCACAGTAAAATCTTTCAGAAACAACCCGTTCAACGAGAGACAATACAGGCAATCAGTTCCAGGCTGCATGTACCAAACAAGTGCAACGTCTTGTAAACATAGTTTTTGAATAAGACTGATTTCCTTTAAGGTACCCACCTTTAGAGGCTGCAGTATGAAGATGCTCTCAAAAAGGGACAGACCCAAAGACATGACCCACTTAATGGATTTCTCTTTGCCGTACTGGAAGCCGTACAGCAGGGTGAAGTAAGTGGATATCCCACTGATGGAGAGCAACAGGAACCAGCCAATGAACACACACCACCAGGGCAGCTTGACACCTGTCGGGGTCTTCTTCTTCTTCCTCACAGGGACTGGACTGTTTAAAAAAAAGACAAATAAAAAGAAAAGAAAATTGAATGAGAGAAAACATAGGAAAGAACATGTAATTAGTGGTGTGAGTGGGCCAACCAGTTGGACAGGTGACTGCTCAAGACCATCTCAGCCTTGCGAACCAGCAGGTTGGTGTTGTTGAGAACACGCTGGTACTCTTCTGGACAGGAGAAGTTTTTTGCATCCAGTTTTTCCAGGTTCATGAGGAGGTGGCACAGACCGGCCAGGAGGAACTTGCTGCAGTAGACCCAGTGGTTGTCGCTCTCACTCTCACCTGTGGAGGATTTATTGAAGGACCAGCTTGTAAAGAAAAGTCCTGAGGTACTTTTCTACGGAAAATCTAACTGTAATTATAAACATAATATGATTTATTCTAACCAGTTAAGATTAGATTAAACATATTTGTATTTCTGCACTTTTTTTGATAAAACAAAACAAAAAAAACCCCAAAGTACTCTGACACAATTTAGTTTTTAATTCATTTTCTGCTGTTTAAAAATCTGGTTTTGTTTTTAATATTTACAAGCAGATGTATTTCAGCATATCTTCCTTCTATCTCACATATGCTATATTCTTTATTTTATTTATGTCAAACAACAACAAAAACAACACCTTGCATGTGCTGGATAAAGACATGAAGCCGGTCCAAAGCTGGGACCAGATCATAAGAGGCCTCCAGTTTGAGAACCTCTGACATCTTGTTCCTTGGATTCATGCTCACCAGAGAAATAATCTTCTCAGTTTCCTGCAGTAAAATAAATTAAATATTTGCACTCAAGAGACTTTAGTCTGGTCTTGACAAAACAAAACAAAACAAAACAAAACTCACATTCAGGACAGTAGAAATGGAGACAGCTGGAGGTTTGAAGATCTCATCAGGGTCGTCTTTTTTGGATTTTGAAACAATGCGAGGTCGGATGCTTCGGAAAATGGTTATGATGAGGATATTGATGGGGAACATAAGAAGACCGCTCTGCACACCCACCATGACATCCTGCCAAGTCATCTGGAGGGATCCTTGAGCAAAAACATGAAGTATTTTAAAATATTTTTACATGGAAGCTTTCAGCTTATCAAAATAAATTACACTTTACTTTTGTTCATTTACTGAATTGGAAATATACGATAAATACATACTATGTACTTGTAAGGTTCTTGCTTTTTTTTGGTCTTTTTTGTGTTTTAGATTAGGTCAGATTAGTTCAAACTAATCTGAACTAAGTTTCAGATTAGTTTTCAAAAGTTTCTTATGCAGTATTTTTTCTAAATGCATGAAGTTTTGCTCCTCAGATCATTAAGATTTTAAGTCAAAAGCTATGCAGCCACCTATTGAAACGACCACAGCAGAGTTTGGATCCACAGGAATGTTCCAGAAGGCGATGTTGATGGCCATGGTGCACAGGAGCAGGCTCATGCAGCAGGAAACCCTCTGAGCTCGGGTGAAAGGACTGCGGGACGGGGGATCCACGATGGACACCCAGATGTGTTCATCCCTAAAACCAGTCGATGTTCGGCTCTGGAAAATATTCCTGACCAAAAAAGAGAAGAATAAAAAAATAAAAACAGAACAGTTAAACCTGGCTCTGTCAAAGGCTAAGGACTTTATCTTCAGTGTGAACAACATATTCTTACCTGAAACTTGCGATCTCGTTGCTTTTTGCAGAATTAAAGGTTTTCTTGGTCATTCCGTCTCCTTGGTCAGAGCTCAGCCAGCAGTTACAGAAGAAATGCCAAACATTTTTACTTTGAAGGTCCTGTATGGTCACTTTGCTGACATACCTTACATGTGAGAAAAAAGGTACAGGAGTTTTTGGCAGAGACTAAAACAACTACTAGTAACAGTTGTTTTTTTAATTTGTGTTTTAGTACAGATGAGACAGAAATGTTTAATGTTTGAATGGCTCAGCCTCTGTTACCATGATGGGTGACCTCCCGAGTTGTCATGCTGCAGGCGAATGTTTTTCAGTTCTCCCAGTGGGTAGGGTGTGGACAAAAGGAACATGTCAAAGGATCCTCTCTCAAACACCGGCTTTTCTGGATCGGTCAGGGTGTGTATGGTGCTGTCTGCTTCTGTGCCAATCAGCTTCACTGTGACCTGCAGGACAGCAACGAGAACTGATGGAACAGCACTGGAACGACATATCAATGTTCCACATAATAGATCTTTTCATGCATGCAAGGAAACGCTGCACATATTCTATCCAAGTGTGTTATCTAGTGCTCTAATTTATGCTGCATAATGTGTGTTGGAAAGGCAATCAGAAGGACAAGAACATCAAGCAACTGGATAAGCTGGTGATAAAAGCTAACTCTGTGTTTGGCAATAGGGTGGAGTAATTACACATGGTGGCAGAGAGGGGAACACTGAAGAAAATAAGTATTTATAAGTAAATAAGTTGTGTCCTGCTTGGCCAGAAAATAAAATATCTAAGTGAAGAATGGAAGCTTGTACTTGTGTTAATGATAAATTTTAATTCTAATTCTGAACACTTAAATGTTTTACGTTAGCAGAAGTGCCTGCGCCTCTGCGATGTCCCGTCTGGACCCCGATCAGATAGTTGTACTGAGTTCCTGGGTGATTGTCCTCCAACAGAGTTATCTTCCTCTGACAGATATAAAATGCATGACAGTGAATACAATTAGATTTGTTGGAAGACATTATTCAACTCATAACATTCAGCGTGAAAAGGGAGAAGCACAAACATTAGATGTCTGACCTTAGAGCTCGCTCTGCGGTCAGCGTAGCAGGCCCACAGCAGTGTCATCAGGTAAAGACCATAGAAAGCACACAGCAGGGCCAAAACCACGTAATTCTGATTCACTGTGGCAAACAGCTCTGCTGTTCGAGACACGTCAACATAGTTTGGCATCACAAAGAAGGAGCTCCCAAAGAGAGTCAGGTGGTTACATAGACACTGTGTCAGCTCCGGACTGCTTTTCTCTCCCACCTGCATGGCAGAAAAACACGCACCACTGTTTAGTAAGCCGTATATCTACTGTTAACCCCAAGATATGAATCCAAAACAATGTGCGTACCCTGCAGCCTTCGTCGCTCCACTCCTCATTCTTAGTGTGCCAGTAAAGGCACCTGGTAAGGTATGTGCTGATGTTCAGCGTCACTTCTCTTTCCAGCGTGAAATTCACAAGTCTGGCTTCCACATACCAAGCCCCTGATGTGTTCTTTAGCATCTCAGGGGTAATCAACCAGCGGTAGTTCTCTGAAGCCAAAATATATCAGTCTGTCATCAAACCTCAACCACGAAGAGCAAAGGGTAGTGTAGGTGCTAGTGATGGTTACCTGAGTGGCTCAAAATGGTTGAGTTGTGGAAATATGTAGAGTTGGGAGGTGATTCATAAGACAAGAAAACAGCCAGTGACACGTTGATGCTTGGTTCGACGTTAAATAATATGGTCATCTTGGTGTCAGACACATTGATCTGAGATACAGACCTTGTGTTCTTAGTCAACACGATAGCGGTGCTGGTCAGAGATGAATTATTGAGGCGAGGCAAAAAGATCTGAGGCAGAAAAGATGTTTTCATGATAAGAACCATTAGGATGAAGTGTCTGATGTGTCTAACAAAAGGCTTCAAACAAAAATGATTTCACAAGAATAGTTTCACGTTTCAGAAACACAGAAATACTTCGGGTAGCTTCGGGTGATAAAATTTTAAACACTTCTATCATTCTTCACGTTATTTATGTGACTCTATATGTAAAGCGTTTAGTTCTTGAGGTTAAAACATAAACATTGTTCTTTAATGACAAAAAACTTTTTTTTTCACATTGGCTGTACCTCAACCATCTCTGAGAGATTTCCCAGCATAATCTCAGATTTTCCATCACTGAGCATAAAGTTGCAAACATTTCCTGATATGTTTGCAGAGGGGTAGGGGTTGACTGTGAATGTAGCCATCTAAAAATGAGAGACAATCTCTGTTATAAAAGGCTGCAAAAAATATTTTAAAAAACCAATATGTGACAGTAACTCACACAGACCTGTGCAATGACATTGTCATACTTCCCAATGCTTGATTGCATTGCTGAGAACGAAGGGAGCTTGACCATCCCTCCGTCTTCCTTTGAACCCAGCACTGCATTGCTGAGCTTCTCAGGTTTGTACCTGATTGAAGGGAAATCAAATTTAGTCCAGTTATATAAGACAAAAGTAAGAAAATGGAGAAGAAACTTACGCGCTTGTTATGACACTGCCTAATGGGGTCCTGGAGACGGTTGGTGTCTCCCCCACGAGCAACAGAGAAGCTGCTTTAATGAGCTCCAATACATTCTCAAAAAATTGCTGGTGAAAGGAGAAAGCAATGCCATCTGACTTCAAAAGCCAAAAGGGTAACACAGTGTCCATGTGTTTAATAGTGACAATAAACAAACTTACGTTATTTTGGTTGCGATCAAAATCACATTTTTGTATAGTCAGATAAAGGATGGCATTGCTACACTTGATGATGGAGTCGATGGTAGCAGGATGATCTTTAGCAAAATTACGGTCCAGTTTGTTTGTGCCACCCAACAGATAGGAAATAAATTTGTTCTGTGGAAAGGGAAAAAGGACAAAGTTTAACACAATGTAAGACAACAGGATATTAATTATGATGAAAGAAAACATCTTACCCTATTTTCATCAGAAGGTTCTCCTGCAGTTGTTTCCATGTATGTCAGAAATCCTTCTGCATTCTACCTCAGAAACATAGTATATTTTTTCATGTAATACAGAAATATGTGTACTTTTAACTCAAGAACTCAATTACTTTATTCATTTAATGTCACATAAGTGGCTTGCCTCACCTCTAGTAGACCAGTAATGTTGTTGATATTTCCTTTCATTTGATCCAAATCAATGAAATCCCTTTTGGTCCCTGAAATAAAAATACCTTTATTTATTTATTTATTTATTTATTTATTTATTTATTTATCTACTAGCCAGATGTATAAACAACACACAAATCCGCAGCCTACCACTATTTCCTTAAGATGTAATTTAAGTAGTTAACTTACGACGCCTAGCGACATCACTGGAGGTTTTTGCATTCTAAAGAGAAAACACCAGCAAAAGAAAAGGACCTTAAAACTGGTCCTCATAGATTTTTTACTTTTAGAGTGAGATTTATATCTTACCTTTAAATTTGTTGGAGACCTTGAAGCTTTAAATAGAGAATTACACAAATTGGGATATTAAGTACAGCATCAAAGCAAATACAAATGGTGATAATTACATTCTACTTCTTTTTTATACATGAAAGGAAAGAGATAAAATGCAGATATAAAGAAAAGATTTGACTGGTGGCCTCCACATACTATGTGTGCAGAGAGATCCTCGTCTCTTGCTGCAGTCGGACGTTAGGAGCCGAGGAGGACTCAGCTTCATATATGTGCAGAGTTCCTTCAAAGCTTCCTCTTTTTCTGTTTTTAACCTCTTAAAACCTGACAGAACAAACAATAGTCAGACATTTCTGGACAGACTCGGTAACACTTTATTAGACGGGTTGTGAATACGACTGTCATGACACCGTCATAAACATGACATAACACCGTCATGAACATGAGTAAGTCTTCATGAACATTTATGACTGTTGTCATAAAGTGTCATTCGGTAAATCATGACACTTTTAAAGTTGACATTATTCAAAATGTATTTGTTATGACAACTTGACATTAACCAAGAAATCATTATCTGACATAAATTTATTATAAAAGTGTTACTGATTAAACTTTAAAAAATACATAGCTTTATGTTATTAAAGCTAAAGTTTAATCAGTAATACTTTTATGATTTCTTGGTTAATGTCAAGTTATCATAACAAATACATTTTTAATAATGTCAACTTTATTTTGAAAAGTGTCATGATTTACCAAATGACACTTTATGACAACAGTCCTAAATGTTCATGAAGACTTACTCATGTTCATGACAGGTGTTATGTCATGTTTATGACGGTGTCATGACAGTCTTATTCACAACCCGTCAAATAAAGTGTTACCTTTTTCACAAAATATAATTTGAATGAATGAATGAATAAATGAATGAGATAATTATTTGGAACATTTAAACAACATATGTTAGCATAAAAAAATTGTATCTTACTATTTCAGAAAGGAGTAGAAAGAGGCAAATTATTATTAAATCTAACTCTCATTAACTCATTAAGCTCATTAAATGAGGGTAGGAGTTTTCGCCATGTGTAGATCTTCCACCAGAGATAGAGGACAAGCAAAATATTACCAGCTTGGTCTAAGAGTTCTCTGAACTACCTGTTTAAAAAACAAAACAGTTCAGTTTTTTTTTTTTTTTTTAAAGGTTTTGTTGGCTCTAGTGGCCTTTATTTGAAAGTAGTTTGACAGGAAACAGGGTAATCAGAGAGGGGGAAGACATGCGGCAAACGTCGCCAGGCCGGGAATCGAACCTACGACCACCGCTACAAGGACTAAGGCCTCAACGTGGGTCATGCTTTGCCCCTGTGCCACCACAGCACCCCAAAACAGTTCAGTTTAACAATATGCTCTTGGCAGATTTGGATTTAAAGTAATAGTTAAATTTGACCAACATGTTTTGTCTGACTGGAAGTAATTTGTATGTTTTGGAGCGCTCCAGCTGGAGTCTTGACTTGAATGTGAGGGAACTAAAGAGGGAATGGCAAAGAGGCCTTCCAACTTCAAAATTTATTAACACTATATTAATATTTTGACAATAAACAAATAATTTTATTTATTTATTTATTTAATAGCCAGATGTATGTCATCATTGCGTAACAAGTTAATTCTCTGCCTATTCTATCTTTATTTAATTTAGTTGAATATTTCACTCTGTTTTTGGAAAATTAATACTGTGTTCAGTTACTCATTTGTCAGACATTCCTGTTGGGTGAAAAGAGAACCATCATAGAACACCTCCAATGTTTTTGAATTGCAGGTTTTATTACTATAATTTGTAATAAAATTCAAGTTCATGGTCTGTAAACTGCTAATACGTAGTTTTACATGAGAATCTTAAAGAGCTAGGTGTTTGATTTTAAGAAAAGCCATCCTTCCAAACATGTGTTGGCATCTTTCTTATTGCTGTTTCATCTAGGCAACTATTCATAATCCTGTAATAGATGATGAAAAGTGTACCCTTCATGCTCTTATGTTCTTTTAAAATCAACCAGAATGAAAAGACAAAGGAACTCTGGTTTGGTTGGACTATGTGATCAACCCCTTAGATTGCCCAAATACATTTATGTATGCATGCAATTCTAATCTGGACGTCTTTCATTTTATGCTTTTCAAACACATTTATGTGTAGTTTAGATGAAATGTAAAGTAACTTCTCTTATATTGCTTCATCAGCTTCTGTTTACTCAGATTGTTTTTCAGCAACTTCAGAATAATGTGAAACAAAATAATACATGCCTTGTGTTTTGCTCAGTCTATAAAGAAGTTGGGTGCTTTTTCAATTGAATTACAATTTTTTTCTTTTAAGGACCTTTGTCCTTAACAGGAAAAAAATATTCAAAACTATTTAAATGAAGATGTTGTTGCAGCCTTGATGACAAGAATTCAAATGAAATCCTGAGATGCACTTCCCAAAAGAGAAGACAGCCACTTTACTGTGTCTATAATCTCTTAGGTTAAGTTTAATTTATTTTATATAGTAAATTTTACATCTTTGCTTTCATTTGTGTTAAATTAATAATGACCATGTAGAGCTTGTGGAGCCACTGCACACTTAAGGTTAGATTAGACGTATGTACTTTTACAATCTGGTAAGGACAAAATTACTTATACATTATACCTTAGAATTCACTTATTTTCACCATAGATGTAATTCACACCGTTTTTTCTTAACAAAACTAACTGATCATGTGCAAACCAATTTGAAGAGGTTATTTTTCATAACTTTATTGTGAAGGCTAGACTAAACAAAAAATGGAAAGCAACATTTGTTTGCAGTTGTAATAAGTTACAGAGGAGTAAAATAATTTGACTCACTTGGGGATGGATCCCTGTGATGTGCTTGGACCCCTTTTTCCACCCACCAGGTGAAGCTGCTGGTGTTTTTCTCTCTGGTAATGTTGCTCAGGAACATTTGGATTGGGCTATTCAGCACATTCAGCAGCTTCCCTCCTCTCTCCTTACAGCTGCTCCTTGCTTGGTACCAAGTTTCTGACTCCTCCACAAACTCCAAGCAGACATTTTGCCAAACAAACTCGCATGATGCTGTCAGGTTGCCGTCCGGGCAGGTCTCACACTTTTCGGTTAAAGACAGGCGTCCATAAGAGATCCACAGCAAGACAAAAGTTTGGAGTAACATGTCTATTGTGCTGCTGGCCCTGTGGCTGGACCTTCTACTGAGCTTGGTGCCTTCAGTCTTTCATATGAAAATGAGAAAACTTCCTCCAGCAAAAAAAAAAGCCGGAGGACTCTGCATAAGTTCTTAGTACTTTAGGAAAATCAGTGCAGCCACTCAAACAAGATGCAAAGCGAAGGAGCTGCTTGATGTCACTCAAGTTGAGTCAAGTTTTCCCTCCTTACGCAGGCCAATGAAATGTTCTGAACATGATTTATAATTTTAGCCAACATATGTTGTTTGTCAATACGGTGTGTATGCGATTTATAACTTTTACGAATAAAAAAAAATAGTTTGTGTATATGAATCTGTCCCCTTTCTTGGTCGTGTCAAGATTTTGGCCTTGTGACGTAAGTATCGCGAGAAGATGTGGAGGAAGCGTGAGAGTTTGTGTAACATGTAGGAAATAACAACACGGTGTCCTTTAATGCTGTAACGCAGCTGTCTCCATGGCGGGACGATTGAAGGTAAATTTGCACAGTGTAGCAAAACGTAATTTTTCATTGAATTAGATGTTCCTGGACTACATGCGTGTTTCCGTTTCCCCGCTCTGCTTCTTTGCTCTACAGCAGGAGCTAAACAATAAACACAGCCATTCATTTCTGTCGCTACCAAGAGCACAAGTTACCCGAGTTTATTTTGCTGCTTTTATAGTATATAGCTCTAATTTTGTTCAGCCTGGTGAAAATTAAAGGTAAGAGACGCTATTCGCTGAGAGGAAAAGAAAATATGTCAACACACTCCTTTTATTTAGCACATTTCTTTTGAGCTTTTTCTTCCAGTACTCTTCATGGAAACCAGCACTTTTACCAGTCCTAAAATAATTGCTGAAGGGTTTTCTTCCAAAGTTATCAAAACCTTTTTGAATAGTTTCCTATTTATTATTTCTCACGAGGCACAATAAAATAAAAGTATAAGCAAAACTTGACAATACAACCATTGTGTTCTTGTTTTTAAAAAAGAGACAGTAGTCAAAGAGAAAAGACTCATTTGAGTTTTTTTTATTTACAAAATGTAAATTATACCTTCAGCTTAATATATATATATATATTGATTGCAATAAAAAACATTGTAAGTGGTCTTGATGAGTATTTCTCCAGGCTTTCTGTAAATTGTTCTAAGGTATCCTTGGACTTTGTTTGCTTTATTTAAAACAAGAGATTAGAGATGCACCAATCAATCGACCAGAGATCGCCAGACATTCCTCAGCTCATTTCTGACTGTTGATCAGTGAGTCAAACACTGAAACATCAAAATCCTACCCCCCCTCCCAATCCAATAAATGCACAAAAACTAAGAGCTGCAAAAACTTTCTGCCCGTAATCTGACCAAATCACATTTAAAAAAAAAAAAAAAATCAGGTCATGGTTGATGCATGAACGTGAAAAAAAAAACGTGCGACACATTTTTTTCCTCTTTTCAGTTTGAGTTCATATAATACGTCTGAATCAGGAAATCTGGAAATCAGTACAAGCAAAGTTCAAGTGTGATTGATGCATCTCTATCTCAATACATGACCGCCTTCTGAATTTAAAAAAATTTCTTGTTGTTTTGATGTTGTCATCGTTTAAAGCACTTAACTCTCACATGTGACCCAATGTTGTGTCTGAACAGAACAGGCAACCAATAACAAGTCAATTCAACTAATATGTGTACAGAGTTTAAATGTTTACTAAAATCCCAACTTTTTGAAGTCATCGTTCGGTGCATATTTTGTACATATTGATAAAGGGAAACTAATAAATGATATATGATTTATTTGAACTGAAGTGACTTAAAATAGTCTTATTTTTAATTCAGGATAATCAGGTGTAGCAAATTCTTGGATACATTACACAACAATAAAACCTCCTAAAAATGGTTAGGATGATAATTTAATTGTTTTTTTTTTTGTAAAACTTTGCTGATATTTGAGAATACAAAATGTTTACATCACTTTGGAGTTGTTTAAAGTTGACACTAAACATGCTCATCTAGCAAGAACAAGTGGATTATTATGTTTCCATATTGTTTAGCATATTTGTTCAATAACAGATAATAACCTTAGAGTTTGACATCTGAGTGGCATCGGCTTCACTTGTGTTTGTTATTTAGTCTCTCATACATCAGTCGGTATTCCTATCTTAGCTCATTGTGGAAAACAAATCACCACAAACAAGGTAATTTTTGTAACCTAATTACAAACAGTTTAAACACAACTATTTGAAATATTTTTTCATGGTTTCATCAACAGAAGCAGCTCAAAGAGGCGGTGAAGGTCATCAGCTCGGGCAGTCTTTTGTTTGCTTCCTATCTCACTGTTGTTGGAGATGAGCGCTTCTATGCCAACCAGCTGATGCCTTTGCTGCAGAGGCTTGTGGGCCCAGAAACAGCACATGTATTGTCAGTGAAGATGATAGGACTGGGTCTGGTTCCTCTGAACCGCTACCAGGACCCGGCGTCACTGGTAAGCAAGTAACTTCAATGTCTCCTCTATAAACCGGACTCTTCTCATAGAGATTAATCAAACACTGTTCTGTTTGCTGCTGTGTGTCTACAGGAAGTGAATGTGCTTGGACTGAAGTTCAAAAACCCTGTTGGGATTGCGGCAGGATTTGATAAGCATGGCGAGGCTGTGGACGGCTTGTACAAACTGGGGTTTGGTTTCGTTGAAGTGGGCACGATCACACCGAAACCTCAGGAGGGAAATCCTAAACCCCGTGTGTTTCGCCTCCCTGAAGATCAGGCAGTTATTAACAGGTATGTTTGGAAAGGCAATAAACTGCATTCTCTTATGTATTTTACCCGCTTAGTTAAATCTATACAGTGTTTGATTAATCTCTATGAGACTATACAGACTAGTATAGATTTAACTAAGTAAACTCTGATTTGAGCTGTATTTTACAGTTTTCACATGTATTCATGCAATGACCATTATTGAATAAAGTCAGTTTAATCTGTGCTGCGGAAAAATACAGAAAAGCAAGCTTGGTTATTCATCAAACATTTTTAGCTTATTAAATTCTGTACAAAATGTTATTTTGTGTAGTTTACTTTTAAAATTTCAGGTCATAAAACTTAAATAACAGGAGATGTATTGGTCCACTTCTTGTGTACAGCTTAAGGACTGGATCCATATAAGTGATTCACATATAGATATTAGGGCTGCAAGTAACTATTATTTTAGTAATCAATTTATTCTGAGAATCAATAAAAAAAGTGGCACATTCTGCACATTTTTATTTACTCACTTCAGCCCTTTTATGCAGTATTAGAAATACATTAAAAGATGCAAATAAATAATTCACTTTATTTTTTAAATAAGAAAATATGCAGTAACATTGCATTCCTTTAGTGCACACTTGACCATTTGTAGCAAATGATGCATCTGCAGCTAAAAGAATACTTTTAACAACATGTGAAAAGCTCAGCCTTTTTTGCTTGACTTAACATCAATGCAGTGTAGAGCTAATCTGTTGGCTATTCTTTAGATTAGCCAATTAATAATTGGATAGCAAAAGTTGCTTAATAGGAGATTTTATTTATTTTTTATTTTTTTACAGAATTGAACCAGGTGAAGCTAAAACTTTCACTTGAGAAATTATGGGTAAAACATGTTTATAGACAAAGGTGTTTTTATCTTTAATACAACATTTTTATATTTTTTGTACAGTTTCGACTTAATTTTGTTTTGTTTTTTTCAGCAAATTATCTTTTGTTGAGTCTATTTGCTAAAGTTAACAGTTAATCGATTACTAAATATGTTGACAATTATTTTAGTAATCGATTGATCGTGATTAATATGCTTAATCATTTTAACCCAAATAGATCTAAGGTAGTAAAATAATAAACTAGACTTTAGGTCATTGCTGTTGTGAATGTCTTGTGCGTTTATTTTGTCAAGGTACGGATTCAACAGCTGTGGTTTGGCAGATGTCCACACAAGGTTGAAGACTAGAGGAGAAACGCAGCAAAAGCTCAGTAACAGTGAGTACATCTCATGGCCCATAGCTTACTGTAAATATTTCAATTAAACTTAAAGAAACACAAATGCAGCAAAGCAAATGAATGTTTTACTGACACAAGATGTTGTGATTTTAATCATTGGATTGTGTTGGAAGAGTTTGAGAGGAAATTAAACTGTTCTTTCTAATCTTTGGGTGCGGTTAAATGTTCCTGACCTCACCTTGTCTCACATTTTATTGCTCGCAGCTCATTTAGCGCATCAGCTCTCTCTGCCTCTGCTGAGCCATGCATGCAGTGATCCAAGCTGTGTTTGTGTTTACCTGACCCTTGCTGTTTGTGTGTCTGCTTATGCTTCTTTTGTTTACAGCTGGCCTTCCCCTGGGCATCAACCTGGGGAAGAACAAGCTTTCCCAGGATGCATCTGCAGATTACTCGGAGGGGGTAAGAGCTCTGGGTCCGCTCGCTGACTACCTGGTGGTCAACGTCAGCAGCCCCAATACGCCAGGCCTGCGAGATCTGCAGGGGAAGGCTGAGCTCCGGCAGCTTTTACGCACGGTAGGACTCGCCGGATGTTTAATTTTTATGACCAGGAAAGAAAACTTTCCTTACAGCTAAAGGAATCTCAAGGGCAGAATTAATGAATGCCGCTCTGCAGTGACTAGAGTGACAAAAGCCCTTTGGCCTATGACCTCAATGCAAGCTTGTTGGTATTTCGATTTATGCTGCTTAAAAGAGTATTTGAAAGCCCTACAGTATTTTCCATCAACCAGTTATTCACAGCTGTTGGGATGAAATTCCATCAAATAAGTTTCTATGCTTAATTAGTTTTTTTAAAAATAATTTCTGATGGTGAACAAACTCAGCATTGTTGTTTAGAAACTAGTTAAAAGAACTGTTTTTTAAAAATTATTTATATTTTCAGGGTTTCTTTCAGAGAAGTTCTTTAAGCTCGTTCTGCCTTCTCACCTCATCCTGTCTGCTCAGGTTTTAAAGGAGCGTGATGCTCTGCAGGAAGTACGCAAACCTCCAGTCCTGGTTAAGATCGCTCCTGACCTCTCAGCCCAGGACAAACAGGACATTGCTGATGTTGTTACTGAGGTTTGGACATTATTCAGTGTTTGTCTGTGTGGAGTTTGCATTTCTTTTATAATTAAATGAAACAATTTGTATTCATAGGTTTAATCTGATAAACTATTCAGCTATATAAAATCTGTTGTTTGTTCCAGATTATTTTTCATTTCTGTTGTCTCGTAGTAATAAAGACTGTGGAGTGTAGCAGGTCATATCCTTCTGAGATGTCTTCAAAGTGTCATGTTCCCATGCAAACTGCCCACACCCTTTGCAAAGCTGCAGCCACTTGCACTGCTGATGAAACATCTGCTGCTTGTTTTGTGCTCATTTCAAATTAATTAGTTTTTTCTGCAGAAATTAGGTTTTTCATAGCAATAACAAATTATCAGGGTTCTTATTTGATACATTAATGTAAAATGTTTATCAATTCTGTGAATATTCAGCATTTATTTAATACTTATTTAACACAAATAAAGATGAGCACACAATCAAATAAACACACTGAGTAAAATCTGTTTAAAAGTTAATTTATTTGAATTCATAAAAGTCAAATAGAAAATGTTTTTAAGGATTCAGACCCATATTTAAGTTAGAGCAACTCTTGATTAAATAAACATATTACTGAGTTTCATGGTCATGAGAAACAGAAAAAATCTTTGAAAGGTTTTATTGAAAGTTTGTTAAAATGTTAAAATATTACGTCTTTAACTAAAAGCCAGCTTTGAACTTTTAATTTAATGATGTGATGAAGTTTATGGGTAAATATCGTCCTTTTCCTTTTACTGCTTGTTTCTGCAGGAACACACACCATTCACGTCCTGTCGTCTTTTCTCTGTGTTCGCAGTTGGGAGTAGATGGTTTGATGGTGTCTAACACCACTGTGTCCAGGCCAGAAACGCTTAAAGACCCACACAAGTCTGAGGCTGGTGGGCTGAGTGGCCAGCCTCTCAAAGACCTCTCCACTAAGACTGTCAGAGAAATGTATAATCTAACCAAAGGTTGCTGTCTGCATCATTTTCTCCATTTACTGTCCCTCTTAAAGTAAAAAGAGCACACATGAAGGGAAGCTTTGTTTGGTTTCAGGTAAAGTGCCGATCATTGGAATTGGGGGCGTGGCCAGTGGGCAGGATGCGATGGATAAGATCCGGGCTGGCGCCTCACTGGTTCAGCTCTATACTGCCTTGACCTATCAGGGTCCTCCTGTGGTGAGGAAGATAAAGCAAGAACTGGAACAACTTCTTAAGTGAGTATGAACATGCAAAGAGGTTATGAAAATGTACCAAAATTAACAATACCAAGGACGTTTTTGACGTCAGTGATTTAGGATGATATAATTTTAGCTTAAATGACAAAAAGTATGTCATCATACATCAAATGACCATTGACTGACAGTATAGCTGCACACAAGCAATGAGTGTGTGAATGAAATGATTTGCAAGGAGTCTGGTACATTTAGATAAGTGACCAGAGGCAATAAGTGGTACCATCAAGAAGCAGCAGTAGCGACAGTCCAAACAATTAGAAAAGATGACCAAACAGAGAGGGAGATAAATTAGACAGAATTACCAAAATTTGGTGGAATTTGAAAGAGTCCATATTGGGGCTACATGAGGTGAGGTGATCAAACAGTGCAACTCCAAGGCATGAATAAAAATATAATAGTATTTCAAAACAAAACTTCCATCTCTATATATTAAGGCAATGCAAGTTACTTTGCATAGAACAGTTCACGTAATTCAGAACCCTTTATAGGAAACACAAGGACAGAGATAGGATTGATCCAAAATACATGATACATATAAAAACACAACTGTCAAAATTTAAGCACCACATACGAATAAAGTAGTGTTAACAAAAAAAATAAACAAACTAAAAACAAAAGTATGCTGCAAGTAGCCGCAATGTTTTCCTGATATAAAGGAACCATCTGTTCTGCATATCTCAGTTTTTAGGGTTGAGGAACATTGAAACTAAATGCTTCCTATCCTTGCTTGGTTCTGGTTCTGGTCCTGGAATCACTGAACGAGCCAGATTCAGTCTGACAGCAACTCAAAAAAGAAACTTTTCAGCAAGGAGAGACAAGTTTCTGTAGAAGCAGAATTTTATTATTGGACAAAGACAGAAAATGTTTTATTAATGTTTGTCCCATACCCACACGGAGGTTAAAGCTGATTTCTGAGTTAGCTGCTTTCTCTCTGGTTTTCAGAGCAACAACATTGTCTTCCTGTAGTAATAATCACTAAGTTTCAAACATGTTAGCTTATCTTTGAGAAAGAAGCTGAGTGCTGAGTAAAATAAATGACTAAACCATTAGAAATTAGATTACACAATCTTCTTGCTTGCTTTTATCAATGTGAAACATTTATTGCCGCCTGTCTATTATTTGGTTGTTGTTAGTTACCTCTTCAGTAGTTACAGCAGTATAAAGGGGATTTTTATTACTATTACTAATACTTCTTTTCTTTGTTTAGAGATCAAGGTTTTAGCTGTGTATCTGAGGCTGTTGGAGCAGATCACAGGGAATCAGAGAGAAAATCTTAGCAAACCCTCCTAAGACGCTGCAGCCCATGGAGCTGCCATCTTCTCCATCAAATCAACACAATCAAGTTTCTGTGATAAATTCAAATTTATTGGGATTGTTCATTAGTCCATTCTGATTTTCAGGGTGGCAATAAATCATCTGTTTTTATATTTCATTTTACATTTTCAATACATTACAATATCTTAATTTTTGAATATTTTGTTTTTGGTCACTGTATTGTAAAGCAGGTCTGTAACCTGATTACAGCAGGTCATGTTTTGTTACAATGTAACAGAAGTTTGTGTTTTTAAAATGCATGAAAACACCAAAGTGCTTAAAAACATTTTTAATAGTTTAGATATTTTTGTTTGCGTAAAGAACATAATGTGCCATAACAACATTTGGCTAAAACCTTAAAAATTGATTGAATAATTAAATACAATTTAAACTTTAACACAAATTTTGACATGTTTTTTTTTCTCTTTGTATTGCTGTCAGTTGCTGTAGCTATATAAGTGTAAGAACTTGATGTATTTCAGATGCATTGAAACCCAAATCTCATTCATGTTGTTCTTGGCATTTATATTACACCTGCTTGAGTGTCAGTGCAGCAAACCTGATTCCAGGCAAGACGCATTTGTTTCAACAACTAGACAGTTCAGTGCTTTAAATGATGAAAACATAGGGGCATAATTAAGGAAAGGAAAGGAAACAAAAGAAAAGTTGGACAACATACTAAAATTGGTGTTTCAGTAAATATGCAATAGTCAAAGGCAGCTGCCAACAAATGGGTTTTTCAGCCTTGATTTAAATCAACTCTTTTTCTGGAAGTTTGTTCCAGATTAGTGGAGCACAAAACCTGAATGCTGCTTCTCCATGTTTGGTTCTGGTTCTGGGGATGCAAAGTATTGAACTAGAAGACCTGAGTGGTCTGGAAGGTTGATAAAAACAACAGGTCTATAATGTATTTTGGTGCAAAGCTATTCAGTGATTTATAAGCTAACAGAAGCGTTTTAAAGTGTTTTCTCTGAGCTAATGGGAGCAGGGGCAACTTGGTTGATATACTCTGTGAGAACAGAACCAGTAATACCAGAACTGTGGCTCTTCTGGAGCATTTATGTGGCTGATTTGATAAGGGAAGTCTCAGTGCTATTGTGACTTGAGCAAAATATATCAAAGTGGTTGGTTTGATATCTTGATATCAAAACAACCAAATATTTAAAAGTTATTTAAATATTTGAAATTGGCCTGTAATTTTGCAATAGCAGCTTTTCCAGATTGTTCTTTTTTAACAGTGCTTTGATAGCTGCTGTTTTAAAAACAAAACAGTTTTTAAGACAATTATTTGCGTCGTATCAGACGCTATAACTGGCAAAACTTTCTTAAAGAAATCTGTGGGTAAAATATCGAGACAGCAGGATTTGTGGTTGATTTGGTAGAATTGTCGTTTCCATTTTTTATACACTGCCCAATATTGGTACTGAACTTGATACTTATGTACACGCTAAACCCCATATTTTCTAAATTTTCTCAGTAAAGATGTGAGCAAATTCATTGTGGGATCAATAAAGTGCAGTTTAGATGATACAGCCTGTATGAAGCTGTGATCTTTGAAAGCATTTGTAATTCAAGCCGCTGTCTTTCAAGCAGTCTCTTTCCTTCGTGTGTGTCAATAGTACTGCATGACACGGAAAATATTTGCAACAGACAAGAACCTAATAAAATATAAGAATCATGTAATAGTAAATTGAATAGGGTTTTATTGTATTTAAATATCTGAATATTGGTGAAAAGCATCTGAAACAGCAGTAAATACATGAATGCTGACAGAGAGATTGTTAGACATCAGTATGTTTAAGATGACTTTATTGTATACATACAGCAACAAAGGAAGTCTGCACATAGCTGTGTTTTCATGTCCAGATAATTGGAGCAGACGGCTGCTCTAAGAAATATTCTTGGCTTTTTATCACTTATCAACACATTGAAATTCTCAAAAAGTGCCCAGAATAGGTTATATTTATTAGTTGCTGCCTGTGAAAGCAGCAGTGCTGTGAGGATCAGCTGTGAGCTGCTTATTTCTCTCCTGAGGCAAAATCCAGACCGTCTCATCCCATATGTGGTGTCAGAAGAGGAGGGGAAGCAAAACTTTCTGAACTGTTGGCCACTTGGATGTACGGGTTCCTCAAATAACTTCTGTCATTGCTCGGAGGTAACAGTGGTGACCGCACAGCTCCTGTCCCTGCAGGCTTCACTTGGCTTTGAATTTTAGAGCTAGCAGGAAATGAAAGGTCCACTGTATCATTTCTCTTATGTAACTCTTAAAGCTGTTTCTTCTTAAATACAGCCAATCATTCATGTGGTAGATGTGCTTCTGCTCAGCACACTTGATTGATCTGATTGCACTGCCTCATCAGCAAGTCCTGCAAAAATTAAGTTAATTGCAAAGTCAGGTATGTGACAGGAATGAACCACCTCAAACATGGAGGTCAGTGGGCTCTGGGGAGCTCTACCGTATTAATAATACAAGAGCCTTCTAATATTAGATCTAAGGTATTGAAACAGAGAAATGGGTAATCAATAGTACAATATCCCCCCAAAAACAACAAATATGCAACAGAATGGATGAAAGAGCTCCAGATGTCAACCTGACTAAAATGTTGGGGTGGGGTGTAAAAACAAATGTCTGCAAACCTGGATGAAGTTGAGTACTATTGTAAAGACAAGACAGAGAAAAGTTCTTGTGCAGTGACTGAAGTCATGAAGAAATCACTTGACAGTATTGATACTAAAAAGATGGTTCAACATGCTTGTAAATTACAAAGTGTGCTTTGTTTTTCCCTTGATTTTTTCCATTAAATGGGTAGAAAAAACACAATTTCAGCCTCTAAATATTTTTGAATATTCTGAATATGTTGCTGGCAGTCATGAGGAATCCAGGCGATATGATTAACCGGAAAACTTCGAGATTTCTCAAGCCTCCAGTGGTTTCTGATTCTGGTCATTTTAATGACATTTACTGCAGGATGAGGTCAACATTGTGAAGAGTCTCATGAAGAGTTGGATGGACTGTTACAAAATCTGATCTACACATTAACCCCCCCCCCATTAAGAAGATCTGTTACATCATTAGTGATTGCCAGACTCTGGCCACATCAATAGTCTTAGATTCATATGCTGAACTCTGTGCAGAACTTTCTGCTCTGAATGTAACAACAATCAAACCAGCTTCCCTGCATTTTTGATTTACAGCCACCAGGTACCACCAGATTTTGTTTGTATGGATTTTGTTTGTTTGCTTGTTTCAAAACGGATCCTATGTTGCCATCAACAAAAGAGTATCAGAGAAATCTGAGCCTTCAACTCTGTTGGCGTCATTCTGTGGGGAAGGCTTATCTCAGACAACAGAACCATGAAAAAATACACAGCACTCATTCTCAAGAGGAAGTCTGCTTTACACTGCCAAACACTTGAGATCAATGCAGCCTTGTTCTCAAAGTTGGATTAAACCATGAAAACCCTGCAGGAGTTTCCATGTAACTTTTCTTTACACGGATGCTTCCATGTAAATCCTGTTCATCAAGATTAATTATTTAGATCTTTTTTCTTAATTGAAATAAACATGCAAGCCTTTAGGGGGCTTAGACACAACTCTACACTTTACATTATTAAACTTGGGCTGATCTGCTAAAATGCAAATTGGCCCTGGATCCAGTTTCACAGTTCGCTAGGCTGCAATTTCTCTATTTGGACTCTACTGCTAAAGTGTTTTTCAAAGTTCAAGAACTTTGAATCATAAGAGACGTTTGATTGAGTAAAGTTCAAATCAAATCAGCTTTTAATGTCAATTTATAACAATTTTAAATGGGTTGAAAAAACCAGATATTGTAAAGGCAGTGATGTTCAGACGTAACAAGCTTACAAAAACTAAATAAATCAGCCTTCTGTTTAATAAAAACACACAGCCATTGTTTTAACTATTTAATAATTTGTCCTACTGCCACAACCACAGAGCATATTGTCCCGCAGAGTAAATAGGTTTAATTTTTTTTTCTTTTGTGCGCTGATCTTGTTTTTCTTACTATGTCCTTAGAAAGTATCTCTTCAAATGGTTCCATTAGCTGTAGACATATTCAAATTCAGATTAAAATGACTACTAACTAAGATATGACAGACAGTAGAAAATAAGTCAGCAGAATCAGGCAATTCATTACATTTAGAAGAAAAACATTTTCTGAATATTCACTGTGGAATGGCGTCATCACTCGATAAAGATCCTTCACTTTAGTTGAGGCCCATAAGCACTTTATTCTTAGCACATATTTTAAACAAACTTGTTTTCAGAGATGTGAAGGGACAGTAAAATAGATGCAGAGGTGATTTTGCAACAGGGAGTGCAGCAGGTGCTGTCAGCGGTTTTTTGCCTGCCTTAAGATGCATCTATGAGCCTGTCAGCTTCATGTCATCAAGTCAGCATAAATGCTCTTCTATGATCTAATTGAATGATGTTTAGGTGCTTGTGTTAAATTTTATATGGTCAGAAGTTAATCTAGTAAGTAGAGAAACGACAACAAAATTACTATTTTCATTCTTTTTTGAGATTTTGACTCATATTTGCAATTTATTTTGCTGCTGAGACTGAGGAGTTGTACATCTCTGCGCGTTTGACTGCAGATTATTGGCTCGTTAGCCTAATTTTATTCTGCAAAATGTTCGAATTTCCCACCTGAACAGTGTGGTATGACTGAAAGAGAGATGATGGACACAGTAATGTGGTTTGCATTTCTGCAGAGGACTGCAGAGATTGAAGAACTCAAGGCAGAGAAACCTTTTTTTTTATCTTGACTGCACAAGATCCAATTTACCCACATAAATGCTGTGATTGGCCTGAAAGTAAAATATGCACCATTAGTCTGCAGGGCCTAAAACCCACAGGAGTCAGACTGAAATTAAATTGCAGAAATTTAAAAAGTGAGTACTCAGTGATACGTGCTGCATTACAGTGAATAAATTTACTCTCCAAATTAATTAATACTGTGCACCATCTTACACATTGCTGAGAGGAAGAAGATGATGAGAACCAATTGAACACATTTAGAGTACATGATATATGATGCACAGAAACTCGTCACTTTCCAAGTTACTGCTTTTAATCAAACTCTGACCATCAATCAAACATTAAGAAAACGGCCAAATAAATAGAAAACAGTCACAGGAAGAAACCAATTAAATTGCGATTAAAGCTAAACATTTTAACTCAAGAAGTAAATATGATGTTTTTACATTACGAGAAGGAGGAAGGAGCTGTATTTATTGTTTATGATGATTTATTCTTAATATAACCAAAATGCTGTTGACACATGACTCTGATCTAACCATTTACTAAAAGATGTAAGCATTTATAAAATAGTAAAAGATAGAAATAAAAAGCAATGTTTTATAAAATGTCAGACACAAGGAATCTTTCTATGATTGTTTGGGGCTTATTTTTCTGAATATGTCCCAGAATAGAAATCTGGATTACACATGCGCTGAACTTTTACATACTCTGTATGTATGTCAGTGCATTTTGGCATAAATATTTTATAAGTCAAAAGACGTATTTGCAGCTTCTGTAATGGAAAGCAAATGGCTGAAATGACAGAGAACTACTTTTTTTTTGTTTGTTTTTTTGAACCTATCCTTCTCATTTAAATGTAAATTATTAACATAACTATAGATATGTTAAAATTATATTTCATAATCTGAATAGCACTCAGCCATATTTTCAAATTAACACTACAGCCGTTTTGCTTTCTTTTCTACAGTCTAATGCTACTCTGGCCTAAAATGTCTCAGATGTTCTGACTAAATTCTTATTTTCCTTGCGTACATGCAAACTATTTGTTTGTTGGGTTGTTTTACAATTTGCTTACCAAAAAAAAGCTTCTAGAAAAAAATTCAAATAAATCAAACCCTATCCACCAATAAGAGTCTTCTTCAAACTCTGAGATTGTTTGTTCTTCTGCATCTGACTCTGTCAAACAAAGGTAAGGATGATATATTTAACCATTCTGAATCAATCATATTAGTAAGAAGCTTCACAATGAACACACCTTCCTCATCTTTCATACATCATTACACTTGACACATACACAAGTTACAGCACCAGGATGACAAGTTTAAATTAGGGACAGGTTTTTTTTTAAGAAGGAAAAGTTTCCTTTCTGGATAGGAATAATGGTAAATATTTAAAATGATCACGTAAGCAAAACTTTAAATGTATGCAGAATTGGGAACTTGCTGTTTCAAGTCATATTTCAATGTCAAGAAAAGAAATACACACAAAGATGTAAGTCTACCTAAATGTAGCTTAGTGCAAATCACTTCTCTTATGAGAAAATCTTGAGCCAGGCGGAGAACTGCGTGTCCTCGGTGCAGGTTGACGGAAGGCTACAGAGGAGCGTCCATCTGCAGATGGTTGTTACGGAAGTGGGATGAAGCCTCAGGCTAAAGGAAGTCACAGGTGTGATGGAGGCAGGCGGAGTCTAAGACCGCACACCATCCTGCCAAGACTCATTAGCAGTGACGGGCGGCTGCACACACATACAGAATTAAAACAAGATAAGAGCAGAAAGCACCTTTTAGAAAGTTTCAGGGTTTTAAGAACCTGACACACTTATAATGGAAAGTTTACCTTAGCAAAAATGTAGTTAACGTGATTATTTGTATATATGTAAACAAAAATCAAATGTAATGCTATTGTATTCCAAACAATATTTTAATCACCAAAACACATTTTTTTGTAAAGACTATTGATAGAATATATATATATATCTTATTGAAAGACCTATGAAATTACCCTATTTAATTACCATGAATTAAATTTTAAACATTAAAGAGAGAATTCTTGAAATTGGGGAGAATTTTAGAACAATGTTTATTCATGAACAGAAATCTGGATATTGAATTTTAATTTCATATACACTATTATTAAAACATTGTATTCTACTACTGTGTTTACATTATGGTCTGTGTGATTTATAAAATATACATAACATGGAAAAAATTGTAAAGAACTTACTGGAGAAGTTTTTGGAATAATTCAGCTTTGATTATATCTCTCATTATAACTTTATATAATTCTTGGATCTGATAATTTGAGCCGCTGACTGTAAGCCGTGCAGTAAAGCCACATGAGACTTCAACTCAATGCTCAGCCCAAGATGGCGTGAAGCAAGCGTAGAGAAAGGCATCAGAAATATGCTGCTTTTTTAATATATAATCCACAAATACATGGAACTATTAAATAAAACTCAAACAACTCAATGAGTCAGAATAAGCAGTTTGCTGGTATGATTTTACTGTGGATGTACTGCTAGGTACCATGAAAAAAGAAGAAAATACTTTTTTAGTTTGTCATTATGAAACTGTTTTTAACATTTTTTTAAACTAGATACAATAAACATGTCCGTATTGTTTGTTACTCCTGACTTTCAGAGACGTCATGGTGACACCTTTCACAGAGTAAAACTCCACTGATAAATATTAAAGCAGAAACCTCTCAGCATGACGACAGGCTGCAGTGATAGAAACACTCAAACTAAGTGCAACAGAGAACTGATTGTAGAGACTTTGGGTGAACTGTGCATATATGTGTGTATTTATAGCAGGCAACTTAAGCAGAGCCTCCAGGTTGGTCTGACATCGTGCCCACAGCTGTTTCCTTGACCTGGGAGCCGGCAGCAAGCACCAATGAGGTCTCTGTAGTTTATGATGGATAATATAACTCACATAATTTGAAACAGAGGGAGTCGATATTGTGGCGGATAAATATGAAGTTATAATTTTTTTTATCAGATTCTCATCTGAGCTTCAGAGCTCTATGCACTGTCACAAGAAGCAAACTGCAAACATGAACCATGTCAACCCCACGGTTTATTTTTTGCTTTCTGCACTTAGTGCTCATCATTTTTTAAAAGTAAATGAGTTACAATATTAATGAGGGAGAAATTTTCAAGATGAGATCACACACACAACAAAGAGTATAGGTTTATGATTTTTTTAAAAGGCAAATTTTGAAATAGTAAGCAGACTTTATTTGAAAAATAAATCTTTCAAAAAGACCTATGGGATTTTTCTGCTTCTGACTGACAAGCAGTTTCTAAAAAGCAAAAAAGCAAAAAAATAAATAAAATAAATAAATTAAATTTGAAATCTTTTCTCCTTGAAGGAGGTTAACTGCAAGATTTTGAAGATTAAATTCCTTTCCAGATAAACTGGCATCTGAAAATTTTGGCCTAAAAACACCATGCAGCAAAACATGAGCACGATTTAGAAATCAGAGGTTTGCCAAAAGAATGTTTCTTCCTGTTTGTACTCAAGCAGTGATAAATGTAATTAACAACAATCTGGTGGTGGTTCACTGTCCTGGGCCAAATTCAAACATTAGCTTTACGTTCCAACTAATATGGTTTTACACTAAAATGAGGAAACACAGAGAGTTCTTTACTTAAGACATAAGATTAGATTCTAACAGCTTTTTAGCTCAAACTCACTTCAAAAATGTTGAACTATCCCTTTAAGGCTGAAACATATTTTGTCTATTTATTTTCTGTGGAGGTTCCCACAGCAAGTAGTATTAAACAATACAATTAGAGTGAAGAATGTCTGAAGCTGATAAAGAGATCACGTGGATTTGTTTTACTTTTGCAAACCTGGTTCTGATGTGGGTTGCCGTTGCCCCTGTGGATAAAGCCCGGTATCACTAAGCTCCCCGCTCTCCGTCGTCCCTCAGAGCCATCTCTGCCTTTGTCCTTTCCTCTGCTGAGTCAAAAACGGACACCAGCCACAGGTGGTCTCTGTGCTTTATTGGTTCTGACACACATCTTTTGCCTTGAGAGCTTAGGGAGACAATTAAAAATTCATAGGGACAATGAAACGAGAGGGAATTAAAAAAAAACCCCAAATAGGACAAACAAGAAAGCATAACCTTGCAGCGGCTCTAAGGTTCTCTGACCTATCATCTACAGTGTTTCTTGCTGGAGGCATCTCTGTGCCTATGAATGTGTGGTTGTGGTACAAGTTCAACGGCACAGAGTGTCTAAACTAAAAAATTTAGATGCCTTGTTAATAATACAAAGGAGGAAGAGACCTTTAACACCTGTCAACCAGAAATGTTCTTTTAAGCACCTGAACTTCATGACAGAGAGTATAGCTTAGCTCCACTCTGCAACTGGTTGAACTATTTCAGTCTCTCACGGTATCACCAGAGATTTGCCCACATTTAAATTATTCTGACTAACAAATAACCACTTATTTGTTTACCTGCAAATCAGTGTTTTTGCTATTTGTACGCAGCTAATATTCTCCACTCTGTAAGACACAATGCAGCTTTAATGGAACATATTGTTAATATTATAAATAGTGTATTTTATTCAGATGTTTTCCCACCTGCTGCCCTCCATGTGGTTATATTGTGGCATCCCTGTTGCAGAAATACTACCAGTATGAAAAGTACCATGCTAATGTGTGTTTGTGGGCTGTATGAGAGTGTGTAAGAGTTGGAGTTTGGTGTTTTATGTTCTGCATACTATTTCACACTTGGTTTCACACAGTATTCCATACTGTGTTTGTGGTCTTTTTCATTGGATCTCAGCTTCTCAGATGTTTCACATATTTGAAGATTCTTTAACATAGATACCAGATAACATATTAGTTAAAAAATAAAATGAAATAAATAATAATCATAGCAATATTAAAACAGTAAACAAATTATTCAGGTGGGAAACTCCGTCCACTTCATCATAGCTTTCACTGTACTTGGGCGTTAGCTTGAGTCGGTCCATTACAGATTCAAACACCAATTGCTTTCAGATGTTCGGAAGAAAAACATGAAACCTAGGAAAGAGTGCGTAGACAGGGCCAGACTTTGCATGCTGACAAACATAAACATTTTCCAGAAAATGCATTTCTGGAAAACAAACTACTGTGTTGCTGTGTGCGGCTTACAATCTCTGAAAAAACGTGACTGTCTGCGATGTCAAACACTTGTTTCACTGAAATGCATGTTGTTGTTTTTTTGGAGGCTCAAAGGCTCTCCATGTTTGCTACTGATTATTAATTACCTAAAATCAAAATTATAGAGAGGAAAAAAATATTTCTGCATAGTGTTAACACATTAGCAAGTTTGTACTGTTTATATGTTTAATAACTCTTTATCCTTTAGAGGATAACAAATTATCAGTGAGAAAGAAAAACACTCCCTCAGATCTCCAGTGTGTCCTCAGCTGGCCTCTCACACGCCTCCATTTTGCTGGTAAATAAAATATCTTTATTTCAAGGAATTTTTTCCATAATGAACAATGCTTGTATTGTTATTTATTGATCTACAACAAAATCCTGTAGGTTGAATTTTATTGTATCTCTTTAGCATTTATGTTTATGCAAAACAATAGTTTGGTTTGCACCACAAAGCTGTTTTATTTTGGTTAACAGGTTTGAAAATAGCTTATCTTTTGGCAACCAGAGCAGATTTTCGTACAAGTGCTGAAATATTAGGACTGAAATACATTATTTTCATTCACCCACTGTGTATAATTTCAAGGGAAGCTTTTTGCTAAATTACTTCGAAAGCTGCCTAAAAGCAAAGTGTTTAATGTTTAATGTTTCACTTCACTTTAAGATTGTTTTATTCATATTGCTCTGTTTGAATGTCATCACTAAAAGAGTTTCCATATCAAGGCATCAAATAGTTTTGCCGCAGTAAAAGCTGCCAACCTAATCATAGATACTGCCACTGACTTTTCATAAGTGCCGTTCACCCAAAATAAACGCCATCTATGAGTTTAGTGTTTCTGGGTGAGTGAAATTGAAAAAACAATTAAGGATTTTTTTTAATGCTATATCTAACCATGCAAATCAACTTGTTTTAATATTTAATTATTGTCTTAAAGGGACAGTGCAGAGTTTCAAAAGATGGGTTGTGTGAAGTATCAGAGTATATGAGTGGATTGTCCTTCTTTGGTGGAGTGTTGGTGTCTCTGCTGGACAGTCCATGAAGTTGTGTTCTTGTCACTTTCCACTCAGCAGGAACTGGGATGTGAACTTCCTGTCTGCTTCTCCCCTTCTTCTTTGTGTCCTGTGTTTGTTCTTTGTCTAACCAGTAGCTGTTCAATTGTCTGCATCATATCAATGTCAAATGTAGAGCACATTTCTGTGGCATTCACTTTTATCTGGTGTTTTTAAATATAGCTCATAGGACAGTCTTAGCTGATCTGTCAGATTGGTGCAACAAGCATCCCCAGTATATTACCAGTGATGAAGCAAACAATGATGTGATACAAAGATGTGTTGCATAAGCTCACTATCATTATGGCTCACACTAATAATATATTTTGAGGTTTAGATTGTTTCATACGGTTGCAACTTGGGCAGGTTGAGCTCTGGAATCAGCATTATTGATGTTGCCTTTCATACTGCTCACTCAACCTTACAATGCTCTCTGCAATTCTGCTTTTAAGCAGTAGGTGTTGCTACAGTGGAAATCTGCTTATATTCAAGAGACAGAAGATGACAAATCAGAGGAGATCTACTGAGATTGGCATTTTTACAAGTTGCTTTTGAACTTTCTGAAACATTTTGCAATAAATATTACTACTTCTTTTATATTCAGCTGAACGTTCATCTGTGAAGATTAATGTTAAGATTACCATCTTACCCTTTCTGAGCAGCCAACCCCTAGACGTACAAAAAATATCCACTAGCTCACTGGGATATTTGTTTATTCAAGCATTTTATAAAATATTGTCTTCTGCAGGTAAAATACTGACAGCTATTTCACAGAAGACCTTCAGAAATCTGAATTATTCTTTAATCTTTAAATCCTGCATCAGAGCTGCATGTGAAAGTCAGTAACACCTGAATGGACTTCGTGGCTTTTGGTTGGAGCCGATGTATGTTAATGTTAATACATTATCCATACCGTGTTCTGTAGACGTTGCTGTCACATCTGAGTTTCAGGCACTTTTTCTGACTTTAATTATTAATCAGATGTCCATTTTTCAAGGTGGTTGCAAAGCCTGTCAAGACACATGAGCTTCCTTTTTCTTTCAGCAGAATTTACATTTTACTGGCTACTGATTATGTTGGTGTCATTTATTTTAAAGTTTGATAAAAAAAAAAAAAAGCTGGCTTGTATAAAGAATATTGTCGTCAGCACATTGCCAAGTCACAAATAACAGGCTCACCACAGAGCTATTAAAATAGCCTTAACATAAACACATTTGGTTTCACTGGAAGCATTATTTTCTAGACAAAAACAATGTAAATACGTTATTGTGGTTTAATAAGATAATTTTATTCTTCAGATTCCTCGTTGAGCTCATTTATACCTTTTATCATGTAGTCAGACTCTACAATACAGCAACAAACAAGACATCATACAAATCGCTTAATGTTACAGATACATCATACCCTGAAGAGACAAGCTGCACAGTACGAGGGTCTGCTCTGATTATAATCTCTTACTCTACACATCTGTGATGTGACCCATTCAGGTAGTCATAAATATACAGATAATGTTTTATTATCCCAATAAAAACAAGGTTTAATAATATAAAAAACATAAATAAAACCTGTTTGGCATGACGCTAAATGATGGCACAATGCTAATGGCTGACATAGGAGCTCATAAAGTGCACTTCTGAGGCAGATTATTGCAAAAGTAAAATTAAATTATCGCAGCAGGGTCAAATTAACATTTCTAAACATGAACTTTAATTGAGAGGGAGTCGCATAATGTCCACACACAAGCAAAATAAGTACAAGGTTAATTTCTGAAGTCAGAGAAAGGCCTGAGAGGTGGAAAAATAAATAATAAATCTGTAAGGACATGAATTTTATTCAGGACATGGACCTGCCTGCTTGTGATCTACAGTATTTGTGTTTAGTTTAATCCTTTCAGCTGTCTAGTGGTCTAATACGCATAATTTGACTTTTGCTGTTGATTTTAGTTACTGAAAAACTTCAGAACCTAGCTGTTTGCAGAAGAATGAAAAATCTTTTTGACTGTAAACATGAGAGTAAAGCCAGGAAATGGTTTGATAAGCACAAATATGGATGATAGGTGGAACAGGTTCTCATTTAGTCTTCCATTTTTGTCCTCTTATGCAGCATAGTGCCCCCTCATCATTTGGTACCCCATTTCATACCCGTATGCCATCCAACCTTCCATTCTCTAAATCCACTTATATTATGCAGGGCTATACGGGGGTTCTTGCATGTCTCTATGGCCAATGTGCTCGAGGCGAGGTACTCCATGGGCAAAGAAACAACCACACACACATCCCGCCCTCATGCAAGCACGCCCACGCACTCCTAGGAGCAAGTTAGAGTGTCCACTTAACATAACATGCATGTTTGTCGGTGGCAGGACGAAGAGAATCTATTCATGCATGGATCAGAAAGTACAAACTCCACACAGAAAAACCTCTGGTAGCCCCCCCTTTCTGGGAGTCAACAGTGCTAAGTTATCACTCTTTATCATGAAGTATGTTAGCAAAAAGTCATACAAAATGCAAAATTCTCAGGTAGTCTAATAAGGTAGTCTATATTATTATCTAGAGAAATTATTTTGTATGAAATCTTTGTACAAAAAAAATTTTAATTTTAATTTTCACTGGTCTATTTTCACTGCAAATAGAGCGAAATGACAAATGAGTATACTGACCAGCTGCCTTTGTAGCTGGATCGCAGAAATAACAGATCCAGGACGAGAACAAAACCCTTGTTCTCCCTATCCTCTCCAGAGCTCGATGGCTCTTGTTGATAAGGAGGAGCAGCATGAAGTTCCTCTCCTTATGTTTAGGATGGAGCCATGCCTTCAACTCAATGAAATTCATTTCAGCCACCTGTGTCATGCTCCTTATTCTTTTAGTTCCAATCCACATCTCACGACTGCAGGTGATGTCTTGAATGCAGATGTACCAAAACGTGTGAGGTTAGCCTTTTGGTCTAACTAGAGGAGTTAGACCAAAAATCTGAACTGGCTTTTCTCCTGTTCAGACTGGAGAGAACCCAAACCTACTGCAGATGAAGCTCTGATATGTCAAACCATTTCCTGCTCCATCTCACTAAGACTTGATACCAAGATATCCGACCTCTTTCACTCAAGTTAGACACACTCCAGCCCAGAAAAACGCCAAAAATAAATCACTCCTGCTTTTAGCTGTTTCCAGAAAGAAAACAGAAGTGTCCAGTCTTAACATAATCAGCCTAAACTGAATTAGTAAAATTGACTTGTTCTGCGATCCCTTACAGACAGTTCACTAAAAGCCACAGAAAGAGAAAGAGTCACTTCATTAGTTTTTCATAAAGCCATGATGACTAAAATTTAAAGTAGCTGAGTCAGTTTGGGATCTTATTAAAAATGATTGGATATCATGTATTTCTATTATGCAGCAGTTACTGCAAGCATTTGCCTCTCAGATCACTACCCAGCATATACATTTTAAATCAATTCAATTCTATAATTAATCCGTCTAGTTTTTATGGATGCAGTTCTGGTTTTAAACAGATATTAAATTATACACAGATTGACTGTATTTAACAATTAGGCGACTTCTGATGGCAACTGGTTGTGCTTGATTGTATTTAGGAGTTTCAAAGCAAAAGACAACAACACATTATTTAGATGTTTTTTTAACAAAAAGTTTGATAAGAACAGAATTATGTTGGTGTTGAGGTTTTAGTATGACAAAACATGGAAAACTTCAAAATGTAGTAATGTTTTTGCAAGGCAGTGCAAACGAACAACAAAAAATTCACTGCAAATAAATTTTCCTTCTGCTTTCAAAGCTGGCATCCAGTGGCCAATCAGTGACCTGCAGTTTTGGACACTTCCACCCTCATTGTGACCTTACAGTAACTCACCTTTAGTTTATGAATTGACTGAGATCACAATCAGAGGAAGAAATGTATCATTTCCTCTGAAATAATAGCAATTTATAATGATGAACTTCTTTGTCTCTGTATGGTAAAACCAAGAACGGCATTCTTACAATCTTTGAATCTGTATGAAAGTTAAAATTATGGCATCTTCGACTCTGACTTGCAACTGAAAATTATGATCTTCTCAATTTTACTACATTCTCAGCTGAGTAAGTGTTACTGCAACTTGAAACATTCATACAACTCTGAAACGTTGACCTGTGGTTGATTCACCTGGATTTGTTTGCAACTGGACTTGAAACCGTGTCTTTGTGGTAAAAGCTCCCAACCTGCATGATTGCCCAGATCAAAGTAGATCTGGAAAAAACATGGACTGTTTCCACATTTTCTCCCTTCTGCAAAGCTTCGACTCCGCACATTGATCCTCATTTGGATAACATGATTGCAATCATTTAATATTTTGGACCAGAGCCACAAAAAATGTGCTTGCTAAAACAAAACAGTCCTCAGGTCTTCTCACCGTGGGGAGGGGACTGCTCTCTTTGAAAAAGCAGGGTCACACCCTTCCTGAAGCGGTGGTCCCTCACACTGTAGATGATGACATTACAGCAGCTGTTTCCTGTCAGGATCCAGAAGGCGAGAAAAGAAAAGTTGCACCACGTGTATCCCACCACATTTCCCAGCACAAAGACTGCGATGGGAGAGAAGGATGCTGTGAAGGCAAATGTCAGTATGCCGATTGTCTTTGCAGCCTTAATGTCTGAGAATGATGGTCTGTGGGAGCATCCTCCTCCTCCCCCTCCGTCACTCAGACTCCCCTCTGAGAGCAGTTTGCGTTTTTGGGTGTATCGGCGAATGCTTGTGAAGGACACAACATTAACTGCTAATGTGCCACCCAGAAGTGTGAAGTCAAATGCTGGGAACAGCAGCAAAATATTGGCATCGGGCGGGAGTCGGCCTCCAAACAACAGTGGGGCGTAGTTACACATGCGACTGCACTCATTGTACTCCAAAGTAAAGTTGCTGCTGAAGATGAGAGGGGCGAGAGCCAGCAGGAAGCTGGCTGCCCAGGACAGCAGGATGAGGAGCAATGTTCGCCTTCTGGTCACCAGCGCGTCTTTGTGGAGCGGCCACAGGATGGCCACGCTGCGCTCCAGAGTCATCAGGAAGATGGTGCTGATGGAGACAAAGGTGCACCCCGCAAACACGGGACCAATCAACATGCAGGGCTGCCAGGGGCTCTCCATGTCACTGAAGGATGCTGATGTACCACCCTGGTACCACAAGGGAGGAGCGCTGGTCACCATCAGAGAGATTTCAGTGAAAACAGAGAAAGGAACCACGACAACACCCACCATCATGTCTGCTATGGCCAAAGACACTGTCAACAAGATTAACAAAGAAAAAAAGGGTTATTTAGTTTAAATGGTTGAGAATCAGGCTTTTAATCACATCTGGTCAACTTTATCTCATGAGAAAAAAAAGAAATACAAGATGAAAAAAACCTACAAAGTTACCTTTCAAGTACCCTTGTGGTGTTCTCGACTGCCTAGTTTGCACAAACACTGTCAGAGTAACCACATTTCCAACCACAATAGCAAACGCCAGGCTGACCATGAAGGCCACAGCGAGGGTGCGGTTGAGCATCCCACAGCAGCAGAGGGTGCAGAAGGGTGGAAGTGACTGGCCAGAGCCATGTCCCGTCTGCGCAGTCGCAGTCAGGTTAAACGGACAGTCAGAGGTCACCAGAAGAGCTGCTGTGCCCACGGGAATGCTGGTGTTGGGAAGCAGCTCAGTCATGGCCCAGAGTGGTAATAATCTCTGTGAAGTGTTGGCAGAAAACCGGCTCAAGAAACCATGATGTAAAGTGGTTGGCCTTCCTAGAAAGAAATAGCAGAAAAAAAATTCATAAAAAGGTATTTTCAGTCATTCATTTTTGGCCAGATTTTGATAATGTAATAATCATGTGGTGGTCGATTTTAGCTGTATGCTTTTCTTGTTTATTTTCAAACAGCCCAGATAGTTACCATTCTTTGCATAATATATATCAAGAGAAACTGTCGCATGAGAGCATCTAGATTTACTGACATCACATCTACTTTCCTGAATGTGATCAAGTTGTTTGTAATGATTGTCCAAGGACACAAACTCTCCTCTTAACTTCAGATCAAACCTGTAAAATACAAATTAGTATTTCACCTATTGTGAAGTGCACACAGTGACTTCAATTTTTTCTGTTACTACTTTTCTCAGAAATGCACTTTGTCCTTTACAACGTGTTTACACAAACATCATTTACAGTTATCCGTTGTAAATGGCAAAGCACTTTCAGAATCTCTCTAAAAAGCTTTTAGCAAGAAAAACAAAACTGTAGAAATTTATTTGAAAGTAATATTTTGATAAGTTTCTTATTTGTTTTATGCATTAGTCTGAGAAACCACTTCTTGTGACTGACAGATTTGACACCTTGGGAATTATTATTTTTTCTTACATGAACTAAGGAGGTGACAAAATGTTCTTGCGGAAGACAGAAATAATAAAAAACAATAGGTCTCTTACTATGTTATGTCTGGGCATGAACCATTTCCAAATTAAAAACTTCTGTCGCACTTTTTTCCCTTCTTTGCATGATGGTGTGTGGAAAAGCATCCGCTACATTGGCCTAACAAGTGCCCTTCATGAAAGAGAACAAAGTGAATTTTGAGAAATGTCATGTACTGCCATATACTGTATTTAAAGTAAGTGTGTACATTTTAAAGTTCTTCCGTTTTTATTCTTACATAGACAGTGTGTGTGTGTTCATGTTTAGTGAGGTTAGTTGTTTGGGATTCACAGTGTTCAGCTGCGTCAGGGCTGAGTATGTTACTGTTGCCACAACATCAGTGTCTTTTTGTTTTGTTTGATATATAGATCGATAGAACGACAGAAAAGGACTAACTTTTCTGTCAACGGAACATGTTTAAGAACAAATATTTAAAAGAAATGTTTTGAAGCCACAGTTGTGCTATTGTGAATTATAATCTAGTCTAGGGTTACCCCTTGGTTTTATTGTCTGTGTATTGTGGTTACTTGCTATTCCTTGACTCTAACACAGTTTGAGGCATCAATCCTGCCAGTGCCCAAACTCCAAGTTCAGGACCAAATGTCTTTCACAGCTGACAATTAAATACACGAGTCCTTCCATCGTCTGTGTTGTTCAGTGAGCTGGAGAGCAGGAGGGTACACTCGTCCAAGAAAACACAGAGTAACAGGAGCAGACATATTCAGACCAGGGCCAAAACCAAAGCAATGTTTGTGGATTGGCTTAGAGCACAAGAGCAACTACTAAAGACTCAACTATTTAAAGAATTAGAGTTCAAACAATCACAGAAATATACTCTTGCTGTCATGCTGTTCTGTATTTCATAAAAATCCAGAGAACAGATAATATTTTATTAACTTCCACCAAAGCCTGTGCTCAGTCTAAATCTCACTTATGGATAATTGTCTTGACGTTCGTGGGATAAAACAAAAGATTATGACAGAAAGCTGCATTTTCTGTCTTATCCACATATGTTTGTGATAAAACTGGCTTCAGAAGAAATATTGTGACAGTAGCATAGATACAAAAGAAAAAGAAAATCACCCAACAGTAAATTTCTTAGAACAAATTATTTTCATGTGAAATAGTTCTCACACATTATATGTCAAACTTTGTGTGATTCCTGTGTCTGACAACAAAAAAATAGATTTATGCCTTATCCATATGTTAGTCAGAAGACATTCTTAATACCTAACGGAGGACTTTACATATTAGATGATTTCCATTGTGTATATTAATGCATTGTAAGCTACAGTATATTCTTTACTTGAATTATTAAAATAGACAATTATGAATGTTTTTAGAGGGAAACTCAACTATTTGCAGATTTTAGCTACTGGCTAGTGTCTGTGGTCCTTAACACTGGTAAATCTTTTATAATAAAATGTACATTTTCATCTTTCATCACTTTAAAATATACCAAATAACAAAGTATGGATAGATTGCCATCATTTATCTAATTATTGTGCATTAACGTTGTACTATAAAATTTTATTTTTCTAGTTCTTAGCAGGAAATGAATGAATGAATGAATGAATGAATGAATGAATGAATGAATGAATGAATATACTTTATTTAGCCCAGAGGGAAATTCATATTTCAGTACATTCTGTCCAAATAGAAAGGTGCAGCCTTATTTGCCAAATGCTACAGTGCTAAGTGCAGTAGTAGTGGAAACTATTTTTCACCATGTAAAATGTTCAAAAACTAAAGGAACATATTCACAATTATTGTCCCTGTCCTTTGATGTTTGTTGCATGTGTTTCCTCCTTCTCTTTTTGCCCATTTCGTGTCTCAGTTCTGCAAATAAAGAGCCACTCATGCCACAAAAACCTTTATTAACAAAATGTTTCCCTGTCAGACTTGCCACTTCTGAGCATTCTTGATGTATCTCTGACTGGGAACACAGTTAGATACCAGGAGCAAAAAGAATTATCTGCAAAAGGGCATACTGCACTCCTTGAGCTTTGAAACTGAAGTTTTTGTTGTAACATCTACCAGACCTTTACTGAAATCCAACCCTGCTGTTCCTTATACAATTGATCCACTTTATGAGTGATTCAACTGAGCTTGAATTTTGTGTGCGATTTTAAAAACAAATTCTAATGTTTTGTTTCTAGTGTTAAAATAAGTGACCTTAAAATAGACCAGATTTTTCTCAGGAATCATGCCCTGTAAGTTTGCTTGCAGTTCAGTACATGTAGTTTGGAGTTTTGATCCAAACGTTCAGTATTTTAACACAATGCTTCAAGAATCATCCTCTTTTGCTCCAAATTATTTTTAAACGTGTTGTGTAGCAATAACATTATCATCATTCACAATTTAATAAGATTTCATGATTAATTTATAAGTTTGTCTCCCAGTTTACTAAGTACTTGGTTTTATTTAAAGGTGTCAGGTATTTATAAATTAAATAGTCTGTCTTTGGAGGCTTAATGTTAATGTGCAGTCATTGCCTGCAGCCTCTAAAAGGTTCAACACAAATATCACCACAGGCATTTTTTTTTTAGTATTTTTGTTTTTTAGACTCATTCGATGTGAAAAACCTACAAGCAACGTCATAAAAGAGCTTCTGATCAGATTTCGATACTCCAAAGGAAACATTTTATCTCTAATTATTACGTCAATGTTGCAAAGCAAAAGTAAAATGAAGAAATGTGTTTGTTTCCTGTTCTTGTTGTTGTACAAGAGACCCACTCTCGTTATGGTCTCAAAAATATGTGCATAGCTCCTAGTGGGCTGTGTAGCTGCCTAAGGTGAGATTACACAGAGCCCTCATGAAATCACTCACTGATTGCCTGATTGACTGATCCTATTTTCTGTGGTTCGACTTACTTCTCATCACAGTAGCATTCAGAGAAGGCAGCATGATATTCTCCAGCATTCAGGAAAGACTCCTTCACTTGGTGTCCCGACGGAGTAATCTATATACTGAACGTGTTGTAAAAAATGCTCCATGCTCATGTTAAGTACATGCACAGTAAAGACTTACCCTGAATAAGAAATGCTCATATTCTATTACATTTTCCTGCTTCACAGTTATTGCCACCCTGTGAATGTGTGCGCTATACCTTTAAATAAATTAGGCTTTTATTGTGGAAGACCAGTCTTACTTTAAATCGTTGTCTGCAGTGAGAGTTGGAGACTTGAATATTTTTAAGCCAATTCATCATTTATTAACATGAACAAACATCTCAATGGTATGTTCTCTTGTTGCTCAAGTTTTCAAGAGTGATTAAGAAAATTAATCTCTGTGTCAAGTCATGCCATAACCCAGGAAATTATAGGGTTTATTTATAATGTGGGTTTATTTTAGATCTTTTTTAGGGTGTTGAGAAAAGTTTTACCTGTAAACACTCTGAGGAGAGAATGGGATGTTTTGCTTTAAACGTTCAATTTAGTTTCGTTGTATTTCTACCACTTTGTTATAATGTGGAATTTGATTAGGAAATAAACAAAGTTCACAATGCATATGCGCTTAAAGGCTTGAAAGACTTTTTAGTTCAGAGAAAGAATAAACTGATTTAGACTTTTTGTTAAAATATTTTCTATTAAGAAAGAGGAAGGCAGATGATGAGGAAATCAAGCAGTTTCTTTTATTCTTCATGAATTGAGTTTTCCAACCATACCACTGAGCAAACGCTGACAACAATGAAGAAACTCATCAAGGCCAGGCCTTGAGAGAGCTGACTTTCAATATACAGAGAAAAAAATAAACTTCTGAATTCATGAAACGCGTGGAGTGGGCGGAAGGGGAAGGCCTTGCAGCTTGACGTAAAATCTATTTGAGTTTTTGACTGTGATTCACATTTCTTTGAAGGCGATATAATATCTTAGAAAAAAAATTTATAAAAAAAATCCCTTGTGAAAATAATTTATTTCAAATAGCATACTATGTGGCTTATCTCTTCTGTTTTGGGGAATGTTTTCAGCAGTTTTAGGCTTTTTTCCTCTATGAACATTATTTGTTTACTTAAACTTATTACAGCTCATTAGAGTGGAGAAACAAAAAAAAGATAATTGTTTGTGAGAGGACAGACAATCAGCCTCATTTGGAGGTTTCTGCTGTTACCCTGAGTAAAGATGACAAGCGGAAGTCACCCCTGCGGCAGAACCTCAGGCTTGGTAACGCAAGGAGCTAACAGCAGAGGCAGAGCACGTACACACACAAACACACCCACGCACACCCCCACACACACACACACCCACACACGCCCACCCCCACGCCCACACACACACAAGACTTGCAGCTCTTAGAAAGATAAAGTCTTCACAACCAGTGAACAGACAGAGATTTTACTTTGCATGGACTGAGAAATGCAGCATTAATCGCAGCTTATGGCGACACAATATAGTAAAAAATGTCTAATAAGTGAAAGTTGTTGGGAGAATATGTTTGCGTGTGTTCAGCTGCAGTTTGGCTGCACAACATTCTTTTAATGAGCTTTTATTTTCAAAAGTTTTATCCTAAAGAAATGCATCTTAAAGAAATTCTCAAGCGCTCAGAAAAAACACAACAATGCAGAAATCAATTTTCAGTGTTGCACTTTAACAATGTTGACAATATTTGCTTTTATCAAAATGAGAGAAGTTGCTTTAAAAATAGAACTTCTTGTTCTTTGGAGAACTTTGTGCTCGAAAATCTTTTTTCCATGAACTTTGTGCTTGAATATCTGTTTTCCATGCGTGCAGTGAATGAGATTTGACAGGGCTTTGGCCCTGACTGACGGGTTCGGGCATTTGCAGGAGGACCTCCGGGGCCCGGTCAGGACTCTCCAGCCAGGTCGCCCACAAACACACAGAGGTCATGGGTAGTACTAAGCATGCTGGACTGGTCTGCACTGAACTGCCCAAGGCTTTCTCTTCTGCAGCATGCAGGCTGAATCTGTACTTTCTCTTCACATGTTGGCCTGTCATCCTGTCTGTGCAGGTTCCCTTTGTGTTTGACAAGTGCACACAGACACAAAGAAGCTTTCATTTTTTGTGTGTGTCTGTCACCATATTATGGTCTTGCTTACATTTTTCACATCATTCCTGTGCTCAGTGTTTAAACAAACAACATTGATTATATTTTTCTTTATTGCATGAATAATCCCTTTGTGCTTTCAGGTTATATAGTGTACATGTTGACATATAAAATGAATTGTTACAAAAATAAAAACGCACTAAATAATACTTTATTTCAAATCAGGCCGAATTACATTCTGTTTACATTTTTAAATATCTTTTTAAATTACTTATTTACTTCAACAGTTGAAAGATACAGAGTTCATTTGATGCAGAAAAGCCGCCTAATATTAATGTAAGAAAAACTAAGATCTTAATAAATACATCACTGCATAACTAACAAAATAATGTACATTTACCAGATTTGCTTACAAAGCTCATATAAAATTATTTTTACCCATCTGTGTGATACATCAAAGTGAAAATTAAACCACCAAAGTAAGTGAAATATGTCAAAATTATTCAATTTCTATGGTAAACAGTGTACTTTTGGAAACTAGCAAAAATAAATAAATCTCTGAAATAGCATCTGAATTCTGGAAATATTAACAAACTACTACAGTACTATTACTATTTCAAAGTGCACACAGTCGAAACTGTTACTGCTTCATCCACCAAGCATCTTCTAGTGATTATTGAGCATTGACAAAACTAAAATAAGCTATTAATATTCAAACATTAACTTGCAGACTGCAGTTAAACTCCACTGATTAGAACTGATTGACAGCTGAAATGAGTTAGATGAAAATGTTGTCACACTGGACATGTGTCTGCCTCTTCCTCCCTCTCAGTGACTCCTGGTCTCTTTAACACGCTGGACATCATCACTGCACCGTGTCAACAGCAGCAACACGACTCAATGGACTGATATTACACAAGACTCCACCCAACAGTTTCATTGATGAAACATTTCAGTGTTAACACATGAGGTTTGGTTATTACTTTAGAGTGATTTTTATCACCTCTGAGTAATACAAACACAGTAAAATGGGCTTTATTAAAACTTAAATTATTGTTTTGAAAACTTATTTTAATTCATTGGATTATCACAATGTAGGTCGTTGTGGTAATCCATTTTATGTCTGCCTGTGCCAGCCGCAAACCAATCAAATCGATGCTTAGTACTGAATTATTTGGTGTTTAAGTAATTCAGTATTCAAACAATCACTGGAGATAAATATAATTATTGAATACAAATTACCAAACACACAACATGATGCAACAGATAGTAAATTAATCTAACTGGATCATCTTACCAGCATTTCCACTGTCATCGACCGTGGAGCATTTGTGCAGACAAAGGTGCATAAAAGGAAACACAATCCAGGTTTAAAGTGTCAACTTGGTGGAAGTTAAATCCAGTATGAACCTCTCCGGTAGCAGGAGGAAGTGGAGCTCTGCTCCTCGTGGTTCGTTCTCCAGAGGAGCGTAAAGCCTCTCAGACACTCCAGCTCTCTGCTTCTGTAATTCAGACCTCTCCCATCTCCCTCCTCCACCTCTCTCTCCTGCTTCTGAAACCTCCAACCACAGCTTTCCTCTCTCCTCCTCACCCACCTCCCCATCAAGCACACACACACACACCCCCACACACACACGCCCACACGCACCCACGCACACACACACACACACCCCTACATACTTCCCTAGATCTTCAAGGTAAAGTCCACAGTTGTGTTTTGCTCCTCTTTCTCTTTCTTTCCTCCCACATTTGCCCTGTGATGTGTGTCCCTCCACTTTCCTCTCCTCCACTCCAAAACATCTGTCATGTTTAGTGTCTTTGAGGCTTGAACTCTTCTTTTATTGTCTCTGCAAGCCTGATCGTATAGCTCACTCTTCCCTCAGCTCATAGGGAAGCATGTTTAGGGAAAGATTTTCTTTCTTTGCTGCACACTTTTATTTTTATCCACATGTAAACTGTGTAAAATTAATAACAGAAACAGTAACTAATGAGAGTTGACTGTTCTAATAACATCCTTTCTTGGGGCATTTTTCTAGCTCTTCTAGGCTTTGTAGTGTCCACATCCATCCTCTGTGTTTATTATCTCAGGGAAGCAGAGATAACTGTGCTCCCATGAGATCCTGCCTTTAAAAACAACTGGAAAAAACTGGACATCAGATTCAAAAATCCCACACAAATGCAGAAAGTCAAAGTTTCAGCAGGGCTGTTTGAAAGCTGAAGAAGTAATTATGTGGCCAAAGTGAAGCAACATACAGCAATGCCCATGCAGAACCGTGTTATGTAACCTCAATCCTCAAGCGTTTTTGTAAACCTGCCAAATAAATAACCATAGGACATGTCCCCTTTCTGTAGAATAAGGGTCATACTGTATATCTGATTCTGCTTTCCAACAAGAACTGACCTGGCCTCTTTTTGGAGACGTATAAAAGGGCAGAAGCTTGTTATTGTACAACATGGTTGGTGGCACAATTCAGGCACATGCTGCAAAAACAGTTCTGTTAAAAGTCATACCAGGAATAATTTAATACAAAACAGGAAACATTCAGCTGAATAAATTACATTTGAAGCCCTGGGGTTTATAATGTCTTTGAGTCTGGTCAAATTAAACTAATGTTACATTACAGACCAAAACATAGACCACTATATAGTTATATATGTCTTTTTTCATGCATGCACTTTGGGTTATGTTTTAGTTTGTACCTTTTAGTGTGGTTCCGTTAAAACAGAAAGTCACAATGTAAAGATTTTCTTTATAAAATTATACATAGAACTCTTCAGGTATAAATTTTACCTGGTAAAATATCCAATCTTTCAAAAGAAAGGAAACTGTAAATCTAATATGCATAAAAGTAAAGCTGCTGTCTGTTACAGATCATCTGAATATTTGGGGTTTCAACAAATGTCCAACTTGTGTCTGTAAACTTGATTCCAATATTTATCAGAGCAAAACGCTGCACTTATCAGAGATTCGTCAGAATTAAAAGTCATGAATTTGCTTCCACTTCACAATTATCCATTGATGTGTGTTGGTTTGTCTTGTAAAAATATATATAGTTTTAGAATTTTATTTGAGAAAATGCAAAAATAAATAAATAGATGAAAATCAAGGGCTTTAAGTACTTTTGCAGGCAATACTGCACATTATGTGAAATTGAAAAAGGCATGTGTTTCTGCCTTCTATGCACGTGACTCATTTTGCTTTATTTTGAAGAGGTGAGGAAATAAAATGTCTACTGTTGCCATGTTCATTCATTGTGTAACCAACTGGTGACATGCAAACAAACTACAGTAGCTATCATGTCAGATGAGTGGAAAACTCCTTAAATTCAGGAGTTAAATGCATTTATGGGATCACATGGAGTCTGAATCACCTGAAACATAAACTCAAGATTTCTAAGAGGCGTGAGCAAATTTCTAGCTGAAGAGCTCCTGTATGGAATCAGGCTGGGAATGTTTTTGCCTCAGGTCAGCCATGGCTGCAATGCTTAACACCGCCAGAATGAAATGACTTCATTTGAGATGAGTGCCTGGTTTTTTCTCATTACCAGTCATGAGCCAAGGCTGCAAAGCCAATTAAAAAAGCCACACCACATTCAAAAGAACCAATAATGAATCTTCTCCCTCAGTTAAAACTCCAGTTTTCTCTCAGTGACATTCCTCACATGTGAGTCAAATTGAGACTGACTGTAGAGAAGAAAAACCTTTGACCTCTGTACATGAATTGACTGTATTATTTTCATACTAATAAAATACACATTCTGCACAAGGTTGAATATGTTATTATCTATGACCCGGTGTGCTTAGCTTTTGAATTTCCATTTCTTGAAAGCACCATTCACTTTTTATTGCTTTGATTTGTATCTGTAAATATCAGTTTTGTCATAATTTATCGTTTTAATGATATCTTGTAAGAACAATTATTATTTAAAGATGAAAAACAAGAGTAGAACTTCTTTGTGACTTTAGTGGTGCGTTGCAATTTTTTTCTTCTTCCTTTTATATATTTTGTCTATGTCACAGGACTTCAAATTAGGTTGAATTATCTCCCATGAATCATGAAACTGCAAAGCCATTCTGTGACCTTTTGCAAATAAATATGCAGAGCAGGATTGTTGGACTTTCTACTTTGCAGCCATTTTCTGTCAGACTGCTGGCATATTTAAATACTGCCAGGAAAACCAAGATACACTCTGCTCTTGTTTCATGCAGGAAGACCTAATGAGGCAATATTTGCCTTATCGTCAGTAAATAGTGGAATGCACAGTAAGCTGCAATCTGTCATTTTCCTGTCTTTATTTTCAGTAAATTGTGATGCAAAACCATGATATAAATGGCACATAAGATTTTCAGTCTCTTTAACATGAACTAAAAGGAGGTGAACTAAATTTATAAAATAAAACAAGACAGAACCTTTCTTATTGCCCTGTTTTGTTGCTATATGCAACATGTTCTGATTCTTTATTTTACAAGAGAAGCTTGTATTGTTCATGAATTGCACTTTAAAAGTTTTATTGTATTTTCTTCTCATTCTGACAATTTAGAAACTATCAAACAGACCAAAGAACATGTTGCAAGATTTTGCTATTTAGCATCTCATTGCGAAATACTGGGAATCCTGTTTTCATGTGCCAAGCAGAAATTTCCAGATCAGTCTTTTATCTTTCAACAGATATAAATATCTCAGCACCAGAAATGCACAACGCACTGAAAAGGAGAGGCCACAACCATCACTGGAGAACATGCTCGCTGTCAACAAGGAGTAAGATTAAAATATTTATTGCTTTGCATCACAGAGGAAATCTGAAAGCAATTATCTTTATTTATAACATCAAAAGGCTTTGCAATTTAGATAAACATAATTCATAGAAAAGTGTAAACTGAGTTAAGAATATGCAAAAATTTTTGGAGATCTTGTGTAAAATAGTTTTTACAAAGCCAAATTTTAAATTCCCAGCAAAAATCTATTGCCTAAACAAGTTAAAATGATAATAATTAATAACCTTGATTTTTAAGTAGTTCATTTGTCAATACTTTTTTTTTTACATGTCTAGTTTTTTGTCTCAGTTGATCCAGATGAATAAATCCAGTAGATGTCTTCTTCTTAGTTGACTCTGTTGTCGTTTGAAGGTTTTTCCTTGCGCTGGTCCTCCTGGCCGCCGTCCTGGCAGAGGGAACAATCAGAGACTCAGGTAACGCAAACATTCACTGCTTAGCTCAGCGTTGACAAAGATCTAAAAATTGTATTTTATTATTTCTGTATTTATTTGTTTGGTAACAAAGTTTGTATGACCAAGATAGTTTAATCTATGAAAGTGCAGTTTACTGTTTACCTATGATTTGTGTTCACTTTGAAGGGTGGAAATATGTATGAAATATTTATCACAAACAAAAAAATCCTAGTAGAAATAAATGTAAGTGTTTTATAATTTATTCCTTACTGGAATAAATTATAGTTTATTCCAGTAAATTATAAATTGTAGTTATAAATTATAAATTATAGTTGACTATAACTATAAGCTCTTTCACGCACTTCTCTCATTCACACGCATACAGAGTTTATATAAAAAACTAAAGATAGATTGCAAAACGAATTACAGTCAATGAAATCTGTTTTTCATCTGCAGGTTTAGGATGTATTTCATCACGAGTTTGAAACTTTCTTTAAGTTTCAAAGTATATTTTTCTTACTTGAATTTTTCAGCACTGTTAAAGTATTAAATACTCTCATCATCCCCTAATATGCTTTAAGAACATACAGGATGTTAAAGGCTGTCCTAATTTTTTCACACTACTGTATCTTGCTTAATCCTGATATAAGTTGTTCCTCTTTTCTACCTTTTATTTATTTTGTTCCAGAGGTTTTCAGTAGTGTTTTTATTTCATTAGCTGGATCTGTTTCAGGTTTGGGTGCGTTCAAGACCAGGAGAAATGAGAGTTTTAAAAATGTCTCTCATTTGAGACAATAAATTTTGTCTTAAACTAGACAAGATTAGCCAGAGTGTTGTGAGCTTATTGTAACATTTAGTGCAAGAGGTGAAAGTAAAAGTGTTGCATGTGACTTGTTGATGTCTATTGTAAAATACATGATAGTCTACAGATTTGCTGACTTTCTTCAGTAGACTCTGAATTGGAGCTGGAGTTTTCTCTGTCAATTTTCTTTGCGGGATTTAAAAGATTCACATGCATAAAAAAAGTTATTCATAAATGAAAAGAGCAGGCAACACAATTTTAAAGAATTTAACTATTTAAAGTGACAGTGTGTAACTTTTTCAAAAATATGTTTTTTCCATATTCGTTAAAATTGTCACCATTTCTAGAGATATAATATTTTCGCAGATTATTCATCTTATGTTATGCTGTCAAAGCATGATAGTTATAACAAATATGTAACTTTATAATACTTTAAAGTCAAAAGGTGAATAAAAAAAAACTAATTATACAATCCTCCAAAACTTCAAAGGAAACGTGACTTTTGAAATTATTGAGTGTTGGTTTATTCATGTATTTATTAATGCCCTTGGCTATTAAAAAGACTTTTGATCATTCACCAAAGGAATAAACTACTGAAAATATTTCATTATAACCTAATAAATAATCAGTTTTAAAGAGAAAATCAGGACATGTTTTCGAAGAGTCCTGATCATTTAATCACAAAGTTTCAGTTCCATTAACAAAATGAATAGATGACTTGAAAAATCTTATTTCATAATGTTGCACATAGCAACATAATGCTTATGAAGACATCACACATTCTCTACAGACAGTAAAACTGATTGAGAGTAGAAGTTTAACTTCACCTTTGTACAAAATAAGATTTCTGATCAGATGATCCTGCTTAGCATCTTCAGTACCGATCAACTCCAATTCTGTCTCCTGCAGAATTTAATAGATTGTTTCATTCAAATATTTCTTTTATTTATCAACAAGAGTCTGAAAGGAAAACATTCAGATTCATTATTTTTCTTCAGAAAACAATCATTTAAATGCAGCAAAACCTACAATCTAGGTCAAGAAATATGGCTCAGCACACTGGGGACTTAGTGAAAAAGATTGCATCAGCTTCTAGTAGTATTAGGTGAGAAAAGAACCCACTCTTAAAATCTTGTTATGCATCAAGCTAATAAAGTGATTAATTTGTTTAATTGCGTGTAGGATGAAATCTTCTGCTTTGATTAAACTCACCAAGGAAGAACCAGTACAGATTTAATAATCCAGAGAAAATATTCAAGATGTTGCCATCACTTTGAAGAGACAATCACTTGAACCTCGATTATCCCAGTCACAGAAAGGAGAAGAGGATCAAACACACAGAGATGGGCTTTGTTTCTTCTTTTCTGTTTATGAAAAACAGAATGAAAGAATCAAAGCTTTTTCTTTGAAAGTTCAGACGATCTAATTAGAATAGAGATCCATGCGATAAATCACAAGCCAGGAGTTACGTCACTAACGATTACAACAGATAAAGCTTACGAAAAGCTAACATTTATTAGCTTTTTGTGGGGAGAGATATAGCTTCCCATCTCAAATATTATGGAAAATTTTAAATTGGTGAATAATTTACCTCTCATAGCAATATTTTTAGTATATTATATATTTATTTTTATAGCTGTTTCTTAAATTTTTGAGTCAAGTTCATTTTAGTTTTCTTTGCCCCATGGAGCTTAATTTTATTGTACTTGGACATCAATTGTTGTTCTTCAGATTTTTTTTTAGTTCTTCAATATTTTTTTATTTACTTTTTCTGACCTCTACCTCTGCCCCCTTTGGATTTTCCAGCCTATGCTTCATGAATGGGCCACCAAAAGATCAAGACATGTGATATTTTAACGTATCTCGTTTTTTATGAGAAAATGTTTTCAACTGGAAAACAAAATAAAATTATAACAATAAATTAGCTAAAAGTGGTTTTATATTTTCCCCTAAAAAATTAGGCTTCCTTCGTTTGAAGCGGATGGTTGGTGGGACGTTGGCCCCTCACGTTCCCTGGCAAGCCATGGTCTACCTGTCTGACAGCGTGTTGGATGGCGGGTATGCAGGCGGCGCTCTCATCTCCGACCGCTGGGTGTTGACGGCTGGAAGGAACCTCTTTATTAGAAAGAGTCGACAGGACACTCAGGGAAAAGATCCTGTCATCCCAAAAGTATATTTAGGAATCTCACAAAAGGCAGAAGCCGACGCCTCCAAAGAAGTCGCTGTAGACAAGGTGAGGAATTGGCTTCTTGTTACAAAAAAATGGCTTTAAATACTGATAAGGAGACATTTACTAAATGTCTGTCATTTTTGTGTTAGTTAATTTGAAAGGAAAATAGAAAACAAGGTATTATTGCCCTTCTTTTTATTTCATTACTGTGCCTATGTTGCATTTAAAATTTTTAGGAGCTGGAATAAAATTACTTTAGATTTTAAGCTCCAGGGTTAGTGAGACAAATGACATCCAGGAAGGATATATGAAGTGATTTATGAAAGGAAGAGAAACATTTTTGTATTTTCTTGCTTTGTTCTTTCATCTTTCTCAGTTCATAAACATGTTAGACTTTAATTTCTTTAGGCGTTCAAACCTTATTATAAAAAAACTTAATATAAAAGGAAAAATTCTTCTTATTTTGACTTGTTCAAAACTTATTCGCCTGGGAAAGTATTCAGAGTGAGACATTGCTTTAGGTAGCAAAGCTCAGTTTGTTTTGTTAGCTTTGGAATATGAGATTAAAGGACTTTTTATTACATTCTTTATAGAAAACAGCAAAAAAAAAAAAAAAGAGATTAAAAATAAGAGATATTTACATTCTCCTCCTGTAGGTTTTTCTTCATCCAGGCTTCCAGAATCAGACTGACTGGGACAACGATCTGGCTCTGATCAGACTTAAAGAGTCTGTAATCATGACTGATAAGATCACTGCAATCCCCATCCCAGAGAGAGGCCAGGACCTGGACACTGTTGTGGGCAGGTCAGGGGTCATCGCTGGCTGGGGCTGGGGGATCCACCTCACCCCTGCTACATCTCTCAAATACCTCGTTCTCCCTCTGGCTAATTACTCCGACTGCAAAGCAGAATACAACCGTACCACACACACCCCGAGTCTGGATGACAACATGTTCTGCACCAGACCCACAGAGCTTGAGGAAAACATTTGTTTTGGTGACGCGGGAGGAGCTCTGGCTGTCAGAGATGCTCAGTCTGGGGACGTGTACGCTGCAGGGATCCTCTCCTATGACAAATCCTGCAGCCGAAACAACTACGGCGTCTACATGAAGATTTCTTCATATTTACCTTGGATCCATAGAGTCATTAGAGGAGATACAGAGAAGTCGTCTGCTCTGCGCTCTGATGTAATGGCTAAAATGTACCGATAGCAGCCACAGAGCTTCAGGCTCTCTTGTTTTGATAGATGTTTCAAGAGAGAAATCATTGCAATGTATTGTGTCAGTAAATGGCTTTAATTCATGTCTGTAGATTAAATCTTGTGACAAGTGAAAACATTGGATTTGATTTACAGTCTTGTCACGAACCCACAGAGTGGTAAATAGGCCACACTAATAACGATTTTTTGGCCTTATTTCTAAGTTAGTTTTTATTTGACATATTTCTGAAATGAATTTCAGAAAGGGATATACACTGAAATATGTAAATTTACAGAGGCTACAGAAATGACAAACATAAATCCATCAGCTGCGTGCTTCTTGTGTGTATGCACTCTTGTGGGAAAAGTTGAAAGGAGAAGAGCGAAACATGTTTTTATATTTAGGTCAGAGCTTCTATTAATCTTTTGTGAAATGACCCAAGGGTCTGAATTTAAGAGCAAGGTTTGAAACAACCTATTTCGAGTTATTTAGGGGGGGAGAGAGTTGTGAAACTCACCAGTAATTTGTGTAAAGTCCCGCTGAAGTTGAAACCAGATATTTTATTAAAAAATAAAGACAGAGATGCTTCTCTTTCTTATCAAACGTAATGAGCCAAAGTGATTTGGCTCATCTGATCAGTTGGCCTCCTATGCACCTTCTTTTGGCGGACACCCGAACATGTAGCACACCAGGAACTAGCTACATGAAGGAACTCCAGGCCCTTTCTAGCCTGGAAAATATTTCAGAATCAAGTGTGAGTGGGATTTGAGATGACTCAAAAGCAGATATCACCTAAGTATTAGATGGTTTTATAATGATTAAATAAGGAAACAAAGAAAATCAGAGCAAAGAGGCAGCGTGAGAGCAGCAGAAAACCCCAGCAAAGAAAGCAGAGAGCTTTAATACTGTGGTTAATGGGTCTTTGATAAACAGAATGGAGAAGCTGAACACATACAGGTCTACTGACCAACAAAAAAAGACTAATATAAATATAAAACTATAAAATACACAACAGAACACAAGAAGGCACTTCAAAACTCAATGCAAATTAATGGGCAGAGAAAAATCTTAGAATAAAACAACAAAAATGATCTAAATACCAACACAGGTGAGGACCAATAACATAAACAGCTGTATATCCTGCTTACAGCCTAACCTTGAATAAGTTAAAGTCAACGGATGGGCAAACAGACAGATGGAAATGTGGCCTAATTGGTTAATAATCACATAATCTCTCCTGGATAGACAGAATATTCTATCTACAAAACACTTTGCATTTCATTTATAATTTAAATGTTGAGTATTAGATATTTTCCAGGCACATACTGTCAGTTTATAACATTATTAAGTAACTATGTTACCTACTTCAGTTGTTAAAACATGCTGTTTAAATCAAAAACAACTCAAATGAAATTTGACTGTGTTCACATGAGTCGATTCTTGGTTACATTCTGCACTGCAGCAGCTCCAAATGTTAAGACAACATTACATCATGGTGCTGCTGTCCATCGCTTGAAAGCAAAAGTTAACAATGAATTAAGAGGGTCCGACACGTTTCAGACCCTGTGGCTTTTGACTGCTGCCTTCAATACCACCACTTCAAAGATATTTCTGTCAGGCAGGTGTGTCCACTCTGCCATAAATAACAAAGTGTCTCAACAATAAATACCCAGAAAGGTGTTGTGATGACAGCTGCCCGTCCACTTCATACATTATGATTGGAGAAGATGAGGGCGAGAAAAAAAAGAAAAATCAAAGTGAGGACTGGTTCCGACCCGCTGGGTGATTTATTTCAGTTACATAAAGACAGACCAGCTTGGGGCATGAAGAAGCAGATGGTCGTCGTTGTTGTGAGTATTTCAGTCTGTTAATTACACCTCTGGATATTCAGACAACACACAGGAAAATGCTGCTGTCTCAGATTTATGAGACTGATAAAAAACATCATAATTACCAGAAGAAAATATGACTTTAGTTTATTCTTTATCACATCCTCAGCAAATGTTTTCTTTATTTACAAAAAGGCAAATTTGATGTATATCTTCTTTTAGGGTTTACTGCAGAATAGTTGAAATACCTTCTTTAAATTAATGTTCTAACATTTAATAATCCATTTGTAGTGCATTTTTTTATCAGTAAATATATCCAATGGGTAAATTAAGTTACAAACCTGTTTCTTCATCTCTGTCACTGTCCTGCTTGTTTTTGACGTCTGACCTGAGATGTCTTCCTGCCGTTTTTCGAAACTTTGCAGACTGAGTACATCTCTCGACTGTGCTGTGTTTCTGCTGGAACGTTTTGTGCAAAAGCCTTAATTAACTTGGAAATCCATTTCCTCTTTGAGTCCAAATTGTTCAGACTCTGCAGCTTCAAATGATGATTTCCCCTATTTTGTATTGAAAAGTGCTTTTATATTGGTATGCAAAGCTGTTTTGCTTCATAACAGTGTCTGTCTGCTTTGCAAACACATTAACTCTTCATTCTTATTCAACAATGTTTATTCCTGAGGAGTCACTGTAGCAGCCCTGAAGTTCAAAAGGTGCACTCGGCTAGTGCGTCCAGGAAGAACGCAGCTAGCTGCGAGATCTAATGTGATTTGCAGGACACATTGAAGCTGTTTTTCTCAGCTTCATTTTGTAACCGGCCACTTCTTTGCTTTTAAAACCTTTGCTGTATGTCAAAGGGCCGATCTTCTCCATTTGCAACCTGTCTCACTTTGCCTTGTTAAAAATAAAATCTCTTTTAGATTATGTTACTACAATTTCCGTGACCAATTCACTGTTTATCCATGAATTATAAATAGGGATTTGACATCAATATGTTATTATTTTCTAATAACAGACTGAATATCTAAATAGAAAATAGTCTGGATGTATGGAGCGCCTTTCCAGTCACACTGACCCCTCAAAGCAAACAGAAATAATTTTTCTAATTCTAGCTGCTCTGAAGCAAGAGATGTTTGGTTTCATTTAACTTCTGACAGTAAGAGAAAAAAAGATTTATGTGTTGTTTTTTTGTGTTTGTAAATGTCTGTTTTTGGTTGCATGATGACAGTAAAGAACATTCATTCAATAGGTACCAAAACGGATCATTTTATTAGAAGTTGCACACACATTCAATCCCACAGCAACGCCCCAGAAATGAAATGAATAAAAATATTAAAACTAAATAAGTCATTTTCAAATAAACCCAACAAAAATGTTAGCCTGCGATTTGAATGTTGTCATTTTCTGATAACAGACACAATTTATCCAACATGCTTAAAATCTGGGACAAGAAGAAAACAGAAGGTGGCTTTGAGATAGTTTCTGCAGCAGGCAGGCACTCATTGTGTTTCCTTTTTTTAGCCAAAGTTAAATTTGTGTACGTTTTTTTAAGCATTTCTGAAGCGCAGCACCAGAGGTTTTCCTCTATTGCTTCTGAAATATTAATGTTCTGTCAAAGCCTATTACTTTCTACCAGTCTGAGTGCATTCCTTTAAAGCACCGACTAAGGTCACAACACATGCAGAGTTGTTCTGCAATAGGAACCAGAACTTCAGACTTGTAAGCAGTGTGTGGAAAAAAAGATCTTTAGGTTTCTGCAAACATGTAGGTAGACCTTTAAGTTGTTGGCTTGTAGATTTACTGTGTGTGTTCACAAAATGCGTGTCATGAGTTCATGACAATCAGACTTGGAAGGCTTGATAAACTTCTTTTTTTTTTTTAACAAAACCAAAAACAATTATGTGAAAAGATTATTCCCATGTGTGAGAACCTATGTGAGGCTAAACAATGTTTTCACCAGCAAATCAGCTAACGATCAGGCTGTGTGATGTTCAATTATATAGGATAATTACACACAGGACTGATGTTTTCAGACCTTTTTTCATATTAATTATGATTTTTTTTATTCATACAGTTAATAAAAAACATATTTTTAAAAGTATCACAATCTATCAAATAAATAATTACAGATTTGTGAGTGAGATATTTTAAACATACATATCATAATTATACGAAACAATTAAAAATGTATCAATGTGTGTCAATAATTTGTCAAACACACAATGAATTTAATACAGAAATCATTAATTAAAACTGGAATTCATTACTTGTTAAAATATTTATTATTCCAGTATTTATTCTTTCTTTTTGTTTTTGCTAGAAATCATCATGAAATAATTGAAAGGATCAATATAGATTTTGAATTAAATCATGACATCTGATTGGCTAACCTGCACAGCAGTTCAACTGCAGACCAATCACCTTGCATTGATATCATTACTGTGTTACACTGGTTTTGATGGGAGGGCAGACAGATAAATTCATAAATTCACATTATTCTCCAAGTCAGGAACAGTAAATTTTGTAATATATATAAGACTGTTGCATTGTGGATGGATGAATTGATGGTATTTAAATGATTACCTGCTCTATATGTTCATTAATTTGATTACATATTTCTTCATTTAATTGCCCCATCACACATATAAAGAAAACATCAAGTACCAAAGTGATTGTGAAAAATGTTTACTCATTTCCCTTCATCAGAAGGTTCTGAACAAACTTTACTCATTGTAGTTATGGCTACCAGATAAGCAATAGCATTAAATGAGCTAATCATTAGGAATAAATGATTTGTGAATTAAAGTGTCCTTTAAGATGAAAAGTATATGTCAGGGGAAGGATACAAAAACATCTAAGTTACTGAGCTTCCTCTTGAGTTCAGTTAAATCCACTATCAAGAAATGGAGGGAATATAGAACCTGTCAATCTTCCTAGATCAGCCCGTCTTCACACGGAGTGACTGGTCAAGAAGGAGACTAGTGAGAGAGGACACCAGGATACCTATGACTAAAGTTACAAACTTCAGCTGCTGAGATGGAAGAGACAACAAATGTTGCCCTGTCAATGTCTTATGGGAGACCAGCAATGAGAAAGCCGCTGCAGAAAACTCAAATAAAGGCTCAACTAGAGTTTGCCAAAAAGCATTTCAATCTTAGCACATGATCTGACATTTGTGAAATGGCAATCTCTCTAAGGAAGCCCTTAGTGACTCAATGTGAACATTGTAGAAATCTCTGCTTCTGTGTAACAAGAAGAAACCTCCAACAGAACCAGGCTCAGGATGAAGAACCACCTGCCACGACCAGCTGTGGGTTTATTGGGAACATCAGTGACTCGACTTTACAGTATTTAACCATACAGTATTATTTGTGTGAACAAAATCTCACTTTCTATCTTGTTTCACCATGAGGACAAAGACAAATCCAGCTGTATCAGTAAAACAAATATATGTACATGATTCACAGCTTTAAAGTTCTGGGAAGTACTCAAAGTATGTGTAGACATTTTCAGTCAGGTGATTTCTAATCATATTGAGACTCACTAACACATTCCTCACATCTGTGAACAAATGTCTTTTTACTGTGAATAAAACAATTTGCTGCTAATTCCCATGTACGTCAATCCCTTTGAAATCTGGAGATTCACAGTGGTGAGATGACTCACTTAGATCTGTTAGTTTCTGACTCTGATGATGGAGCTGATGGGCTTTAAATGTGATGCAAATGCCAAGACTGTCACACCTTGTTCCTTCCAGAGGAAAACACCTGCTAGGACTCAGCTCAGAGCTCTTGGTCTCATTACCAGCTGCAGCACAGGGGGCAACAACAACACCTGTGACTCACTTATTACAGATTTCATTTTTCTTCAGCACCAAAAAAATTAGGAAGAAATGAATACAAAACTGCATTCGTCATAAATTATATGTTTATAGAGATAGACTAAACATATATATAAAAGAAAGACATTGTGAGTGAAAATTTGATAAGCAGATACAAAAATCATGATTTTTAGAAGGTATTCTTTGCACTTTAACATTGCAGTAAGAATGTGGTTTTATATCGCATGTTGTTTCCCACTTAAATGTTGCATAAAGAAGCCTTTTAGCGTGCTTGTATCTTAATAGACTGCAACAGTAAGAAATCTTCAATGTACACAGGTTTTCTCTGCAGTGTCTTGTGGTAGGTTGTCATGCTGCCAGATAACATCAAGATGGAAAAGGTCAGCCGGCTTTCAGCAGCAGCAGCGGCAGCGCTGTGGAGACGCTCCCCTCTTTTGATTCCCAACACCGGGACTATGACAGAAACAAAAAGGACTGGAGAAGTTCACCATCACCTGAGGCTCATTCTTACATGGACCAAAGATGAATTGTTTCAGACAGTCCCCCCGCTGGTGTCAGACATCACTCACATCAAGTTTTAGGTGTGGCTTTGATCTCAAGCATTCAGTATGTCAGTAGACCGTCTTATGTAAGGGACTCAAATATCTCCTCGGATTCGTAGCAGCCTGGGTGCTGCGAAGACTGAAACAGCGACAGAAAAAAATGAAGATCCAAATATGAAAACTTTAACTTATAATCACCTAAATCTTAAAATCACGAGGCTTTCGGAATCTATTTTCAGAAATGTAAGAGCTACGATTATCAGAGCTCCTCATACCTGTGATTATTATGGGCATGCTAACTATGATAACTATGCTGACTCTGTCAAAGGAAGGATGTATGTTGAAAACTAGATACGGCCAAAAATTTATCCCTGAGCTACTTAACCCTTTCATGCATAGTGGTCACTACAGTGGACAGCTATCTAAAAGCCATTTTCGTGTGCTTCCTGTGGATTTTTATGTTATAAATGCACACAGACCACTGAAGTGGACACTAATGCATCATAAAATATACCATCAACTACTGGCCATCAGCTGCAAATGCAAGAAATTATTTTTGTTAAATACAATATGGACGACAGACAAAAAAGCATGAGAACAGACCTGGTCCCTCCTTCTACTGTAGACGACTCTTGCAAGTAAAAAAAATATTGTGACATCCGATAACCCCTAAGGAACAATACTACTGATGTATTTTTCAAATAACAACTTTGTATTTGGACAAAATTACAATTGATCACATAAAAATAAAAAATAAAAAATAAATTATTTTTACAAAAAAAATTTCCTACCTTTTTTTATGCCTTAAGAAAAAAAAATTTTAAAATGGAAAAAAAATTCTGACACAAAGGATCATAATTCATGCATGAAAGGGTTAATAACTCAACTGAGCTTTTTAGAGTGAATAATTGTCATTCATGATCACAAATCTGTGGTAAATATGCATAATATATTCGGAGAAAAGTTCTTGATCACAAATCAAGACGATGTGAGAGAATGCCATAAGCTCCAGTTCCTAAGACTGAGTTTGCAACTGGGAGGCAATTTATCTACAAAATCCCAAAAGCATAAAAATTTGTAAAGATCTTTATGTGACAATGCATGAAATTTTCTTTATAAAATATTGAAAATAAACATATGTTGTACAAAGTAACAGAAGAACTTGATTGTGGAGCTTGGGCGCTGGACAGAGATCTGGCAACTACTTTCACATCAGGGTGTGAAAAAAGAGCAATAATAAGATTTCTTTCCCAGCAGCTGTCATGCTGTACAATTTTTCCAATAAAAAATTCTCACAGTGTTTTGTTGCCCAGTTAGCCTCTCTATTGGTTAGATTGTCACTGACCAGAGTTTGACAATTCTAGTTCTCTGAAAGATTTTCTTAGGATCTTTTTTTTTTTTTTTACCAAAGATCATCAAAATCTTTGCATCTAAAATGACTAAAATCAAGTTATATAGTAAATTAGCAATGAGCAGAACATTAATCTCTTCAACAGAAAGGAGAAAATAATATCTCTACCTCAAACTCTGAATAGGTTCTATTTGAACAAACAAGCATATTTACTGACTGATGTCCTTTGGAGAGATGAAACTAAAGGTGAGATGTTTGCTGCCTTCCAACCTCCTTCCCCTAAGCAAAATCTGAGACGTCTGAAGAAGTGTGACAACATTTCTCACACACTGGGATGTGTGAGTGAATATTAAAAGCTTGGAAGCAAATCATGAATGGGTGTGTGTTTGTTGGATGTTGGTATGACGACCCATCAGGCTTGTCAGCCTGATTAATCAACACACATTTAACAATTCTCAAATTGATTAGCAGCAGAGGGCTCCATGTGCTCGGATATGTTTTATTGACATAATTATACATTTTTCATAGAAAGCAGCCAAGGTGTCGACCTAAATGTATATTTTTAGGAATGTCCTAATTATATTTATTTTTTAATTCCCTCTTAAATACAATATCTGAATTATTAATTTACTTATTCTTTAAAAGGTAGGGGGGTTTGTTTGTCTTGTTTGTTTTTTTGGAGAAAAAAGCTGTAAACAACACACTGGTATTGTGGACCAGTGTCTGCACAATCCTTATGATGCTACATATTACTTTTTAAATAATTGAATGTCAATGTGTTGCATGCACATATGTAACACACACACAGACCCACCCCCACACGCATGCACAAGTGCTTTCACTAGGACTTTTCAATGACTTTCATTCATTTTTTGTTCATTTCTATAGCCTAACCCTGTCCTTAACACCAAACCTAACCGAAACTCAGTTCACACCTTATAGTCCTAACCCTAAAGCAACACTTCTCCTTACAGGGTCAGGTTCTGGACACCAGAAGAAGTAGTGGGTCCTCACATTTCTTAAAGTTTCTGAACAAAATCATTGTCAGATGAATTAGATTTCATTCAGCTCAGTTCTTCCAATTTTGAGCTTTCAGAACTACCGGTTGCTGTTTCGGGCCTCTTTTTGCTGCTGGCCAAGTTTCAGCATCAGGACGTTTTAATGAGGCCATTAAAAAGTCACTAATGTATACAAATGTTTAATAGTATTATGCAGAGTGGCCTCCTAAATATTAACTAGTAGGGAAGCAACATGTTTCTTCTTCTTCTTTGTGAGTGAAGTGACAGCACACAAAAGGACAGCTCAGCCCTGTGGATTCCATGACCTTTAACCTTTCCTCCCCCTCTGTTTATTGTTGCAGTGTTGACACGACTGTCAGGTTCTATACGTGCATCTTGTGATTCACAGAAAACCCAAATCCAACTTGAAAAAAGCGAAAGACGCACATCAGATATTGAATCAGTAAATGTTTGTCTCATCTTTTGCTCACCAAACATAGACAGAACCATGACATGTGTCACATAAAAAGATTCATTCATGAGCATTAAGCAATACTACACATTCTTCAAAGGATGTCAAGGAGATATCATACTGGAAAATAACCTTTAAAAATGTCTAGATTTAATAAATGTTTATAAGACAAACATGGTGTCATCATCTCTGGGATGATCTCTCTCACAGTTATCACAAATCTCTTTTGTTTTGGCAGATTCAATCTTTCAACTCTGATTCCTCGTTTTCTGGTTTTTCCCACACAAACTTCAAAATGCAGTCCTGCATCTTGGACTTGAACACAGTGTCAAAGTATCGATTCTGCTCCTCTGTGAACATGTTTCTCCAGTCTCCGATCTCACCTGGATGGTAGAAAACAATTAAGACAAGATTTTTATTCTTAAGAAAGTAAAAATATATTTTCTGTAGAAATGGAAAGCATAAAATAAAAAAAATATTCAATTGTGTCCGTACCAAGAACATGATAGGCTCAAGATCTGATTTATGCATGTAGTTATATTTAAAAAGTCGCTTGTAGACGTTTGTAACAGATCGATTCATCTGGAGGACTTTTCTTTTAACTTTGAGGTGTTTGTTTTCATTTAACTTGGATCACATGTTGTGAGACAAACTAAACCGATCAGCGCTCACCTTTCCTCATGAAACAGCCTTTGCTGTGATCCAGTATCTCATCAGGAATAAGGCTGTAGTTGATCATCTTGTTGTCCTTCATGCGGCTGAAGCGGCAGTGTTTCACACAGTTATTGAGCTCATGCTCCAGCAGAGGGCGCTGCAGGAAAGAGCTCACCCTGTTGATGGTCCTATGCAGGTCCTGACATCAAATCAAGGTGGTAAAATTGAATGTGTATAAAAAACTAACAACAATTATTCAGACAATTAAACAATGACTCAATCAGTTCTTTCAAAGTATCATGAGGAAACTTTGAGAGACATAATTTAGGACATAATTTGTAGTTTAAAAATTAATAATATCTTCTGCATTATACTGTTTTTAGATTTTTTTTCCCGTGATAATGTTATGTTCATTTATATATGGCTACTTTAGAATGAAGGAGCTCTTCTTTACCGTCGACATCTCTTCATATGTGACATGCAGCAGGTTGAGAGCCGCAGCCTGACTGGTCCAACCCTTAATGTGGTCAAACCAGGAGCCAAAGTGCACTGAACCAGGGGGAAAAGATCCAAATTTAGAAAATACAATAAAAATATTACAGAAACAGAAAAATGTTAGCTCACATGTTCCCTCCAAGAAATGATGCAAAAACTCTGGAAAGGAGCCAGCATCAGGGAGGAAGTTGGCCATCTTGTGGAAGTGATAAAAGGACACCAGAACATCTTTAGGGTTTCTGCTCACATAGATGATCTGTTGGAAGATAAACAACAAAGTGTGCCAGCATGTTGGAGCTGCTCTTGCAAAGAATGGAGAATATCCTGATATTCTATTTATGTACATTCTGAAGCTGGAAAACTGAAATGAAAAGATCACCAGTGTCCAAAGAAGTAACACATCAATGAATAAATATCAATACACCATCCCTGCATCAGCATTTTGAAAAATCTGAAGGTTTTTTTTATTTATTTTACCTGTTCATGGGCTATTTAATTTTTAGAGCTAGTCTTCATTTGTTTGACTTCTTTCTCAAACATCTCATCTCCTTAATGTAGTCAAGTAGATCATCTCTTCCTGATTAATATCAGCACTGATTAAACTGCTGCGTTTCTATCTAAACTCACCAAGTAAGTGCATTTCAAAATGTTTTATGTTTAATGGCTTTCCTGACCTCTTTTCTACAAAAACTCACTTTATCAAAAAACAAAATGAGAAACCATTGGATGTTGTTTGTCGAAGTCTGGTTGTTCAATTTTAAAATATATATTAAAATGCTTATATATATACACACACAGACGGGGTGGGGGTGGATGTGTGTGTGTGGGCGGGCGTGGGGGTGTGTGCGTGTGTGTGAATCTGACCCTAGCCTTGGATTCCTGGAGGGCGGGGCCCAGCAGGTCATGGGGCAGATGTGTAGTGAGAACTCGAGGTGTTGAGGTTGAACTCTTCAACAAATCTGCACAGTAGTATTGCTCCAACCAGGGGGCTCTGGTCCAGTTTGGAGTAGTCTGGGACACATGTGGGTCACCTCTGCTGGATATGAGGGTCACAATTTCTTGCATCCATGTAGTGCCTATTGAGAGAAATCAAAGAGATGTATAACTTGAGTTTTACTGTTCTTATTGATCAGTATGACATTGTTTTAGTAATATTGCACCATATTTGCCTACAGCTGTGCAAACTTTTTGGGGTATTAATTCAGACTGTGGATAGTTCTTTCAAAACATTGTGGTTTGGTTCCAGCCACCCAGACACTATAATAATTTTGAAAACTACTGGTATGTTGGATTGGGTTATATTCATATTCCAAAAGGCAAAATCAATGTCTAATAAATAAATAAAAAAAACTGGTATCATGTTTAGCTTTTTTTTTCTGGAAAATGCAGACATTGGTTTGCCAGCAATAAGAAGGAAGAAACAGAGTGCTTGGAGGAAATGCTTTACTACCCAGTGCATAATTTTCCACATGGATTATTCCAGATTAGGATTATCTGGAATCGATAGATCGATGGATTATTCTACACAGGGTGAGGGATCAGGGTGATCCCACACCCTGTTTTGGACAAACCAGTTTGACTGGTTTTGGACGAAGGCATGTTGGAGAATTGAAAGGCATTAAACTCTTAAATATATATGTAACAAACAACACTCAGAGACGTAACTCTTTGCTGCTAGCCATGACGGGTTCGGGAGACTGTATTACACCCTTTCCACAGATTCGTCTTACAGCTTCTTCAGTACAAACCAGAACTCCAAAAAGTCTCAGTTTATCTTAACATCACCCTTTTGTTATAGAGTCTCATCTTCAGTAATGTGAGTTGGAAAGTTTCGACCAATAGCATTACTGCCCTTGATATGCGTAAGGATGCTGGCAGCCTTTAGATTGTATGTGTGTTGGACTTCCTTGAAAATATTAGAAACCTCTTGACCTCAACACCTGCTACATTTCAAAATTGCTGAATAAGCCAAAACATCACAAATTGTTGTTCTTATCTGCCCAAACAACTTACTTCCCAAATCATATCGTTAGCGTCCAACTTTGTGCTTGGCACGCAAGGGAAGGGAGTGTCTCACGTCAGTGTGACCTGACGAGGCGTTAAAAACAACTCCATAAAAACTATTTCCTCTCTTACAGGCAAATGTCCTCAAATAGATTTCCCCCGTGGTTTCTATGCTTACTGAAGACTTTCCAACATCACCGAGTGCCACCATAGGCTCTCTATGCCTACCCATGAAATGCTGCCAATTCAAAAATAAACCACCAAGACCAACCTACTGCAGAAGAGTTGTGACCAGCTGAAGAAACCTCACACTACACAGTAGATAATATTTGAGTGTCCTGTTGTTCAGAAAGACCATCTACTGTCCACTGTTGACTTATTGAAAATTCATGAAATATTCAATTTAACTTAGTAAGAAGCCACCAGTGAAGTGCAGCATATCATGGCGGTTAGCGTCGCCTCCTCTTACCTGACTTTGGATAGGACACAATGAGGACATCCGTGTCTTGAAACAGAAACTTGAGAGCGTGTTGTAAGGAATCCTGAGTGTGCAGGTGCCCCGGAAATGAAATACCATGAAAAATCTCAGTGACATCCAACCTGGCCATGTCCTCTCTTAATATATTTATGAATGTGTTGCTTGGGATCCCTTTACTGCAGCTCCTCTGTCTCAGTGAGTCTTTGACTCTGTGAGACATTCTGAGCTATTGTATGAACCCAAAGAAGGAAGTTCAGCCAGATCCTCCTCTAAATGGGCGTCTGCCAGTAGATATTTTGACAAAACTTTCCAAGAATGGCCATCATACAAAAAAATAATAAATGTTTTATAAATGATAATCTTGCCCAGTCAGACTGCAGCTGTGAGCTCATTCATATGTTACTCCAGGTGTTTAAAAAAAGAGTCAGTGTCTAAAGGACAGCCTGTTGTTTTTGGTGAAAACACCAAATTCACAATAACACCTAGGATTTACAGTCCATGTTGGTTTATATCCAGCTGCTGCCTGAAACAAAAGTCTGGTTCAGATCCCGACTCATGGAGACGAATTCTTGTTTCTTTAGTCTTTGGAGCTGTTCAGAAATGTTGGCTTCTGTTTATCCACCACATTTTTGAGATTTACCACAAGTTGGAAACATAATCCAGATGTGGAGATAAAATTAATGTTAATGCCTTCAAGAAATTGTGTCTGAATTTCTGGAGGAAGTTGCTTTTGGAGGATATTTTTCTCCCTTTCTTAATGTTTAATCACAGTGTTCTTAGACAGCGTTGGGAGGAGGACATAATTTTGGAAGCAACCAAGATTTGCGACACACGAATTGTGTCAGGATGCTTCACTTTTGGCACAAGACTCTACCTGGCTCCTTCCTGTCTGGGTGAATGCTTTTCTAAACACTTCAGTCTATCAGAAGGATGATTATTCAGATATAATAACTTAGCCCCAGTCTTCTGCCATCCACTGCTGTACTTCCTGCAAAAGTTCAGTTTGGCCCCGATGGCTGTCTTTGTCAGAAATGACTTATTTCCTACTCATGTTGCCACTGCAAGCAGATGCAATACTGCCTCAGGTGCAGGGGTACACCCACCCATCTGCTGCCACCGTTGAGCAAGCTCTGAGCTGGTGGTTATATGATTCAGTCTCATGTTCTCATGTTTTCATTGTGTCACGGTGCGCTTGGCTGATGTTTCATGGTGTTGTCAACCTGGGCCCCTTCTTCTTTAGTGAACAGTAATGCTTGGAGCGTTTTTGTTTGTTATTCTTTGTCTGCAGACAAAGTGGTTGATTCTTATAGAAAACACATACTTGTTTTACAGTAAGGTTCTGGAAAATCTTTACAAAAAATTATTTTAGGCCACTAGAATAGCAAAATAATGCTACTTTGTCCAAGAGAACAATGGACGCTATCCAAAACATTTGAGGTGACCAGCAGAAAAAAACTTGTCAGAAAATAAATTACACATTAACCATCTTAAACTAAGACCACAGTTGAGATTATACCAGCAATTGAGCAACTTATTACACTCAGTGATTTACTGACAGAGAAATGACAGAGGCGGAGCAATGAGCTGACATTCAAACTGATCAGTGCATGGAAAGGGGTAGAAATCAGCTTTGACCCAAACAGAAGGACAGACTGCCAGGACAAAAAAAATTATTTTTGCAGCAAATATTAGAATATTTTGTATTTAAAGAGATGTCACCCAGACTGATGTTGTCTTCATGTCTGGCACTGTGGATCAGCTGCTGTGCCGTCACCTTGGCTCAGGACTCATTCTTGACCAGAGCTCAAAACCTGATGAAGGCAACGCCGCTTATTGATGGGCAAGTTCAAATGTTTTTTGTGCTGATCTTGGCTCTGTATATTCTAGTAGTATTAGTGGAACTTAAAATAAGTGGTTTTAAGTTCAGGTTGGAAGATTTGAAACGCCTACAGTCTTTGTAATTTATCAAACTGATCTGTTAGAAAGTTTGATCTTTTCCTCACTGATCATAATGGATATAATTTTTGACTGTGATGTTCTTGTAGATTGTTGACTTTTATTATTTGTTTAATAAAACAGCCACAATGACCTGCCTTGGCAGCTTCGAAGTTACTTCAACAATCAACTCAACAATGTGGATCTCAACAAATTGGCTACAACACACACCAACATCCCAAAGATCAGGGAGGGGCAGCTCGGAGCACAGGTATGTTAAAAACAGGAACTACTGGAGACCAGCTATCTAAAATATAACAGGTCTTTAAACAGAAAGAAAGAAAGAAAGAAAGAAAGAAAGAAAGAAAGAAAGAAAGAAAGAAAGAAAGAAAGAAAGAAAGAAGGAAAAAAGCATTCAATTTATAAATTTTAATTATTCATAAACTAAACATCTCTCATTACATAAGGAAATTATGTAACATTCAAAATCTATCAACCATTCAGTTGTCATTGAACTGTATGACACGTCATAAAGTTGTAGTAATCTAACATTATGGCAGTAAAACACTGTAAAAACCCTAAAAGCCCAACTGGCCTTGGCCAATCAGGTTTGGCAGATAAACAAGACAGAAAACATTACAGACTGAAATCTGCACAGGGAAAATGTCACCGTTACCATTTAGTTGTGAAAAACTAATTCTCAGATGATCTGAAGGTTTTTCTTCCTTGTATCCCAGGAAAACTCGAGGCTCAGAGCAGGCCAGAAATAAATACAAGCATAAAAAAATGTTGAATTGATTTCCACCTGCTCCATGTGCTTTGACACAATGTCTTGCGCTGCTTTTCAGTTCTGGGCTGCGTATGTGCCCTGTGACACGCAGTACAAAGATGCTGTCAGACAAACGCTGGAGCAGATAGACGTGATCCACAGGATGTGTTCAGAATACCCAGAAACTTTCCAATTTGCCACCAGCAGCAAAGGTGAGGCGTTCATCTACAGCAGTAGTTCCCAAAGTTAGTTCTCAGGGTCCAGCACCATGAAGGTTTTAGTTCTTTCTCTGCTTCAACACACCTGAATCAAATGATGGTTCATTAGATACTGGACATGCTGAGGAGGGAGTTGGACCATTTGAATCAGCTGTGCTGAAGCAGAGAGATGTCTAAACGCCCTAGAGGACGGGAGCTGGACACCCATGATCTGGACCATTTATGTCCTGCATTTAAACAGCCGTGTCACAATTATAACCTGCACAGATATCGAGGAAGCCTTCAGATTGAATAAGGTGGCCAGCCTGATTGGTGTGGAGGGGGGTCACTCCATCGACAGCAGCCTTGGGACTCTGCGCATGATGTACTATTTGGGTGCCCGCTACATGACGCTCACACACTCGTGCAACACACCCTGGTGAGAGCAAGCAACACACTGGATTAAAGGCATTTTCATAAAAACAAACATGCATCCGATTTAAATTTAACTAAATGAGTCAAAATTTAGATTACACCTTTGCTGGATTGTGATAGAATCCAGAGTATGATTTAAAAACTCAAGCAGAAATGTTATACATGTTGGATTAATGGTAAGAGAAAAATACTTTCTGAGCTGTTTTTTAACTGCTTTATGAACAAATGTTTCCAACAAAAGTCTACCCACAAAAAACTGTCCATTAGTTTTGGTTCAGGTTTCATTGTGGAGAGTACGGGAGATTCCTGCAAGTCTGTCCCACAACGTATCAGATTAGCTGGATATCTGGGCTGGTTTTGACCTGTTCTGCTTAATGACCCATGACTACAATCAGAAGAGATTGTGTTGTCCCTTAAATAAGATTTTGAACACCAAGTTCTCTCCACTTGCAGCTGCTTTTTAATTGATTTACAGAGATTTCAAACAAGTTTAAAGTGCCACTTGAATGTAGATCAGCCTTTTTGTGTGCTAGTGTAAAACTTCAATTTTACACTAGCAATTCAGATTAAACCTGCATCAAATTGTGATCAGTACTTACTCATAAGCTCTACTTAGATTTTTCAGAGGTTAGATTACTCCATCACCATGAACATCATAGCAGAAAGAGTGAAGAATTGCTGCTTCTGTGAAAGTCCAACAACATTGTATGTTCGTGATATTTCTCCATTCGTCTTTTCAAATATAGACACACTGCTTAATTTTCTTTCAAAATAAGACTTAAATACCTGATTTCTTTTTTTTTTCTGCCACTCAGTCCGATGGAGTCAACCATCAGAGGGAAATAAATAGCTGGGTTTGGAATAAAGTTTGCAGTCATCTTGATGTTCACACATGCTAAATGTGACTCAAGCAATCAACTTTTTAGTTTGAATCATGCACAAATCATTTTGGATTTAGATTAGTTTGCAAATTACTGTGTCATGTCAAAGAATCACCTACTTGAGGGTAACAGATTGAAAGACTAAATATAGTTTGCAACATAAAAAAATGTACTGTGGTTTTTACTTAGATTATGTGCAAGTGACCTGTTTCTTCTCGTCAGGGCGGACAACTGGCTTGTGGACACCGAAGAAGACCCATCTGAGAATAACGGCCTGTCTGATTTTGGCAAGGTAAGAAAAAGCAATAGAGATGATGTAACTTTCACAGTCGGATGTTTAACAGATTACTCTCTGATTGTACTTCTGCAGGTTCACTGTTACTGTGATGTATTTTATGACTTGTGTTAAAAAAAAAAAAAACTCTGGGTCAAGCAAAGCTCCATGTCTGATACAAGTTCATCCTATGAACAGCTTCGTGTTTTACTGCCTAACAACATTGATTGATTTGAGCTAGGCTCTCAACATCTGTTGTACAGGATAAGATATGTATGGACATTTGCTTAGCATGATAAGACGTCTGTGGTCAGGGCTCTGACCACAGAAAATTGCACAACAATTAGTGTTTGATAATCAGTGAACTCATAAAGCTCCAGATAGAAAACAGATAATATGTACAGAAGAGACTTACAGTATATAAGAACAATAAGAACAATAAGCACGGCTGTCTTCCTCATAAACCCCCTTATGAAAACCCCTTAATTTCCTGTCTGGATATATTGACAGAAACTGATTGTGGAAATGAACCGTCTGGGGATGCTCATTGACTTGGCTCACGTGCCTGTAAAAGTGATGAACCAGGTCCTGGACATATCCGGAGCTCCTGTAATCTTCAGCCACTCCTCTGCGTACACCATCTGTCCACACAAGAGGAACGTCCCCGACGATGTCCTCAACAGAGTGGTGAGTCTTTCTCTAAACTGTGGGTTACTGCAATACACAAAGAAAAGTACTTAGATAGCTCTTAAAGTCGTTTTTTTTCCTTTTTTTAAGTTGTGTATAGAACTAGTTTCATAAACCTTAGTCCTATAAACACGGAACATAAAGAGTGAATTTAAAAATGCAGTTTTACAGTTTAGAAAGTTAAGATATCCCGTCTCTAAACAAATATGCAAATCCAGTCATTCTGCATCTAACTCTGTAAAAATGTACTATTATTCTAACAATAGATTTTTACAATAAGGATCAGTCTTGTTTTTAGAAAAACAGGATGCTTTTGTTTTGCATGAAATCTCTTTTTACCAAGTGTCACAATTTAGCTCAAATAGTTCCAAGACAAGCAGCAGTTTTCTGCATTGCTGTTGCTGAAAGTGTGACTTTGTTACAGGCGCCATAATTAGTAGTAATGTAACAATGTGTTGCCAATACCGGAGAGAAGAAGTCTCCCCAAAAAATGCATTCATGTTTTTACACAATTGCTTAACAGGAAATGTGCTGCAAAGCAAAATTTGTCTTTGTATGAAATTGCAAAGATGAGAACTTGATGATTTTGTTCAAAAACATAAACTTTTTCAATACAGAGCTACTAATTGGTTATTGTTTTATGTATATGCATCCTGCCTGACAGCTTAAAGAGAAAAAATATAAGAAATGCTTTGGCAACCTTTGTTGCTGTAGATAATAACCCTTTAAATGCCTTTTATGATGTCATCAGAGCCTTTGCGTAACCTTATTTAATGATTCAGTTCATGTCATACATGCTTAATGACCACTATCAAACTGCGGTCAATAAAATGAGAAGGCATATTTTAAGCTAAATTGTAAAATATTAAGCAGATCAAGCAGATGTGTACTACAATAGATGAGACGGCAGATTAGTTTAAAAGCTTCGAATTGGTGGAAGTCCAGATGCCGAGTCCAACTAATCAGAAGGGACAAGTCTCTGACCATCATCATAGCTTCAGCTTGTCATGCCATATTTCTTTGACTCTAGAATAAAACTGGAGGAATTGTGATGGTGAACTTCTACAATGACTATGTGACGTGCAGCAAGACGGCTAACCTCTCAGATGTGGCTGGTAAATTAGCAGTCTTCCCATAACAGCTATTGTAAAACTAGTTAAATTGTAACATTTATCATCTACCTTAAAAGCAAAAACAAGATCACCCTCTGTCCATTCACTTGATTGTAAAGTTTACTGCTGTCATTGCAGATCATTTTGACCATATAAAGAAGGTGGGCGGCGCAGGTATTATTGGTTTTGGTGGAGATTATGACGGAGTCCCCAGGTAAGTGCCAGTAAAAACCTTGAGGAAAGATAAGGACATTTTAATCCATCATCGTTTTCACACAAGCCGGTCTTACATAAACATAGTTAAATAACATTGAAGAAGATTTTTTTCACAAACGTTGTTCTGTCAGGGTTCCTGAGGGTTTGGAGGATGTGTCTAAATATCCCAACCTGGTGGCTGAACTTCTGAGGAGAGGGTGGACGGATGAGGAAGTGAAAGCAGCTCTTGGAAATAACCTCCTCCGGGTCATGAGGGAGGTTGAAAAGGTGAGAGCTATATACTCAGCACGAAGCTTTGTGAATTGTTTTTAATATTTTAACTGTGAAAGAAAGAACAGTGAGTCAAAATTAAGGAATAGAAAGAAGCATAAAAGACATCCCATTGTAAATAGGTAATGTTTAATATGGTGTTAGTTCATCCTGTGCAGCTATGAAAACTTCAGTTCTTATCAAAGGCTTAGAAAAGTTTAAATAGAATTTTTTTTTTTTTTTACCATTCTTTCTAAACAGCATTTATGAGGTCAGACACTGATGTTGGATGAGAAGGATTGGATCACAGCCACCACTTTAATTCATCCCAAAGGTGTTCTG